>NC_135844.1:10560000-11220000 GCF_029677425.1 Wolffia australiana
AGTAAGTTTGTGAGAGCTGATATTTGAGATTGAAAAGAACTTTGTTATTAAAAGATGTTTCATAAACTGAAATTCAGAAAAAAAAATTTTGAAAAATACTGGTATATAAGATAACTGCTTCATTTTTCTTTATTTCTACATCAAGGTGGTATATTATGGCAACAAGTATTCCCAAATAGGTTATAATAAGTGGAAAAAATGCACAAATATTACATGTTTCATACATATAAAGTTTTAAGGAATATCTCCTAATTTTTTTGAGAAAACACTGTTGATAATTGTAATATAAAATTATAATGAAAACTAATAATTGATTCTAATTTAAAACACCTTAGCCGACTCCTTGGAAGCACCGATGACGATAGATGGAGATGGACGTGAGTGGGTTGGAGCGGATGAAAGAGATATCGTGGTGATTGTGACACAACTGAGAGCAGATACATGTCGATGGGTGACATTGTTGAAGGCGGCATGGGGGATTATGGAAACCTAGGCTATCGGCGATGATGACCTAGAAAAAGGATAAATATGTGAGTTGGAAAAAAAAGAGGAAGATCACAAACCTCATCGTCACTTGCCCAACAGGTCGAGTGATGATTTTTGTTCACGTGTTTGATCTGAATCTCACTCTTTCAATCCTTCGCTCTTGGCGTAAAAGAATGGACCCAAATGGGGAGCTCTATTTATAGATACAAGATGGGGGGCATATAGAGGGGGGAAATGTGGAACCACCCTCAAAATTTCAGCCCCATACTCCTGGATTATTAGATATAATTGTTTCTTTTCGGATAAATCTGAACCATCTGATTTTCTCTTTCTGAACTGTATGGCAGATTATCAGTGTGGCACAAACTTCTAAGAGTAGAAAAAGTCAATTAATTCATTAAAAATGTTTAAATAAACTCTTGAACTGATTATCATTATTTTCTAATGAATTTAACTTCAGAAAATTCCATAAAAATACTAGAAAAGAAAAACTCAGAATATCATTTTAAAATATAATCAATAGATTAAAATAATTAAAAAATATAAAAAAAAATTGCTGACTTTTATAGATGAAATCAATGTCAGAAAGTATGTTAAAATACCATAAAATATTTTATAGTCAAAATTGAATGACCTACAGTTTAACCTTTCCTCAATATTTTTACGAAATGCCAAAATTATTCCTCTGAAAATTTTCGAATATTTTATTTTCTATATATGAAAAGAGTATTCTTATACAAAGAGGGTATTTAAATAACTATTATGTGGTTTCTATCCCAAAAATTTAGATTTCTAGAAATTTAGAAGTATACAATTTATCAATAAGTATTAGTGTGCCAAGATTACATCCAAACATAATGAAATGGTCATTATTTGTGAAATGGCTTTCTTAACAGCTCATTTTTTGGAGAAACATTTGCATAATGGATTTAAAAAGATGGTATGATCACAATGTCCCAAAATATGGTACATAACTAATAAACCATTTTTGGCATAGTTATTAACAAATTTAATAAATATGTATACTTTGGATTTGGCTAAATTTTTCTACACTTTACAATTATGAAAAAAAATTTCGACCTCATTTAAGTTGCCTCAACCATAATTCTATCCTTCAAAAATAGAACCATAATTTGAATCTTTTGAAGCTCATATGACTCTTTGGGAGTTCGTGTTGCTTCTTGGATGTTTAATGTGTCATTTTCAATCATTCAAAATGTTCGTGGAGACAATGGGAAATACTTGCTTCAACATAAAATTAATTATATACCTTTACATTTATAAATATATTATATTTTTCTGATTGCTTTTCTTCATATTTCCTTTCCTTTTGAAGACCACATTACTGCTGCGAGGTGTTGTTTATCAGTATATAATTTTATTTGTTTGAGAATTGATGAGGAGAAGAAATTCAGTATAATAGTGATATCCAAAGATAAGGACACTGGAAATAAGTTCAGACTTTATTCTTGGGGTTACATGGCCAAGTAGCATCAGCTACTTGTTAAAGGGGAGCCTCCTTTGTACCACGTTCAGAAGAAAATGGTAAGCACTTACCTGGGAAACTCCTCCAATGATATCATCTGCTTCTATAGTCTGCCTGTTAGACATCTCAGCATGCAACCAGGCTCTGAAAGTAACCTCCATCATGAACAGTTCACAGGCCTTGGAGAACAGCAGTGGTGCACCCCCTCCAATCCTCTATTTCCATGAAAAAAAATGTAAACATTCTGGAAAAGGAACTGAAACAAAAGGATAATCATGGATGAAGAGGGTCATCTACCATCTGAAGAACCTGGATTTCATGGTTTTCTTTCATCATTCTCTTTATTCTTGAGAGAGGTAGGAGCTGCTTCTTCATTGCTGAGATGAAAAAGAAAACTATAACTGAGATAGTAAAATCTAACTTTCCCATAAAACAGTTTTTTCTTCATTTCCGAGATGCAAAGTAAAACAAAAACACTGCTAGTCAAATCCATCATGCCCATATCTCTAATCCTTCAATGTTTTCTTCATTTCTGAGAAGAAAAATAAAACAAAAGCGGATAGCAAAATCCGACATGCCCATATCTCTAATCCTTCAGTGTTTTCTTCATTTCTGAGAAGAAAAATGAAACAAAAGTGGATAGCAAAACCCAACATGCCCATCTCTAATCCTTCAATTTTTTCTTCATTGCTGAGATAAAAAAGAAAAACAAATAACTGAGATAGTAAAATCCAACATACCCATATCACTTATCCTTCAATTTTTTCACACAGAAGAATGTTTTAACTATTTTATTTTAAAAAAAAAAGAACAGACCTGCTGGGTTGTTAAGGCTTTGAAGCTGGTGCTCCCAAAAGAACGGTAAGCAGAGCTCTGTCATCTCCACAATCTTCTGGCTGCCTGTTTCCCCTCCAACCCACTCCATCTATTCCTCTAAAAAAAAGAAACAACAAACAAGAAGAACATTACACACTAATATACTTAACCTGATCCCCAGATAGAGAGGTTTCTCTTCATCGTTCTTACCTCAGAAACGCAGTTCAAAGAGGGAGATGAACGCGCTTCAAACAGGCTAGATATAAAGGCAACAAAGGCCACGGCGTTTATCTCGCAGTTGGCTAACTAAGATCAGCAAGAAAAGATTTCGTTCAACGCACTTTCTCTCTCTGTATCTTTTTTTGTTTTTGGTTTATTCCTGAAGTTGGTTTCATACCCTTTACTTGTCACGTGAAAGGGTGTTGTGTCATGCATCTGGTCTGGAGTCTGTAAGACAAGAAAGTAGATCCTATCCTTTGACGATTTATCCTTATTTAGAACATGGGTTCAAGACAAAGAATCTCTCTACAGGATAGATACACATCTCCCCACGATTTTATTCTCCTCTAATATCTCTGTAAATGTCAATAAATAATTTTATCCGTATCCATCTTGATTTTTTTAATAAAATAAATCCCTCTTGATATATAAACCTACGTGTGTATAAGTTAATCAATCTATCTATCTATTCAGAAGTCCATCTTATATACACGGAAGAGATGTGTATAAGATGGACTTCTGAATAGATGATAGATTGATTAACTTATGTACAAGTTAATCAAGATGGATTTAGTTTGGTAAAAAAAATCAAGATGGATAAACAGAAGATAAATCCATCATGATTTGTTTTAACAAAATAAATCCGTCTTCATATATATGCATACTTGTGTATTAGATAATCAATCTATCCATCTATTCAGAAGTCCATCTTATATACACGGAAGAGATGTGGGAAGATGTATATAAGATGAACTTCTGAATAGATAGATAGATTGATTAACTTATGTATAAGTTAATCAAGATGGATTTATTTTGCTAAAAAAAATCAAGATGGATACACAGATAAATCCATCGTGATTTATTTTAACAAAATAAATCCGTCGTGATATATATGCCTACTTGTGTACGAGTTAATGAATCTATCTTTCTATCTATTCAGAAGTCGTTATATACACGGAAGAGATGTGAGAGATGTACATTAGATGGACTTCTGAATAGATAGATTGATTGATTGACTTATGTATAAGTTAATCAAGATGGATTTATTTTGCTAAAAAAATCAAGATGGATACACACAAATAAATCCACCGTGATTTGTTTTTAACAAAATAAATCCGTCTTGATATATATGCCTACTTGTGTACGAGTTAATGAATCTATCTATCTATCTATTCAGAAGTCGTTATATATACGGAAGAGATGCGGGAGATGTATATTAGATGGACTTCTGAATAGATAGATTGATTGATTGATTGACTTATGTATAAGTTAATCAAGATGGATTTATTTTGCTAAAAAAAAATCAAGATGGATACATCGTGATTTGTTTAATAAAATAAATCCGTCTTGATATATATGCCTACTTGTGTACAAGTTAATGAATCTATCTATCTATCTATTCAGAAGTCGTTATATACACGGAAGAGATGTGGGAGATGTATATTAGATGGACTTCTGAATAGATAGATTGATTGATTGATTGACTTATGTACAAGTTAATCAAGATGGATTTATTTTGCTAAAAAAAAATCAAGATGGATACATCGTGATTTGTTTAATAAAATAAATCCGTCTTGATATATATGCCTACTTGTGTACAAGTTAATGAATCTATCTATCTATCTATTCAGAAGTCGTTATATACACGGAAGAGATGTGGGAGATGTATATTAGATGGACTTCTGAATAGATAGATTGATTGATTGATTGACTTATGTATAAGTTAATCAAGATGGATTTATTTTGCTAAAAAAAAATCAAGATGGATACATCGTTATTTGTTTAACCAAATAAATCCGTCTTGATATATATGCCTACTTGTGTTCAAGTTAGTCAATCTATCCATCTATCAGAAGTCCACCTTATAAAGATCTCCCCACATCTCTTCCGTGATTTTACCAAGCCCTTTTTTTACTCCTCTAATATCTCTATAAATGTCAAGAAATAATTTTACGTGTATCCATTTTGATATAGATACCCATTTATGTATATGTCTAACTATCTATTCAGAAGTCCATCTTTTATGCATCTCCCCACATCTCCTCCACGATTCTATCAAGCCCTTATTTTACTCCTCTAATATATCTATAAATGTCAATATATAATTTTTTGTGTATCCATCTCGATATGTATACCTATTTATGTGTATGTCTATCAATCTTTCTACCATTTACAAGTCCATCTTATGTACATGTCCCCACGATTCTACCAAGCCCCTTTTTAACTCCCCTAATATCCCTATAAATTCAACATATAATTTTCCGTGAATCTATTTTGATATAGATACCTATTTATGTATACGTCTATCAATCAATCTATCTATCTATTCACAAGTCCATCTAATATAAATCTTCCCACATCTCCTCCATGATTCTATCAATACCCCTCTAATATCTTTATAAATGTGAATATATAATATATAATTTTCTATGTGTCCGTCTTGATATAGATACCTATTGATGTATAAGTCTATCAATCTATCAATCTATCATGTAGAGAGATTCTACCAAGCCCCTTTTACTCCTCTATTATATCTACAAATGTTAGATATAATTTTATGTGTATCAATCTTGATATAGATACCTATTTATGCATATGTCTATCAGTCTGTATATCTATTCACTAGTCCATCTTAGATACCCCTTGAAAAGATAATCAAGTGTCGATTTTTATGATTATTAGTTTCTCTCTTGTTTATTTTCTATGCATGCAGCTTCATTAAATAGGCTGCTATATTTTGTTGGTCATGTGTGTTTTTCTTTTGAGGGAGAATAAACTCATAGGGGTGACCACTTGTCTTCCAAAAATTCAGAAATACAGCAATTATGCTGGAAGCAATTGTTTTGATTTAGATATATAGTTACTGAATTTGTAGAAACCCACGGAAGAGTTTACAGGTTATTAGGGAAAGCAGAAGAAACGATATAATCTTGGACAAAGTCATTGCAAGTAAATTTACAATGATATAATCTTTTTTTCTTAATAATTAGACCTGATGAATTTGATGTGTTTCTAATGTGCTCTTTTCACTATTCATGGAAATAAACAGTAGTTTTTGAGAAATATTTGGGATTTAATCCTATAAATTTTATTAGGGAGTAACATAGAAAATATGAAATCGTGACGCAATGACATAGTATACTTTCAACAGGATCCCACCAAACCGGATTTGTCGTATGTATTATTTAAATCATTGTGTTATATTTACATTCAGACTTCTATAACAAATAACCCTATCATCCCTTTCATCAGACACTATTTTGTTCTCTCTGATTCCCTCATCAGCCATCTTGCTTCCATGTACATAAATTCAATATAATTATTTCTCCTTTCCCACAAACTATATTTTCTGGTCTTCCTTTCCACAATAATCCCCACTTTCAACCTCTCCATTTGTCTCACACATTTTCCTCATACTAAACCATATTTTACTCAATTTAGTACATTGAGTCTTATTAAATGTAATGTGTTCCTCCTATTGCTTCAGCAGCAGGACATGTATTCCACCAAAAAAAATAATTTAATGAAGATTAAGGCTGTCTCCGCTAAATACTAAGCCAAACTCTTGGGAATCTCAATGCCTGAAACATCTTGAAGACCTATGAAAGACTAATTATCAGCTTTATAATCAAAAATATTCTAAAGGTAGGTTGATATAATATTCATCACTCGCTCCAACATAAGAGAGAACAAATATAATATTAAATTAGAAAATCAAAAATCAAATTCAGCCTCCTTCAGAGCAAGTTATGAAAGAGGAAAGTCAGTCCTAACATTTGTAACAGTATCCACAATTCGTAAAGCTGGCCTCACGAGGACGAACTGGATTCCGTGGCGTAACGAATGGATGGATGGATGGATGAATGTACAGGGTCAATAATTTCATGATCACAACTCGTTGTATATATACATTTTAACATTTTGTATCGTTATTTTTACATTAATTTAAATTGGTTATCAAAATTGGCAATATTTATGCCTTTACGTAGCACTTTCATAATTTACTTTTGCTGTCCACTACGTTATTAAAATAAGAAAATAGGCAGAAGAGGAAAGAAAATTACATATTTTTGCAGAGCATAATAAACCCACTGTCAAGAAAATACAACCATCTCTTATTATGAGAACCAAAACATGAGCCCATTTAGGCACGTCTTTATACAAACTAAGCAGAACTTATGCTTTTTATCTTTGTGTCTACCCTAAAAAATAACCAATGGGTGACTAATATTCTATTCAAAAGAGCTTAAGGAAGCACAAAACAAAATTTTAAATAAGGGACTAAAAGAAAGACGTGGGATGAGATAATTACAGACCACCCAGATGCAGAGAGGGAGCCTTAAAACATAAATATGCACCAGGATCTAGCCAGAAATTATGCAGGATTTATCTGAACCGGATGATCTCTGAACTACCCGCTTGTCGCGGTTGATTAGGAGTTTTATCAGAGGAAGTTTCGACGAAACTTGTCTCCATATTTCATTCACTGTTCCATTGGGGTCTTCGTATTCAAAGTATCTTTGAACCTGAAGAAAATATATATAACTCTCATGAGGATCAAGTCAAATCTAAGAAAAGAATTTCATCAAAGCATTCTTTCAAAAATGGAACATTCATCATTATAGAAAGACAATGAAAGTGGGAATTCAAATAAATAATAAAATTAATGCACCAATCATCATGTATAAAGATGAATCCCAAGATAATTCTTACCATCTTAATGTTAGAAGGATCTACTTAGGTGACGACCAGGATCGATGCTTAAGACACCAAAGCCAAAATCTCGAAATAAATGCATCTAAAGGGATTTTTTAAATGAAATATATATATATAAGACAACCATGAATGCTCACTTGCGGCTTAAGGTTACCGATGAAATAAATGAATCACAGAGATTTTTAATTGAAAATAGACAACAAAGCCAACCATTGATGCTCTTCTTACGGCTTTGATTTTCAGTCCAAACAAATGCATTGGAGAGATTTTTTTAATAAAAAATACTGAGAAAGACAAACATGAATGTTGTTCACTTACAGCTTTAAGTTCCTGTTGATATTCCAAGATTTTCTGAGTTTTTATATCTCTCAGTAGCTTGGGCAAATACCCAGGCTCCACTGCAGACTTGGTATCCACAAATATGGAAAACTTTCTGTAGTCAAGAACATCTTCAAAGGGCAGCTCGATATCGTCGCTGACAATTACCGGCACGCAGAGACTGACTATGGCATCAAAAAGCCGGCAAGCCGAAGGCGTGTCGCCAGCGGGGTGTAAACAAAACTTTGATGAGTGCATCCCCTGAGTAGCCATACGCCGAGACTCCCGAGACTGCGCCCCGTGTTTTATAATAACGTCTTCCTCATTCTCCAGAACTTGAAAGAGCTCATCACGAACTTTTCCACCCTGGAAGATAAGAAATTAATCACAAGTCTTTCCGTGACCAAACATAAAGGATCTACAGTAAACAAGAGTTTGGTTTAAAGAAGCAATTTTTCTGTAATTTCCCTTTCTTGGGATTCCTGATCCAATATAAGGAAGGCTATGGAACCCTCAAGCTGATTTAGTTTATTTTTGTCTTCATCAGACCGCCTGACTCCCGGGCTGCATGATGGAAGGATGGGCCAAGAAGAAAACTAGTATATATTTTGTAAAGAAGTAGAGATATTATTGTAATTTCTCTTTCATGAGATTCCAGATCCAATATAATAAATTAAACCAGCTTTGAGATTCTCAATCTGATTTAGTTTATTTTTGCCTTCATCAGACCCCCTGACTCCCGGGCTGCATGATGGAAGGATGGGGCAAGAAGAAAACCAGTACATATTTTATTAAGAAGTAAAGATATTATTGTAATTTCCTTCCATTAAGATTCCTATCCTAAAGTGTACAGAGCCTTCTAGTCAATTGAGTTTGGTTTTAGATTCTTGCTAAGTTGAACATTCATGTCAATCCTGGGAAGAAAACAGAGAGAGGAACATCCGAGACAGGAAACAATTCTAAATACTTGATAAAGGAGATTATTTTTCACCATGCAAAATTCATACTATCCCACCATTAGAAATCATATAAAGCAAGAAGATAACTACCCAAGATTTTCATTAAAGAAATCATAATTCCAAGTTCTTCGCCAGTTTCCTTGTTTAATTCCAAGGAGGATGGAATTAAAAGTCGGACAGAGAATGGAAAAATTCGACAGCAGAATTTCTAAAAAATCAAAAATTGACGAAGTGATGAACACTCACCTCCTTTCTGTACCGATTGCCCATGAAGAACAGCAACGATTTCCTCTTCTCGACCCCAATTCCACCTTTAAACGAGTTAATCCGATGAGAGTAGGGAACAATCACATCCTTCACCAGCGACCCTTGATCTTCCCTCAATCGCCCAAAATCAGAAACCAGCAAAACCCCCTTCTTGATTCGATCGATGACCTTGTACAAGGCGTTCGGATCCTGGCAGACAAAAACATGATCTCTCCCACCGTTCCTCCTCCAATAATCCTGCCCTTGCAACCATTCAATCAACTCTTCCTGCATTTCTTCATCGCTATAGATCGAAGCAACGCCTCCTTCCCCAGCAGGCCTGATCGGATTCACAACCAGGCTGAGAGAAGAGAAGAACGGAACAAAGAACAAATCGGCCTCGCTCGGATCGTCTACGCGGAGCACAGGCGAGGTCGGAGGCCGATCGAGCCGCTGAAGATCGGAAAACAGCCACCACTCGGCGGAATGCTGGTGGCCGGGGTAATTGACGCGCCTGCGATCCCCAATTCGTGCTCTGGAGGAACACTCACGAGCCAAAATCGGGGGAAATCAAGGAAAGTTTGGAAATTTGGGGGAAATTCGAGATGGGTTTTTGCGCTTACAGATCTCTGGCGAGGAAGTACTTGTCGACGACGCCGGTGGTGAATTTGGGGGGGAGATTGTAGAGGTAGATCTTGGTTTGGGGAGTGGGGAGAGGGGAGATGGGCGGGTGGAAGAGGGAAGTGGAGAGGAAGAGGAGAGAGGAGGAGAGGAAGAGGAGGAGGAGGAGGAGGAGGCGATGGCGACGGGCCATGGTTTGAAGGGGTTTGTGGGATTGCGCCTTCCGAGGTCGGCTCTCGGCCTCCGGCATTACCTGCAGAGCTGCTACGAGAAGAGAGAGAGAGAGAGAGAGAGAGAGGAGCGAGCGGGGAGGGGAGAATAAGGAAGAGCAGATGATGAAGAAGAAGAAGAAGAAGAAGAAGATGATGATGATGATGATGATGATGATTATGATGATTATGATGATTATGATAATGATATTATGAGTGTGATAATGAATAAGATAATGATATTATGAGTATGATTATGATTAAGATTATGATATTATGAGTATGCTTATGCATATGAGTATGATTATGATTATGAGTATGATTACGATTATGATATTATGAGTATGATTATGATGATGATTATGATACTATGATTATGATATTATGAATATGATTATGATTATGATATCATGAATACGATTATGACAATGATTATGAATATGATTATGCTTATGATTATTATTATTATGATTATGATATTATGACAATGATTATGAGTAGGATATCATGAGTATGACTATGATTATGATTATGATTATGATTATGACTATCATTATGATTATGATTATGATTATGATTATGATTATGACTATCATTATGATTATGATTATGATTATGATTATGATTATGATTATGATTATGATTATGATTATGATTATGATTATGATTATGATTTTGATTATGATTCTGATTCTGATTATGATTATGATTATGACTATGATTATGATTATGATTATGACTATGATTATGATTATGATTATGATTCTGATTATGACTATGATTATGATTATGATTATGATTATGATTCTGATTCTGATTCTGATTCTGATTCTGATTCTGATTCTGATTCTGATTCTGATTATGACTATGATTATGATTATGACTATCATTATGATTATGATTATGATTATGACTATCATTATGATTATGATTATGATTATGATTATGATTATGATTATGATTATGAGTATGAGTATGACTATGATAACCCTATTATGAGTATGATTATGATTATGATTACTATATTAGGAGTATGATTATGATTATGACTATGATTCTGATTATGACTATGATTATGATTATGATTATGATTATGACTATCATTATGATTATGATTATGATTATGATTATGATTATGATTATGACTATCATTATGATTATGATTATGATTATGATTATGATTATGATTATGATTATGATTATGATTATGATTATGATTATGATTATGATTATGATTATGATTTTGATTATGATTCTGATTCTGATTATGATTATGATTATGACTATGATTATGATTATGACTATGATTATGATTATGATTATGATTCTGATTATGACTATGATTATGATTATGATTATGATTCTGATTCTGATTCTGATTCTGATTCTGATTCTGATTCTGATTCTGATTATGACTATGATTATGATTATGATTATGATTATGATTATGATTATGATTATGATTATGATTATGAGTATGACTATGATAACCCTATTATGAGTATGATTATGATTATGATTACTATATTAGGAGTATGATTATGATTATGACTACGATTACAATATTATGAGAATGATTATGATTACAATTATAATATTATGATTATGATTAGATTATGATATTATGATTATGATATTATGATTATGATATTATGATTATGATTATGATTATAATGTTATTGATATAACACGAAGTGCCAGGATCTAACGGCTTGTGTCACACCACAGGGAGTGGGAGATATGTGTGATGCAAACGTGGGAAGCATGATGTGTTTATTTAAGAAAATCAACAAGAAGTACGATGGAAAACTCACTGACCCGGGACGCTAGTCCAGATAGTCGACACGAGGGGTCTTGGCAACGAACAAGCTCCCAATGACCTGGATGTTCAGCTCAAGGGCCGACGGGATGGGGAACAGTCACTGTCTGTGAGCGTCCACGACCGTCGCTGAGAGCGATGCAGATCCGACACCGAAAACAGAGTCCCTTACACAAGTTTCAGTGGTTATTCTTACGACTTGAGAACTCTCGGTAGCAGAGCAAGCGAGGACGGCACTGAAGAAAGTAATAATACTGAAATGAGGGGCAGGGAGGATGTGACCTTGGGGCTGAGGCCCGGACGCTCGAGGCAGGTCGTGACTGTCGCAGAGTGACGAGGAAACTCCTAAGGCGAGAAAGGTCTCGTGTACGGTCGGAGTCGGCACAGTTGGTGGCTGGCTTCAATGGCAGAGGGGGCCGGCGATCAGGACCACGTGCACCAGGCTGCAACCGTGAGGGATTACGACAAGATGTGCGGTAGTCGACCACAGCGGCGGGGCACCTGCAAGGCGACACAGGCACAGAGGTAGGGCGGTGTGGGCACAGCAGCGTGGAGGCCGTAGGCGGTGTGGTTGAGGGCCGCGAGCGGTGCAGGTTGAGGACAGTCGTACCAGTAGCAGGCTCAATGGAACAGTGACGATGCTCGACGGCAGCTCAAAGACGGCAGCGGTCGGCAAACTCTCTACTTCAGATGTAACCTAAAAAAACAAGAGATAGTTCACCTTGGAGAGGAAGGTGGAGACCCAAGTGGTGCAACACAAAGGTTTTTTCTTCAACATGGATTTTCCCAAAATCATGTGGCATACCCCTTAGGGGTGGGGGGGTGGTTGGCCTAATTGGCCACCTTAGGGGAGATGTCCAAAACCCCTAATGGTCTGAACAAACCAAATACAACATGAAAAAATGAACATGGGAGGCCCGTAACACGGGGGGGTCTCCATAAAGTCGATGAAATAACATGACACATGCAATAAATAAACGAGCGCTAGGAATCGGCTGTCAAGCCTGATATCTGAAACTCGGGTTCTTCACGTCAGCTCAGGCTCCATGACGTGGCTGTTGACAATCTTGAGCTTGATCTTCCAGATGATCCTCCATCAATTATGAGTATGATTATGATTATGATATTAGAGTATGCTTATGATTATGATTATGATTATGATTATGATTATGATTATGATTATGAAATTATAATTATGATTATAATTCAATTATGATATTATGAGTATGATTATGATTTTGAAAGTATAATTATGATTATGATTATGATTACGATTATGATATTATGAGTATGATTATGATTACAATTATAATATTATGAGTATGATTATGATTTTGAAAGTATAAGTATGATTATGATTATGATTATGATTCTGATTATGATATTATGAGTATGACTATGATTCTGATTATGATATGATGAGTATTACTATGGTTATGATTATGCATATTATCATGCTGATGAAAAATGATGAATATTGTACTGCATAAAGAAGAATCTTTATGAAAGAGACTGAATCTGAAGAAGAGACGAAGAATTACATTTCTATCCTTGATTTTGTATAAAGAAATGAGTACTTATTTTGGAGATAGAGAGAGAGAGAGAGATGAACAAGAAGAATAATTAACAATTGGATCCCATAATTGTATCAAGGAAAGAAGATCTATTCAATGAAGAGATCTTGTATATAGTAGAAGAGTCACTTTTTAGTCCATGTTTGAACTGTAGCATGGAAATATGACTGGTTTTGAGAGAGAGAGTGAGAATAAGGAATTACATTTTGATCCATAAAGATATTTTACTGAGAAAAAGGGAATTCACTAAAGAGAGATAGAGAGGAGAGAGATTGGGAAGAAGAATTATAGTTGGGCCATCCATGTATTGAGAAAAGAAGAATAGTAATCAACTAATTATATTTTATCATTGTAGACATTGTACTGAACAAAGAGGATATATTTTGTAAGAGGTGGGATAAGAGAGCAAGAACACAAAGAACAGCAATATTTAGTTGCAGCAATTGTAGTTGGAAAAAATTACTTTTTTAACAGAATGAATAAGATGATGAAAAAGAAGAAAATGACCTTCGCAAAACATGTCTTTTCTTAGATAGACTGAATAAGAAGAAGATGAATTACATTCAGACCCTTCTATTTTTTGTATTAAAAAAATATCTCATTTGGAGAGAGCAAGAGAGAGCGACATAAAAATATAGAGCGAAAATATCTCATTTTCTTAGATTATCTGATCCTACTGGAACATATTAAGGAGAGAAAAAAATGAATCACGACAACCCAAATTATCATCAATCGTAAAACAATCAAGCAGAATGAGGATCATGCAGATATTTAGATTAGATCGCTAAGTTTTGATCATAATAGGATTGTAATCCACAAGCAATTCATTTAGGATTGAAGATTGAGGCTCAGTGCATTTTAGTGAAAATGACTTGGGGGTTTTTTAGTCTCCACATCATGTTGAAATGTTTTTTCCCTATACAAATGGACCCATAAAGGAATATACAAATGAGACCATTTTATGCTATTCAATATGCTAATAAAGGATCAAGTAACTTACACTCCATTCTTAACCATCTGACATTATAATATGTTTTAGGATCTTCTTAATTTCTAAGCGACTCACTTAATTTTGACATTTTGCTTGACAGTGATATGGGGTTTTCATCTTTTGGTGAACCCCATACTTCCTAATTACTGGCCTGAAATTCTTTTATTGATTTGTGATGCACCCACACTAAATATACATCATAAATTCCCGGATCTGGAAAAATATACATTGATTCATAAATTTTGCATAGTTTTATGATCATTTCTTCCAGTGGGATTGCCTCAACCCATTTGGACGCATAATCCATCAAAATACAATAATTTCCAGATAATGATGGAAAAGGTTCATGTATCCCAAAGATCATAATTTTCAATCTCAGTGATCATTTTTTCTGGCATAGAATCTTTCTTCCTCACATTCACCATATATCTACGCTTTCAAACTTTAAAAAAAATAATAATATGAACCTCAAATAAAATGGGCCAAATAAAATCCAGATAAAAGAAGGACACAGTATTTTTTGAGGAAAAAGATCCAGTACAAAAAGGTGAATAAAAAATTCAGAAATGTTCTATATTCATCTTAAGGCACCTATCTCCTCAAATCTGATCAGATCCCTCGTAAAAAAGTTCTAGATCTTTCCCAAAATAAAATTGGGTTCCTTTCATAATTTTTTAATGTTACTTACTTCAGTATTCTAGGGTTCATCCAGAAACCAAGTATTGTACTCTATGAGCAAACCATGGGGTTTATCAATGCTGAGTCTAAGTAAATGCTCACATTGGGAACTCTCAAAAAAATAAATAGTACTATTCACATGAAATACGGATAAATGAACAGCAACAAAGTTCTCAAATCCATGTATATTCTTTATTTCGAGGTCAAATTCTTGTAATAACAATATCCCTCTAATTAACATAGACTTAGATTTTTTTATTAATAAATTACATAATATCACCATTATCAGAGAATATAATTATTCGAGAAGCTAAAAAATAATATATAAATTTATCTAAAACAAAAACAATAGCAAGAAGCTCCTTCTATAATGGTGTAATATATCTTAGCATATGCTACAGTTTTTATAGAATAATAGGTGGCCAATGGCTTATTTTTAATTGATTTTTCAACTGGTCGACCAGAGGTCTCACCAATTACAAAAGTAAGGTGGCCAGTCTTATATGATGAGTCATCATCCATGCATGAACTAAACTTACATTCAACTAACATTTAAAGGTGATGGCTGACTAGGGTTCGGCAAGCGTCATCCTTCACGTCACACGTCATCATGACGGAAATGTTGTTGGGTTCTAGAGGCCTTGATATGGATGAATAAACTAAAATATTCAGCAGCGGAAGACTTCAACGGAATCGAACGGCATCATCAAAACCATGTAACGAATTACCTTTGCACGGATCGCATCCGTGATTTCTTGGATCCCAGAGCGAGACGAGTCGAGCTGCTAAAGTATGCAGCCTCTAGACATATCCACGCGATCCTCGGCACATCAAATATCCTCCTTCTCTTTGACGAGCCTTGTTCTTTCTCCGTCATCATCATTACATCGTCCCAATCGCATCGGGGTTGGAGAGGGGTGTGGGGAGAAGGGAGAAGAAGGGGAAAGGCCCCTGAAGAATTTTGGCCTAGGTGAATTTCTTTTAGGGCCTTCCCTTATTTATATTAAATGGGTATTTTTCATAAAAATCACCAAAACTTAAGTATATCTTCCGACGTCTAAAAGACCATTTGCATGTGACCCTCTAGGCCCATGTATCAATTTAGTTAACAACTCCAATGGCCCAATAACCTTTATTGGCCTTCTAAATTAATCAACTATATCATCATATAGATTAATTAACATCGGATCGATTTAACCCAATCGATAGGTCGAGTCTCCACCACGTGGGGAGCCAAGTTACACCTCATGATCTAGAAGATACAAAGGAGTGTGTATCAACTCACTCATGGAACCTGTTCGC
The DNA here is from genome assembly GCF_029677425.1 of Wolffia australiana. Classification (NCBI taxonomy): domain Eukaryota; kingdom Viridiplantae; phylum Streptophyta; class Magnoliopsida; order Alismatales; family Araceae; genus Wolffia; species Wolffia australiana. The sequence continues at coordinate 10,576,441 of NC_135844.1, forward strand.
CATCGGTTACCATGTATGTACAGTCCCTCATCCACTTGATGCTCATTGGACAACTAAGGGTATGGTAAACTGTCAAACCCTAATCCGTCATCTGAGTCAGTACTGATGCATTCGAAAATCATCGGATAATTCTTCTCTTGATATTTCACTGCCTTAGCCAAGGATTTCATCGCATCATCTTCCTTAAGTTGTGATAATCTCAATTTTAGGGTTAAAATTTGTTGTTGGTGATTGAGATTATTCAATAAAAATATATATATTAAACCGTACTTAAAAATACATAGTTAGTGATGAGTACGGGTCATCTCCACAGGGAATGATGATTAAGGAATTACTTTCTTATACTAGTGATGATGAACGAGAGGATTGACGAAAACAAGATTTGCGGACGTGAGCTAGTAATATCCATTAAAATACGTAAATTATAAGTTAATTTAACTTAAATAAAAGAGCAAGTACATGTGACGGACATGATGATGGACAATGGTATGAATGATGATAGTGATTGGATTTGTAATGGTACGGTGGCGAGGATGAAGAGATGAGAAAAGAGAGTAAAATGAAAGTGCAAGAACGATGATAAACTGATGCCAGACAACGGTGGTGTCGTCGTCCAGTCGGGTATCGAGACAATACTCTGATACTAGTTTGATGCCAGACGACGGCGGTGTCATCGTCCAGACAGGGATCGAGACGATGCTCTGATAAGAATTTGATGCCGGACATCGTCGAAGACGTCATCCGATCGGTATCGAGTATGATAACTCGGTACCTAGATAGTGGTATTGAACGTTGACGGTGTCATCTTCTGACGGAAAAATCCTAAATGGGTAGATGTAACTATGATGCACGATGAATGCGTCCTACATGTCGTACGTGCAAGCCCCGACTCGAGGGAAGTGCCGATCTTCGAGCTTCGACGGGGTCGCCGGATGACAGTGACGGGCCTCATCGGAGGGGACAAAGGCATCTACGGCGCCGAACGGAATCAATCCTTAGGGCTCGCACATAATGGACGGACTCGTCCGTACTGGTAAGACGCTCAATTGTGTCGTCGTATTTCTCTCAATTACCTCTCTCACCTACCTAGCCCGAGCGTGGTGGAGTCAAGACGAATTATACTGCAACGGGTAAATAAACGAGTGAGCGGGAGGACGTCATACCTCGTCGGCACGTGATTCGTCATGTAGGGTTGTCGACAATTACGGCGGTCGAAGCGGGTGTGATGGAGAGGCGTCGGAGAGCGAACAGTGGCTCGACTGGCTATAGGTCGCCAAAGCGCTTGGTAAAAGGGTCGGAGGAGGAGGTTGACGGCTAGAGAGCAAGGTGTGAGTGTTGATCATCGACCGTGGTGATAGCTATATCATCGACCGTGGAGCTGCAGCGAGCAATTGATTGAGTACACGGCATGTCTCAGCTTCAACCGGTCCAGATGCTTGATTGGGCGAGCCACCACTCGACGATTCGGCACAAATCGACGTGGTATGTAGGTGTCACTGAGGCCCTGCAATGGTTCGGGATCGACACAGACAACTCACATGAAGAAACGCGTCCAGAGGTGGTCATAGGAGAACTTTGACAGAGAACTTTGCGCCATCAATGGTCGCACGGTCATGTTTTCCACAATCGGCCGACGAGAACGAGGATCAGCGCTTGAAATTGCGTCGCATCCAGAGGGGAGTCGTTGAATTTCCGTCCCGTGTCCTTCCTGGTCGTCCGGCAGCGCTGGGAAGTCGAAGACCGTTCTCGTCGACCGTGGCGACAGCAATTCACCGGATTCACATTCTGGGGGGGTCGAATACGACAGGGAGAATCGGCAGACTGGAAAGGGGAAGAAACCCGTCGAGAGAGACCACAACTCGGATGTATAATCTCCTTCCATTCTCCCCTCGTCTCCAATCTTCGACTCCCAGTCTTTGTCCTGATTTCCTCCTCCTTTTGCTTATCTCTTTCGTCGCCTCCTCGTCCCCCCTTTTCTTTCTCTCTCGATGGAGGGTGTGAGATCAGAAAGAAAGAACACAACGTCAAATTTGATTTCTCCAGGTCTGAATGACTTAGGGCGCCCACTCTTCCCTTATAAAGGGAAGTCAATTGGGCCCCTAATGGTGAACAAGAGAGGGGGAATTAGGATTCCATTAGGGATCCCTTATATAATGGGCCCCCCCATTACAAAATAAAGGAGAAAACAACCTAAAGAAAAGGAAGGGAAGAGGGAGAGGGTCCAAATGGCTAAGGACCCCCTCCCTACACAACGACAAGACACACGAGCACAGACAAAATGATGGACGTGTCGCGATGCGACGTAGGCAACTCGACGATTCCAAAAAACACGAAACAAACTAACGAATAAGGCGGGAAATCAAAATACGACAGATGAGCATATTTCACCCGACTGTCGACAACGGAGACGACGACTCGGATGATGTCTTCGGCAGTTCCCGATGGCGTGCGCCATCATAAACCCTAATTACGTTAACTACGGCGTCAGGAAAGAGACAGTATAAGGCAAAGATACTTACCTTAGATCCTTATGTTCCGCCAGGATCACGGCGATTTACAATTGTCGGTAAGCTCCCTCTCTTCTCCAGTGTTTCTCCCCACACACCTAGGACACCAAGAACACTCTTGATGGATTTCAAAACTCACTATCTTTCAATCAGGCTACACAAGTAGGAAACAAGTTCAAGATGAATTTTACAATGATCCAGGATTTTATTTATATATCCAAGGCTATGGATAGAAAGAGGAGGGGAAGACAAAGCAACGCTGAAAATGCCAGCTCAATCGGAATTGTAGATCAAAAGTTATGGCTGTTTGAAGTTGGAGAAATCTTAGCCCTTGAAATTTTCTCTCTCCTCATCATCGTCGTCATTTTTCATGCACGCGCCCTGGATTCCGCGCCAGTTGGTCTTCTGTACATCCTTTTCATATCCCGAGTGGTGCATGTCATTTTCCGCACCATGTGCGCCTTGAAGGAAGACAAAAGGACAAAAGAAAATAACTAAAAAGAAGAAGACTCATGCTGAAGTGCTGGCGCGTCAGCGCGCGCCACGTCACACGTGCTGAATAATTTTTTTACTAATGGTGGTTGTGTGCACGCCACGTCACTGCCACCGGAATCAAAAGAGGGGGAACGAGAAAAGCCCATTTTTGTCTTATCTCTTTCGATCTTTGCAGCATTTATTATGAAAAAAGGTTATTTCTTTCGTAATAAAGAGCACCCACTATCTATCCTTAATGTATCCACGCTAATGGCTACGGGACCGGCCATACTCATCATATGAGTGAGGCTAGATAGTGTTATTCTATCTGGATACTTCGATGTCCTTCTGGCGTATCCTTCGAATAGGAATGTTTAGAACACATGCTTAAAGACTAGTGATGTCTGTATTACGATCTCATCATAATTCACTAAGTCTGATCATGTATTCATGGACTTCATTATAAGCATCACGCAAGCACTATAATGAATATGTTGTCTTAATGAACATGGAACGAGATGTGGAATGTGTGATTGGCTTGCCAGCCACATATATTTCCATCAAGTGTGATGGATGACGTGACGGTGATAGTGAAGGATGACGAGGAGGGTGTGACGAGGACGTGATGGTGATAAGGTGCCTTGGGCGTATGACGTGACGAAACGGCTGTAACGGATGACGGCCGTGATGATGTTTCTCAATCGAAGTTTTGATCAGATAAACAAAATACGATTGGAAATCGATCAGACTCGATATTTTTTTTTGAAGATACAATCTACCGATCAATCTGATCGATGAGATTCTATCTTGTGGGACTGATCGATAGTGTGTCGTCCAACCAAACGATGAAACGATGTAGATTGATCGGATTGATCGATCTGATTGCAAATAAAAGAGAGAGAAATGCAGTTGCATCAATTCTAGATACTTAGAATACCATAACAAAATTTAAACACAAGCACAAATTAAGATGAACAATTGGAGCAGAGGACTTACACGTCAACAGAGAAAACAAATTACCGTCAACACAGGGGTCGGGGGGAGCATATTTCGTGCGAGGAGAATCAGGGAAGAAGTATGTGGCCGTCTTCAAGCTGATCGATGAAGAACCGATGGCTATGAATAGCCCATAGGGTCTTCTATTTTCTGTTGATGGCGAAGGGTTGAAGAGAGGAAAAAGGGTTGGAGAAGGAGCTATGAGGGAGATGGTTGTGTACATTTTGGACCATCCGATCAGCGGCGCCGATCGATCTAGAGCGACGGGGGGCCAGGATTTGCTGGTGTTCCTCTGACGACCATGGTGCGCTGCTTGAACGAAGGATTCAATCATCCCATGGGTTCTCGGGTAAGTCCACAGACGCCAAGATCAGGTCTTTGCAAATGTTCATGGAGAATATCGGTACGTGTGAGGATATGGGTCCTCGAGCTTTTCCTCGCAAAGATATTCATCGGATTGCCATCCTAGATAATAGGGCTTTTTATATCATCGGTGACGGTGACGCCATCACGGTGACAGGGACGTGAAGGGACACCCACTGAAGGGACGCGTGACGGCAACGTGGCGGTTTTTTTTGGAAATGCAGGAACGTGTGATGTGACGGTGACGTGATGAAATTTTTGTCATGTCATCGTCCTTCATGTAACGTCATCCTTTGCGTCACGTGCTGGACGTGCCGTTCCCTTTGGCTGACATTTCATTCAACCCCTTCTTGAACAGGAATGGGAAAATATTTGAAATTATGTTTCTAAGTAGTCATGTTTCTTCGTAGAATTGCAACAATTATGTTGGGTTGAATGGGCTTGACTTGGTGGAAACAAAAAGAATTCATGTAGTTGAAGACTCTAAATGAATCATAATATTATTAAAAATGATATTTGATCAAATCACCTAGGCACTGATTGGATCGTTGATTTCTTAGACCCTTGAGTGAAACATGTTGAGCTGTTCAAGTGTGCAGCCTCTAGAAGTATATGTGCACTCCATGTCATGTTCAATCTCATCCTTCATCCTAACAAGCCTTGCTCACGCTCCACCATCATCATTATGATGTCTGTGGAGAGGAATGGACAGGATCCAAGTGGAGAAGGGAGAAGAAGAGGAGGGCCGTAAAATAATTCTGGTTTGTGTGAATTTTTTAAGGCCTTACCATATTTATTTTAAGTGGGTATATTTCATAACACCCCAAACTTTAATTACATCTTTTGATGTCCAAATGACTTTTTCTATGTGACCATCTACGCCCACGTATTAGTCTGATTAACGACTCTAATGGCTCGATATTTATTGGGCTTTCTAATTAATTCACTGTATTATCATATAGATTAATTAATGACAAGTCGATTTTAACCCAATTGATAGGTTAAGTCTTCAGCCCATGGTGTGCCAAGCTACACCTCATGCTCTAGAATATAAAAAACAGTGTGTTGACTCACTCACAGAACATGTACATCATCAGTTACCACCGGCATTAAGATGGTTTGGAATTCCATGAATATGAAGTTGTAGGTCGTAGTCAAAGTATAGCCATCCGTCCACAAGATGTCTTGATTTCTCAGGTCTAAAGGATCCTTACACAACAGTGATGTCAGTCAACCTACTTGAAAGTTTGGTATAATACCATTGAAGAATTCGTATGGATCAATTCAGCAAACTCTTACCGTTAAAGCACACTCATTATCTATATTTAGAGTCTCCACATTAATAGCTATGGATCAGGCATACTGGTCATATGAGTAGAATTAGATAGTATTATTATGCTCAGATACTTCAATGTCCTTCTCAAGTATATTTCGAATATGAATGTTTAGAATTCATGCTCAAAGACTAGCGATCTCTTTATAATGATCTCATCATAATTCATTACTTAGATTATATATTCGTGGACTTCGTCATATGCATCATACTTTTATTTTAATGAATAGATTGTATTAATAAACAATGAACGAGAAGTGGAATGTGTATTGGCTTCTTGGTCACATTTATTTCCATCATACCTCCTCCCTTGAGCAAATTTAATTCATATTGGATTTCCTTTAATTGTAAATAAACTTTTGTCAAAATTCATTCAGATACTATAAAAACTCATTTATGGACTATTTTCTTTAGATTCCATTATCTTTTTCAGCTTTTTTAAGGCAATTGTTAATATAAGACCTTCAATGCACATTTTCAGGTCAAATATCTTATTAAATTCCAGAAAATCCCTCAATTGAATGTGAGAATTTTTAATCTCACTTGGCCCAACAATTTAGAACTTCTGTTCATTCTACGTTTTTAATTTTAATTCCAATCAAATGAATTTCTTGAAATACAACATCCCACCTAAATATGAAGTTGTGCCCTTGATATCAGCCATAGCATTTAGAAGAATTCCTAATCACTTGAATTCAACGTGTACTAGAGCCAAGTGGCAGGTGCAAATCCCAGAATTAACGCACTGCACATTTGGGCCCCCATATATAAACTACAGGCAGGTTTTGTGAGTGAGTGTTCAAGTATAACATTCTGTTTAAAGATGAAGAGTAGCACCCTTGCTATAAGATAAATCTTTTAGCATAGTTGGTATGTCCTTGAATCCAACAGGCTTAAATAGAAATTATCTCCTTGTAGAAATTGCATTGGGAAAATTGGATATATTTTTTTATTGCCCTTCATTATATTCAGCTCCCCAGCTTAGGAAGTATGGACATTTTTATTACCCCAGAAGATAGCTCCAATTATAGTTACAACCCTCATAAGATCAAAATTCTTCTCATGGCCTATTCCTACTAGAAATTGTATACATGGATTTGGAAAGTGTCAGCAACGAGGAAGTGGAGCAGGGTAGATATCCAATGGCTGGTACCTCAATTTGCTGTTCATTGGTAATGGCCCCTCCTGAGATTTAAGAAAAAAGAAAAGTAAAAAAAGTGGTAAACATAAAAATAAAAAAAACTCTGGTACCTCATTAAATCTAAAAATGAACATGAGGAGCATATTTTTAAACTTAAAAAGAATTGAGCATCGTAAAGAAAGCTGCGTTGACCGGTTCTGGAATATTTTTGGCAGATCTTGGGAAGATTTTTTTACTTGCTGCACAACATTTTGGTATTTTATTAGAAATAAATAGAAATTATTTCTATTCCCGCAGCACAAATTATTTTGATGTGAATACATGGAAATAAAGACATTAATGAAAGCACCACAAAAGGATATTGCACTAATTTTCAAAAAAAAGTAACTGGCAGAAAGATAAATGGTATCACTTTTTGAAATGGATGTGGAAAAGAGTACCTCCTCCAAATTAATCTGGAAAGGCTGAACAAGATCGACAAGCATCACGGGTGATAAGCTCTTCATTAATTCTTCTACTTCCTGAAAAGGATGTTCTAATAACATGAGGAAGATATTCAACCCACATTGGAAATTTATCACCAACCCAAGAACCAATCTTGATCTTCTTTTGTGATGGTAACAAAAAATATCCAACGCATTACATTATTCTTGAAATTAAAAAATGGAAGAAAACAGAAGGCTTACCAATCCTGTAATTCGGGATTTCTGTAAAAGTTCATTTGCAATGATATCCAATATATGTCTGTTCTGAGTCAGCCCTTGCATAGCGAGTTCTTCTGTCTCACTAATGTACTGCAGAAGAATCAGTCCAGCCATGTCAAAACAGTTCTCTTGCAAAATGCATCATCATTTTAACAAATATTTAAAAATCATATCATCCCAGATAAAAACCACCAAGAGTAATAAAATTATGAAAAGGAAAAGAAGTTTTCATGGGAAAAAAGGTATATACCAGACAGTATTAAGGAAAAGAACAGCCAGAAAAAGGAAGAATGTAGAAACAGAAAAAAGTAATAATGGATAATGGTTTTCAACGCCTATACAGGAGTTTTTCGTTCTTATTTTTATGATTTAATGATAATTGAGCACCCTTAAACTAATTAAGAAAGCCATTTGATGATAAAAAATAGAACACTTACGCGGCCCAGCTCACGAGTGAATAGCTCAGACACTTCCGGAGTCATGTCAATAGGAATTGCATCGGGATCATCCCACTGGATTATAAGAAAAAGAAACATCCAGAAAACTTTCAAAGAGTTTTTTAAAAAAGGAAAAACATGGAAAAAATCAATAATTATGGCACCTTATATTTAATTAGCTCGCCGTCTGGGTTATCTGGACGATCCATCATCCCTGCTTTTTTTATCAAACGTGTGAAACCTAATCTTGAGTTCGCGGGGCTGATTACCATCTCTCGACCAATCTATGATAAATCCACAAGATGCAGGTCCATGTCATTTTAAAAGGGTGAAAAAGCATACGCAGAAGGCACCCCTTCAAAGTTCCAAAACACAATTCAAAATCCAATGTGATGTAGGCATAACTTTTAAAATTCTTAAAAGCGTTAGCGTAAAAAAACATTCAGAACATACAGAATGTTGTCAATGATTCAGTTATAACTACGGTTAAGACGATGGCAAATTCATCATCATTGTCACCATCAGTAAGAACCAAATAGTTACACCATCAAATAATCCGCAATTGTCATTGTCATCAAATAATTCCTTTTTTTTTGAAGAAATAATCCGCAATTGTCCTCGTCATCAAATAATTCATGCACAGAGAAACCAAATATCGCACGAAATAGTTATGCAAATCTGAGACTTACTCTGGAAATTCTTTCTAGATCATCTTTCCCTCCATCAGTGATGTCATCACCGAAAACAATACGCTCTGCGCAGCGCCCACCATGCGCAACAACCATTTGCATTTTCATGTAGCCAAATGTAGTGTATCCCTGGTCAACCATATCCTCTCTTGGATTGAACACCGAAATTGCAGTTTCCTGTTCCAGCCAAAGTGGCATACTTTGTCAGGCCAAGACAGAAAAACTGCCTGGGTTAAGGATTTTCAGATTTAATGTTTAGAGTTTTGGATTTGCGGCCTAGGCTTATGGTTTGGGGTTTGGGATTATGCTTAGGGTTCAGAGTTTGCAGTTTACAGTTTTGGATTATAGTTTATCGTTTGGGATGTAGGGTGGTTTGGGGGTTACAATTTGGGGTTGGGATTTTGGGTTTATGGTTTGGGGTTTAGGGTATGGGGTTTAGGGTTTAGGGTACGGGGTTTAGGGTTTTAGCATTTCGGGTTTGGGATTTAGCATTTTGGGTCTGGGGATTGGGGTTTCGTGTTTGGTTTTTCACCAGGTCTCCATGAATGAAAACAAAGTATAAGACAAGATAGAACCTATTCTTATTATACAAATTTTAAGCACATCGCTAGCTTCCGTACCTTTCCACCAGGAAGGAGCTGGGAGAATGCGTGCCAATCGTACCGAGGAAACAGATGAGCCAATAATATATGCCCAGCCTCATGAACAGCAAGCAACCTCCTTGTTTCGGCAGATACCTGCACGATTCAAGAGTGAAAAAAATCATTTCACAGAGAAAAAGTAATAACAGTCAATTCGATGGACCCAATCCTCAACAACCGATGGGAAACACGGTTCAGATTTCTTACACTTTGCTCGCACTTTTGCTGTTCCTCTTCGGTGAGCAAGACTCCCATACCCTCCAGCAACTGCTTATCCAAGACATCTACGATGTCTTGCTGAGTAATCAACGAGTGGCCTTTCCTCACCTTCAATTAGTTTGATTTCAGATAAATCCCAAATTAAGGATAATGTTCAATTCATAAAAAGAACAAAGAGCACCATCAAAATAATAAATTTCAGGGTTAGAATTACAAAGCGGCCAACGTTTTTCTAATTTGAATATGTCGGGGTATACTTGAAAAGGCGAAAGAAAGTGCAAATAAAACAGCGTGTTAACTTACAGACATTATTGCCGCTTCATTGACCAGATTTCGAATCTCAGCTCCCGAGTACCCAACAGTGCGGAAAACAAGCTGTAAAACGAATAATTATCCCAGTTAACGACAGAATATAAAATTTGAATAAAGCAAATGACCGAAAATGGAGTGCAAACTGAGAAATATGGTTGATTTTAAAGAAGCGTAGAGAAATGACGAGTTCATATAAATTTTACTATGTAACAGTACACTCTTCAAAATACTGACGAGAATTACTGCCCCACAAATGATAAAGATGTGATATCGATTCATATCAAAATATTGATTGCAATGGATATACTGAAGCCACCGCTAATATTCTGCCGCATAGAACATCATCTACTGTTGCATTGTTTTTTGTCATTTCGTTTTCTCTACTTTGGCATTATTGTGAACAATCCCCAAGTCAGATTGTGGATTCGCTTCAGTTCTAACAAATGGGCACAGCCTATTATAAACTGTAACCAATTTAACCAGGAGAACCAGTTAATGAAGGACTCCTTTCTTGCAACCCAAGAGCTCTTGACACCTTTTTCTGTGGCACGAGCCAGAAAGACACAGTAGATTAAGGAGAAGACACCGAGAAAAAGACCAGATGGATATAGAGGTGAAGTTAAACACCATAAGCCTGATTAATACTTGAGGGCTATACTCGGATTTATGGCATAGTTTAACATGAAACTTTTGCACACGAGCCAAATGACGAAATTGTCAGGATCTTTGGTGCTATAGCACCTAATCAAGGGTGGAAACTCCATCAGTATGATGTTAAAAATGCATTCGCTGATTATTTTATTTTGGCATTCACAAAAAATGCATTTCTGAGCTCAATACATACTTTCCCTTTTTCTACTCTATACTCTAAAAGAGTAGGCAGCAGCTGCTGGAGAGGGAGATTCACAACGATCAACATTATCTTATTGATCTCAGATAGACTATGGATACAATGAATTCTTTTGGAACAATTTGGGTCAACCGACGCCGCATTCCATGCTATTGCTCAAGGTATACGCAAAGCGCTGTGAACCTACGGAGTTCTAGATGATCTGTCTGGTCTGTCACAACCCTATACAACTTCAATGCGAAAACAAGTCCATCTTCAGTTTAGCATATGACCTCGTCCAGTACAATCGCACCAAGTATTAAACTTCTGACAATTGAAGGAGAAAGAGATGAGACAGGGCAGAGAAGCCCGTCACCCTGAAAGGGAGGGAAAAAACCCTAGAATTAGTAGAATAGCTCATCGCTTGCTTCACTCTGGTAAATCACATCGTTAACTTCATTCTATCTGCCTAATAGAGATATGCCCTTTTACATGAAACCCTAATATATGTAGGAAGTGGTATTTTAAGCCTCCTCTTTCCTCCGTTCATTCAAAGATCAAAACCAAGCACATTGAGGAGGACCGTAAATTCAACAAGGAGAAGCTCAAGTCTCCGATTATCTGCATATCTTACAAGTTGTTCACAAAACTAAGAATGACGGATATTCATCCACAGGTTGAAAGGGAGTGCTGAACCTTTTTTTTTCATCCTCTTTAATTTTTTAGTTTGTATTTATGTTTGCAAGATTTTTAATTATGTATTACAAATATTAATGTCATATTGTTTGCATTGTTTGTCTTCGAAACAAATTAAAGGATAGAGTATAAATCTGGGACGGAGAGAAAAAAATCAAGAGACTAGAAAAACTACGGAGACAAAGAGGGTTGAGAAGAAAAAAAAGAAATTTAAACTGAAATAAAAACGACTTGCCTTTCCAAAGTCCACATCATCAGCGAATTTCTTCCCGGCACTGTGAACATGGAAAATTTCAACCTGTTGAGATGCGTCGGGCAAACCAATATACAGCCGACGATCAATTCGCCCAGGACGGACAAATTCAGGGTCTAATTCATCAGGCCTATTCGTTGCACAAAGGAAGATGACTGCTTGTCTGAGCGAGTAACGATCTAAGCCAATTTTTTCCTTCCTGTAAAAGCAAAATACCAAAAAGTCACGTGCAATAAAATGATTTAAAAAGCAATCTTTTAATATACTTTGAAATAAACACCCTCAAACCTAAGCAGCACAGAAATCAGCATTTTAAGTGATAACTAACAGGGCAAAAGAATAACAAATTTTAAACATTGTTTACACCAATGTTGCCAAAATTTCTGTTATCCTCATCGTACAATTGCGCCAGGTGAGAAGATATTATGCCAGAAGAAGGTAAGCGTTCTGTTGAAATTCAAAACACATGCGGTTCAGGGAAACAGTCCTCAAGAATTTTAAAGAGAATCTGCAGATGAGACGGATCTCCTTGGGGACACATTTACAAACATATAGAGATGGAGGTTTAAGAAATAACACATTCAGGTGGAGGGACTGAAATAGAAAAAGCATAAATAAACTGAAAAATATAAATCCCTTTTTCATCCTAGCTGCTCCTACGGTTATCATTACCTACATAATATATAGCTTCGACTAGGCCATGGTCCTGGGTCGCAGGGAGTAAACTGATATGGTACAAACAGTTATTTATATCCGAAAGAAGAAGATGATGATGAAAGGGATATTATGTAGGTAAGGGTGCCACAGTAAGCACCCTAAAGGGGCCATCAAATTACTGAGATGATACCCGGTATTTTGGATTTGAAAAGGAGCATCTGGCGGCCAAGGTTGGAGGGCAACTAAGTAGCGTTGGGGACTTCCTACCTGAGAAAGAGATTGAGAGAGGGATCCTCATTGGTTCTTGATCACGCGGTGAAAGGATAACCTTTAAACACTTTACAGTACATATTTTACGAAGTGTAGACTTTTGGATTTCGGATTCTATCATAAACATCGCATTGTTGTTCAGGTAACAATGGGGACATTTATTACACAACGCAAGGGCAACTAAGTTGCTCATAAGATTGCAAATTCACAGAAGACGAAATGATCCTCGATTTTTCATTAAACGACCCACCAGTTTAACCTAACCAATATTCCTGGTCCCAAAAAAATAATATGAACTTAAAAATATGCAAAAAATGTCCTAACAAATGATACTTCACAAGGTGGCAATATTATTCACAAAGCAACTGCACATAACTTTTGGGAACGCATCATTCACAAAGTTATTCTTCAGATACTACAAAGGAAAAACCAAGCTTTTGTAAATAGTAGTATCTTGGCCAGCTTGTGTATTCAGAAATCGTCAAAATTTAAGAGATACAGACCAATGACAGGAAGTTTAAAAAAAATGTATGTAGAAAAGATGAAAATGGGATATTCCATCAGACATTTCAAAGAAAGAGAAGTAGATTTCATAATCCCAACCAAAACTTACTCTCCATCGAGTTGTGAAAGCAAGGCTTCAAAAGTAGCCCTCCGTCTGGGGTCTTTCCGTGCATGTCGTCCCGCAATAGCATCAACCTCGTCAATGAACACAAATGACGGAGCCTACCAAAAAAATAACTTCCATAAATGGGGTTATACGATCAAGAACTCATTTAATTACAGAACAAAAAACTTAAATAAATAATTAAGATTCTACGATCAGGGAAGTACTTTCATTCTCAAAATAAAGATATTCAAAAGGGTGACCAAAATCACTAATTTTCCAAAGGACTAGTCGCATAAAAAAAATTCGAGCTCATTATTTTAATGGACAATAGTAATAGATCATTGAAGAAACTGATGCATCCAATTATGGTTTCTCGAACAACGAGGGATAAATCAATAATAAAAAGCCAAATCGGCTGTATGGCAAGGAAATTCTGATAACTTGGATAAGCATGAGAGAGAAAAGGCTCACGTTTCTCCTGGCAATGGAGAAAATTTCATTAATCCTTGCAGCACCGCTTTTCTCACTATCGGTAAACTCTGCCCCAGAGGCAAAGACAAAAGGCATGCCGCTCTCCTTCGCAAGTGTTCTTGCAAAAAGCGTTTTGCCTGTACCAGGAGGACCAGAAAGGAGCACACCCTGAAACCAAGGAAAAATAGAAATAAAACGAAAGCATTTTGATCAGAAAACATTAATTTCTATCAAAAGGAGAGATATAGTTAAGTTAATAATTACCCTGACAAAAGCAACTTCCTTCTCGTAGTACTGCATTGGATTCCTCATATAAATCATCAACTCGTCTAATAGATCCCACACATCACCCCCAAGAACAACCTCTTTGTACATCGACTGTGTCTCATCTTCGCTCCCCAGCGGCTTTAATTCATTCAGATAAATAACCATAAAAATAAATTCACTGGTATCATAAAAACGGGAAAAAATACATTTGAATCATGCAAATGATAGATGGATGGCTTACCAGGATAAAGTTTTCAGCATAGGCCATGTCGAACAGTTGATTATATTTCTTGTATAGGAATCGGTTTGACGTGATGTGCAAGAGCATCACAGATTCTCTTATTAACCATAAGATTATTATTCCCGGAGCCAGCGCAACAGCTACTTTGAGAAAATAATGAAAATTCTTTCTCTGAAGAAGATCCACCTCAACACCGGCGCTTGTGATGGCTTCGAATAAGTAGGGATCAAGGGGGATATCAACCTAAAATTTAAGATATTCGTCAACTTGGATAGCTGTCCAAAACGAGAAATGAAATTGATAGAGAAACTTACAATGTACTCCAGAGGAAACCCTTCTTTCATTGTCACATAAACTCTCTTCAAGTCTTCAGAGAAAACAACAGCTGCAACCTAATTTAATAAAATCATTCTCTACAGCATACCCAAAGCATCAACAAATACGGACAAAAGTTAACAATATAAATACTATTATTTTCATGAATTGTAGACTTTTCTTGAATGTAGTGATTTTCCAACACTCAATCCACTTTAGAAAATGTCAATGTCATCGACCCTCGTTCACAATGACAATGACATTGACATCGACGAATTTAAGGGTGCCTAACGGTAGTGTTGACGTTGACAAAGTTAGCACTGAAGGTTGACATTAACGGGGTTGCACGGATGGTTGAAGCCATCCATCAACGTCAGCTGTCAACTTGGTAAAACTGTAGTTAAAAGTCGTCAACAACTTCAAACCCCTAGTTGATGATGACGTTGACGTTGCAAAAGTTGTTTAAAGCTCTGGGTAGTTGGCATTCATTGATGATGACAGCGTCATCAAGAGTTCATCAACCATCGGCCGTCATCATCATTAACGCCACTCATCAATGTCCCCTGGGCACGATGTACCCTGACTGGCGAGCATAGAGCACCAACCTCGGAGCAGTCGAGCTTGTTAAGAAAGTATGTGTAAGGTAGCTTCGGACGATAGCGCCACCACCTCTTGGAAATCCACAATCCCCTGGCACCATCTGTGTCCGATGATTTCTCAACAACTTCTTTGCGAAGACTCTTCTCTACCTCATCCATATCAAAGTCAACCACATAGTTTGCACTCAATGCATCGGCCTGTTCAGCAAGCTTCTCGGTTCTCAAGATCTCTTTCCATGCAACGAGCCTCTCGCGCCACGTCGATCCATCCACTATACTGGGCCCTAATACAGATAAACGTCAAAAAGGTTCATTATACTAACACAGCATAATGATTATCATAAATGTGGGAATAAGCAAACAACAATAGGATTCAAAATGAAGAAGCAAGAGTCAGACAAAACCCCTTATATAACAGAAATAAGTCAGATGAGCATGGGGATAGAGACCTTAGGTAGGTCTTCATTGGGGATGGATCTTGGAATGGTAGACATAGAGAGAGGTATAGAGAGAAAGATAAAAACCCACAATGGATACCGTGAGGATGGAGGACTTTTTTTTTGACGTGGGAATCAGGCATGAGTCATAAGAGGAGGAAGCTGATAGAACCCTGGGAGCTAATCTGTCTAAGATAAAGAAGGAAGTGAACAGACAGGGAATAGATGGATGAGGAGAGGAAGAAGAGAGATAAGGGGACAATCGAGAACTAGCTGGATGCAGCGATCTTGATACTCTTGTCAAGCCAGATGGAACCCCCAAGATTCCAAGAAAACCTCACAATGTCACTCGTTTTCTTCCTATTACAGTACGGGATATTTATTGAGTTCAAGAACATCAGGGAACGGTTACCTGCCCAACTGTTAAATGGGCCCTTATGGGCCCTTATGAGACCTGTTTGGGCCTTCTGCGATAAGTACTTCGCAGGAGTCTTTAAATAACTCAGACAAATCATTCAGGCACTTTGTTCACTTTCTGCAGAGATTTGTTGTGCGTAAGGGGGTTGTAGAGATTGCTCCACTTATAGTGTGAGGACACTGATGGGACAATTTCCAATCATGTCCAAAATCCCGGTACGAAGGATGGGAACATCCCCTTGGGTCTCAAGTTCTGTAAAAAGTTCATAAAAGTCTATTATGGTTCAGCTCAGCACACGATCCAGGGATTGGACTGACAAATTCTAAGAAAAAGTTTTCAATCTTCTCTCCAGAACAATTTCTGGACGGGATGATGGGAACAAAAATATCTGGACGAGGACGAGACCAGTCCAAAAATATCTTATTAGGCTTTTTTTCCTATGAGTGGTGACATTGCCTTCCAAGCGTAGACATTATAAAGGTCGCATACCAAATGGAAGCCAAAAAAAAATAAAAAACAAACTTTCGGGTTAACAGATCATTGAGTATGTCACGAAGCTAGTCAAATTATTTGTGCACACATAACTACGAAGACATGTTTTTTTGGCTTGATTGATGTCTCTTACAAAGGTGACTTCAGGCTCAATTATTCACCACCATTATCAGACACCAAAAATATATCCTAACTATGTATTTATAGATACAGAACTCTATGGAGCAGTCTCTGAGACATCAGTTTCAACAACAATATTTTCTACTGTATAAATACTTGAACCTCAATCTAAGCGAGAAAATCATATTGAGTGAAAGCAGCAATATATGGGACTGCTCAAAGAATAAAAGTGAATGATTGAACGGACTAATAAATATATGAGCCATAAAAAGGGAAAAGTTAAGATCAGATCTCAGTGAGCCATGTATATATTTTTTCTCAATGGCATCCACAGGACACAGTTTGGCAAGCACTAACCTGAAATGCCCAATTCAGTCTTCAGTTTGGTCTTTTGTTCACCATTTAACCCTGAATCACTATCAATTGCTTTAATGACTTTGTCCTCAGACTGAGGTTCGTCCTCCCACGCATCTTCTCCGACATAAGACTCATCCTGGATCAGCGTCCCATCAGGTCCTTTTATAAACTTTTTTATTTTCAGACCCTTTGGCATTGTCTTCCTCCACAAACCTTTCTTAAATCTTCAAAAGAGAAAGAAACATCAAATATTTATGGCACAATTTTTGAAGCATAGACATGAGTTTCATCAGGTTTCAGACACTGGGGATGCACTCATTCAAAACAAATTATCGACGTCATTAGAATTTCTCCATCATCACCGCTTTAGACTTACATCTTAACATTGGTTGGAGAAGGCTCGGGAATCAAAGCTTCCAAATAAGCCTCAGTAAGTTGTTTCTTGCTCTGAAGCGCAAGACGAGATCTCACATTAACATATACTTTCTGGCATGAAAACAATACAAGGACGATGTACAATAACAAAGCACCAAATCTCTCAGGTTCCCAGTTCTTCAGGTCCTACAAATGTAGAAAAAAATCGATGAAATAATAGTTTCAACAAAATCAATAGAGAGTATGCCACGTGATTAGTCCAAAAGTTTATCAGATAAATTCAACATCGAGAAATGACACATTGCCCAAAAAAACAGAGTTCCCATTCCACAACACGAAATGGAACCTCTCAAAATATATCGAAAATCTATGAGATAAGAACTTAGTTCTAAATAATAAGATAGATCTATCCTCCGAGGACTTTCCTGATCACTGCCTTGTTTCTAGTTTGCAAGTCAAGAGCAGGGGGAATGCATCTGGATCCCCAACACTAATCAGGGTATTTATGTCATTTCCAACACGAATATAGGATTGCTCTCTAGTCAATATCTCTCTACTATAAGGTTCTCTTTAGTCAATCTCTCTCTGCCACTTTCATAGTATGCACTTCATTTGACCCAAATAATATACATCAAACTGTTCTGTCGCCCAGAGGTTAATCATTCAAGCTAGACCTAAAGCTTCACATCATTGAAAATACATTTAAAAATTGTGGCGCGTCTATTGCACATTAGGACGCCCGGTAATAACTATGATGCAGAAACTCTTTCAGAGAATAAAGGCCAGATAACACTGCATCGTGCACTGATCAAGTTGTGTGGTATATACAGAAATCTTTCTTAAGCTAATTCAATTCTGAAGTGTGTAAGACAGACATGCCCTTCACCAACAAGTTTCAACCAAGCTATCATTCAATTTGAAATGAGAAAATGCTGATCAGTTCAAACAGGAAACAGGCTGAAATTTTAGACGAGATTTCACATCCAATCAATTTGTTACAAAATAAATGAGTTGTATAAACCCGACAGAAGATATCTCCGCCTGTAATTGAGATGAATGTGAAAAAATTACTAAAACCAACTTTTCGTTAACGGCTCTCCCTACTCAGGACAATAGATAAAGGCAACACTGAACCGGAAAACGTAGGCTAAAACAATGATGACTTCAAACAGGTTTGCTTCAACACAATGAGCTACATTTACAAGAGATTTCACCCCCACAAAAGTTTTTATACGATTAACACGCGTTCAACGAACACAAACTGAACACATCCGATCATGCAAATTTAGATGAAATCAAGAGAATTCTCCCAAAACAGAGGAAACACCAACGAGACAAAGAAAACCCACCTTCCACAACTCCCACTTATTCCATTGCATAAATCGAGGCAAAACCCCCTCGCCGAAGAGATCCAGAGCTTCACTACCCATCACCTTAACATCATTCCCCAGCTTCTTAGCGACCTCCCCAGCAGCAACCGCGTCAAACCCAGTTTCCTTCTTCACGCGCTCGCCGAACCCATCAAAGAATCGCTTCGATCCTCGTCTGAAAGCTTCAGAAATGCTTCCCCAGTCGCCGGAGGAGGCCATGGCGCGAACACATCGTCGGCGAAACCTCAAAGAGTGGATCTTGGGGGAGCGCCGGGGGCACAAAGAGAGAAAATTGGGGGTTTTTCTGGGCTGATTCTTGAGGTGGAGGGAGAGAGAGGAACTGGGTAGGGCGCCATTGTTGGAGAGGACGCCGAGCTCCTCCATTTTCCCACCCGGGAAGGAGGAAAAACACCCGGAAGGAGGTTTCTGGGTTTTTGGCCCCGCTGATAAGGTCCCCCTATTGAGGCATCTCAGCCCTCCATTCTTGATCCAACGGCTGGGAATTGTGCTCCATGAAAGCTATGGTTTTTGATTGGATTTGGTCATTATTTCACTAGGAAAGCTAAGTTAAGATCCCCTTAAATGAGGCATCTCAGCCCTCCATTCTTTATCCAATGGCTGGGAATTGTGATGGGAATGTGCTGCATGAAAGCTATGGTTTTTTATGGAATTTGACCATTTTTTTCATGGGGAAAGTTTGGTTAAGATCCCCTTAATGAGCATCTCGGCCCTTCATTCTTGATCCAATGACTGGGAATTGTGCTGAGGATGTGCTCCATTAAAGCTATGATTTTTTTAGGAAATCGGACATTATTTCATTGGTAAAACCTAAGTTAAGATCCCCCTAATAAGACATCTTAGCCCTCCATTCTTGATCCAATGACTGGGAATTGTGATGGGGATGTGCTTCGTGAATGCTATGGTTTTTTATGGAACTTGGTCATTAATTCAATATGAAAGGTAAGTTAAGATCCCCTTAATCTGGCATCTCAACCCTCCATTCTTGATCCAACGGCTGGGAATTGTGCTGGGGATGTGCTCCATGAAAGCTATGGTTTTTTTATGGAATTTGGTCATTTTGTTCATGTTTAGTTAAGCCCCCCTTAATGAGGCATCTCAGCCCTCGATTCTTGATCCAATGGCTGGGAATTGTGCTGGGGATGTGCTCCATGAAAGCTATGGTTTTTTGTGGAATTCGATCATTAATTCAATGGGAAAGCTAAGTTAAGGTCCCCCTATAGAGGCATCTCAGCCCTCCATTCTTTATCCAACGGCTGGGATTTGTGCTGGGGATGTGCTGCATGAAAGCTATGGATTTTTATGGAACTTGGTTATTTTGTAAATGGGGAAAGCTAAGTTAAGATTCCCTTAATGAGGCATCTCAGCCCTCTATTTTTTATCCAATGACTGGGAATTGTGCTGTGGGTGTGCTGCATGAAAGCTATGGTTTTTGACGGAATTTGGTCATTATATCATTAGGAAAGGTAAGTTAATATTTGAGAGAGAGTTTTCTGTGAATTGGGATTTGAGACTGACTAAGATCATGGAATGATAAGTAATTTGTAAGATGGTGAAACATGATAGGTAGTTTATCAGACCCAAACCAAATAAGCCATCCAACAACCTTATAGTAGTAGTAGACCAGACCCAAATCATGTAACCTTAGATGTCCCAAAAAGAAGAAAGTGAAAATTTTTTGAAGCTTAGGATTGAAAAATAATTTTACAATTTGGAAGGTAAATACTGTCACCTAATGTATTGAGTCAAATAATTATCTCCGAGAAATGTGTCTCTTTGGCTTTTCAGAATAGCTTCAAGCATTTTTCACTTAGCTCTATTTTCAAGCCCTTATGGGGTAATTGTAGGGGATCTCTGATATTGAAATGATTAAAATTAGTCAGTAATCAATCAATATACGAGATGGAATTTAATTTTTTAAAATTCTATCTAGAAAATAAAATTTGAAATATAACTTTTATAATAAACCTCATTTGTGTGTCTGCTATCACACAACAAGTAAATCAATTTGGTATAACGTGGTTTAGAAGGGAACGTTGTTCAGTGAAAGTTCAATTTGGTATAACGTGGTTCTCCAAAACCCAATATTGTGGTTTCAAATCCTTCATAGCGTGAATATATTATTTGTTATACTGAATAACAAACAAGAAAGTTAACTTAACTGAAAAAGTTGAATCACAACTCAAATTCCTAGGGAGAGGCGCGAGTTTACTAGCTTTTAGGAGTGAGCGACTTTAGAAATGAGGCACGACTTTAGGTTAGGACCGATGAAGATGAATCTGAATGGAGCAAAAGTAAGAACAAAGAATAAACAGCTGTGAGGAGGATAAGGGAGCAGAAAAGAGGTGCCAATTTATGAGCAGGAGCATGGATAAGCAGTAAAATAAAGTAAACTGATATAGCGAGTCCAGCTTGACGACCCACTTCTTTCATCATGCAATACTGCCTAGCCTAGCCTAGCCTGAACTGGAGTTTGTATTGGTCAATTTTGGGTCAGCAAGCAAGGGGAGCACCCACGTTCTATTTGCATAAAAATTCATGCACCATAATTTCAATAAATGATTGATCATCTAAATTTTAACTTTTCACTATATAATGTCACTTGCATCAATCTGTATAAATATTTCCAAATGTCACCAATGTTAGAATTTATGTCCACTTGGAAATTCAATAATGAAGTTTAGGATTATGCTAAGGATATTTTGGATTTGAGTCCCAAAGAGTTTTTTTCATTAAAAAATTAAAACTTCTTTTCTTACAAGTGAAAAATTTTCATTTTTTCATTTCATGAGTAATTTAGAAGCATCATGAATCCATTCATTGAGACACACATGCTGAATGTGTATCCAAATGTGCACCCATCACTTTCTGTTGAGAAAGTGATAGCCTTTTACTAAATATCAAAGTGTGACACCCCATATGTATCCAATTCGGAAGTTTTCTTGTGAAACTCATGAAAGTGTTTGAAATATCATGATAAACTATGATACAATTTTTTTATGGGACCACAAACAAACTATTTGAACATTGCTGTAAAAAATGCAACGCACACAAGCCACTTGGCATGGAGTAACACAAATTCTACACCCATGCATTTATAACACTAAATGCCCACCACAATAAAGACATGAAAGAGAACAATTATATTAAGTTTTTAATAACATATAAATGCAATGTTTCTTGAACGAATATTCAATCAAAATAGAGTGGGTCAATTATACATACAGTGATCAAGTAAACACGAGTTTTGTAATTTTCAAGGATCCAATGACAATTGGATGACCTAATGATGTATCTAATATGACGAGACATATCTTAGAGGAATCAAACTCTCATCACTTAATATACATTATCTAATATGAAGTTATGTTATTACTTAAGTTGGGTTCTACTCAACTTGTTAAAGCCAATCATGTAATATTAATACAGGGAGGTTGGATGAACCAGTGTGTGATATTTCAACCACTTAGAGTAAGCATATGCTGCAATGTTATCTGGAAACTTTGTGATTTAATGGCAAAGATGTTAGACCAAATGTTGTGCTCTCATGGTTGCGAAGGGTGTGGGTCTGTGCGCCTTATCAAATGAGTTTATGGGTTAGGGAGTAGCCTAACCTAGAAATATATTCTATTCACACCTTATTACCTATAATTTGATATGCATAATTTAATAACAATAAAAACTATTTTTATGTTCACCCGATTACTTATCAATAATGATGTCATAAGGATTGAATAGAAATTAGCATACATATAGACTAACCACATTGTCCCTTTTTTGGAAGTTTGCCCATCGTCTCAAACCAACCATAATTTACTTATGCTCAATGCCATAGTTTAAATATTTTTCTTCTCGCATAATCAAAATAGCCCTAGTGAGGATCTTATTATAATTTATTCTTTGTCCTTATGCTTAAACCTTGGTTTCTCTTCTAGGTCTATTATTATACTTTGTGTTTTGGTGTATTTCCCTTTGCAAAAGTCGATATCACATAAATTCGTCATATCAAGCAAACATAAACACTTGAGAATCCATAAATAAAAAAACAATAACTATGCAAGAGTGATGAAAAGATTCACCACAATACTTAGATATTAGGGTTCAAAATATTGAAATGGATCATTGTAAAATATTTTGAACCTCAATTCCGAAGTATGCAAAGTATTTTGATCATGTTAGTGTTACATATACTTTATGAGTCCCCTTAAATAGGATAGGTTTGAGCACTTTATATAATATGCGGTGAACTAAACAGTTTTTTGGTGTGACCTCTAATTGCAATATGAATCGATATCTCAAGTAACATGGTAACTCTTGGGATGCTATGAAATGGTACATAATCTACTTATGCTCATTGCCATAATTTAAATATTCGTCTTCATAGCATAATCAAAATAGCCCTAGGGATGATCTTATTTTAAGTGTATTTTTTGTCCTCATGCTTAACCCTTGTTTTCTCTTTCACTTCTATTATTGTACTTTGTGTTTTGGTTTATTTCCTTTT
This sequence comes from Wolffia australiana, assembly GCF_029677425.1. Taxonomy (NCBI): domain Eukaryota; kingdom Viridiplantae; phylum Streptophyta; class Magnoliopsida; order Alismatales; family Araceae; genus Wolffia; species Wolffia australiana. Next base: position 10,599,556 of record NC_135844.1, read on the forward strand.
TCAAAAAAAATATCAAATAATTTCATCATATCGAGAAAATATAAGCACTCGAGAATCCATAAATATAAAAAAACTATGCAAGATTGATGAAATGATTCACTACAGTAAAATATTAGGGTTCAAAATACTGAAATAGATCATTGTAAAATATTTTGAACCTTAATTCTGAAATGTGTAAAGTATTTTTATCATGTAAATGTTGCATACGTTTTGTGAGTCCCCTTAAAAGGATAGGTTTGAGCACTTCATAAATGTGGTGAACTAAACAGTTTTTTGGTGTAACCTCTAGTTTCTATATAAATCAATATCTCAAGTAACATGGTAACTCTTGGGATGCTAGGAAGCAGTACACTTGTAGTGTTTATTACATCACAGTACTATATGTCCAGAAATCTCATTGAATATAATTTTAGGAAAGAAACTATTTTCCCACATGATTACTTACTACATTTCTTTACATGCACTTAATACTTTAGTAGACTCAATAAAATATATTAGTTGTCATGTGCACTTACTTCATGGAACAACATTTTGTTGGAACTACATTATCAAAATGTATAATTCATCATATTTATCATATCCAATAGCCCCAGAAGAGTTTTTATGAAGTGAAAAATGCAAATATCTAGAACCAGGACTAGCTATTAAACATACCCTTCATGAACAAATGAATTTATCTTATAAAGACCACCCATTTTGATTGTTTAAATAATTAAAGGATGTAATTTAGTGTTCAAAGAGAGCTTGAACAAGTCACTTCCTCAGTCTATTTCAGTTCATCACAGTCAGTCCAGAGAGAGCTTCTGGGTCTGATGTAATGGGGTTGTTCTTCCGCTGTGGAGATTTTCTTCGAAAGCAAAAGCCCGAATCTTCCTTTTCAATCACTGGGTTTGTCTTCGTTTCTTCAGCCGACGTTTGACGAATTTTGTGAATGGGTTATTTTTCGGCTTCATTTGTGCGTTTGTAGCTCAGAAATTACCTCAATCGGTCGTCGGAGTGATCGTTTCTTGCTCTAGTTCATGCGAAGTAGTTCCATCGCTTGTCAATTCATTATTTTGGCTCTGATTTTTGTATCTGTGCCATTTGATGATGCGTTTTCATGTGTCTTTGAATGATAACTCATGCTAATTATAACCCATCTTGAGTGGATTAGGATAAGACAATGCTGGATGCAGAGGGCAAAGGCGGAGCTGTTACATTACTCGCCAGGTTAGTAGATGCAATGATGTGATACCCATAAAACTATCACGAATATTATTATATATTTTCTTGCCGTTTAGTTTGACGAGATTTTCAAGAAAGGAATTATAGCCTTTCCTGCGTTTTTGAGGAGGAATGTTTTCTTTCACGTTTAAAATGATCTCCGTTTCATACTCATATTCTGAAATACATGAGTTTAAAATGTATTAATTTGTGAATTGAATTATCAAGGAATTGTTGATTCAACACGATTTTTTGCTAAAACCTATCCCAGCTTTGGTTGTTCAATGAAAATTGCTGAACCTCTCCCAAAGATTGAACCCACTTCATAACACAAAATGTCATATAAAGTTCCACTAGTGTAAAGTTCCTCAAGTACACAGATGCACTTCGACAGCCTTGTAAAATATCTGATGAATCGAACGGACTGATTAGACGTGGTGTTTTCTTGTCAAAAGATTTTCCAATTGATTGATGAGTCCGTGTACTCGAGGAACCTTTTTCCTGTGATCAATATTTGTTCTTAATATTTTTAATGAAATGATAACATGATGGACGATTTTTTAATTTTTTTTCTTAACCATTGGCGGTGACATAATATGCTATCTATCAATAAGTTTTTCCCTTAACCTCCACTATGGTCTCAAATTGATATCGCTTGTTAACTTCCCAAAGAATTCATGGGAATGGAAAGGAACATTCAAGAAATTATATTTTGTGGTATCATGAGGGGAGTGCAGCCAATGCAATGATAGGAAGTATGTTCAGAAAAGAGTCACACACAATGTTTGTTTAATGGTAGAGAAAACATTGAAGAAATCATAATCTTAACATGTATTTTGAGTACTCAGCCTGCTGATTAGTCTAAAAATTGCAGAAAAACGCGACTCAACGAACATCGGCTCAACGATGGGTTTCTTTCTCCGCCGCATCTCTGGGGTGTCTGGCTTCTCCTCTCTTTCAGCCTCCAATGCTGTGCCAGTCCTTTGGAGAGCTACTGTTAGCGAGGAGAAGACCAACACTGATATTGGAGAGAATTTAACCAAGGTACAAGTCCTCTCATGGGGTCGAGGGAGCTCAGGACAATTGGGCGGTGGGAAGGAGGAGACTCGCTTCTATCCATGCCCTGTTGCTACCCTTCTCCTTCCTCAGAATTTCAGCCTTGGCCCCGTTCCTGGCCGTCTTTCTAGCAGCAGCATTAGCAGAAGTCAGCTTACTGAGGTGGGAATATCTTGTGGGCTTTTCCATTCCGGGTTGTTAGTGGATGGTATGTTGTGGATGTGGGGCAAAGGAGATGGTGGAAGGCTGGGATTTGGAGATGAAGTGTCGATTTTCAAACCCTCCTTAAACCCAAATCTGGATCACATTAGAAGCGTTGCACTTGGGGGACTCCACTCGACGGCGCTCTCGCAGTCTGGCGATGTTTTTACATGGTCAGTAGAACACTCTGGCATATTATGAAGTGTCTCTTGGGTTTCCGTTTGGTTTCCATTTTTTCTTGAAATAGATTTATTCTTCTTGTTACATAGACCTTGGGTTGGTGTTGATTGAGACTTTTTCTGGAAGAGCAGAGAGATAGAGATAGATAGAAGGGAGAGAAAAAGAAGAAACCAAATGACAACAGTATTTGATTGGCACTTGTGTCCCCTCTGGTAGGATCTCCTAACCCAGTTCACACGAGGGTCTTGATTACCCTCCTTAAGGAAGGTCTGCAAGTATTTGAAGGGAGTTATAGTAAAGCCAAAATGGATAAAAAACCCTTCATAGCGGTTGGAGATCATTACAGCCTCCATTCTTGATTTTTTATCTAGTGTTCCTCTTTGCATCCATTTTTACTTTTTGAGTGTTCATTCTTCTCTCAAAGCACTGGTCATGACTTTATTTATGGGTAATAGCTTCAAATTTCTTTCATGCCTCATTATTGGCTTCCTCTGTTTAAGCTTGCAGGGGTTACGGTGGGTTTGGTGCTCTAGGGCACTCAATCTACACCAGGGAGCTGCTTCCAAGGTCTGTCAATGGTCCATGGAAAGATAACATCTCTCAGATTGCCACCAGCGGAGCTCACACTGCTGCAGTTTCCAACTCGGGTTGGTTTTACGGATCCTAAGAAAAAAAATTAGAAAAAAAGTGTTTGTGGATTGGTGGTTGACTGTGATACGGTTGATTCCATCAGCATGGACTTTCTTGCACTTTTACGAATAATTTTATTCTCTCTCAATCTATAATTGTCATCCTTGGGAGCAGATATCCTTTGACATCCTATATTTCTCTCTCGTGCAGAGTCTTGGTATAGATGGTTTTAGTTTCGAATTAAACTCTGACGTTGCATTTTATGGATTTCACGATGTTTGTTCTTTGGAATGTTGACCTTACGATTCTGGTCATAATCTTGTTATTCCTATGAACTTGTGACAGAAGACGTTTGGGCGTCGAATTTGACAGCATTTCCTTTTAACAAAATGCTGCTGGGCATTATATCCTATTGTGATCCCCATCATAATAAGTTCTCTGATGATCGTACAAGTCAAGGGACTCCCTTTGATGACTGAAAGAAATTATCATATTATAGTTTAAGGTCTTGTAACATTGTTGTTCTCTCCTCCAACGTAATCCACTTCATTTTCTTTTCATGAGGGGATGGCAATGACAATCATCTTATATTAATTACGAGTGAATCGTTATCAGCATCATCATATGCCCGAATCGTCTGATGATGAATCCCTCATTGTATCGTCATCGTCCCAGCGGTCATCTTGTACCATCAGATGACAGTATTGAATCCTAGGGTTGACAATGATGCTGGCAATTTCCTCATCTGCCAACCCTAGATGGGATGTCATTTATCCAGTGTTACGTTGGCTAACATTTTAGACACCATGACTTTATCTCTTAGATGACATTGGCTTCTTAATTCAAAATGTTTGCCAGGTGAACTCTTTACCTGGGGCAGAGACGAAGGTGAAGGCAGACTAGGACTTGGTCCTGGAGGTGGTCCTGGGGAAGGCGGTTCATTTAGTACCCCTTCAAAAGTGGAAGCTCTGCCAACTTCTGTTGCAGCTGTTGCTTGTGGCGGGTTTTTCACAATGGCCTTGTCTCCGGAGGGAAGGCTTTGGAGTTGGGGAGGTCTAGAAAACATTTTCAATCGTATTTCTTTTTTTGCTATTTGGATAGACAATGAAAACTAATTTGTTTGCTCTGTAAGAATGCCGGAGAAAGTATGGTTAGAAGTATGATTGTGACCTACGGTTTCTTTCTTTTAAGTGGAGCTTACCCCATTTCTTGCCTTTCGGGTTATAATATTGTCTATTTTACAACTTCACCGGCGAACTATTAGCCCAAGTAACCGGAGTTGTTCTTCTTATTTGTGTAGCAAACTCGAATTTTGAGCTCGGCAGGGGTGATAATGTCAGTGACTGGAGGCCTAAACAAATCCCCGCTCTACAAGATGTTACAATAACCCAGATAACATGTGGTGGTTATCACTCTCTTGCGCTGACCGGTAAAATATAAATTCTGATTTATTTTTTCGTTGTTGTGCAGTAAAAATCCTTTGTTAGCATTGAAGAAATGGATTATTTTTTATTTAATGAACTCCCCCTATCTTAGTTAATTTCTTGTTTACTTTATTATTTTATATTGTTGTATCGATTTTCTTAACAGACAAAGGAGAGGTTTTCTCATGGGGCCATGGAGGACATGGTCAACTGGGACATAAGTCAACTCAAAATCAGAAAGTTCCTCTCTTGATTGAATCTTTGGCTGAAGAGAGGGTTACCTACATCGCATGTGGCGGTTCTTCCTCTGCTGCCATCACGGGTATGATCAATTTTTAAAGGTTCTGGTTCTATGTATACATAGCACTTCTTTGATTAGATGCTCAGAAATTAAATAGAACTGCTAAACTCTCTTTTCAAATGAAAAATTATGAAAGCGAAACAACTTCGATTTGTACAGTTCCATCTGTCACATGGCGATTTTTAATCTTAGAAAGTCTAATTCCATCTGTCACATTATCCTTTGGGATAAACAGAGTCACTCTCGAAGTTGGCTGTCGGTATCAAAAATAGTCAGAATCTTGAATCTAGGACTTTCTCAAGATCAAGGAATAAATAACATTTTCTTCTGATGAGATGCGTGAATTCTTACATCGAAGAATACATTTCTATCATAATAACCAATGCATAATGTTCCGAGAGTGTTTTTATTTGTGAACAGTTTTTGTTGATTTAATGTGCATATTTTTGTCTCATTAGAGATATGAATTCTGCTGAAGATAATTTTTTTTGTAACCGTTTATTTTTAATTTCCTTTTGCTCTGTTACTGTATGTATGCTCTCATTTGGGGTCCATGCCCCTTTTCATTTAAGCCCTATGTAAAGGGTTTTCCATTTTCTATGAATAGATCACAAATTTGATTAATTTGATTTAAATATCGTTAATACACCGCTATAAGATATCATTGTGGTGGAATGATTCACCTTCCTTAAGTTCTTTATTTTTTTTGTCAAAGCATGAAAAGAATACCATATTTCTTTTTTTGTTTTCAAGTTCTTATCATCTTAAATATTATTTTTTCAGATACAGGGAAATTATACATGTGGGGAAATGCCAAAGACTGCCAGCTGGGCATCCCAGGACCACCCGACGTGCAACCACTTCCCCTTGAAGTGAAATTCCTATGGGAGGAGGATGGCCTTGGTCCTCATCATGCTCTTCAAGTCGCCATTGGCGCATCCCATGCTATGTGCATGGTTTCGAGGCAGCAGGAGACCTAGAATCCAATGTCTCCTCTTCATGAAGGTTAGTGGAGTAAAACTTTTTGTTGAGGCAATGATGAAGGGGAATTCTAAGAGTAAATGTGTAAAAATAAGGTGGCAGAGGTTCACATTTAGGACAAGGCTGCAAATATTTCATTTTAATTAGGCAAATTAGAGAAGAAGTAGATCTCTAGTATAAGTGTTGGGAATGTGTCAGCCCCCGCACACGGGAATGCAGGAGAGGGGGGCTTGACTTCTCAAACCCCCCAAAGAGAGGGGAGGGGGTGTGCAGAAGCCTAAGCACCTTGCCTATCTCTTGTCCTTTTGTGAGGAAAGGGCCCATTTGGGACCAATTTCCTTTGTTATTAAAAGGGGTATGAAGCCCTTGTGAACCCTAACAAGAATCACAGCAGCCAAGAGTGTTCTCGTTCATTCCTCTTGTCTCTTTCCCTCTCTTTTCTCTCTCTAGCTTCGTTTATTCTCGTCAGGATTATTCCTTGGTGGTTACTCCCTTGTCTTGGGAGTTCGAGGTGGAGCTCCTCTCCTGCAGCATACAACACGCCTACACCCGACTCCAGGAGCCTTGGACGTTGACACCATGCTGGTGACGCAGAGGTTTTATTATCTATCTCTACACACCATCATATTGTTCATGTCTGGCCGATATATTCCGCATTTTACAGTAGAATCTTGGGATTTCTTTCAACAATAAGTTGGAAGTAACTCTACCTTATGCATGACACCCCACACTCAAGTGGTGACTGAATTTTTTCATTGCTACTCTATGAAAATACAAATAAAAAATGTTAATGCTAGTATGATCTATGTTCTCCTCATTTCTCGATGAATTGAGGCAATCAAGGCCCTTATTTAGGGGCGTTCCTGGTGTTATTGAGATAGCCTCGAGAAAGAGAAAATTCATCATGCACATTATTCAAGTTGCCATGTCACCATCCTGGGTTTCGGACCATCATCCACTCCGATGTCGTCATCATCTGTCCATAGACTGCTGCTTCCAGATGGCGCATGTCGACCCCAGGTATGATCCCTAGCTGAAATTAGTATGCAGACTTGGGTTGACAGCTCTCTAATGTGACTTTTCTAGCCCACCCAAAGGAGAACCTGATTAATAAGATATTTCTCATTTTATGTGATTTTTTTATTCTTCTCCTTGATCACATTTAGGGCAATTATGTGATAGTCTCATTTCTAGACAATCCTCCCTTCAATTGACTAATGAAAGAAAGAAAAATAACATAATGATCACTAATGCAGTTTAGATTAAAATTGACAACCCATTGATGTTTTATGCATTATTGAAGGGTCAATTTTTGTAGATCTCATTTATCAACGACCATCCATAATGAAATGAAGTGAATCTCTTTCTCATTTGTCTTATATTTTACCAATGATAAAACTTCTAAAAGATGGTATAATTGAATACCAAATACTTGTGAGTGCACACTTTAGTGTACGACAAAGATAAGGTATATCTTACCTAAGTTGATACTACAATTTCTTGAAAAATGTATTTCTTGTGGTGGCGTCACAATAATTAAAATTTAAATATGCTGTCAGTTGAGGAGCAAAGATTCTCGCTGAAAGAAAATACCTTTTACTATTTTTTTTTCTATATGCAAAGGTAATTTAACTTGTCTTTCAAGGAAAATCTGTCTTTTGTCTTTAAAAGGTAGCATGCCTTCAAAACAAATATTTGGCCTCAAAATATACTATTCAATTTTGGTACAAGATCTATGATAAACTAAACAATATCTAGTATTACCACGAATATTATATTTTGTCAGAAAACTTATCTGGGTCAAGTACTTATAATTTCATGTTTCCCTATTTTCTTACAGATCATTTTATTCTCTCCTTTATTACCGTGATTGAAAATCTCTATATTTCAAGTAAACTCCTACATCTTATAATGAATTATTTGTAAATTTCTTGAAATGAGATAAAATAAATCATTCACATCATGATAAAAATAAGGACGTGTTGTAATTCAATATGGTGAATTTCCGTCATTCTCTTATCTCCTTTGACCAATGTCATACATTGTTCGTACTCCAAAGGTTTTCATCACTCTTGAGAGTCTCATCTTCAATGGTCACACAACTGACTTTCAAATGTAAATGAGTAAAATTTTATTCTCCTATTTAAACCTAAGGTTGGGGCCCTCTCTTCTGGGCCTCCCCTAGTTTTCCTTAATCTACTCGTTTCTCTTTTGCTTGCCTATTGTAGGCTGAATCCCAAGTGGTTCAAAAATCACTTTGAAATAATGGAAGTCTTTGTTTTCTTTGGCATCAATAAACTCAATTCTACTTTTCTAAAACCAATGGTATTCCTCACTTTCTTGATATAATGTTTAAGAAAATTATATAATTACTCTCATCTAGTTATGATATGAATATTCCTCCAAAATTTTATCATTTGATCACACAAATTTTAAAATAACACACTTTCAAATTGGTGTGAATCTAAACTGTATAATGCGCATGGAGAAGTAAGATTGAGTGGAACTTTGTCGGATACGAGTGGATGGGAAAAATTTAGCTTCAAATGGAATTTGAAGAAGTGATCAATCACAAGACTTCAGTGTGAAAATTTTAAATGTTTAATTGAGAATTCTACTTGTATTTTCACAAGAATAAGGAAACTGAGTCATACATGATCTGTAGAAACTGTAGATGAAATCAAAATATACTCTATGAATGATATATCAGAACAGCTATCAATTTCATAGCCATAGTCTTTATACAATATCATTAGTTTAATAAAAAATCTGACTAAGCTGAAGATATTTAAGAGTATGATTTATTATCAGACATTGAATATTTTAAAAGTATTATATCATTATATCAGTTTTAAAAAATCATCCAAAGATGGAGGATCATCTAGATCATTCTTACACTCTTCGATATCATGTTTCAATTGTTTTCTGAGACACAACTTCAGGTCTAAAAAATAATTCGGATTCAGGAGGATCACACAAAATATATATCAATTAATAAAATGTAAATTTATAAAAAATATAATCGGAAAATCCCAGTAAATGCCAAATATGACTATCTTTAATACAAGTGAAGCAAATGAGTATAAAATCGATAAATCTAAAATTACTTGAATGTGAATTACTAAGTAACTAAAAATGATTAAAAATATAAATATTATTATTGATAATTGTAAAAACTTAACCTAAAATATGAATGAGGTATTACTGGAGATATCAACAACAGAATAGATGCAAAAAGTATGATGAGGAATATAAAGGTAAAAGTGAGCGTGAAAGGAAAGAGAGTTAGACCAGTGAGTATCGAAATAAGGAAAAAATAAATATTATCTGCGGAAGGATGATGAGTATAGTTGATAAGGATGTCTACATGAGAGGTTAATAGATTATAGGACTCAAAACATAAATTTATGATAAATAGTTACAAAGACAAAATGTCATAAATAAGATGTGGAAACCAGTGGAAGCAGTAATGGAGGACTAGTGGAGACAAAGTTAGGGTGATGGAAGGAGCATCACCACCTTAGAGAAGAGATACACCGAGGGAAGATCTAAAAGAGAAAAGAGACAAAAGACCCCCCAAAAATATAATAAATTTACTAAAATGTGATATTACATGCCCTTGTCTAGGACTTTGGCATACAAAACTTAGAGATAACCCATATATGATTTGGGAGACAAAGACTCAAAGAAATAGTTATAGATCCACCCCTCTAATGCTTCCCAAAAATCTGGAAGGGAGAAATTTAGCATTCCATCCTGATAATGAGCATCACTTCACAATAGAGATCAAGCACTAACACTCCCCCTTAGGAGACAGACATCAGGGTGTGCATAAGTTGCACATGCAGCAATGCATGTGTAAAGCACAAAGACATCATGTCACAAGATGTGTGCAAGTATAAAGTGTCATGGGGCATAAAGTATGCATGGGGCAGCAAGCAACACCAAGCATTCGAGCTTCATAACCACTGAGTATATATAGGATGGGCAGGCGTTGAGAAGATTTATGGATGAAAATATATGAGTTCATTGGTACATTATATTCATATACTCAAACCGTCTTTCTTATAATGAAGTCGATGAATACATGATACAAAAAAAAGAATTATAATGAAACCATAATAAATGTATAATTATCTTTAAACATGTGTTCTAAATATTTCTATTTAAAGGGTACTGAAGAAGAGCACTAAAATCACTATCTAGTCCCTCATATGATAAGTATGACTGATTGTTGGGCCCCTAACTAGGCGGCATTCCTTGCCTAGAGGCCTGCGTGCTTATTGGGAGGATGTGTTCGCATTCTCGGCTCTTGACATTAAAAGACTGGGTCATTATGGGTAGCGATGCCTAAATACCTTATCTTTCAGGCCATTGCCCCTGTACGTGGTGATATACTACAGATGGTGCACGTGCCCGTCCACGCCCAAGGCGGGACGGATCAGGTACAGTCTGTGCGTGCTGGGCGTGCGGGCTGATAGGTGTGCGCATGCGTGCGCCAAGCGCCACGCGCCAACGCCAAGCGCCATGCGCGGGCGCCAACGCTACGCGCAAGCGCCAAGAGCCGCACGGGAATGGGACGTGCAAGCCGCGCGGCATGCAGCGGGTGCAACGCGTGGAGTTGTGCGGGGTGCCGCGCAGCGGCCGCACGGGCAGCGCACGCATTGCGTGTGCGGGGCGTGGGGTGTGGGGCTGGGAGACATCCCGCTAGGAGACTAAGGCATGTGGCGCACGGAGAGGGCCGAGACGGCATAGAGGGCGTGTAGCGCTCCCACGAGTAGTGTTGGGCGCGCAGCGCTCAGCTTGGGGCGTCAAATGCGGCGGCATCGCACAGACTGCGCGTGAGGGTGTTGACACGGGTGCTGGTGGCGTGTGTGATCGTCAAGGCAGGGGTGGCGTGCGTGATCGCCGCGCCGGCCTGGCGCACTTGTGCAGCAGCAAAGCGAGCGCGCGCGCACAGAGCAGCGGCCCTCAGGCGGTGCGGCGACACTACCATGGCGCGAGGTGCCTCGTCTCGTTCATATCACCCCTCGTCTTCCCCCATGTAATGGTCCCCACAATGATGTACTATTCTATGATATTAATGCAATGAACCTATTCCCGACGGGGCTGCATCCCCACCATCTCCTCTAACCCCTTCTATGCACTCTCAAGCATTTGCAAAGCTTCCGCTGCAAGAGATCAAGGCTGCTCAATGTTTTGCCCTGAACATTGAGGCCGGCACATGTCAGATTCGAGCAAGAAACATAGCTCGGGATTTGACCGTGTGACACTGATCCTTAGTTATTAATTTGGAGACACTAAGGACAGAATGGTGGGTTCTCTTTAGGCAAATGAGTTCACTGAATAGATCCATATGAATGTATGAATAATATTATCCCAAAATAGAAATCAATTTGATTCACGTCATGGCTGTGCCAGTGTTCTTTAGATAAGAGATACCTGAAAAACTAAAAAAGTAGGGTTTTAGTTATGTTGTCGTTAATTGGTTTTGAGTTTATAAAGTAAATTTTGTACGCCTTTACTCAATAAAAATATGACTAGATAGTGATGAGTAACGATTCTCTCCACAGGGAACGATGATTAGGAATTTAGTACATTTTGAATTGTGATTAAAGAGATGAGACATGATGTGTACATAATATGAGATAGTGAAATGAGGGAAATAGTGAGATTGGAAGGTGACATATTATTGTGATATATAGAAAAGGGTGATGTAGGGATAGAGGGAATCAAAGAGAGAGGGAGAGGGAGAGAGAGAGAGAAATGAATAAAGTGATGATGATGCAATAAGGTGGTCCCAAAGATAAATGAACATGTAAAGATAAAGTTTTAATCTTTAGATGATCTCAGTGATGATAGGATAACATGTTAAATGATATGGGAGAATTTAGGAGGCTATATTGGTTTTGGAATAAATGTGATGAAGATAGTGATGGTGGATGTAACCTAATAACAATGACAAAGACAAAACAATCTAAGACAATAATACTTACCCTAGGTTCATACGTTCAACCAGGACCCCAAAATTTTGCATCTACAAGATCCTCCATTCTCTATTGCCCTTACTTAATCACTTGGGACATTGATATGATCCCAGGAGATTGCCGATGAGAAAACAGATCAACACCCAGATGTGATTCCAAATAGTAAAAGAAATACCAGGTATTCCTTGGAATATCAATACCGTTCAACAAGATTCATAGAGAATGACAAATCAAGATAGAATGCTGGAGAGTGGGAAGGGAAAGGGTGGAGGGAGGAGTGGATCTGCTAGACGAGGTGAAATCACTTCTTCTGCCTCTAAGGGAAGAATCTCCTGCTCAGGCAGTCTATTGTAACCGTCCCCTTGAGGCGTCCTTCCTTTCTTTATTAAAAAGAGGAGTTCCCACCGATTCATCTTCTCGTGTACCGTCCGGCGTGGCATGTATGATATTCTGATTTCTCTTTTCTTCCTTTTCTCCCTGTCAGTACGAGTAAAGCTCGTATCACACATCAAGAACAAGCTTCATGGATCTTTTAACTCACTCTCTTTCAAAATGCCTACAGATGTACGAAGAAAGTTTAAGGCTATTTTTAGATGGATAAGCAGTTCAATTCATAGATATGAAGCACGTACGGAAAGAAGGGAGAAGGATGAAGTGACTCCCAAATTCTTAGATTGATCAACCTTATGGATTGTTAGATATCAAGGTCTGAAGTTGGATAAGTATAAGTCATTGATTTGATTAAATAAACTCTCTCAACAACGCCTTTGTCATTACATCTTTGTTTGTTTGATAGTTTCAAATACTTAATATTCTTGAAATATTCCTTGAAATTGTTGGCTTAGATTTCCATGTCATCCTCTATCAATCAAAAATGACACTTGTACATAAGAAGAATAAACAAGACAAAAAAACAGTAAAATGATTTTAAGAGTGGCAGGACAGTGCGTCAATGCATGGTGTGCCTATGAGCTATGTAGTTTTACTGAATCAAATGGGGCTATGTGTCACTTTTATAATAAAAATCGAATGCAATGATTGAGGAATAAATGAATATTATTCTGATGCAGTTTGCATCTTCCATGTCATTACAACTTCCCCCTTATGCCAATAATAACCTGACATATGTGTGTGCCCCAATTTTTGATTCATGTTGCATTAAATGTAACTTAAATCAATAAATTTTCAAATGCTTCCACATCTTTCTTCCTTATTGTATATGATCATATTTATTATGATTTAAATCAAGATTTTTTATTTTTATCCATATCACTATGTTGATTAGAATGTTAAAACTTTGTTAGCTTGTGATTGGCCATCATGGCACTATGATGTCCCATGCCATAAATATATCTTCTCAAGATGATTACATAGATAAATCATTTGTGAAAAAATGTGATTAGTTGTCATTTGATGAAAGGGGATGGAAACTAGTGGCACGGTATAAAACTGTGACTGAAAATACTTAAACCATTTTGATAAAATAAACTATAAAATATAAAAGAATTCATATAAAATATTTTTTCGTAAAAAATTTCAAAATACCAAAAATCCATAAAAATAATAATACCACTCTATAAATATATCTAATTTTTTTGGTATGATAATAGGTACATACAAAACAATTTGAATGCAAATAAACATTTCAATGTCATGATTTTAATCTAATAATTAACATGTTATCAATAACAAAGACAAACAGGTTGAGGGAGATTTGGCCATCTTGGGATCCTCCTCCCTCAATATAAGTGGAGGCAGCTTATAAACTCAAAATTAGGGTTGAATTACATTGTTGGTTCTTTTGAGTTGGACTAATAAGTTTATAGAGATTGATACCCACATAAATAAATCTAGCTAGTGATGAGTACAAATTGTCTCCACAAGGAACGATGATTAGGGATCTAGTTCTCTTTAAATGATGACTCAAGAGGGATGAGAGGAGATACATATAAAATATGATATAGTGAGGCAATAGAAACTCTGAGGTGAGAGGATGATGGTCATGAAAGTGAAAAGTGAAAAGTGATGACTACAAGAGAAAGTGAGAAAATAGGTGGAACTAATGAAATCCTCTAATTGAGGTTTTCATTTGAGTGGAGATGAGCCAATGTCGTGAGACAGAGATGACAGGATGAGAGGTGGTGATGATGGTAAAGTGGAGTGTGAAGAAGGGAGGATGTGGATCTACCTAATAAATGTGATTTAGCTTAACTTGGAAAAGATAATGTAAGGTGAGAGAAGTTAACTTAGGCCCCTTCTATTTTTCTAGAACCATGGCATTTTGCTGATGTAGACAAGCTTCCCCTCTTCTTTATTTTTCCTCTCCAACCACTCAAGGTACCGAGGTACACTTGATGGAACTTTAAAACCTCATTCTCTTTCAAACATCCTACTGAGGTCATAAGTAAGTTCAAATATGTTTTTTTTTTAATTTGGGGTTGATCTTATAGATCCAACTATACAGATGGATAGAGGAGAAAAATAGAGCGTTGTCCTTATAATTTCAGCTCCATCGACCTTCAAGATCATCATATATCAAAATCTGAAGTTATATTAATACTTGCCATTGATTCAAATTGATATTTATTTCTCATTATCGTCGCTGCCAGATCACATCTAAGGTTCAATTCCTTCAATTATCCACCTTTTAATTTCATGATTAGCGCATATTTTAACGTGTCATTATCCATCAGCAGTTTATGGTGAACCATGTGTACATGCACAAAAAGGACAAGAAAAAGGGAATCATACTAATTATAATTGAACATGTGACGGGGAAACACATCAGCACATGCCACATCTGCATTCTCTATTTTCCACCAGTCACACAATGTACAAATGTGCACATGGATAACACGTGTACACGTGGACACACCTACACACACCACGTGATTGGTGCTGCAATTATGGACTTCTCAAAATATGAAGTGATGAATATTTTAATTTCTTTTCTCCATATTCACATCACATTTATTGCAATCTAAGTTGGATCCTTTTTTATTGGTCCACACACCCTTGGGATTAAGAAACAAGAACACATCAAACAATGATTAGCCATTCTGTTGTAGCTATTTCTGTTGCCATAATGACATATTTTCACAATCATCAATTAAGACAAATTTTCACATTTATTGCAATCATCAATTAAAATAAATTTAGGTTATAAAAATTTAAAAAATATAGTTTTCACCTTAGAGAAATAATAATATAAATATAGTTTTGAAAAGTTCATAAAAAGGTAGTTTGACTCCAAAAAAATATTTTCCTTTGGAAAATGATGTAAAAATCCATAAAACACCTATAAATTCATAAAAATATTAGAAAAATAAATTGAATCATTTTAGTTTTTGATAACATCAATATATGATAAATTTAATGCAAGTGAACATGTATTAACTCATTAATTGACATATTAACTCATTAATTGACATTTTATCAATAGCTCAAGGAACCCAATGAATTGGAGGGTTCGATGATGACTTCCTAATGCATCACTACTAACTAGGATGAAAGATTGGGGTTAGTAGTTTATGGTACTCTAATTCATCCTACGAATATCAAGCACATGAGGGATTATCAATGAACTCAGATTTATGGTAATATTTTTTTGATGTTTACATTAATCAATAAACAAATATAAAATTTGACTCATAAAAAAATTTCACAAATCAACGATGAACAATGTTCATCTCCACAAGGAATATATATTCAGATTTTAATGTCTTTTTATATGGTGATTAAGGGATGAAAAATGTTATTTATCAACTAAGAATGCGGTGAGATAAGAAGGATGATAATTGAAGATTGTTATATGGAATAATTTTATATGGATCTAACTGAACGGAATAAGTGGGTGCGGCAAATGACAAAGACATATAAATTAGATATGAATGAATGATGTGTATGAATATGGACGGATGTGGATGGGTATAGATGGATGTGGATGGATGTAGATGGATGTGGAGGACACTGAGAGGACTCGACATACATTGATAAACTAAAAAATTAGGATTTTAATTTTTTGTTGGTAATTTTGAGTTTAATCAATAAATATAACTTGTACTCACTTGAGTAAATTTATTTAATGATGAGTATAGATCATCTACACATGGAACGGTAATTAGATAATTATTGTTCTTTAAATAGTGATTATTGAGATGAGATACTTGTAAAATACAGGGTCAAAATACAAGAAAATGAAAGGTGAGAAGGTGATAACTAGTTATAAAGTAAGATCATTATAGCAGATAGTGATTTTAGAAGAGTGAGTGCTAAAGAGAATGGGGCGGCGCGAACGAGAAAATACACAGGAGGGATGTGATGAAAGAACGAATCGTGTGAGGGGGATGACAAGTGAGATGATGAAGATATAATGACGTCTGAGATGAGATTGAATGTCAAAAGATGATAAGTTATGGTGGAACGTAGTGATGTAAGCTAATGATGATGTCAAGAAGAACCAATGTAAGGCAAGGAGACTTACCGTAGATCCTTATGTTCTAGGATCAAAGAAATTTGTGAGTGCAGGTAAGCTCCCCTCTTCTCTGTTTCCTCTTCTCACACACCCAAGACACTAAGAACAAGCTTTATGGATCTACAAAGCTCTCTGGCTTTCAATCAGCCCAAGTGTAGGAATAATGTTTAAGGATGAATTTAAAAAGGAATGAAGGCTTAATTTATAAATCAGAGGTCTTGGATGACGGGGTGAAGACCCACAAAATTTTAGCTCAGTCAACCCTCTAGATTGTCACATATCAAACTTTGAAGTTAGACCAATCTTGGCCATCCATTTTTTTTCTCTCTCCTTGTCATTGGCGATGTAGCTTCCTTATTTTCTCTTGTGGTTAGAATATTCGATATTAATCTAACAATAGGTGCAATCACCTAATTTTTTATGATATACTTCTCTGAGAACCCCCATATCTTTGCATAGAGGAAAAAACAAAAAAAAAACAATTTATTAAATCATCATGGCATGGTGGCCCATCGTCGTGTGCAACATCACCATCTTTTTATTTTTGTCTTTATTTCTACTAAATGACAAGCTTATGTGTGTAATTTGTGGTAAAAAAATATAAAAACAAAGAGATTGAGTGATTGGATGAATTGGAAACATGTTTCCATCTGCCACATCAGTGTTGCTTTTGTTTTTAACCAATGCCAGCGTTACTTGTGTGTGCCATGTGTAACGCTGCAAATGATGACTTTTAAGCTCTAAATAAATTGTTTTTTTAATATTTCCTCCCTCATTCATCGCATCACATTTATTTCAATTTAAAATCCATTCATTTTTTCAATTGGTCCACATCACCTAGAAATTTGAAAATATGAAAAGTTGTTGGTCAATGATTGGGCATTATGGCATCATAATTCATGATGCCATAATGATTGCGCTAATTGTTATCAAAAGTTTTGCTTCATTGCAATTTTATCAAATCTAGTGGCAACACATGTCGGGTGGGATTTTGTAAAATCAATCTTAAATCATACAAATGTAATAAGTACATATCCTAACTTAAAAATGAATCTCCATGAATATGATGTAAAAAAATTCATAAAAATATATTAAAAATCATATAATTAATTGATTCAAAATATAATGTCCAAAAAATCCTTAAAGTACCGCTAAATCCACAAAAATCATAACATCACTCTAAAAATAGATTTAATTATTTAAAGCTTGATAACACACATAAAAATTATTTTTTATGCACACAAATAAGCATATGTCATAGAAATAACCAAATAATTTTAGTGTTATCATGCATCCCATACTCCACCTGGTTAGAGGATATTTGGGATAGTGAGAGAGCCCCTTCACGTCTCTTTCACTTTGTAACTTCAATTGATGAAGAACATTATGAAAAATTGGTGGCTCATGAAATTACTTTCTTTTTCTCCGCTACACT
This sequence comes from Wolffia australiana, assembly GCF_029677425.1. Lineage (NCBI taxonomy): Eukaryota > Viridiplantae > Streptophyta > Magnoliopsida > Alismatales > Araceae > Wolffia > Wolffia australiana. The sequence goes on from NC_135844.1 coordinate 10,617,428, forward strand.
GTAGTGTTTACATCAATTAAGGGATATATTTATAGTTTTTACATACAGATCCGAAGGGAAGGGAAATATGAAGCCACGGTCAAAATTTCATCCTGAAAGTCCTTCTGGATTGTTAGATATTAGGATTTAGAGTTGAATCATTATCAGTCCTTTAATTTTGTCTCTCCGTGGACATTTTCTCTTTGCAAGTGTAGCACGGAAATTGAAAATTTGGGAAAAAGTCATAAAATTCATTAAAGATTTAAAGAAAATAATTATTAATTCTTGAAATATATTAGATATATTAATTTCAAAACTTATATAGTTTTTAATATAATCTCAAAATATTCCAAATATATATTTCTAGATAGAAAATAATTTTCTTCTTGAATATGATGTCATAAAAATCCATAAATTTCTAAAAATATCTAAATTTTGCTCGCACAGTATCAAATTTCCTCTCACTCAAATTTTTTTCTCTAAATTTCTCTCCCTCACTCTCTCAAAAAATTTTGTCTCTGTTTCTTTCACTCAAAATTTCTGTCTGTCACAAAATTTTCTCTCTCGCGCTCTAAATTTTTGTCTGTGGATTTCTTTTTCTCACTCTCGCAAATCTTCTCTCTCTAAATCTTGTCTCTCTAATTTCTTTCTCTCACGTCCTCAAAATTTCTCTATCTAAATTTCCGCCCATCTCTATTTTTCTCTCACTCTCTCAAAATTTCTCCATCTGTCTAAATCTTATTATGTCTCTAATTTCTCTCTCTCTAAATTTCTATTTGTCTCTAATTTCTCTCTCACTCTCTCAAAAATTTTCCCTTTAAATTTCTGTCTCTACTTTCTCTCTCTCTCTAAATTTCTGTCTCTCTCTGAATTTCTGTCTGTCTCTAATTTCTCTCTCACTCTCTCAATTTTTTTCTCTTTAATTTTCTGTCTCTGATTTCTCTGTCACTCTCTCTAAATTTATACATATATATATATATATATATATCTCTAAATTTCTGTCTATCTCTAATTTCTCTCTCACTCTCAATTTTTTTTCTCTCTCTAAATTTCTTTCTATAATTTCTATCCCACTCTCTAAAAAATTCTCTCTAAATTTCTGTCAGTCTCTAATTTCCTCCTCTCTCTCAAAAATTTTCTCTCTCTTTAAATTTCTGTTTGTCTCTAATTCCTCTCTCATTCTCTCAAAATTTCTCTTTCTTTAAATTTCTGTCGTCTCTTATTTCTCTCTCACTCTCTCAAAAACCATTTTAGAAAATTTCTGTCTCTAATTTATCTCTCTCACTCTCTCAGCATTCCTCTCTCTAACCTTCTCTCTCTCTTTAATTCTTCTCTCTTTCAAAATTTCTCTCTCACTCTCTCAGCCTTTCTCTCTCTAAAGTTCTTTCTGTTTCTAATTCCTCTCTCTTTCAAAATTTCTCTCTCACTCTCTCAGCATTCCACTCTCTAACCTTCTCTCTCTCTTTAATTCTTCTCTCTTTCAAAATTTCTCTCTCACTCTCTCAGCATTTCTCTCTCTAACCTTCTCTCTGTCTCTCTAATTCTTCTCTCTTTCAAAATTTCTCTCTGACTCTCTCAGCATGTCTCTCTCTAAAGTTCTCTCTGTTTCTAATTCCTCTCTCTTTCAAAATTTCTCTCTCACTTTCTCATCATCTCTCTCTCTAAACTTCCCTCTGTTTCTAATCCCTCTCTCTTTCAAAAATTCTCTCTCTCCCTCTCAGCATTTCTCTCTCTAAACTTCTCTCTGCCTCTAATCCCCCCTCTTTGAAAATTTCTCCCTCTCTCTCCCTCTAAATTCATCTCTCCATCTTTATCTTTCTCTCTAGAGAAAGCTTCATCTTTGAAGAGTTTGAGGATCTGGGTCGACGAGAATGGGGCTGTTCATCCGTCGTGCGGATCTTCTTCGAAGGCTGACAAACTTCTCATCCTCTTCGATCATCCGGGTCGCCTCCAATTCCACCGCTGATTCCCAAAAATACCATTTTTCTCTCATCTCTCCCCAGTTTCAGTCTACGAACTGCTCGAGATTTTGCCAGTCTCTTCCTCGATTTTTCTCCTCTTCTTCCTCTTCGCAAGAGACGGCCGGACCTTCCGTCGTTGACTACCAGTAATTTCTTCCTTTTTCATTCGTTAATTTCTGTTTAGATTACGGTCATCGTTCTTGGAAGCGATTTCTTAAACTGTAATCCGCCCAGGTCCATTCTGGAAGAGGACGAGTTTCACCGCTTGGCGGATGATACAATCCACGGCTTGCAAGAGAAATTTGAGGCGAGTGATTTGGCTGATCTTTTGTTCGATTGATGCGGATTCTTGCTTGCATGGTGGTCTGATTTTTTCGCGGATTATTTCAGGAATTTGGTGATAGTATTCAAGTCGATGGATTTGACGTAGACTATGGGGTCAGAAATTCATTCTTTCATCGTTTTTTAATCTCATCTGTTTTACTATCGAAATCTGTTCTTTTAAGAGAGAAATTGTTGGTCGTATTTGTTTCATTTTCTAAAGAAAAGTTGAATCGCAGAATCAAGTCCTGACCTTGAAGATTGGCTCTCTTGGCACTTATGTTATTAATAAACAGACGCCAAACAGACAAATCTGGCTTTCTTCACCATTGAGGTATATTTCACCTCTGAACGGGAGATAAAATCTTGAATCCGATTCATTATTGTAAAAAATTTAGTTATGACGCTAAGAAATCACAGTAAATTGCTTTTTTTTATTCACAGCAATTGAACAGTGTTTCTCAAACCAGGAAGTTTTTACTGAATAATTTTGTGCAAAGAATCTGATCCTGTTTGAGAATGGATATGCAAAATGTTTATTACTTTCTTCTAGTTTTCGGGCAACCGGTGTTCATCATTGCACTCATTCCTCTGTAATCACTGTATAGAAGTTTTTTTTATCACTGCAAACGAGCAGTGTTTCTCAAACCTGGAATTCTTTTACTGGATAACTTTGTGCAAAAAATCTGATCACGTTTGAGAATGGAAGCCTGATGGAAACGCAAAATGTTGATTACTTTCTTCAAGTTTTCGAGCAACCGGTGTTCATCATCGCATTGATTCCTCTGAATCATTTTTTCAAAAATCAAAAATCCTCTGAAGATAAGGTATTATAAGGGATACAATGATCATGAGACATGAACATCATGCCAGTCCATCTCATACACCAGCAAATGCCATCTGATCGCCTGCCCATATACATTATCGTCTTATATTTTTTCATGCTATTTGAAATCAAATTTCGCATGAAATTCCAATTAGTGCGCCTTTCAAAAGAATCTTTTGTTTTTGATTGCCATTTTTTATACTTTTTTTTTGGTAATTTATCTCGCAGTGGGCCTTCGAGGTTTGACTGGGATGGAACAAAACAATGCTGGCTGTATAGACGGACAAAAGCAGAGCTATTACACCTCTTACAGGATGAATTGGCGAAATTATGTGGCAAACCCATAAATCTCTCTTGAATTATGTAAGCGCCCTCTGTGCAACGTGGGAATTTTCAGGGAAAAAATAAACCCTTTCTTGGTAATCTTAGAAAGAATGTCTTGTTTAGTGCTTATTCCTTTATCAAATTTGCATTCCAGGATGGACTGCATGCAAATGTTGAAATGGACTTTGGAATGAAATGTGTGTAAAACCATGGTGAGTTGACCAAATTATGTGGTAAATCCATAAACGTCTCTTGAATCATGTAAGATGATAAATTTTAGGGAATAAATTAAAATTTTCTTGTTTATTTGAGGAATAATGGTTGTTTTCGTGCGTTCAGTTATGTTTAAAATATATATTTTTTTAAATGATTTTTTGCATAGTTGAATAGTTGAATAGATTTTAATATTGGTTCATAGGTCAGTAATTAGTGAGCCATAACTAGAAGAACAAATTTATTATATGATAATATTTTTTTTAAATTTTTTTAGTAATAAAAATAATCCTACTTGTTGTAAGTATGTTTGGTCAACTTACATTATGGAAGATGTTTGTTGTTTTTCTTTTCTTTCTAATTAACCATGATATCGAACGCTCGCACACTATTGACAACTGGTTGAAGGCCTAAGAATGCTAGATCTGCATAAAATTGCTTATGATGATTACCTTTTTTATTAAATAAATGTCATCTATTTCTACTGAAGTACTCGTGTTATTCAGGCATGGTGATTTCATGTCAAAGATTTACAGTACTGAATGATAGATACGTGTCAGTACGCGTGAGTCATAAATGAATGAAAAATATAATTGTGTGACAGTGTTTGCCTTAATATGTTTTAATCAACTGATGATTTTCCGAATATTTGTTTTGTCCTTTTCTAAATCATCTCCTAATCCATCTCATGCATTTCTATCACCCAGACGTAAGACCTGAAAATTCTAAGAGCAACATGAAAAAAAATGTACTTTCATGATCAAATAAGTGTTTGTTTTTTCATTATATTTGATATTATTTCTAACTCAGTGCTCTGGTCACTTGATCTTCTGCCACTCATATCATAACATTAATTTAGAAATAATTCCCCATGGTTCTTAGAGAAGATTATCGTTATATGTAGCATTTTTCAGATCTCCGTTGATTTCTTAGAATGTTTAATAAAAATAAATGTATTTATTCCAAAAACTATTGAAAATGACACATGAAAATATAGTGTATAAAGTCATCGTAGACTCAGTTTGAGTTAAGTTGTCAATCATGGGTCAGATCCATCACTATGTCGACAAGTTTTCATACAGTCTACTCAGTGAAAAATCCAATATTTACTTTTGTTTGATGTATACACTATTTTTATGTTCAAAACAAGGAAGAGGGTATCAATTTGATAAAACACCAACCAACTTTAATGTGTACTCTGGAAATGGACAACAAAGTAATAAATGTTGTTGTGTGATTGTGATGATTGGTGAGGGGAGTCAGCAAGAGATTATTTTCATAAGAGGGAACAAATTTTAACTTGATGTGAAATAAGGTCATGGAAGAAATAATAACATTTAGATGTAGTTTTCAGGTTGATCTAACTTAGGCATATGGAAAAATGAAGAATTTATGAGACAAGGGGTTGTTATGACTTGATTACTAAGATCATAAATTATTTGTACGGGAGAGTGCCTCTACTGCTGTACCAAACATGTGGAAAGAGTGTTGGCAGGAATGTTTGGCAATAGTATTGGAGACTTTGGATCAAGATGAGGTATGGTAGGTAAGATTTGCAACTGTTTTCAGTAAGTATATAGATTTCACATTATAAAAAAAATAATAAGATAAATTCTTATTGATACTGGGTATCTTTTGTGATACCACGTTGATTCACATATATTAGTGATGAGCCAGGATAATCTCCACAGGATTTGAGGTGTTGTATATTTTTAGGATGATAAATGGAGATGAGATAAGATGGTACTAGATGGGAGATAGAGGGAATCAAATTTGGGAAGCTCCTCAAGTTTGGAGAGACCAAATGGGAATATGTATTCCTTGGATGAATTGATAAATTAAAAATAATTACTCTATGTATATTGCTCTGAAGGATCTAGTTGGGTTTATTAGGCCTAGAAACTTAACAATGAAGGGGGTGAACAAAGGAGTCATGCTAGATTTTTCTTCCCCTTGACTTAAGATGGTGCCCTTGGTTTAAATCTTTCATTTTTTAAGGTATAGAACCTCCTTATTTACTCACTCGATACCTCTGACTCGAGAAAGGTATGGCTATATTCCCTAAAATTTAAGAGAAGGAAAATTTGAGACTCATGAGGAAGATTTTATCTCAGTCAATACAGTGTATGGTCCTTTCTCATGGGTGCATAAAAGAGGATAGAGAGAATACAACATTTCATACCAGGACTTTTTAGGTCCCAATGTTACACACCAATGTATTTTAATTTTTTTGTACTTCTATTGTCACCAAAATAGCCTTAAAACTTCCTAAATTTACTTCCACAAATTATTGCTCTCCCTTTACTCCTTACTATCTAATTTTTATGTAGGCCTGACATCACTCATTTTATTTTTGAGCCCTTGGATCACTCTTTATGATCTGATATCACACATCCCTTTTTAAACATTGTTCTGAATTAAGAATCTGTGACCCTGAATATGGATGTGGCCCTGGAATCACTATTTATGATATGATATCACACTATCCCTTTTCAAACGTGCTATGATTTCAGACTCTATGAACACGAATATGAATATGGCCCAGGGGAATATGGATTAGGCCTTTATTTCCACTATTTTTTGGCATTGAATGGTCACATAAATCAAGATATGGATATGTATGGAGGGACCATTTTAAGCAAGACCCAGGGGCCAATTTTATACTATTATCATTACACTTGAAAGGCGAGCTCTTGGGCCTACACATGGGATTGGTTCACTCAAGGTCGGGCCACTCGAGATACATTCTCCAAATGCATCATATATTTCACTTTCACTCGCAACCTGATATTGCATATCATTTGAAGAAAAAAATTACAATATAAAATAACTAAACTAATTCATAGACCCTAGTGGGGTATACAAAATATATCCAAAATTTTATGATAGGAAAAGTACGAAGATGCATGAAACGAATCAAAACATCAATGGAATGCCTATAAATCACCAACTTTGGGCTATCAGTAATTGATATGACATGTAAATATATATATATATATATATATATATATATATATATATATATATATATATATATCTAAGTGCATGTTATCTTTTAGAATATATGATGATCATTAGATCATATTATTGTAGGGAAGGAATGTGAGGATATTAGGTGATAAGTAAAATTTGGGAATTATAAATAAAAGCATATTAAATTTGATGTTCAACCCCAAATTATATGAAAACTTGAGTGAAATAAAAGTTTAATATTTTTTTATAACTCCTACAATTGCCAGATTCGACCAAGGTATAGGTTTGTACCTTGAGATATGAATTTAAAATGTCTAATGCTTAATTCAAGTTAAATAAAGGATTGAAGTTTCACCTCTGTAACAGAGACTCCACAATACCAAGGACACCATTCAGGGTTTAAAATCATTAACAAATAAATAAATAAGCTCAGTGGTGAGCTTTAGTACTTTACGTAGGCCAAAAAGATTTTTTATAAAAAAATCATATTTATCGATATAATGTTTATTTCAGTTTCAGTGATTTTCAGTGAAGTTCCAACGATGTAATCTATATTAAAGTAAATATATATAGTGATATTTATATTTCTTAATATATATTTTCACTATTAAGATGTGTGTCAATCAGCACTCATATTCTTCCCTTTGATTTTCAAGATCCACAGATTGATGAAATATGTCAGTCATATATTGAGCACGATTTCACAAAAGTCTAGTTTCACCCAACCCTCATTCTGAGCAACTACAGTTGCAGGGAAAGTCATGTCATGGCTGAATTGATTCCGTAATTGACCAACTGAACTTTTTTGATCTAGTTTAGTGCACCCAAAATCTTCTAATTTTTTTATAAATTGTTGCCAACTTGGAGTAGTTTGTACACATTTTTTCCTCTTATTTATTTCCTTTATAAATAGATGAGTCCACTTCTCTCTCACTTTGTGTCTGTATCACTATATCCATTCCCATCCCTCTGGATAACATTCCTCAAATGCATCAATGAAGAAAAAACATAATTTATTGTCACACATAAATAAAACACATCATAAGTATACTTGTATTACAGAGTTCAAATAAAAGAGTAAATGATGCAACTATTCAACTAAAAAAAGGGAAATTTTAAATCCAGAAAAAGAAAACATATCATGGAGATACTTAAATTTATCATAAATTAGTTATGATTTCTAATTTATGTGGTGGAAATGTGGGATTTTATTGTTTTAGATATTTTTTAGAAAAATAATGAGCTAAATAAATATAACTTCATTGATACCATAATGGGTATTGAATAAGATAGTTTTATGAGGAGATATTATTTAATGTCGTTATCTGTCCAAGAACTATCACAATAAGTTCTACATCAATGTAATTTATATTCCATTAAATTCTTCATTATGATAAATGTCAATTTTCTTATTTCCAGTGAACTAGATACTATCACAAACGATGATTCATGGTTTATTAGCATTTGCCAACGTGATTAGAATAATACTTAAATCTATCATTTTACATGATTTAAAAAACCTTAAATTTTACATTGTATTGATATATAAAGGGAAAAAATACATTTAATGATGGCAAAACATATGTAACCTTATTCCTTTATCCATATGTGATAAAATTATTGTACCCTTAGTTATTTTCTTTTAAAATTTAAAATTTTAAATATTTGTATTTGTGTTTACTCTTGTGATGAAAACTCCAATTCTCTCATAATTTTTTTTGTACAATATCTCTTATCCCACAATTTTACCAAAATCCTAAGTATTTCATTAGTCTCTCTTACACAATTTATAGTACATGTCAGTATTTTGACTCGTGCTGTGTTTTCCCTTGAAGTGATCCCACGCTAGAATTAAAGACCTGAGAACTATTTTTAATAGGGATTTCCCACTAGTAAACAACGGTCATATGACTTGTTGCAAATTTTGGGGTTTTTCATTATCATGGTTTGATCAAATATCAGTCATTATAAACAAAACAAATTGGGATTTAAATGTCATTTTAAGGTTCTGATTAATGAAACAAATTTACAAGTATCCTTAATTAGTAAAGTGATCAGGGTTGAACCATAGAGAGAAATTATTCTATCACTTTATTTTTCATGCAGAAATATTTTCTTAGATTTTTTATAACTATTCCTAATTCTTTAGTATTTTTAATGTTTTTCTTAGAATTTATTTAAATGAAAAAATCAGACTAATTAAAATAATTTAAATAAATGAAACAACTGAATATTTAAATTTAATAAATAATTTAAGGATTTTTTGGAATTTATAGGAAAATAAATTATCTAAAAACAGCTGCTTTACCTTCACATGTGATTGGGGCAACAGTTGTTTGGACTTGCATATGATAGTGACAATTGTGAGTGTCATCATGTGGCAATCGGCTGATTTGGGTGGCATTTTGAAATAAAGGAGAAACAATGTAATTTGAACTACAATACGATTATTGAGTTGTGGTTGGTGGCATTTGTGTAAGTAATGAGAGAGAGGATGGGAGAGGAGAGAGATAGAGAGAAAGATGCACAAAAGATTGGGCAGAAAAATGGATCATCTATTTACTTCACCAGTGCCCCCTTTTATACACTTTAAACAAGAGAGAGAACAGCCTTTCCAACGGTCATATTTTTGAAAAATATGTCCGTTGGAAAGGTTACATCCAGCTGTTTTTCGCAGCTGGATGTCCAACGGTCAGTTTCCTGACCGTTGGAGACTGGGCCTGATGTTAATCAGGCCCAGTAAATATTAGGTCCTTATTGGACCTAATATTTAGCCCTAATGGGCTCCCCACTATTGGGCCCTTAATGGGCCCTTAGTGGGCTCTTATTGGGCCTCTATTGGGCCCTCTCAGTCAGCTGCTCTCAGTTAGGTTTTCCATTATCCCTTAGGGTTATTCTATTACATATACGTGGCCTCTGGCCCATAAGTTAGTACTGCATGATCTAATAATTTGTAAGTTCTGTATCTAGTTTATCTCTCTGTATGCTAATATATCTATAAAGAAGAGCAAAAAAGGTGAGAAATTAGAGTGAAAACTCTAACCTTGTTGTCATAACAATTAGGGTCTGGGATGGCGTTCTTTCTTCTTATTTTACATATTAACCGTGTAAGATCACTCCTCACTCTATCAGATACCCATATGAAAGAGTGGAACCAAGATAACTGGTCCAATAAGGCCACCAAAGATGTGTTTGTTGGAAATATATGTGCCATCCGAGCCAATTACATATTCCTCATCATGTTCAATATTCATTCATATAATATATTCATTATAATGCACATGCAATACTTACAAATAAAGTAAAAAATATACAAAATGACAATTAATAATGATGAAATCATAATACAATGATAACAAATATTTAAAACTGTATTATAAATATTATTAGTCAAAAGTTTTTCGATATGAGCATTGAAATATTCATCTAGAATAATATGATCTAATACAATCATATGATGAGTATGGCCAATCTTGTTGTCATTTACACTTGGATACAAAGGGCATATATCAGATGTTATTTCGGGCATATAACGGAAATGATACTCCATCTAATAATCAATCAGCCTGATTCATGTCAAATTGTGTAAATGGTTCGCATACTTGAGAACAAAGACACCTTGTGGACGGACCATTGTGTTTTGGCAATAACATATGAGTCCCTAATAAAGAGATTCCAAACCATCTTAGCTCAAGTGAAATTATAACTCCATATAGGTAATTATGCGATCAAGATGGGATTGTTTGTCATTGGTATAAGAGGATATTGAGATATAGCTGAATCCCTGGTCAAGGTAGTGGAAATAATAGATAAATTATTCTCTATTGCTTTCGCCACACAGCAATTGTAATTATAATGACCGATTAGGGTTTGATAGTTAATCATACCTTGAGTCATTCAACAGTCTTTCCCAAATGAAGGGTTATGCATACATGGTAAAGGTTCCATGAGAGATTTGACTTACTCCTTTGTATTTTCTTGGGCACTAGGTGTAAATTGGCCCCTAATGGTTGTTAACTTCACCAATCAATTGGGTTAAATTAATCCTTGATTAATTATCTATGAGTTCATGTAGTTAATAATTAAAGTTAGTTTATAAAAAATTTTGGTCATTAAAGTTATTAACTAGAGTGATACACGAGACTAGATACTCTAAGTATGGAGACTTTTTGAAAATTTTCTCTAGAGTATGAATAGAGGGGACATAATCTTTTAGTACAAATGCGAGTCAATTCTGAGTGTCATTCCCTTTCTTCGCTTGATCTTCCCAAGTGCTAATTCTAGCAAGAATGGATGGAAACAAGGTAGGATCTCTGAGAATACATTTCAAGGGAAAGAAGAGGAAATCCCACATTCTCAAGAGCGCATGGATATGTCTAGAGGCTATACATCTAGATGACTCAAATAGATTCGTTAAAGGAACCAAGATAAAAGAATTGGATCCATGAAAAGGTGATTGGATTTATATGTTTAGTTTTAAGATGTTTTTAGTTCATTCTTCCACTAAATAATCAGGTTTGAAATTTATTAGATCAAATCCATAAATCCACTAAATAATCAGGTATGTATCTGAAATATTGATAAGCATGTTTGTAAATTAAAACTTCTGAATTAAATGACTCGTGTTCCCTTTTTGAGTGACCAAATGAAAAATAAAAATATCACTATGTATTTTATGAACTCGTTGTTTCAGAAAATGATAACAACAATAGTGTGTTTTTCAAGCTAAAAATTATCATAAAATATTTAAATCATTTGAGAAGATCCAAACATCATCGTGCGTTACAATTATAACTCCAGTTTTTTTTATCAGTTAAAAATGTAGGGTATAATGTGACCCAAGTATGTTAAATTAAAATTTTTGCATTAAGTTTTGAAAATACGTTCGGAAGCATGATATGGAAAAAAGTATAAAAAAATTCAAGGTAAGGTGACATTATGAATGTTCCATGACGAGAATACAAGTTCAAGATGATCTGACAGCAGAAATCAACCTTACGTTCAAAGGTCAGCGTATACCATAAATATGGATGTATTTACTTTAATATTATGTGCTATTTAATACACATATGATGATTCATTGAGTACAGATATCCATGACCACTCGCATGTGGACTTGGAGTAAGTATGCCCTAGTTATGTTTCATAAGTCATTGACCAGTTTCAAATTGAATTTATTTTCAAAACAGTTCCTTGGACGAATATAGCTCCAGCTAAACTTTCATAAAAATCCTTAAATGCCCTTAGTGTCAATTAAACTTTATTTTAAAGGCACTATTGAAATAACTCTCAAGGTAGTTGGGTTTTCATTATAATCTCAGGTACATGGGGATTCAGGTGTCAGTCACACATATATCATCATCCATGCCAACCCACATTATTATTACCCCTTTCAACCTGTTATATCTCAACTCGAACGGATCAACGGACCTTGAAGTGCACATATACCATGATAACAGCCAATCTGGATAATGATTTAGAAATTTTATTGATTCTTAAAAAAATATTTTCATGTATGGTTTCAGGATCTCCATTTAGAGTTGTATTTTCTCACCTCAAATGACATTAATCATACTTTATTGAAGCAGAGAAAAAATCAAGTTACATCAAGAAATTTAAGAATTATGAATTGCATTTTTCAATGTAGTGGCAATAAATTATAAAAGTGATGGCATACAGAACGACAAGCAAGCACTTTTCAATATTTGTCGAAACAATTAGATAAAAATATCATCAAGGAAATAAAAACAAACCGACCATCCAAAGTGCTGGTTTTCATCTTGTTTAGGTGGACATTTTAAGAACTATGAATCACATATTCAAAGTTGTGGCAATTATTTATAAAAATGAACACTGGTCCCAAGGCCTAGGAGAATCGGAATAGTGAAATATTGGTTTTCATCATATATAAGTGAAAATTTTAAGAACTTTGAATTACACATTAAATGTTGGGGCGATACATTGAAAAATGAATGTTGCTCCAAATAGCAAAATTCTTGTTTTCATCTCAATTGGTTCAGAAACAACACTTTTCTTTAGATCATCATAACATACTTCCACATATCCACTAATAGGAAAGCCATTTCATAACAGATGCCCCTCAAAACCATAACGGATCCACTAATAGGAAAGCCTCAAAACCATAACCTGTGCTGATATCCGAGAAAGTAGCTCTCAACACGAGGTATTGTACCCATCCCAGATCCCCAAGTCTCCATGGTCGTTCTTTTTCACGTCTATCTCACGGCACAAATAATGACCAACTATTATTTTAAAAACTTTATCAAAAAAATAAAACAAAAAACTTTAACCAGGAAATTTAATCGTAATGGATGACCCTCAAAGCCATAACCCATGCTGATATTCGAGAAAGTAGCTCTCGACAAGAGATATTGTACCCATCCCAGATCCCCAAGTCTCCATGGTCGTTCTTTTTCACGTCTATTGCTTGGCATACATAATGACCCACCATGCTTTTTAAAACTTTATCAAAAAAAATAAAATAAAAAACTTTAACCAAGAAATTAAAAGAATAACGATACTGGTTTTCATCTTATAGATTGGAGGACATTTTCCTAAAAAAAAGAAGCATTTTTCTCCAGAATTGGGCCAGAAAAAGGGAGAGTTTTCTGGAAGAGGATCCGAGACCCACCTAGAAAGGATGAAAGGTTCTAGATTGTTCCCAGCAGATGAAGCCTATCAGATAATCCAACGGTCAGCAACGGCTGTCGCGAACCTTCGCTATTTGGGCTCTTCTATAAACCCTCATTCGACAGAACCTCTCTCCTGCCTCCGTCTAATCCCTTCTTCAGTGGCCGTGCTCAAGTGAGAGCTCTTCTCTCTTCTCAGAGCGCTGCCCGCCAACCTTATCCTCATCCTCTACTGTGAGCTCTCTCTCTCTCTCTATCTCTCTCTATCTCCTTCTTCTCTTCACCTCTTCCTTCTCCTTCAACAATCCGCTCCTCTCTGCTCTTTTTGCGTGATGGGTTTTTCTTTTCTGTTGGTTCTTCGCTTGCATGCTTGAGAATTTCTACTCTAAAGCTCTCTACTTCGTCTGGGTTTAATGGGTCGTGGATATTTGGGGGCTTAGAGGTTTATTTGCTCCTCTCGCTTGGTGGGTTTGTTGATTTGGGGGGGAAATCAGTGCCCGGGTTGTTTAAATTGGGTTTTTTTTTGTTGGGTTTGTTGATTTGTGGGGAAATCAGTGCCGGGGTTGTTAAAATTGGGTTTTTTTTTGTTGGGTTTGAGATTTGAACTGTGGAGTGGGTGTTTATATAGCTGGATTTTGGTTTCCAGGTTTCGTAAATGGCGTCTGCTATCAGCACCATGTCACTGGCCTTGGCGGACAACAAGCTCACTGGATTGAGCAGCAGATCAGCTCAGCTGTCCTCTCTTGCTTCAATTTCTTCTTCTTCTTCTCTTAATGGCGAGAGGAAGGGGATTCAACTGCGAAGAAGGTCGTCTGGGCCTGCAATCAAGGCCATGGCCAAAGAGCTGTACTTCAACAAGGATGGGTCGGCCATGAAGAAGCTTCAGGTCTGCTTTTGCTCGAATTAATGTTTTAATTTTTGAATTAATCGATGATAATTAGTGTTTATATTTGGTTGTGATCGGTGGAATGATGTTGTTTTTGTGTTTTTTTTCAGACGGGTGTGAACAAGCTCGCTGATCTTGTTGGTGTTACTCTAGGACCTAAAGGCAGAAACGTTGTCTTGGAGAGCAAGTATGGGTCTCCCAAGATTGTTAACGATGGTGTGACTGTGGCCAGAGAGGTGCTTCCCAAGACATTTCTTATCCATTTTTTCCACTATTTTACCTGTTTTTTTATCTATTTTGTCAATCTTTGTTATTTTCCCAAGAAATTAATGTCATGTTCTCCATTCTCTACCTTTTTCTCTAATTTTCTCCAAATTTCTCTATTCTTCTCCATTTTGTCTATTTTTGTGCGGTTTTTCCATTCTACTCATAATTCTTCATCTCTCTCCAATTCTCACCAAATTTCTCTACTATTTTGTCGATTATTCCCATTTTCTCTACTTCTCTCAATTTTCTACATTTTGCTCCAACTTCCTACGACAGTCTTTTTTCCCTTCTACATTTTTTCATTTATTACTCTTCCATTTTCTTCATATTTGCAAGGTTTCTTCTTACCATCAATGGCTCTATCTGCTCTCTTGGATGCCAAGTTTCTCTTGGAACATTCAGGGGCAGTTTTTTTTTTTGCAATTTGCGTTAATCTGATGCTTAATCTACAGAGTTAGACAGTTTATATCTTTTACATTAATGGGTCCCAATTATAAAATTTGAGAGGTTTATATTAGGTTGAGTTGGAGGACCCGGTGGAGAACATTGGAGCCAAGCTTGTAAGGCAAGCCGCCGCCAAGACCAATGATCTTGCCGGAGATGGTACCACCACCTCCGTTGTTCTTGCCCAGGGTCTGATCGCTGAGGGTGTGAAAGTAAGAAAAAATCCCTCTTTTTCATTCACCATTTCTCACTAACCCAGAAGAATTAAAATCTCATATCTCTCATTTTCTTCTTCTTCTTTCTTCTCAGGTGGTCGCTGCTGGCGCTAACCCAGTTCAGATTACTCGTGGGATTGAGAAAACCGCCAAAGCCCTCATCGCTGAGCTCCGATTGATGTCGAAGGAGGTGAGATTATCGTCAACCATCTAGAATAGGACGTCATCCGACAACGTCAACAACCATTGTCGACGTTGATGAGATGAGATTCTCTTTAAGTAAAATTGAAACGATATGAGTCGTCAACTACATTGTATGATACTGACGACGACGACTGAAGGAGAATTTCTCATCTGTCCAATCCGTTGAGGGATGAAATCCAATCCGTCATCAGTCATCTGTCCTGACCTCTGAATGGGATCGGAATGTAACCTATTTACCGGCTTGCGTTCCGCCCCGTTCCCTCTCGCTTCGTTATCAGATGCCTCTCAATTAATCTGGTTTGTAATTATCCCGCCGCCTTGTCCGTCATCTGTTCCATCCCACCTCTCCTGTGGGAACGGAACGAAACAACAAGCCCTGTTACAGATGACTGAAAGGAAGTCCGTTCGGTCCCGCTGCGTCCGTTCCAGACCATTGTCCTTCGTCTACCCATTAGAGACTTAAGGCAGAGTTTGTATCACAGGTTGAAGACAGCGAGCTCGCCGACGTGGCGGCGGTCAGTGCGGGTAACAACTACGAAGTGGGTAACATGATTGCGGAGGCCATGAGCAAGGTGGGGAGAAAGGGTGTGGTCACATTGGAGGAGGGCAAGAGCGCCGAGAACAACCTCTACGTCGTTGAGGGCATGCAGTTTGACCGTGGCTACATCTCTCCCTACTTCGTCACCGACAGCGAGAAGATGACCGTCGAGTATGAGAACTGCAAGGTCCATATCCTCTCTATATCCTTCTACCTCTATTTTTATCTTTCTCTCTCTATCTCTATTTGTCTCTACATTTATCTCTCTCTATACCGCTAACTCTCTATCTTTTCCTCTACCTATCTCTCTCTATATTTCTACCTCTATCTCTATCTTTAACTCTCTCTCTAACTCCATCTATCACTAGCTCACAAGTGTTTTTCACTTGTGACTGCAAAGAGGATGGTTTCGTCGTTGTCATCATCATCAAACTCATGGACTAATGATGCGTCGTCTGGAAGAGAAGATTGCGTAGAGAGTGACTAAGATGATGAGTCGTCATCATCATCATCATCATCGTCATCGTCATCTTAATTGTCATCATCATCGTCGTCGTCGTCGTCATCTTAATTGTCATCATCATCATCATCATCATCATCATCATCGTCATCTTAATTGTCATCATCTGATCATCATCATTGTCATCATCATCGTCATCTTAATCGTCATCATCATCAGGGACTGCGAACACTATTTGTTAACTATCAATCAATCAATCAATCAATCTATCTATCTCTCTGTCTGTCTGTCTGTCTATCTATCTCTCAACGATGTGCTTCTTCCGTTCTGTTGTGCAGCTGCTGTTGGTTGACAAAAAGATCACAAACGCGCGGGATTTGATCAACGTGCTCGAGGACGCAATCAGGGGTGGGTACCCAATTCTGATCATTGCTGAGGACATTGAGCAGGAGGCGTTGGCCACTCTAGTTGTGAACAAGCTGAGAGGGGCTCTCAAGATCGCAGCCCTCAAGGCCCCCGGCTTCGGCGAGCGCAAGAGCCAGTACCTTGACGACATCGCCATCCTCACCGGAGGTAGAGACACCATGCCCTCTCTTTCATATTTCTAGCGTAAGATCTATAAATAGAGAGATCTAGAAATTGACTGATAGAAGTAAGAGATAGAGAGAAATACAGATATAGAAATAAGTAGAGAGAGGAGTAGAAATAGGAAGGGTAGAACTAGATGGATAGAGAGAGATTGTTGGATAAGAGAGATGGGTATAGAGAGGGGGATTAGAGATGGTTAGGAAGAGAGAATAAATAGGGGTAGGTAGAAATTAAGTGATGGTCAATAGACATGGTCGTTCTGTTCTTTTTGTGCGAATTTGTGCAAATTGTTCGTTCTGTTCGGTTTTCCGAACAGAACAAAAAATAAATTCGAACAGAACATCGCACAGACCCGTGTGCGGTTCTTTTGTTCGCTTTGTGCAAATTTTGTTCTAGTTTTCTGCGAATGTGCGAATTTTGTTCGTTATTGAAAAAGAAATAACAGAACAAAGAACAAGGCTCTGTGCGGTTCTTTTGTGCAAATTTTTTGTTCGTTTAAAACGAATAGAACAGAACAACCATGTCTAAGATTGATGGATATTTAGAGAGAGAATTGAGTTGTTTATGTTCTGTGGACAGCGACGGTGATCAGAGAGGAGGTTGGGCTGAGCCTGGACAAGGCAGACAAGAGCGTGCTCGGGCTGGCGGCGAAGGTGGTGATGACCAAGGATGCGACCACGATCGTCGGAGACGGGACATCGCAGGAGGAGGTGGCCAAGAGGGTTTCCCAAATCCGCAATTTGATCGAGGTGGGATATTTAGGCACACCCATCAAAATCCATCAACCGGGTTCTCTCAAAGATTGTTCCTTTCCTGTTCTTGACTTAAAATTTTACTTGGGTTTGCGCAGGTGGCTGAGCAAGAATACGAGAAGGAGAAACTCAATGAGAGAATCGCGAAGCTCTCCGGCGGAGTGGCGGTGATTCAGGTCGGAGCCCAGACCGAGACTGAGCTCAAGGAGAAGAAGCTCCGGGTCGAAGACGCCCTGAACGCCACCAAGGTCTTATTTTCTCTCTCATCTTTGTTAGTTAGTGAGAGAAAGAAGGAGAGAAGTGATAGAGAGAGATGGGTTTTAGCTGAGATGTGGCTGGTTTGTTTGTAGGCGGCGGTGGAGGAAGGAATTGTTGTCGGCGGCGGCTGCACTCTCCTCAGGCTGGCGGCCAAGGTCGACGCCATTAAGAGTACTCTCGATAATGACGAGCAGAAGGTCCTCTCTCTTTCTCTCTCTACCTCCTTTTCTCTCCCATTTATTCTCTGTTATAATTGCCTTCTCTCTGACCTCTCTCGCTCTTCATTTCATTTCCTTCTTCCCTTCTCTGTCGGGAAGTGTCTTTACTTTGACCTCTCTCTCTCTCTAACTCTCATTCTCTCTTATTTGATTTGAACCTCTCTCTTTTTCTTTCTAACACCTCATTCTCTCTCTCTTCTCTCTCTCTTTCTTTCTCATTTTTTCTCTTTCTTCTCAATACATCCTTATCTCTTTCCCATGCGTTGTAGAAACTCTTTCTCTCTCTAGCCTCTCTCTGCTTGTTCTCTACTCAATCTTGACATCTACTGCTCCTTTCTCTCCTTTCCCTTACCTCTATTATTGAATCTGTGTTGTCCGTGACCTCTCGCAATTTTTCTTTCTTTCTTTTGTTTCTACTTCGACTTTCTCTCACTCTTCTCTTTCTCTATCTTACTCTCTATTACTCTCTTTGTTTCCAGGTGGGAGCAGAAATTGTGAAGCGTGCGCTGAGCTACCCTCTGAAGCTTATCGCCAAGAACGCTGGAGTCAATGGCAGCGTGGTCACCGAGAAGGTAAATCTCTCTCTCTCTCCCAACCCCTTTTATCACTACTTTCTCCCTCTACTTTCCCTCTCTACTTTCTCTCTCCCCTTTCTATCACCTCTTTCTTTCCCTCTACTCTCTTTCTCATGCTGTATCTCTCTCTCTCTCTCTCTTTCCCATGCTCTTTCTCGTTCCCCTTCCCATGCTCTTCTGTCTTTCTCGTCTTCTCCCTCTCTCTCTCTCTCTATTTCCTCATTCTCTTTCTTAATTCTCTTCCCTTTTCTCATGTTCTCTCTCTCCCCTTTTCATCACCTCTCTCTAACTCTTAAACTTCCTTCTCCCGTTCTCTCTCTTAGTTCTTTTCCCTTCTCATGTCTCTCTTCTCTCTTCTTTCTCCCTCTTCCCTTCCTATCACTTCTTCCCTCTCCCTTTTATCACTTGTTTCTCTCTCTCTCCCCCTTTCATTCCCCTCTCTCTTCTCTTTACTTTCTCTCTCCCCATTCTATCACTTTTCTTTCTCTCTCTCTCTCTCTTTCTCCCTCCTTTTTATGACTTGTTTCTCTCTCTCTCTCTCTACTTCATCTCTTTCCCCATTCCCTCTCTTATTTCTCTCTCTATACTCCAGGTTCTGGCCAGCGACAACCCCAAGTTCGGGTACAACGCTGCCACTGGCAAGTACGAGGACCTCATGGCCGCCGGCATTATTGATCCCACTAAGGTATAAATAAGAGAGAGACATGCATGATGATAATGATAATGATTATAGGGAGGATGATGATGATAATGATTATAGATATGATATTGATGATTATAGGGAGGATGTTGATGATAATGATTATAGATATGGTATTGATGATTATAGGGAGGATGTTGATGATACTGACTATAGTGATGATATTGATGATGATGATAATGATTATAGTGATGATGATGATGATAATGATTGTAGTGATGATGATGATAATGATTATAGTGATGATATTCATGATGATGATTATAATGATTATAGTGATGGTGATGATAATGATAATGATGATGATGATGATGATTATGATGGTACAGGTGGTGAGGTGCTGCCTGGAGCATGCCGCCTCCGTGGCGAAGACCTTCCTCACATCTGATGTGGTGGTTGTTGAAATCAAGGAGCCCGAGACAGCCGTGCCCGCCAACCCCATGGATAACTCCGGTATCTCTCTCTCTACACCTCTTTATCCTTCTCAACATCTCCCCCATGACATATTATTCTTACTTGTATTCATCTCCCTATCTACAACTTTCTTTCCCCCATCATTCTTATCTTTTCTTACAATTCCTTCTCTCTGCAACTCATCTCTCTCTACAACTTTTTATCTTTCCCTTGTACATCTCTCTCTCTACAATCCTTGTTCTTTCCTTAAATGCTTCTTCCTACACCTCTTCTATATATCTCTTTACCACTCTTTATATTTCTCTCTATACATATCTCTCTACCACTCTTTATATTTCTCTTTATACACATCTCTCTACCACTCTTTATCTCTCTCTAGTTTTGCTAATGGTTATTTTTACTGTTGACTTGTAGGATACGGGTACTGAGGGGATCTTGGACGTGTCGGCTCGTGATTGGTCAGAATTTATTTGAGGAAATTTTGGTAGGACCTTGTAGAAAATTGGCCTAAATTAGATTTGTAGCTCGGATAATTGGCCAAATTTCGGGTTAAATTCTCTTTTCTCCCGACGACTTTTGCGTTGACCAGCCTTTACTCTGATCAAGTTAGTAATAAACATTTTCTGAATTGCAAGACTTTCCTTAAAAAGGGAGCCATGAAATTAAAGTGGGTATGATTATATTTTAGAGAGAGGGAAGAAAAAGTAATGGAGTTAGTTTCCACCATTCTGCAATGATTTTGGATTATACCGTTCCCTCTTAAATAATGAATAAAACTTGAGCTTCTCATAATAAAGTCAACACAAATCATAATCAAAGTCCTTAAAAATACATGTTTGAAAATACCATAGAAATTGTTTCATAAGATTCTCATAATTAAGTTTAATTTTCTCATTCAGTGAATACCTCTAAAAAAAG
Source organism: Wolffia australiana (assembly GCF_029677425.1). NCBI lineage: Eukaryota > Viridiplantae > Streptophyta > Magnoliopsida > Alismatales > Araceae > Wolffia > Wolffia australiana. The sequence continues at coordinate 10,638,112 of NC_135844.1, forward strand.
TACTACAAAATCTTTGGCTAGAGAATAAATGACCCATCAGATCGAGCATTGGGAAACTGCATTATCACTACGTTCTTAGTAAGTCCAACAGAAACTGCATGTTCTTTATGGCATGAAATATACATTTTAATAAAATTAATAATGTTTTTATTATCCAACTAAAAATGATAATTTTTCTCGCATGTATTGAGAGTGTTTACATGCATTTTTATAATTTCCATAAAACTTATGATGTTCTAGTTTGAATAAACTCAACATTTTAAGATAAAAGTAGTTATGTAGTTTCTATCTCTTCATCTGGTTTTCTCTTTAATCTTTGGACACTAGAGAAGTGGAATCCTACTATTAATGAAAGTGTATTTCAGCCTTGTGGATGAGCCATATGGCATATAAGGTGCATTAATTTTAAGGATGAATCTGATTTTCTTATTCAAACATAAATTTGACATACATTTTTGGTGTTTGGGCTCTGGTCATGATCCATGATCAGAATCATATAAACACAACAGAATGAAACAAACTGAATCAGATCTATAATACTAAAATTAAATATGTGATGAAAGATTACCTTGAATAACATCAGGTACATGATAATCTGGGAACTAGGGATCACCTGTCCCGATACCGGTATCGGATTACGTTATCGGGGCGGATGTTGTACCGGATGTCGGATGACGATATCGGATATCAGTTGCTACAGTACCGATATCCAATATCGAGATCCCTCTCGATGTCGTCATCCGCCTCCGTCTCGCAGGAAGGATGACAATATCGGACATCGGATTTCGATATCCAACATAGAAAGGTTGTAAAAATAAATATAATTTGTTGTAGCTGTCATCGTGAAATAATTTGGAGAGGAAATCCATGGGCTAGAAGGTAAGTGGAGAGCTTTCTCAATAATTTAGTAGCTTGTTTAATAAATACACCTCAGAAATTTCATTTTCTTCCATATGGGATAATAGGATTTGGAGTTCAATGTTAAACTCAGGATCCTATTATTCCATATGGAAGAAAACAAAAATTCTGAGGTGTATTTATTATATGAGCCATTAATATAGTAAATATATATACGTATAAAATATAAATTAAATATATTATTAATTTTTTAAATATATATATCCTACCTCGTTTAATATATACAACTCAAAGTTCTTGGTTTCTTCCATGTGGGACAATATGATTAGATGTTTAATATTGAACTCCGAATCCTATTGTCCCATATGGAAGAAAACAAAAAGTTTGAGGTGTATATATTAAACGAGATAACAATATAGCAAAAACATTTGTCGATGTTAACGTGAATCATCTGAAATCATGATAATTATTGATTTTTCCTCTTGATACAGAATATTGATATTCGGATATCGGTTTCGATATCCCGATATCGAAATCTGATATCCGATATCCAATATCCGTCTCGTCCTTACCCATTTGATATCAGTCCCCGATATCCGTTTTCACCTGCCAGAAAAAATCCGTCTAATATCCAATATCAGACACCGTCTCAATTTTTTCTAGATATCGGATATCGAATGTCTGATACCTGATATCGGACGTACATTCCCTAGAACTTAGCTGGGAACTAAGGTTATAGATTAATGATACTAAGTATCACTAACCTAGGTTGAGTGAGGAGTTCCTTTGATTAAGCAATAAATTTATATTGTTGACTGATAGGGGAGTGAGGATTGAAAAACAGAGAGCACTAGACCAAATCTGAGTGGATTTAAGCTAAAAACAGGTGTGTAAGAATTTTAGGAATTATATTCAATTTTATTTTGATTAAATGGAATGTAAACGACAATGAATTATGAATTTCTCCATTGAAATGAATTTTAACGAGTGTAAAAAAAATTCAGGTAAGTGTTTAACACATTTTAGTGATTTCTAGTTTGAAGATTATTTTATAGATTTAATTTGGCGGAATTAAATTGGGTATAAATTCAGGAGAAAATAACTGCTTCTTGAACAAATCTTGGTCGAAAATGAATTTCGACCAAGAATTTTAAGTTTCTGTTTCACCCCACACGTGTGGGATCTCTCAAGTGTTGTGAATGGAATTGGGTGTGTTTTTAGGCCAAGTACACCCAATTCCCATAGCGCAGGTGGTCTAGAGAGAGAAAGAACCCCTAATTTGATTTCTACCACAAGAAATCAAGATTAGTCAATATTTGCAGGATGTTTTTCACCCACTCTTATGGGATCTTCCAAATGTTGAATATGGAATTGGGTGTGTTCTTGGGCCAAGAACACCCAATTCCCACATGGAAGGGGGTCTAGAGATAGAAAAAACCACTAATCTTGATTTCCACCATAGGAAATCAAGATTGATCAAGAAGGAGAAGGGTAGAGAAAGATAGAATTGACTTACCTGACAGGTAGGCTTCTCCTTGCACCTCCACAATCCCTGGACGCTTCCCACTCCTTGCATGCTTTTGCAGCTACAATGTACAGAGAGAAAGAGAGGACCTCTTGGGAGAGAGAAGGGTTTCTCTCTCCCACCTAGGCTGTGTCAGCTCACCTTCCACTTGGTCCTCACTAACTCTCAGAATTCTAGAGAGAGAGAGAGAGCAAGAAAAAAATATTCTCACCCTTTCACTATAACTCCAAATTAAAATTCAGGATGTCTTTTTACAAAGGTGTTTAAAGTATTTATAGGAATACCTTAGATAATGGATTCATTTGATGGGTGAGATTTGGGCCAAGCCATAGGCCCATTAGTGCCCTTCCAGTAGATCTGAATCCTTTCAAAGGGTCTCTTGGAGCTTCTTGTTGGGTCTTCTCTCAAGAGGGAGGCCGATTAGCTCAATGAGATCTCTTTTAGCTTTATGAAGAGTCCCTTGGTCCTTTCATGAGAGGAATTTTTGTAGTCCCAAAAAAGGTCCAAAATTCTCCAAAGAAGAGGTTAGATTCATCTCACTAGGCTGATTGGCCGAGTGGGCCACATTAAGTACACAAAACTACACTTTTATACTATTTAAAAGATGAATATATGTGGAGAGTTCTAACATGATATTTCACTAAATTCACATGCTCTAAGTTGGGATTTAATATGAGATGTGAATAAAATGTGCCTTAGTAAACTCTTATTTAATACCTTTATGTTGAGTTCTCAGTACACAACCCTTTTTGTTCCTTCAATGAGCTATCTTTAGCCTGAATGTCTGTCCTCCAAATGTATACACATGGTCTTTGTCATGGCAGTTCTCATATTCTACTTGATAAACACGACCATGGATCCAAGATTTTCTCAGCATTCCACTTGCACTTGGGGGGGGGGGGACACCCAAGGTGAGAGGAAAAGAATAATGGGCGCATGATACAAACTTGACTGGGAAATTCTCAGATGAAACTTTGTGTACTTTTATACTTAAACATATTTTTTTTAATTGATCCTATATACTTTGACATCTAAAAAACTCTGTGCATGCAACTCTTCATGCCCATGTACCATTCTAGATAAAGACTCCATAGGCCCAATAACTCTTTATTACCTAACATAATTAAGTAAATATATATCATAAGTAGAGTAATCATCTATAGATCAATTTTACCCAATTGATTGGTTGATTCATCAACACGTGAGGTGCCAAGCCATACTGCGTGCTCTATGAAATGTAAAATATTTACTGAACTCTTCTACGAAACACTTACTTCACCAGTTACTATGTATATTTAAATATTGTCCACACACCACTCCTACAAGGAACTTCGGTTATGGTCAATTGTCAAAACTGAATTGCTCATCCTTGTCCGCATTAATATATTGGGAAATTATTTTAAACTCTCTCACCAATATTTCCCATTCCTTTGCAACATACTTCATCACATTGTCTTCCTTGAGTCATCTCCTCTTATATCAAGGGTAGACAATCCCATCTTCACGAAACAGTCACCTCTGTGGAATCATTGCTGCATCTAAGAAAGAACACTTATTTTTCCCAATTTTTCTTGCAAAAAAAACTAAGAGATAATCAATAAAAAATTCCTTTATAAAAAACACACCCCTTGAAACACGATAATTGAATGATGGCCTGACAAAAACAGTTCAAAAAATGACATGAAGCATACATTCTACAAAGTCCATGCCAGTAGAAAGTTTTCTCCACCAAAATCATTATAATTATATTCATTACTAGGTCTTATTTATAAAACCCTAGAGGGATGTCAATGATTATAACATACAAGAAAATTTTGAGCTATAGGATGAAACCAGAGAAAAACATAAGAACATGTATATATTCATCATGCATGCTTTATTCTCTTTCTCATTCCTAAGATATCCTAAATAGAAGTTTAATATAAAGTATAAGGTTTTCCATAACACTTGATAAGTTTGAAATTCATAATTAACCCATCCTAATAGGTTTTCCTAACCTCTAAAAAGCAAGGAAGTCAAAGAAAAATGCATTGAACCTGAATACAAAGAACTGGATTTGAAAAAAAAAATGACAATCTTGGGGGGATAAGACATGCAAACTGTGCAATTTTAGAGAATATTCAAAAAGACCAAAAAGCATTACAATATTGAAATTGATGAAAAAGATGTTAGAAATAGTTTATTTCAAGTTCTAGAAGAACCTTGTACTATTGCAAAAGACACCTGTAACTTTTGAATACACAAAACAAATCCGAGAAAATACATGAATCAATCACCTTAATAGTGAGCTTATTTCAAAGCTGACTTGCAGAGGCATCAAGGAAATGGAGTAACCTGACATGGACATGGAGTAACCTGACATTCACCATGGAATGAGAGAAAAAAATCTGAATGATAGTGTTAGTTGCAGAAGAAACCTTGGCTCTGGAAAGAAATGAAGCCAGGGGATATAAGGAATGCTATGAAATTCAAAACATGAAACAATTCTAAAACAAATAGATAAAATTATTATTTTCTTTGAAGTTATTGCAAAAATTTCAATTGCTCGATGAACATAAAAAACTCCGAATTAGACGACATGATGAAACTAGCTAATATACCAGGCATGCTTTTTTCCCAAAAATAGAGGAATACACGATAATGTCAAAAAAGTTTCAAGTTAATTAATCACTGCCCGAAATGTTAGTCTTGAAAAAGTCTGCGGAAGAAGGAATGAAGTAAACACATAACATGAAACGATTGCAAGAACTTTGTATGAATTGGTATTTTTTTTCAAGTTATTGCATATTGAAATTGCACAAAATATAAGAAAAATCAGAACTGTAATATCAAACCATAAAAATTACCCAAATAACTATTTTTTCAACAATAGAAGTGTACATATGAATATTTGAAAAATCTGAAGTATAATATGAAACCAGACAAACAACCCAAGATACCAAAATTATTAGTGTACATACAAACATATCCACTACAGCATGAAACCAGACAAACTACCCATATTAGTATTTTTCCACAAATAGTAGTGTACATATGTGCAGTAGAAAAATCTGAATTATAATATGAAACCGGACAAACTACCCATATTAGTATTTTTTCCATAAATAGTAGTATTTTTACCCATATTTGAATTAACCAAATATTTATGCATTAGCTAGAAATTCCAACTTTTTCACATTATGATTATTTTTCACTAACTTCATTGACTTCTATGAAGTCAATCAGTTTTATTACTAATGAGTATTTTATAGTTCCAAATGTGCAGAAATTCACAGGAATTAGAAGATACAATTCTTAGGAAATCGGAGGATTTTTGGGAGCTTAGTGATTATCAAAATGGGCTGCAAATGATGAAATGGTGTTGTGGGCTTTTAAAGGAGAGATCAGAGGGGCTTGGGCCACGACCTGACCTACCTATTGGGCCTTCAAACAGCTTTCAAAAGAAACAAACTGGAAATTACAAGGCAAAGCTCTCAACCAATGGAGAAAAAGAGGCAAAATGGCAAGAAAAGAGAATAGATAATGCCCAAAGGGGTATTTTAGTAATTCTCCCAATGTATAAATAGACTTTTTCTCCCTCATTTTCCCTCATTCTGGACGTGCTCTAGCAAGTGGCTCACCAGCAGGACAAGGCATTTTTCAGAATCCTGGTTTTTCAACTTGCTTAATGTAAGTTTATTGAAGTTTTCTCTTAAGCTCGTCTTTTGTTTGCATTGAAAAAGGCCTGATCATGGAGAAATATAAGTATCCATACTTGAGATGAAGCATTGAGGGCTCAGTAAACTTGCATTGAGGCTTTAGGATCTTAGTTTTCTCCTTTCTCCATCATTTCCCATCCATTTACCTTTAAAATCCATCACTTTCCCACTCTAAACACTCATTTTCTCTACTCTCTCTCTATCTAAAATAGGTTTTTTCTCTCACTAGGACTTCATCTATATCCCTAGTTATTCACCTAAAAAATTCATAAAAAATCTTCTTCATTTCCACATTCAAATTCTATCTCAAACTCCTACACTCTCTCTTCATTTTCTCTCTCTATCTCCTCATTTTGGCCCTTTCTCTCTCTAGAATCTGTTATTTCTCCCTCTAGACCTTCATCCATATCCACATTTCATCCCCTCAAAATTTTATAAAAATCTCCTTCATCTACACCTTCAAATCCCTCTCAAACTCTCTCTACACCATCTCTTCATTTTCTCTCTCTATCTCTTCATTATCTCTCTCTCTATCCTCTCATTTTGACATTTTATCTCTTTAAAAACGTTTATTTATCCCCCTAAACTATCTTCCTATCTTTCTCTAGATCCTCAAGCATTCCCTACTTCGAATTCAAAAAAAAATCTCATTAAAATATCATTTTTATCCTTTCAAAACTCAAATTTTCTGTCCCCTAGCCGCTACTGTGCGGTGCCTGTGCGGCAGGGACAGCCCTCTGCCCGCCGGTCCACGCGCAGCCAGCACACAGGACCATAGGGCACAGGGTAGCCCTGTGCAGGACTTAGCCAAATCGGCTAAGTCGTGACCATTCGAGTAAGCCCAATAAGGCTTAAGCCCATTAGGCTAAGTCTTGACTTAGCCAAATTGGGCTAACCTTAGTGGGCTGACCCACTAAGGCCAGCCCTATACGGGCCACACCAGGCCCGCCGGCCCATCAGGCCTGCCGCCGCCGCTCAGGCGATCGCCGGGTAGGTAAATACCATATTTTCTGGATTTAAAAATTATTAAAAAATAGAGAAAATCAGAAAAGTTATTTTCTGCATTTAGAAATTTGAAAAAAAATAGGAAAAACCCAGAAAATTCATATAATCAATTTAAAGTCATTTTGACACCTAAAAAATTCTAAAAAATCTCTGACTCTCGTTTTTAATATTTATAGTGGTTTTTGGTGTAAATTTAATTCCAGAAAATTCTAAAAATATTTATTTCTGATTTATTTTGTTAAGAGAAAATATAAAAATTAGTGTAAAAATATTATTTTATGTTTTTCTTTGTATTTTGGCTTCAACTTAAATCATAGGGAATTATGAAAATTACCTAAAAATCTATAAAAATCCCAAAATTGTATTGTTTCACTTTTACAATCATTGTCTTCACCCCATGCTTGAGAAAAAATTCTGAAATTTAATTTCTGCCTCTCTGTGGATCGACCCCTTACTTTCCCTATATTAAGTATAGAGTATTTAAGCGGAAAAACTTCATAAATATTGTTGTTTAAGTCTGAATCAAAACGACGACATAAACTCCTTAATTTTGACTTATCAAGTATGAAACCAGAGAAACTATCCAAATTACTATTTTTCCCAAAAAATATTAATACGCATAAGAACATTTGAAAAATCTGAACTATAATATGGAACCAGAGAAACTATCCAAATTACTATTTTTCCCAAAAGAATTAGTACACATATGAACATTTGAAAAATCTGAATAATAATATGGAACCAGACAAACTATCCAAATTACTATTTTCCCAAAAATATTAATACACATATGAACATTTGAAAAATCTGAATAATAATATGGAACCAGACAAACTATCCAAATTACTATTTTCCCAAAAATATTAATACACATAAGAACATTTGAAAAATCTGAACTATAATATGGAACCAGACAAACTATCCAAATTACTATTTTTCCCAAAAATATTAGTACACATGAACATTTGAAAAATCTGGACTATAATATGAATCCATAGAAACTACCCAAATAAATATTTCTTTCCAAATATACAAGTGTTTATGTGAACATTTGAAAAATGACAAATTAATTACATTTGAGGAGTAGAAGAACAAGTATAAATACCTGCCCTAAAACTTCAATCTTGATTGAATCGCGCCAAACTGTCTGCTCTTCTTCTCTCTACTCCGCCACGTTCTTCATCGTTCTCGACGATTTCTTGCTTAGAAAAGAGGTAATTTGCGAGCAGGAAGCGTCTTTCTGATCTCTGCTAGTCGCAGTGAGCGGCTGGAGTGATGTAAGTCTATTTCTTGTTTGCACTGCTTCAATCGGCTTACAGGGATTGCGATTATGCTTTGTTTAGCTCAGATTGGTTGCTTGTGATTGTGGGTTTGTTTCATTGGGATTCGGGTCGGTTTTACTATGCGATGGTGGGGGTTGGGGGAGTAATGTGAATTGGTTTCTTGTTTTCACTGCTTCAATTGGCTTGCCGGGATTACGATTATGCTCTGTTTATCTCAGATTTTTTGATTTTGATTGTGGGGTTTGTATTATTGGCTGTTGGGTCGGTTTTCCTTTGCGATGATGTACTGATGATAGTGTTTGGTGGTTGATTATGGTTTCTTCAGGTCCCGATTGTGTGTGAAGAACTTGCCCAAGTATGTGGGCGAGGAGCGGCTCCGTGAATTCTTCTCGCAGAGGGGAGAGGTGACGGATGCGAAGCTCATGCGGACCAAGTGAGTGAGCGATGATTTGAAGTTCTTTTTTTCCTTTTTAATTTGGTTGATGTTTTTGGTTTCTTGGGTCTTGTTATTTGAGTTAATTCCTCCGATTTTTACGATCTTGATGAGAATTTTTAAATTTTTTTCAGGGATGGGAAGAGCAGGCGATTCGCGTTCATCGGATTTCATTCCGAGGCCGACGCTGAAGAGGCCATTAAGTTCTTCAACAACACCTTTCTAGATACTTGTAAAATCACCTGCGAGGTACTACATTTCCACCGTTAATGCCTCTCGAATGAGTTGTAACATTTTCGATGGCGGGAAATTTCAGAAATCTCTGTTTGAAAATTTCTCAATCCGAGGAGTTTCTTACTCGTGGTTCAAGTGTTTGAAAAATTCTATTTTCTTTTGAGCTTTTTGATTATTTTGATTACTTTTGTTTGAAACTCATCTGGCTGTTGTTCTTGACCTTTTGGCCTTAATCGTTTCAGGTTGCTCAGAGAGTTGGTAAAATGGGATACGTAATTTGTCTGTTAATTTAAACAACTCGAAAATTAGATTATAAAATGTATAAAAGTCATTTGAATTTCATCTAATGCTGGAAAGTCTTTAGAAAATAGAGGAAGGCACAAATAAATTTAGATTAGTGTTGGAAAGATCAGGAAAGTGAAGAAACATCGTGAAGAATGATATTTTAACTTGATAAAATTATCGGAAATCAAGACGCACCTTCATTTTGTTAAACCTCTATTCAAAATTTCGAAATCCTAAGAATTTCTAACTCGGGCACAGGCTTCTCCTCTGTTTTCTGAGCTGTGTATTTATTTTGATTGCATTGGTTTCGGGATCTTTGATTTACTAATCTTGCCATTGATATTAACTAATTCATGAGGTTTAATTTTTTCAGGTTGCTCACAAAGTTGGCGATCCCAACATCCCCAGACCGTGGAGTCAGTATTCTGCAAAAAAAAACGACCAGCCAATAATAAATGCTGCCAAGACAGAGAATCAAAAGACTACTACTGTGGTTGAATCTAAGAGCAGTTTAAGCAATGATCCTCAGCTCCAAGAATTTCTTCAGATTATGCAGCCTCGAGCGAAATCAAAGTTTTGGGCTAACGACACGGTTGGATCAAACCTTTTTGATGAGGGTAAGAACCAATCAGAAAAACCCAAAACGAATGTTGGAAAAGATAGCGAGTCTTCAGATGCTTCATCGGTAGAAGATGATGATGGTATATCAGATATGGATTACCTCAAAAGTAGAATCAAGAAAAACTGGTCTGATTCTGAAGATGAGGAGGATGAGACGGAAATAAAAGAAAACAAAGAAATGGCCAAGGAAACGGAAAATGATGTGCTTAAATCCGAGGACCCAGCCAGAGGTCAGGATTTTGATAATGATGAAGCACCTTGCAACACAGGACGCCTGTTTATCCGTAATTTGCCATATACAACAATGTATGGTATAAAAAAGCTCGAATGTAGATTTCTTTTATATGGGCTTATTTCTGTATTTACTCTGTTTTGTTTAATGGTCTCCTGGATTTAGAGAAGACGATTTAATGGAGCTATTTAGCAAATATGGCGAAATCTCTCAAGTTCATATCGTTCTGGACAAGGATACTAAACGTTCTAAAGGCTTTGCATATGTTCACTTTGCAAAAATGGAAATGGCAGCAAGGTACACATTTTTTACACTTGTCTCTTTGTGTAATCTTGTGGCTCATTAAACAGAACAAAGTTTTATTTTGTTTATTTTAGGGCACTAGAAGACCTGGACAACTCAATTTTTCAGGGGAGATTGTTGCATATTATGCATGCAAAACCGCAAAACCTCCCTTCTAATAGGCAGGAGTAAGATTTTATTCGCCTTTTTTGCTATTTAATATCGGATGTTTATTTTTGTCAAGAGAGGAAGGAAGAAGGTAATGACATAACTCAATAGAGTACATGGCTGGGTATATATATACCCTAGGAGGGAGAGAATGATAAGAGGGCTAATGGGCTTATAGAATAGGGCCCATTAGCCCATAAGGCTGACTATCTCACTAACACCCCCCCGCAAGCAAAGTATAGATGTCATCCATGCCGAGCTTGGACACTGCACGTTGCAGGAGAGGTCGAGATAGTCTTTTGGTAAGGACATCAGCAGCTTGATCAGCGGATGGAACAAATTCCAAGTCAAAGATGCCCTCGTCCACGCGCTCCTTGAAGAAGTAGCGGTGGAGTTCCATATGCTTGATCCGTCCCTGTTGGCCAGGGTTCTTTGCCAAGGCGATTACCGACTTGTTGTCGCAGTAGAAGTGGATCGGGCCGGAATACTCCACACGAAGGTCATGGAGAATTCCGTATATCCACTGGCCTTCAGAGGCCCCATCGGCAAGTGCCCGGCATTCGGCTTCAGCACTGGAGCGGGACACTTTGTCCTGCTTGCTGCTCTTCCAACTGACAAGACTGCCGAAGACAAAAGTGCAGTACCCCGTGGTGGAACGACAATCCACAACTGAGCCGGCAAAGTCCGCATCAGTGTACACCTTCACGGTCCGCTCCATACTCCGAGGAAAGAACAAGCCCTTCCCGGGGCAGCCCTTTAGGTACGCAAGTACCCGGTTGGCCGCCTGACGATGGATCTCCCGCGGAGAGTGCATGAACTGACTGAGGAGGTTGACGGCGAAACTGATGTCGGGGCGGGTGTGGGTCAAGTACAGGAGTTTCCCCACCACTTGCTGGTACTGATATGCGTTCACCGGTGCTGAGTCCTCCCCCTTACCCAACTTGACGTTAGGGTCGATGGGAGTAGTAACCGGTGCACACTCAGTCATTCCGGTCAAGGCCAGTAGGTCAACGACATACTTCTGCTGTGACACAAAGATCCCCCGGGGGGAGTAGGCCACCTCAAGGCGGAGGAAGTAGTGAAGAGGCCTGAGGGCCTTGATTTCGAACTCCTTGGCCAACGCAGTGCTGAGGCGGCCGGCCTCTGCAGAATCGGACCTTGTGATGAGGATGTCGTCGACGTACACGGCCAAGATGGAGGCACCCGCGGAACCGTGACGGAAGAATAGGGAGGCATCCCCATTGCTCTGAGTGTAGCCCTCGGTCTTCATGACCGAAGAGAACCGACCGAACCACATCCGCGGTGACTGTTTCAGTCCATAGAGAGACTTCCGCAGCCGGCAAACGATGCCCGGGGGGCCAAGGGTATACCCGGGAGGTGGCTGCATGTACACCTCCTCCGTCAAGTCACCGTGGAGAAAAGCATTCTTCACATCGAACTGTCGTATCGGCCAGTCGGAATGAGCCGCAAGCGCCCAAGAGGAGACGGACTGTTTCCATCTTCGCCACAGGAGAGAAGGTCTCGAAGTAGTCCACGCCATACGACTGAGTAAACCCCCGAGCCACAAGTCGAGACTTGAGGCGCTCAAGAGTACCATCAGCATGATGCTTCTTGGCATGAATCCACTTGCAATCCACCGTCCTCTTGCCAGGAGGAAGTGGGACGACTTCCCAAGTGTGGTTCTTGAGCAAGGACTGCATCTCCTCATCCATCGCCGCTTTCCAATGAGGAGAAGCAAGAGCATCAGGTAGGCGACGAGGGAGGGGATGCGACTCGATGTGAGAAAGAAAGGACCGGTAGGAAGGGCTTAGCCGATCAAAAGAGAGATAGTGAGATAAGGGGTAGAGAGGTGTGCGAGTGCACTGATGAACCCCTTTCCGAAGGGCGATAGGCCATCCCAACTGAGCATCATCATCAGTAGACGAGGGTGACGCATCGTCCGACGGAGGAGCGGAAGCAAAGGAAGGAGAAGAAGATAGCTCCCCGGGGGTAGGGGGAGGCTCCCCGGGGGAAGATGGTGCACTAGGAGAAGGATACGGTGCTCCAAGAGTAGGAGGCAGCTCCCCGGGGTGAGAGATGGACTTCCCGGGGTTAGGAGGTGCACTAGGGGAAGGATACGGTGCACCGGGAGGTGAGACGGTAGGAGGCAAGGGAGAGAAGGTGGCTGGGGACGGCGACGGTGGAGGAATGGGTCCCACAAACGGAAAGGGTTCCAAGGAAGGAGTCGAAGACGCCTCAACCAGCGGAAGGCGTGGCGAGGTAGAATCACCGAAGTAAGACTCATGCTCGGCAAAGGTGACGTTTGCCGAGATGAAAAATCTCCGAGACGGAGGGTGGTAGCAACGGTAACCTTTCTGGAGAGAAGCGTGCCGGCAACGCACCGGAGAGCTCGAGCATCGAGCCGTGCGAGAGGAGCCGTATCGTGGGCGTCGCCGTGCACCGAAGATGCGAGGAGGAGTCCAGTCTGCAGTAAGAGATGGGGGAACGCCGTGGAGAGACGATCCAGTGGGCTGACAAACCCGAGGGGCTGGGAGGGGAGACGGTTTACGAGATGGGTACTCGTTAAGACCGCCTCACCCCAATACGCCCACGGAACAGAATAGTTCAGCAGAAGATGCACGGCGGTCGGCGTGACATACCCGATCCGGCGTTCTGCCATACCGTTCTGTTCGGGGTGGCCACACAAGAGGACTCGTGGAGAATCCCATGGTCAGCAAAGTACGTGGCCAGCTCGGTGTTGACGAAGTCCCGGGCGTTATCGGAGCGGAAGCGCTGAATACCTCGGCCAAACTGAGTACGAACCATGGTGCAGAAGTGACGGACCGTCAGAGCAACCTCAGATCTGGCGGTCAACAAGTAGACCCATGTGTAGCGGGTGGCCTCGTCAACAAAGATCTGAAAGTATCGGTGGCCCTTTAGGCTAGCCTGCGGGGCGGGTCCCCAAACATCACTATGGATGCGAAATAATGGAGAGGAGGAGGGTGAGGTGGACGGAGGGAAAGATGAGCAGCGGTGCTTTGTCAGTTGACAGGCATCACACACGATAGTCTGAAGGTCCAATCCAGTACACATCGAAGGAAAGAGACGCTGTAAAACTGAAAATGGCGGGTGACCCAGCCGTTGGTGAGCCAACTGGAGACGTCCCATACGCTGCACATCCGCCGGTCGGAGTTGGCGGTGAAGCAGGAAGCACCGAGAGCGCCCCCTATCGTCCAACAACAGCAACCCGTTCTCCCGCCTAATCGGTGTAGTCCGACCCACCTTGTCAGATAGAAACATCCCGTCAGGCTGGAGGTGAAAAGAACAGGACAAACTGTCAACCAAACGCTGAGGAGACATAAGTATAGCTCGCAGGGCGGGGACATGAAGAACATTGCTGACCACTCCGAGGCCGCCTACAAACACTGCCCCAATTCCAGCAACACGCAACCGTCCACCACCGGCTGTAAGAACTGTACGGTCCCCACTATGCCTCTCGTAGGATACAAACCGGTCATTGAACGGGGTCATGTGTTCGGTTGCCCCCGAATCAAGAACCAGCTCGTATCCGATACGAGAGGCGAGTAAGAAGCCGTACCACAATACCACTGGTCAGACTGAGGGAGAGAGAACGCACCAAATCCACCAAAATGTGCCGTCGACTGAGTCGGAGTCTGCATAGTAGCCACTTGGTCACGGAGACGGGCCAAGTCGGCTTGGAGCTGCTCAATAGTTGCCGGGCTGGTAGAAGAGGTAGAGGAGGAGGCAACCATAGCTTTCCCTTCGGTAGCCTCCTTCTTTTTCCGGTTGTCGTACTGACGCTTCTTGCACCACTTGCGGAGATGTCCAGGCTTGCTACAGTAGGAGCAAATCAGCCCTGAGGGGGCCGCCTCCGCGGGGGGAGCAGGAGCGGGCGAGGGAGGCCGGGCGAGGAGGGCAGTCGAGTCACGAGCTGCCTCCGAGGAGAGAGTGCCAATGACATGAAAATGACTCTCCTCTTCCTGGAGTTCCTTCACCAAGTCATCAATGGAAGGAAGGCCTCCCTTGCGATGGAGGGCACGGCGCCGAGTGTCGTCATACTCCTTGTTTAGGCCATAAAGAAACCCCAGGAGGCGTAGGCGAAGAGTGTTCTGGAATGACTTGCACGTCGGATCATCCGTCGGCAAGTAGTAGTCCACCTCGTCCCACAGCTTCTTGTGTTCCAGCGCATAGTCCAAGATGGACAGTGCGCCTTGGCGAAAGTTGCTGGCTTTAGCAACGAGCATAAAGAGGCGCCAGTTGTCCCCTTCGCGGCCGCAAAATTTGTTGGCCTGGTCCCAAAAACCCTTCACGGTTGAGCAGCGAGGGAACCTTTCACGGAACGAGGGTGCCAGGGAGGTCGTGTAGAGCCATCCAAGGACGAAGTGTTCCTCGGCTTCCCACGCCGCATAGTGTGGATGGGTCGATGGAAGCGGGGCTTGTGTGCAATGCTTGAACAGTTGGCGAGCCTTGAGAGTAGTCTCGACAAAGTGACGCCACTGTAACAAATTCGGGCCCTGGAGACACGTCGTGTCGGGAACCGCCGGCAGAGAATGAGTAACCTTGTGTGACAAGGGTTCTCGTTGAAAGTCTGCATCGGTGAAGCCATCATCTGGGACGGCCGGTTGACGCGTCTGGCCCGTGGAGTAAAGTTCCTCCGACATCAGAGCCGTGGTCTCTACGGAGACGGCTGTTGTGACTGAGGTTGCTGCCCGTGCGGCGGCTGCGGCTGCAAGCTGCGGCTGCGGCGGCGGCTGCGGTTGCTGGCAGTGGCTGCGGCTGCTGCTTCGGCGGCGGCTGCGGCTGTTGGCTGTGGCTGCTGCTTCGGCGGCGGCTGCGGCTGTTGGCTGTGGCTGCTGCTTCGGCGGCGGCTGCTGGCTGCGGCTGCGGCGGCTGCTTCGGCGGCTGCTGCAGCTTCTGCTGCTGCTTCGGCGGCGGCTGAGGCAGCTGGCTGCGGCTGCGCGCGGCTTCGGCTGGCGCGCGGCTGCGGCTGCGGCTGCGGCTGTGCGCGGCTGTGGCTGGCGGGCCGCTGCGGCTGCGGCTGTGCGCGGCTGCGGTTCCGGCTAGGGCTGCGGCTGCGGCTGGCGCTCGGCTGCGGCTGCGGCTGGTTCTCCGGAAGCTCCGCGGGCTGGCTACAGCTTGCGCTGTGGCTGATCCGTCGGTCATGCTCCGGGTTCGCTAGACAGCGAGAGGCTGATGTCAAACCCTAGATGGAAGAGCTCTGGAGCTCTGATACCATGTCAAGAGAGGAAGGAAGAAGATAATGACATAACTCAATAGAGTACATGGCTGGGTATACATATACCCTAGGAGGGAGAGAATGATAAGAGGGCTAATGGGCTTATAGAATAGGGCCCATTAGCCCATAAGGCTGACTATCTCACTAACAATTTTTTTTGATTATGTTGCTTGAACATATGTCGTTCTCTGATAACTATCCAGGTCTGAGCTTCCCCAAAGTTTGAAAAAGAAGCGGGAGGAACAAAAGAAGGCGTCAGAGGCTAGTGGTGAAACGCGGGCGTGGAACAGCTTGTTCATTCGTCAGGATACTGTATGGCTCATTCCATGTAAATTTTCATGCCCAGATATTGTCTTAATACATAATGTTCAATTGTTCTAGGGAAGGATTTTGTTCAAAACTGCATGGGTAAAAGCATCATTCCATACTTAAGTAGTACGTTTTGTGAGAAACCATATGTCTCTATTTGCTAATTTAAGGCAGGTAGAGTTAAGTAAAAATTGATCCATTTTGGGTTTATTTTTCATGCTCCCAGTGGGGCAGGTTCCTGCCGCACTGCGTCGTCTCTCTCCTCCAATTATTCAAAAGTCGGCAGTACGGGAGAAAGAAAGTTTGAGGGATGATGATGTGTCGTCCTGATCCTTGTCTGCAGTCAGAATGGGAGGATGAACTTGTCTTTTCATCATACTCATCATCCAAAAGAATAAAAATAAAGAAAGTGATGAGAAGATGGTGGCATGTTGTCATTGTCATCTGTCAACTTACGGAGAAAAGACGTGGACGATGATTAACTTGTCATTGTCGTTGTCATCTTGACAGAGAACCTTATTTTGAAGTGATTTCCTGCCTATCTCTCTGACCTGAGGCATGATAATGTTAATGTGATGACAGACGGGACACATGGGTTTGTGTGGTAAAGATAATCAGACCATCCTGTGTCAAAGTTAATGGCAACCTCGATTGATATAGGTTGATTAAGTTGCGCTAGTTCTTTGTCCAAATTTCTCCAATTTGCTTTTTTCCCGTACTGGAGGAACATTTTGCTTTCCTTATTCGTTGTTTAGGGCTTTGATGCGTCAAATGGATAAATTTCTAATGCTTAATTTTGGGTCGGAAACTTGCAATTCGGTGATGATACTATTGAACAAATTTTCATTTGATCCGATACTTATATTCTGTACCTCGAGTAAAATGTGTTTTCGAGTTGATGCTCTGACCTAGAGTAGAATAGTGTTTTATCCGGTAGTTTCAGTTTCATTCCTCCTTTTTTTGTCATTCATTTGTTTTCTATTAACTCTTTGCCAGCAGTAAATTTATTTGACTGAAATTATTCTGCAGGTTGTTGAGAACATTGCGAGAAAATATGGTGTTGATAAGAGCGACATACTTGACAGGGAAGCAGATGATGTTGCGGTACGCATTGCCTTGGCAGAGACACATGCAATTGCAGAGACTAAGAAGGCCTTAAAAAGTGCTGGAATCAATGTTTCTGCCCTAGAAGAGTTTGCATCAGTTAATGGCAATGTCAGGAGGAGTAATCACATCATCTTGGTGAAGAATTTGCCTTACAGTTCCTCTGAGGAAGATCTTGCCAGAATGTTTGGTAGCTTTGGAAGCCTGGATAAAGTCGTCTTACCCCCGACCAAGACATTGGCTTTGGTATGAAATTTTACGATGTTTATTTTCCCGACTTCATCAGAAAACCTAATTCTTAATTTTACATGTTTTAATCGTTTTTTGGCAGGTTATTTTCCTTGAAGCTGCAGATGCCCGAGCAGCGTTCAAGGGGTTGGCATATAAACGTTATAAGTATGTAAGACGATCGCATGCTTCCCATGAGTATCTTCGTCACTTTTGCTCATTAGGGGCGTTATGGTCTTTGGTAGCCCTTCCTTTGGGATGACAGCAAAGAAGAATGAGTGAAGTTGCCATTTCTGTTCTTCTATCTCTCTCTCTAAACATGTTCTGTTGGGGTATATCTTAGTCAGTTTATCCCTGTTGGAGTATTTTGGTCTTGTCGCTATGGTAGTTTTCCCCGCATCCTTCAAATATCTGTATCCCCCCTTAGAACATCAGCAAAGAAGAATTAGTGTAATATCTGTTCCGGTTTCCCTATCTTTCTCTCTAGGCGTATCCTGTGGGTGGTTGTATTTTTGCCGCTTTATTCCATTTAGACATTTTGGCCTTTTGTCTTCTGGGCAGTTTTCCCCTCCCTTTTTATTGAAGGGCTGACAAGTAGAATTTGTGAAGTCGCCATTCTGGTTCCCCTATCTCTCTCTAGGATTCCCTCTGGATTTATAACTCCCCTTGTCTAATCGATTATCTCCGTTCTCCTCTCTCACTTCCTTTCAGCATGTTAAAATTCTGAGAGATAGTTATAGCTATGATCTATATATTTTACTTCTTTTAGAGGGAAACTTGATATTTATGCTTTACTTGAGGATTGATATTTAAGCTTTATATTATGGCTCTTTCTTATCGATTCAGGGATGGACCGTTATATCTGGAATGGGCTCCTGGTGATATTTTATCTCCAACAAATGTGTCTGAGACGGTTAAGGTGCAGCTCGATGCTGTAGGCAAGGAAGAAGTCCAGAGGGCGGTACTGAAGCAAAGCCTTGAACAAATGCCTGAGTCGGAGATAGACCCGGAAAGGGTTGAGGTTTGTCTTTTTGCTCCATCCTTTTGTAGACGTTTGTGCTTTGGACTATTTATCGTTCTTGTTACTGGTAACTGTGAAATAGTATTTGATAGTTTTGTTCTGGAAGATATCAAAAAAATTATTGTATTGACTGACCCTTGTTTGATTGTGTTGAGAAATAACAAAGGTTTCAAGATGGTTTGTCTTCAATGATGTCGATGATGAATCATCATCCTACTGGTCATCAATTCGATTGATGATGAAACATCATTGTCGTTTGTCGAAGCCATACATGGATGGGGATATTGGTAGTGAGATTTTGGCGTCAATGATGGCAATAATGAGTGGGCGCTGACAAATTCGTCTTCATCCTCATCCATCAGTTGATGACGAATTTCCATTGTCATCATCATTCGTCGAAGCCCAAACGTGGATGATGATGAATTGGTCCCCTTCTCCGAACCCTAGTTTCAAGAAATGGGAGTGATACAGCCTTTGTATTTTTACTGAGGATAGGTTATCCTCCGAGGCCTATTACCTTACACGTTGTGTTGTCTTTCTATTTGCTGGCAGTCTAGATCAGTTTTCGTGAAGAATTTGAATTTTAGGACGTCTGATGAAGATCTGAAGAAACATTTCGAGAGCAATTTAAAAAGGGGTTCTGTGCAAAGTGCTAAGGTAACCTTTTTTACGTCAAACTCCACTGATATTAGTCTCTTTCCCTATGTTTTAAGCACATCTTTTCTCTATGTTCAATTTTCCGGCTATCAGGTGAAGAAACACATGAAAAACGGGAAAAGCTTGTCAATGGGTTACGGTTTCATAGAATTGGATTCGCTAGAGACTGCAACAGAGGTGGTCAGCCAGCTTCAGGTATATATAACGACATTAATTTTCTTATTTCTACAAATAATCCGCCATTAATAAAATATTTGAATATCAAATGTTCAAATTGCAGGGTACAGTTCTAGACGGCCATGCTCTTATCTTGCAACTCTGCCATGCCAAGAAAGGCGACCAAACTCGAAAAACGGATGAGAAAGATAAGAGCTCGACGAAACTGATTGTAAGAAATGTGGCTTTTGAGGCCACCGAGAAGGAATTAAAGCAGCTGTTCAGCTCCTTTGGCCAGGTACATAAGGTTTACTGAATTTCTGAATGAAAGTTCCATTCCCTTTCCAATCTATGCAAAGATTTTCCAGACGATTTTCATACGGATGCAGAAAGAGAGAGGGAGACCCTGATGAAATTACCTTTCCTGATGATTTTCAGAGAGAGATAGGGAGGCCCAGAGAAAATCTATTTTCTACTTATCCAAAAAATTTCTCTTTCCAAAGTGATTTTTGGGTAGGTGGTAGAGAGAGCCTGATGTGATCCTCAATTCTTTCTTCAAAAATGTTTCTTTCCAAAAAATTTCTTTCCAGATTATTTTTCACAGAGAGAGAGAGAGAGGCCCAACTAAAGAACCCTTCTTACTCGAAGAAGTACTAATTACAAAAGAGAGAGAGAGCCTGATGTGATCCTCAATTCTTTCTTCAGAAATATTTCTTTCCAGATTATTTTTCACAGAGAGAGAGGCCCAACTAAAGAACCCTTCTTACTCGAAAAAAGTACTAATTACAAAAGATTTTCAAAGAGAGAAACGCACACTCACACACAGAGGAAGAAACCAGGACGAAGTCCTCTATTCACTTTCCAGATAATTTTCAGTGATAGAGTCCCATATGAGATGTCTCTTTTGCCTCTCTCTGTCTTTCTGAGAGAGACCCTGATGAAATATCTTGTTTTAGAAGCTTAAAAACTTCTCTTTTGAGCCACATGCCAGGTTCGGAGGCTGAGATTGCCTAAGAGAATCGACAACCACCGCGGGTTTGCCTTCGTTGAGTACGTCACCAAGCAAGAGACCGACAACGCCCTGCGCGCTCTCTCAAGCACCCATCTCTACGGTCGCCGTCTGGTATGCAACAATCTTCTTTTCCTCCACGTGCTCTGATTCATATTTAACTGTTTCTGGATTGGGTCCATTTAGTGTTATACTAAATAATTCATCAGACCTCACGAACTGTTCTTGGATCACAACAGATTCACATTTACCTAAACTAAGAAGAGTACATCTTTGGGAACCTATCACAGGAACCTATGTTATTAAATTCGGGTTGATCACCGTTCTAAGGTGATCTTCCCTCTTTTTATTATAACAAAGAAACCTAAGTGATTTTATTATCTATACATTGATTGATTAATGCTTCAGGAATATCACATCTAAGATATGGCTTTTATATTGAAGTTCAAAATCTTGGTATGTTTTTTTTTGTGTGCAGGTGATTGAGCGGGCCAAGGAAGGGGAGACGCTGGAAGAGCTCAGGGAGAGGACGGCGGCGCAGTCCACTGTCGGCAGCGCCATCCAGAAAACAACAAAGAAAAGAAGGCGCAACGAGGGCGAGGAAGAGTAAAAAGATAAAGAAAATTAAATCGAGATGTGTGATACAAAATAATAAGTGCTTTTCCAGGGAGACTGATGGCCCGCTCTACAGGGTCAGAAATTTTGATTATTTCTGTTTATTTTTTGTCGTGTATTTAAGTTTATGTGCCTAGCTTTTGAGCATGGTTTTGGGATTGTTATTGTGGAAATTAGAAATGAGTTAAACGAACAGAAAAATATCAATATAGGGAAAAAAACGGATGGCCTGAAATCAGGATATTATTCTGTTAGATTTTTAATCTGTCCATGTACTATTGAACTCAACACGGCTTTGGAAATGTTGAAACAGAAAAATAAATGAACATTACAAGATTAGAAGAGATGAGTTAAAGGAAAGAAAGAAAGAAATAAGTTTTAGAAAAAAAACTGTAGATGGTTCTAGAGATTGTGAGATTTATTTTATTTATAGATGGTTGTGTAATGAAGTTTATTTGGCTACGCTTTGAACAGGGTTAGGAAATGTTAAAATGAAAGAAACAAGTTGGAAAAATAGGAGCTTTAGGATAAAAAAGCAGGTGGGCTAGGAGAGGTGGGTCCATTCTATAGGGAAAATAATTAGAATTCTAGAGGGCCCAATATCTGAATTTTGTGTCAGCTAAAAGTACCAACAAGGAAGGATGAAAAACTGCTCCAACCTTCAGAGCTGATCACCATTTGACGCCTCATCAGTTTGAAGCTAATGAAAGACATACCTGACTAACCAACCAAGAGGAGACCCTTAGAGTGACCTCACAAAATGGGATGGCTTCAAAACTATTTTAAAAAAATAGTCCAAAAAATGCATCATCTATTTTATTCATTTGTTAGACATGTTCAGTCACATCCACACATTAAAACTTAAAATTCAAGTTGGTGTGTATGGATCGGTGCACTTGAATTGCCCACTTTAATGTAAAACATATCATGGAAATTTTGAGGTGAATATTTTTCAAAATTTTCATTATAATTATTTAAAATCAGTGTTCAGCAAAATTTGTTTTTGTGCAGTCAAAAAGATGTTGAATTTATAGATTTTTTGTTAAAGGTTAAAGATGAAAAACTGTTTAACCATTATCCACTGAAGTCAAACATTAGGGAATATGAACAATCAAATGAGGGTTTAAAGAAAAAAAATCAAATGATGGAGCTTCTTCTAATATGAACCTCCCAATAGACTATCTCAGGAAATATAGAGCACCGATTGAAATTTTATGGAAGTAAGGCTACTGTATAAATATGGGACTTTCCACTTGAACCACAACATTTCGTGTTTTGGGAGTTTGCAGTGGCAAGTGACAGTGGTAAGGGGAAAGTTATCCAATGAAATTTACTTGTTGATGTTGATTTCTTCCTCCAACTCTCTCTCTTAACCTAT
Organism: Wolffia australiana; assembly: GCF_029677425.1. Classification (NCBI taxonomy): domain Eukaryota; kingdom Viridiplantae; phylum Streptophyta; class Magnoliopsida; order Alismatales; family Araceae; genus Wolffia; species Wolffia australiana. The sequence continues at coordinate 10,660,449 of NC_135844.1, forward strand.
ACTCCTGGTGGACATTTGAAGAACATTTACTGCTAAATATATTGAATTTTTAGATTTCTCTTGATGATATCCACCGGTGTCATACCATCTTCATGTACCTATACCTATTCTTTCTGTTAGATTTCAGAAGTTTACTCCACACTGATTTCTTCTTGCATATGTAACCCTCTTGTCGGAGCATTTAGATATATTCCCTCATGTAACGTCTCTTATTTTTTATCGTTATAAAGGGGTTCGGTTAAATATCTGAACCCAATATGTAATTCTATAAAAGGGGTGGCTCCCTATCAAATAAAAACGACGAGATTTTTCTCAGTTTTTCTCTTTCTTCCCATTCTTGCTCGTTCTTCCTATTGATTGTTGATGCCCTAACCGAGCTTTCCTGAGAAAACTTTGGGAGGAGAATACAAGGGACGTGGGAAGAAAAAGATGGTATCAGAGATACATAAAGGTGCTACCTCTCTTATTCATGTGTGCTGAATATGATGCATGTATGATTCCTCAGAGACTGGTGGCACCCATCTCGCAAACTGCATGTTTTGTTTATTGTTTGAGGGAGAACTACATTTAGTACCATAATCCTCCTTTAGTTTTTGGGGACTCCTAGATAGAGCCGTATCCCGCTCTTATTTTCTTGGGAAGAACTCCTGGATAGAGTCATTACCCAGTTAAGCACTTCACCTATTGTTGGAACATTCATTAGAAAGCTTACTCTTTTGGTGTGTGGGAAGGTTACTGACCATTATTTTTCCTCATCTCAATGGTCTCCGACCTACCCATACTTTTCCCTGCTCCAGTCCTCTTTTCATCTGGATATACAAAAAACGTTTTTGAACTTCCCAAAATTCCAGAGCTATATAAGTTAAAATCCTCAAACCTCTTGGAATGGGCTGACCATGCCAAGATGATATTACTTGGACGACGTAAGCTTAAACATCTTTCTGATGTTACTCCAAACCCTTCTAATCCTTTCCATGAAAGCTGGTTAGAAGCTGATGCATTGATTAAGGGATGGCTGTTAGATACAATATACCCCACTGTAGGCCGTCACTTTCTAAGGCTTCCCTCAGTCAAGGATCTGTGAGACTGAGTACATCAAATGCACTCTAAAAGAAATGATAAAGTCCACATTACATACATGGTAATAGAGTCTATTAGTCTTAATCAAGGGGACATGGGTGTAGTCGAATATACCTCTACCTTGGAGTCAATCTTGAATGAGTAAGACCATTATCACCCCATCAAAAACCCAGATTCTGAGGAGGGGGCTCATGCGCTAGATGACCGAGTTCACAAATTCCTTGCTAGGCTCAACTCCCAATTTGATACCTTGAAGACCATGCTACTTAACAAAGAGATTAAATCTACCTTTTCAGAAGCAGTCAAGATGGCTTTAATAAAGGAGATTAAACTAAAATCGTCAGGAGGACATGACCTATGCATGACGACCACTGCTTTTGGATCCCGGTCCGTAAGTTAGAATAATGCCAATCCGGCTCAGACATTATCTCATGGAGGGGGAACATCCTGAGCTCATTAGAACGCTGCGGGGGCCATCAACCCAATAGATGATTCCAAGGCCAAACTTTGGCGTTCATATTGGCAAAAACCTAGATATATTCAGGAGACATGATGGAAACTAAATGGAATACATCAAATCAACCCAAGAAAGGTCTTCATCAGCCAAAATTGGTGATAATCCAGCTTGGCAGTTTTCTCACAACCAAGGCTTGCTTCTAGGACTTGTCTCTAGTACACCGGCTTCAGTGCATGGTCTCTTAGCTACACCTATAGTGAGACCATCCTAAACTGCATCGACAAAAGAAATGGAAAAATTGCGCTCATAAATAAGACATCTTTTAGAACTTTTAACTACTATGTTTATTGGACCGCCATCTGAAGCTCCATATGGTAAATCCTTTACTTGCCTTCCTATTTCATCTATTAAAATACCCGTGCATAATGAAATCAGTGCTCTTTGTAAGTCAAACAAACCAATCAAGGCACTAAACCTGTTGCCTTTACAAGTTTCAATTCTATATCGCTTGGGGATAATAGCCTTCATTGGATCTTGGATTCAGGTGCAATTGACCATATGGCACCCCACAGAGGGTCATTCAATGATCATAAACCATTTCCTCTAGATAAGAGTGTCCTTACAGCTAATGGGAATTTAGTTCCTATTGCAGGTGTAGGTACCATATTCCTAGAATCAAGAAAATTCAAAATGTACTTAATGTACCGCATTTATCTGCTAACCTTATCTTTCTTAGTCTCTTACGAAAGTCCCTTACACATGATTTATTTATCACGAAGCATGGGTGTTTTCTGGTGAATAAGATGACATGGTGGCAGATTGGACTCCTCTTTGAAGAACGACATGGCTTATACTATATTGTGGATCAGCCACTAGAGTGTTGTGTTATGTGCATTGGTTCAATCATGGAAAACCTAGTTATCATGATGCGGAAGCATTAATCGATTATAAACTGATCTATAAAATCATACATCACATATACCTTACATGGAACTTATTCCACCCTTGACCTACTCACTTTGAAATCTTTCTGAGGTCATTCCCGTGCCCGGCCTCTAGAAGTATCCACATAATCATGTTGGCCTTGGATGTCCACTTCTTCTCCCACTCTCCTTGGTTGAGTAGAGAAGAGAGCAAAGTGGACAAGGGGAAGGGGGCTCTCAATTCTGGCTGGTACGGGGGCTTGAAATGAGTGCCCCTTCCCTGTTTATATTTTACTTGAGTTTTTCTCCAAAACCTGATAAAGTAAAATATATTCACCAATGCCCTATGATCTTATGCATGAGACCCTCTAGACCCATATATCATTTTAGTTAATCACTTTACTGGCCCACTAACAATTATTGACCAACCTTATTAAATCACTATATCAAAAAATATATTACTTAACTATGGATCGATTTAATCCAATCAATAGGTTAAGTTTCCAGCCCATGGGGTGCCAAGCTACACCTTGTGCTTTAGAAGATACAAAATAGTGTTTGAACTCTCATGTAACCTTTACCAGCATCGATTATCACACATGTATAAAGAAGTCTCTCGTTGAACCTTTATCGTCCTCGGTTACTGTGCATGTATAATACATCATCTGTGTGAGACTCTCAAAATACTTAAGGAATGGTTGATCGTCAAACCCTAATTTATCATTCGACTAATACTGATGCATAATGGGGGTCATTGGAGAATGCCTTTTCCAATATCCTCACTACCTTGGCGAGGGATTTGCTGCATCATCTTCCTTGAGTCAATCTCCTCTTGACCACTCAATCATCTCTGTGAGCTTCTTACTACAATCAAGCTATGAATTATTTGAATTTCATGATTAGATGCTCATAAGTAGTAGTCAAAATGTAGTCTTCTATGCACAAGATGTCCTTGGTGTCTCAAGTCAATGTATCGCTTATACAACTGTGATATGAATAAACCTAATTGACGTTTAGGTATAATACAATTCAGGAAATTCTTACAGATCAATTTAGTGCGCTCTTTATCCAAAGAGCACCCACTATCCTCAGTATCAACTATATTTATCATATAAGTAGGATTAGTTAATGCTATTTTATCGATATAGTTTGATGTCCATCTCAATTATCCATCGAATAAAAATATTCAGAATACATGTTTATGAACTAGTGATCACAGTATTATGATATCATCATAATTCACTATGTCATTACACGTATTCATGGACTTCCCTATAAACATCACACTATGATAATAATGAATATAATATTTTATTCTATGAACTTAAATAAAAATGGTGGTGTGATTTGACTTGACGAGCACATAATATCCATCACGGAGAAGTCAATTCCAGTAATTTTGGCAGCTCTCCACATCTCGGGGTATTGGGATGTGTGGCATATGTATACTTATTCCCTGCCATGAAATTATCTCCATGTGCACTAAAGTGTTTCTTTCTGGATTACTCACTGAATAAAAAAGGTTATAATTGCTATGATCCCCTCGGGAAGAAATATTATATTCCCAAATATGTCATGTGCTATGAAAAACCATATTATTATAGATTAACTGGGCATAACATTATAAGTCCCACCGAGATTGGATCAATTGAGGGTAACTCATCAATTGAGGGGGAGCGTGACTAAGATCACATTCTTTCTACACTATAGAGTACACCTTGTGATACACGGCTAATCCTAAAACCCTTGAGCTCACTCAACCTACAGTCATGATCTAGGGAAAGGTATGGACAAGTTTATTTGAGGAAAATACCACAACTTAGCACTAGAAATGTGCCTTTGGCTGATCCTCCTTCAACACTGACTCCTAGCAAATCTTTGCCCTACTTAACCAAACCATGGATGCTGGTGGAAAATATCTCTATTCCTTTCACAAGTATGGTTCTCTGTAGAATCTATCGGATCCGTATCAACCATACATCTCAAAAGAGGAATCCATTAGGATTCCTATAAATGTTTTAGAGGAAGTTCAGGTCCGAAATTGGAAAGCTGCAATGGACATAGAAATGTAAGCTCTAAGTAGGAATGGAACATGGAACATAGTTCCATTATCGTCGAGAAAGAAACCTGTAGGTTTTTATTGGATTGTCATAATAAAATATCAACAGAATGGAGACATAGAACAGTATAACTCCCGCTTGGTAGCTAAAGGATATACACAACAATATGGAATTGTTTATGAGGAAACCTTTGCACTTGTGGCCAAAATGACTACAATACGAATCCTCCTATTTATGAAGGCAATTAAGGGATGAACCCTGAACTAGCTGGATGTTAAAAATGCCTCTCCATGGACATCTGTATGCAAATCCCATCAGGATTCAAGAATGACCAAAATCAGAATTCAGTTTATAAATTAAACAAGGCTCTTTATGGACTTAAACAATGTCCACGAGCCTGATTTGGTGAACCAACAAACACCATGGAATCCATGAATTATTAACATAGTAATAAGGACTACACACTATTTATAAAACATACTCCTAAGGGCATTGCTTTACTACTTGTACATGTGGATAACATGATCTTGACTGGAGATGACACTACTTAAATTCAGCAACTGGATGAACGCCTCTCCACAGATTTTCAGATCAAGAGGCTGGGTAGATTAAAGTACTTCTTAAGAATGGAGGCTATTTACTCTCCACATGACACTGTACTCTCCCAATTAAAATGTACATTATATCTATTGAAAGAAACTGGCACGTTGGGGTGTAAGCCAGCCCTTAAATTTGTTGACCCCAATCATAAACTGGATCTGGCAAAGGAAAGTCCACCGGTATATCCAGAACATTATCAAAGAATGGTTGGTAAACTACTCTACCTAAACCACACTAGAACAGATATTTCATTTGCGGTTAGATTAGTGAGTCAATTTATGCAAGATCCAAGAAAATTTCATGATAAGCTGTTGTCGCATACTTAGATACCTGAAGGGTTCCCCCAGACAGTCTGGGCATATTTTTTAATCAAATACTAATGCTGAGTTTGAAGTTTACATTGATGCCGACTATGCAAGTAACATAGTTAAATGAAGATCCACATTAGGTTATTGTGCCTTCCTTTGGGATAATCACATATTGTAGAAAAATTAAAAAGCAATCTGTCATCTCCATATCGAGTGGAGAAGCCAAACTTCAGGCCGTAGCTATGTGCATTTATGAAGCATTGCGGATCAACCATGTACTGGATGACCTCCAGATTCATCATACCAAGCCCATAATGCTGATGTGTGACAATCAGTCAACAATAGCGAGTGCTCACAATCCAATTTATCATGCACTCACCAAGCATGTCGACGTTTACTGACACTTTATCCAAGACTAATTTGAAGGCAGGATCATTAGTACATCTCATGGCAAGTCTAAAGAACAATGTGCTGATCTTCTTCCAAAAGGGATACATAGCCTGTTGATGAATTAATTTCTTTTCAAGCTCGGAATGATTAACATTCATTGCCAGCTTGAAGGGGGAGTGTTAGGTTTCAGAAGTTTACTCCACACTGTTTCTTTTTTGCATATGTGACTCCATGGTTGGAGTATTTAGATATACGCCCTCCTATAATTCTCATATGCCCTCTTGATTTTTTGTATGTGTAACGTCTCTTATTTTTACCATTGTAAACAGGTTCTGTTTTAAAGATGATATATAATTCTATAAAAGGGGTCTCTCCCCTATCAAATAAAATCAACGAGATTTTTCTCACTTCTCTTTTCTTCCCATTCTTCCTCGTTCTTCCTCTTGCTTGTTCATGCCCTAACCAAGCTCGCCTGAGAATTTTTCGGGAGAAGGGTACAAGGGAAGTGGGAATAACAACACTTTATATACATATGAATTGTCTTTTCTACAAGTTTAGTCAATTGGGTCACTCACTCAGTTAAAAAAATTACAAGCCTGTGATCGACTCACTTCTGATATCGATGAATGAACTCAAAGCCAATTAGCAAGAGACCTGATGGTTGATCATGTTATTGAATAATAGCGTCTGATAGAAGTGAAGAATTTTATGTAGAGTAGGGATGAAGAGAAAAAACTCATCATGGCTTGGTTTAAAATCCTATTGGTCAACTTAGTTATTTCAATATAAGTCAGTGGGTATGTGGATGGTATCTATCTGCTGTTAGATTAAATTATTTATAATGTTGTATTGGGTAAGCTATGTTTGGGCCCTGGTCTATGCCTCTCTGATAAGCCTAAAAATGCACGTAAATATGTCGTTTATTTTGGATTTAGACTTATACAATAAAATTTATAATTTCCCTTATTCACTAAATATAAAATACAGAGAAAGTAAGGGGTCGAACCACAGGGAGGCAACAAATGAGAATTTTTATCCAATTTCAATGAATTGATTCAAAGATGATTTAATTTTGCAAATAATAAATCTTAATTATCCTTAATAATATTGTTTAATTAATCAAAATTAAGTAAAACTTAATTTTGATTTTTAATATTTTGGTCAGAAAATTCAAGATATGAATATTTTAATTTTAATCTCAGATTAATTCAGATTATTAATTTCCCAACTATTAAAAATTTTTAAAACAATTTTTATGAATTAAAGTTGGGAATTAAATGATCAAGAAAGGGATTTTTAATTTGGACTTCAAGATAGATGAATTTTTTATTCAAATTTTATTTATAGGTTTTTTATATATTAAAATAAATTTCTAAACAATAAAAATCGAAATATGGAGAGAGAAACTAAACAAATTAACCTAGAGAGAGAAAGTGAAGAATTTGGGGAAAAGATGAAATTTGACCCTAAATAAAAAATCTAATGATGCAGAAATGTTCTAAATTGATTTAGAATTAAGGATCAAAAATCATATCTTGCATCGGAATCAAAATGAAGTGCTAATTTTGTTGAAAACAAACTTCTAGGGCATGTACATTTCGCCCATGCCTTGGCGTTTTAGAATTGTTCAAGAAGATGATTGAAATACAAATCAGAGACTTACAAGTTTGAGTTCAGAAGCAAGATCTGTCGACTTCAAGAATCCCTCCTGTGTCCTTCATGGCCAATTGCTTGGGGAGAGCCTCCAAAAGTGATTTTCGCCCCTTTTTAGACTCTATTTAAAGATCCAACCGTCTGGATTGTAGAGGGAGAAAAGACGAACCTACCCTCCAATTTTCAGCCCAATCAGACTTCTAAATCTCAAGATATCAAGGTTTTAGTGAGGGTAAATCTAGGCCATTGGATCATTTTATTTTTTAAAAAATGATTTTTCTGATTGGCTGAGCTTAATTTCTCGTTTTCCGCCTTATTGGATCATGTGTCGGCACTTCATTGTCCGCGTCGGCCGCCCGCAATTATTGGAGAACAATCATTCTCTTTAAATGGCCAGGAAAAAGCCACGTCGCCCTGAAATAAATAAAAAAAAACCAAAAGACTCTCTCTCTCTCTCTTTTATATATTTTAAATTGTACATCCACATTATTTAACCCACGTGCGCCGTTGATAGCCGCAAATTTTGACCGGTTCTTTTCAATAAAACGAAGGGCGGTGAGCTTACCATTTTTAAAGAATATTTTTTTATTGATTTACGGCGTCGATTTCAAACATGTTGGTTGCCGCGTGTGTTAAATGCACGCGGCAACGCGATGCCGCATGCACGCTTGCGCACGTGCATGTCGGTGGGCGTATATAGATATAAATAAAAATCTCTCTCTTATTATTAATAATAATTATCCACTCATTCGCCTGAATTTCGGGCGAATGACGTGGATGCCCTTTAATATATAAAAAATATATTATAAAATTCCAAATAAATTAAATATGTATTATTTAAATATATAAAAATCATTTCTTTGCTATATAATGGTCAAAAAATTATATAAAAATATGGAAAAATTCCAGGAAAATCATGAAGACACTTACCAACCTTAAGCCAAGTATTTAAAGCCCTGTAAAAAGATATTTCTTCACTTGAAATGAGGTTAAATTCCATGTAACAAAATGGTAAAAATCATAAATAATAGTAAAATCAAAATGTAAGTGTTTTATCTTCTTTTTTATTAGATAACATGCAAATATATTCATTAAAACACATAAATATAATGTAAAATTCATAAATTAATCATGTTAATTTGCAGGTTATCACTCTCTGACTGATTTACTTATACAGCTTGTTGATAGATCATCATTTTGACCTCCACTAACAGTCTCAGCTCCTTGTTATTGGAAGAAACTCTTCCATTCAATTGGACTTTTTTCATAAAATCTATGCCACTTTAACATCTTTTCTCAAAAAAATTTAAGAGAACAATGTCACACTGGTTAATGGGATATGACAATCAATGGAGGGACAAAAACAGGTCCCATGAACAAACAGGTCAGCATGGAGGCACAGTAAGATATGTAAAGAACGGGACTGGTTGGAGACTATTTATTAATTCCACCAATTGTATTACACCACGTGTCCTCAAGAAAACTTAGAAAAGAAATGGATTTGAACCATTAAATGAGAATTTTTGCTTCATTAAATCCTGTGATGCACATGTGTTGCCACCTTCAAGAAATGTCAAAGCATGTAATGTCAAACGGCTCAAATGTTCCCCTATTGCCATGTGTCGCTTATAGATGTATCTCACAAGAGCCAGTCTAAGCCATATATTTTTTTTAACAGATGGAGAGTTGATCTATTTGAACATGCCAACCTTGATACTTCTTATGCCATAAATTTGTTGATCCAGTTTATGAATGTCTCTTGTGAGATACATTCTGCAAGCGACACACAGTGCCCTAGCCTATCTTACAGGTACTTTTGGTCAGGTGGGGTTGTGGCACTTGAGATGTACTTAATAGCCATTTTTCTGGATATATTGTTGTTTGTCGATAAACTAAAAACTACTAAGCATTTAGTGGCGGAATTCTCTTAAGCAAGAAAATTAAATATATGGGACATTGTCCCCTTCTAATGAAAAAGCTGAGTTCATGTCTGTCGTAAAAGGAGTGTGCAATGGGATTTGGTCCTTAGACATCCCAAAGAATTTGGACTTAAGTCCCTTAAGAAACATCTAAGGGGGGTTATTAATTAATGCCCATATTTCATTTCTTGTTATCCTTTACATCACTTTAAGGGGCCACATTTATAAGTGATCCATGCTACTGTATTTCTGAGAGACTTATTTTATGTGGGAATGAGTAATATAAGTCAATGGGGTCCACTTTCTACATTGTCTGGCATTTAAACCAGCTTATATTCTAATGGAATGATACTTTGGGTTACTATAAAACATTTGTCATCACATCTGCTTTGTTGTTAGGAAAGGAGAGGAACATCAAAGAAGAGGGAGGTCAAGATCCCCCTTAACGACATCATTAAATAGTTAAAGGCTGAACTGATCTTTGAAATTAAACAAATTTGTGGAACATAAAATAATGCACACACTTGCTCACGACCCATACCAAAGGCACAATGTCTCTTTTCAATGCTCATTTGAAACTTGCTTGAGCTGATAATGACTGACCAAGACATGAAATTGTTTTTTTATTTCTGTAATAAACACTGTTCTGAAGCCCACTACAGAGTTATCTCTCTTCACTATAAATGCCAAGTGAAATTTGGGAGAGTCCAAACTAATGCTGATGATAATGCTTCCTTTAATGACGATAAGTAAAAATTAAAATTACAGATCATTTGAAGGATTTTATTGAGAAAACTGGTAATTGGTTAAGAAATAGAATCATCATAAGATGAAAAAACATAAAATTATCCAACTAGACCCAAAAACCTCCAAACTATTTAGGGTTTTAGGATAGAACAACAGACAATAGCTTTAATCTATGTGGAGTTTTTTGCTACCCCTACATTTGATACCCATGATCCAAGTATTGTGTCTTATTTTGGAAATGATTCTCATGTAATACAACTCCAACGAAACACTAAATGCTCATGAAAATTTGATTGAAGATCATTATGTCATCAGATAACACCAAAGTAGACTTCTGAAGGTTTTTTTTTGAATGTTATATTCATAAAAAATAAAAAAGCTAGTTGGGGCATTAATGTTAGAAGCAAAAACCAAAGTGAAAACTTGTGTATTTGTTTATTTCATTTTTCTCCTCACTTTATAATTTGGCTTTATATCCAATGCAATATTTAGTTTTTCATGATTTTTAAAATAAATTCCTTTTGGATCTTAAATATTAATTCATTATGTACATTAAATGGGAATTTGCCCTAATTTCCAATTTTAATCTATACCCACTTTATACATTAAAGGGAAGTAAGGATTTATGTTTATGTTAAAACAAAATCATTCTTCATCCTGCCACCCTAAACCTTCTTTATGCTTAGATTCATCGGAGCGAACAGTGCATCAATGATGTGAGAGACTACATCATGGTACGAGACCTTTACGCACTTGCTTTCTCTCATCTTTTTGACTCTACAATGTGCTGATTATATCAATATATATCTCAAACAAGTGATGTCATGCTAATTATTTAATTAATAAAATAAATTTTATATATAAGTAAATTCATCATAAATGTGTACTACCAAACCAAAAAGGACTAAATATATTTTCAGAATGTGTGACTATAAAATAAATTTTATATATGATTAAATTCATCATAAATGTGTACTACCAAACCAAAAATGATGTCATGGAATTTTGAAAGATCATATGTTTCTAAATTTATGATTTTGAATATATGTACGTAGAATTATTTAAGGGGTTTATTTTGATTCTACAATGTATGACCATCCAGCTTGTTCATGTAGCAACCAATCATTGAGATTTTCTAATAGTTAGCTGCACAAATTAGTGCGAGAAGGTTCTAGTATAGCATTGCAGAATGAAAAAGCATAAAACAGGCCAATCAATTGATAAGATTCATTGTTTGGTATGTAGGAGATTTGAAGGCTTAGAAGGGCTCACAATAAATAAGATGAGCACACATAAATGTGATAATTTAAGTACTTATAAATGCAATAAGAGAGTGTGACAAAATATAAATATTTAAATTGAATTAAATGTAGTTTCAAAGACTGGAAAGGTGTATATACGTGACATAATGGGACAATTATTAAGTGAAAATCAGGATACTCTTTTGGATGATGTAACATGAAGTGCCGGGATTGTACTGCTCATTTCACACCACATGATGAGGGCAAGAATGTGAGATGCAACGTGAATAAATGATGTGAAAGTTTTAAATCCAACGAGAAGTACGATGGAAACCTAATGATCCGGGATGATAGGACCGGTAGACAACACGAGGGGTCGTGACACAGACGAGCTCCCAATGACCCGAGTGATCGGCTCGAGGCCGACAGCGTGGGGGATGATCACCGTCCATGATCATCCACGTCCGTCTCTGCGAGCGATGCAGATCAAATGCTGACAAAGAAAAGTCCCTATCACTAGTGCGGTGGCTAGTCCTATAACACATAAACTTGAGGCACCGGAGCGGCCGACGACAACACTAAAAGATGTAATAATATTGTAAAAAGGGAGCAAGTATATAACTTGCAAACTTGGACCTGGACATCTTGGGGTGCTCCGATAGTTGCGGCTGGATAAGGAGGTTTGAGACGTGATCCCTGATTATCTCAATTTTAGGGTTAAATATAGTCGTTGGTAATTGAGATTATTCCATAAAAATATATTTAACCGTACTTGAAAATACTTAGTGGTGAGTATGGATCATCTCCACAGGGAACGGTGATTAAGGAATTAGTTTCTTATACTAGTGATAATTGATGAGGAGATTGACGGAAACAAGATTCAAGGAAGTGAGCTGGTGAAATCGATAAAACATACGTAATTATAAGCTAATTCAACTTAAAGAAAAGAGTAAGTGATTGTGATGGATATGACAATGAACGATGGATGAACGAAGATAGTGATTGGATGTGAAGTGGTGTGGTGGCGAGGATGGAGAGAGGAGAGAAGAGAGTAAAATGAGAGTGCAAGAACGATGATAAACACTAATTATGTTAACTATGGCATCGGGAAAGAGACAACGTAAGGTCAAGATTCTTACATTAGATCCTTATGTTCCGCTAGGATCACGACGATTTACGAGTGCGGGTTAGCTCCCCCTCTTCTCCAATGCTTCTTCCCACACACCTAGGACACCAAGAAAACTCTTGATGGATCTCAAAATTCACTATCTTTCAATCAGCCCACAAAGGTAGGAAGCAAGTTCAAAATGAATTTTACAATGATCCAGCCTCTACTTATAGATCAGAGTATGGAAAGAAAGAGGAGGGGGAGACGAAGCAACACTCAAAATTTCAGCTAAATCGTTGTTGTAGATCAAAAGTTATGGCCATTTGAAGTTGGAGCAATCTTAGCCATTGATATTTTCTCTCTCCTCATCATCATTCGCATTTTTCGCGCCCAGTAAGAAGTCAAAACGCCTCATCTTCCGTGCTTTTTGGTCTTCCATGCGCATTTGTCTTTTTCCGCGCATGTGCTCTAAGGAGGAAGAAAAAGACAAAAAAAGAAGAAGAAGAAAATAGAAGAAACACATTAAACACATGTTTTTTTCTATGGTTGACGTGGCGGCGCGACAGCGCGCCATGTCACCCTCTTCTTTCTTTTGAATGAGTAGCTGTGAGTGTGCCACGTCACCCAGCGCCAAGAAAAAGGCAAAACTATTTAAAAATTCATATTAAATAAAATAAAAGCGCAAAAAATACGTATAATATATATTTTGACTCAGAAAAATCATATCTTTCCAAATTTATTGTCAAATAATTCCAGAAAAATCATATTCTGTCTCGAAAATTATATTCTTTTCGAATATATTATTAGAAAAATCCCAAAAAATATAGAGAATTCAAAAATTTGTTTTAAAAATAGATCTAATCATTTTAAGCTTGATAACATGCAAATATGAGTAATTTAGTGCATAAAACACGTAAATATAATAATATAAGGCATTAGAAATGCATGTTATCAATTCCCAAGGTAGATAGCTTAGAGGAAGTGTGTTGATAACAGTCAATTGGCACTGCGGAGAGTGGCGCCCAGAGCGATGACTGCGGGCTTGGGAACATGCGCTCGAGCGAGTCATATTTATGGGCCGTGGCACCAGGAACCACGACGTACTTGAAGCTATCACGAGTAGTCGATGGGTGGAAACATCAGTTGACAGGTAGGGATTACCACTGGATGATGACAGCCGTGGAGATCGGTCAAAGGTGCAACCCACGGGCCGGGGAGGAAGGCGTTACAAAGTAGCGATCAGCTGAAGGTGCAGAGGACCTAGGGAGTCCAGCAACTGCACAAATTGCACTGCCGGATAGGGCACCATGTAGACATTCCACGTGAGGTCAGCAGCCTCAAACATCAGCGCTGGGGCCAGTCAGGGGGAGTTTAGGGTTTCAAAACCTGCGTGGGATACTGACCGTCGAGGCAAGGCTGGTTGGTGTCCATAGCGCGGGTCGCGTTTGACCTAACGGATGGTGTACCACAGAGTCTGCTCCATGAGAACGGGTTGGGAGGCGGTGACTGTTAGCTTGGTCGGTGACTTCCTGGTGTAACCAGTAGTGCACCGTCAATGCATGATGAACAACAAGCAATCGTGAAGGTTGCCCAGGGTAATTGTATCCGTCGAGCTCAATGGGCCCGAGGTAGAGCAGATAGTCACTGGTACATCGTCGATTGCATTGTCCACACAGTGGGTTCGTGCGCCCTTCTACAACAACCACAAATGGAAGTGGGTAGTCACGAAGTGGGCGCGCACGACATAAGACGATCGCGTGGGGTGGATGAAGCAAAGAACGATGATGCCGACCATCGGGCTGGTTAGACTGGCCCAGGGCGAGCCGACGGTCTCGACGTCGGCTCTAGATGGTTTGGAAATCAGGGAGGGAGAGATCCTGACAACCATATAGCGCAGCTGTATTCCTTCTTGGCATCCACGGACGTGGTTCGACAACAGTGGGACAGGGGAGAGGAATTAGGCAGGGGAACGATGCTCCAACGGGTCTCTCCACGGGAAAATTTGACCTAAAAGGGTACAAGGCTCTATTCCTCCAAGGGAGGTGTGGGCGGAGACCCTAGTGCAATTTGAAGGATAATTTCATTTCTGAAAAGAGTCTCCAAAAGAACGATAACCCTACCCGCCCCTTATATAGTGGAGGGGGTGTTGTCGCCCTAATGAGCCTCATTAGGGGAGATGTCCAACAATGGACTCTCCCCTAATGGTCTAAAACATGATGTTCTCACAACAACAAACAAAAATACGAACACGGGAGGCCCGTACATGAGGAGGGGGGCCTCCATAAAGTCAAGGGAAATGAAACATAACCAAAAGAGATGATGCCAGGAGGCTATCTTCACACTTAATAATAGCAGGTCGGCTTGGGCTCAACGACGCGGTTGTTGACGAGTCTAGGCTTGATCTGCTGGATGATCCTCAATCATTAGAGAATCCTAAGATGTGAATTGACACGTGTATCATGATGGTTAAACACATAAATTGACGTGGAGGATTTAGTGAGTTTGAGGATGTTACTGAAATGCTAGTTTGACATGTGGATTGAGGTGGAGAGAGAAAAATGCAATATCATAGAACAATCCAACTTTGGAATGTGACAATTTGATACTTCAAATGGAGTTTTAGAATGATATTTCAGGATAGCTTCATCCTCACAGAAATATTGATGTGGCTAAGAAGACAATCACACATTCCATATCTCGGTGCATATTCATTAATAGAACATATTCATTATCATGCACATGTGATGCTTATAATGAAGTCCTGATCAAACTTAATGAATTTGGAAGAGCTCTTAATATGGCGATCACTAGCCTTTAAACATGTATTTTAATTATTTCTATTCAAAGGATACTCAATAAAACATCAAAGTATGTGGATAGAATAACACTATCTAACCTCACTCATATGATGAGTATGGTTAGTCCTATAGCCATTAGTGTGACGACACAAATGATAGATATTGGGTGCTCTTTATTGTAAAGAATTCACTGAGTTAATCTGTACAAATCCTTGAATGGTATTATACCAAACTGTCAATCAGGTTGATTCACATCACAATAATATCAAACCTAGACACCAAAGACATTTTGTGGTTGGACAGTTGTACTTTGACTATGACATACAAGTATCTAATGATGGGATTCTAAACAGTCTTAGTTCAAGTGCATCAAGAAGTTAACAAAGACGATTGAGTGGTTAAGGCAAAATCCTCCACCCTCGAAGATGATGTGGTGACATCTCAATGAAGACGATGTGGTGAGGTGCTTGGCGAAGGCAATGAGATATCGAAGAAGAGTTCTCTGATGATTTTTGGACATATTAATGCTAACTCAGATGATCATTTAGGGTTTGACAATTGACCATAATGTAAGTCATCCGAGGAACATCAAGTGGATGAGGGACTGTATGTACTCGGAAACCAATGATGAACATGTTTCATGAGTGAGTCAACATACATTCCTTTGTATCTTGTAGAGCACGAGGTGTAGCATGTCATGCCATGTGTTGGAAACTCAACCTCTCTGTTGGGTTCAATTGATCTGACATTAATTAATCTATATGATGATATAATTACTTAATTTGGAAGGCCAATAAAGGTTATCGGGCCGCTCGAGTCATTAACTAGACTAATACATGTGCCTAGAGGGTCACACACAAATGGTATTTGGATGTCATAAGATATACTTAAGTTTGGGGATTTTATGAAAAATACCCATTTGGGGGCCTTCTCCATCTTCTCCCTTCTCCCCACACCTCTCCACTCCCAATACGATCAGGACATCGTTACAACGATGGAGGGTGAATGGAGCTCATCAAGGTGAATGGCGCCAAAGATTATATGGATACATCTAGAGGATACACACAAGAGCAACTCGACTTATCTGGCTCAAGGATTCAAGAAATTACGGATGCTATCCATGCACAGGTGCTTCGCTTCATGGTTCTGTCTATGCGGTTATTATTTGTTAAACTCTTCTACTGGGGATTGTTTTTAGTTATTCATCCAGTTCAAAGCCTCTAGAACCCAACACATCCCTCCATGTCTATCCATCCATATGTTTTATTCATAAACATACCCTTTTATCCATTTTGGAATGCCAAGTGACAGAGAGTAATTTTGAGATCCATCAAGTTTTCTTGGTGCTGATCGTTGATTTAAATTGTAATGTAAACGACAAGTGAAGGGAATCTCCAATATCTGAAAATCACCTTGATCCTGGCGGAATATGAGGATTGATGGTAAGTTCCTTTCACTTTCATTTGTCTTTTTCTCTACAGCCATCCATTCATATCCATCCATCCACATCTATCCATATCTAATTCATATCACCCTCTCATCATCATTCACATGCACCCTTATTCCATTTTTATGAAAATTATATTAGTTAGTTATTGCATATACTTATCCTTATTATTTTATCATCCTATCATATTTATTACCTTATGAAACATCTCTTATTGTCCCCTTATTACTGTTTAAATGGCATTATTTCCCTAATAGTCGTTCTGTTGGAGATGACCCTTGTTTATTAGTATCTAATTATATTACTTTAGACCTGATGAATAATTAATTGTATTAATTAAATGAAAAATAAACCCTCTATATATGAGCTCATCAATAATACAAGCTCAAACACCTCTTATAGGTACATCCAAGTTTTATTAATCTTGTCCATAATAAATGGTTAGAAGCGCTTATTAAGGGATAGATGTTAGTAAAATTTATCACACTATTAGAGGCTATCTCTTGAGGCTACCATTAGTTGGGGACCTACACAAACTGTGGTCCTCACGAGTATCTACTCTAAACCCCAAAGGAATAAGATTGGTGGAACAAATAATGGCCTATGGGGCCAAAATTCAGGTGCCACAAACCACATGGCTCCCCCACCAGAAATTTTGTGTTCATTACAGTCCATTCTTTTGAGGATAAAAATGTACTTGCTAATAATAATTCAGTTCCTATTTCTGGTAATGGTAACATCCCTATTCCTCGAATTTTTAAATATGAACATGTTCTTCATGTGCCTCATTTGTCTGCTAACCTGATCTCTCTTAGTTGAGTAATAAATTCATCATGTGCGACTTATTAACCACTAAGACTGTCTTCTTTTAAGCAAGATGAAAAGATCGTAGGCTGGGCTATTCACTAAAAAAAGGCACGCCCTATATTGCTTAGTGTATTGAAATGTCAAGGAGACTCTACGATAGACCCCGAAAACTCCCCATAGTACTTCCACTGGCACACAAATTATGATTGAAATGTCAAGTACTCTGTCTTACCCACCTTTTGGGAGCATACAAAAAAATCTGTGTCCTATATAGAGCTACATCTCTCTCAGTAACTTATTTGGTTCAGAATCATGTTATCTCCAATGTAGAGTCCATTGAGATGCCTACAAATATATCAGATCCAGTGCACGATCCTCATTAGAAGTCTGTAATGGATAGATATATACATGGTTTGACTAGAAATCATACATGGTTATTCGTCCCCTTTTACTCTAGCAATAAACCGTTAGGTTTTCGTTGAACTTTTGCCCATTAAGTATCAACATAATGGGGACATAGAGAAGTATATAGATTTCATAGGCAACAATATGGTATTTACGACCATGAAACCTTTTGGGTATTTACTATCCCCTCTCGACAAGATGACTATATTACGCATACTAATCTCCCTAACAACCATCAAGGGCTGGGATCTTCATCAGCTTGATGATAAGAACCTTTCTATGAAGATTTTCGGAGGAAACATGTATACTTTCATAAACCTTGAAATTTACACTGAAGCTAATTATGCATGTAACATAATTGACAAAAGGTTTAGTTCCAACTAATGTGTGTTTTTGGGGATTATCTTATCTACTAGAAAAGTAAGAAGCAGATCACAGTGTCATGATCTAGTGCTAAACTAGACAATTGGGCACTAGAACCGGGGATTTGTGAATCCTCGTAGATCAAAAACCTGCCGGAGGACCTGAAGACACATCATACAAATCCAATCATGTGGATGAGTGACGAGAAGTCTGCCTAAACCAAGCATGTGGACATTGACTGACTTTCATATAGGCAAAACTGGAGGACGTCACCATCTATGCTTCGCATGTCAACTTTAACAAATATGTTCATAGTCTGTTGATGACAAAACTCGTCTTCAAGCTCGAAATAAAAATTTTCCATTCCCAGCTTTGGGTGCTCAAGCCTGCCTTTTTAATTTTCATTTTTTATCATTCTAACTCTTTTTTTAGTTTTATGTCCAATGTAACATATAATTTTCCATGAAAGAGTAAATCACTATATAACGTACGTTTGTGCTAATGAACCAGATAGAGTAGTTTGATGTATATGTTGCTTGAACTGTCCTTCCTCGTTCCGCCCTAAACCTTCTCTATGGTCAGATTCATCGGAGCAGACAGTGCGTCAAGGCTGTCAGACAGTCCAATTACAAAACCCGAATGATTATAATAGGAATCCATAGTGGCCTGGTGTCTTCTCAAAAAATACTAGCACACATCATCAGAATGCATCCTGATTTGGTAATAACCTGATCCTAGATCCAATTTAGCAAAAATGTTCACCCCAACAGGTTTTAGATATATATTGGGATGATTACTTTTGGAAATATTTTGGAAATGATAATGTTGGGAATGTATCGTGATTTGGAGATAGAGAGAGAAAGAGATCATTGAGAGAGAACAAGGAGAAAGAGAGAGCAAGGAGAGAGAAGAGAGAGAGAGCAAGGAGAGAAAGATAAGAGAGAAAGGAGAAAGAGAGGGGAGGAGAGAGAAAGCAAGAAAAGAGAGAATAATTTAGCAAGAGAGAAATCTAATATGAGAGATAATAAGAAGAGGGAGAGAGGAAGAGAGAGAGGGAGAGAGAGCAACGAAAAAGAGAGAGAGAGAGAATAATTAGTAAGAGAGAAATCTAGTGTGATAGATAAAAAACCAGTGTTAGATAGAGAAAATTAGTGTGAGAAAGATAAGTATATTGATATATATAGTGAGGGATGAAGTCAATGAAGAGAAGGAAAAAAATTTCTAAAACCAGAAAGTCAAAGATGGTCACCCGTTGACTTTGATTCCACCGGCGAAACCAGGAGAAAAAAGTCAACTACCAGACGCACCCAATCTAAACCCATATCATCGGCGCTGCCAGAGTCAACTTTACACCTCTTATCTACACAGTAGAAGCAAAAACAAAAAAAAACCATATTCCCCGGACGCGCAAACCATACTCTTCGATGTGTCATATCCAGGATGCAAGTTTTCCCTAAATTTGGCTACCGAGAAATACTCAGAAAATCGGCTAAAAAAACAAAAGAAAGAAGAAAATAAAATGAGATATTTGAGGATATGAAGAGTACCTCGTTTTACACGGTGGGGTTGCTCCGGAGAGACTGCGCCTCGTTGTTCTGGTTGTCTATGGGCATGTACTGGGACATGATTGCCATGATCTCCGAGTCCATGTAAGACTATAGACAAGCATATATTTTAGTCATGGAGAGAGAAACAGTGACTTGGAAATGAATTTAGAGAGAGGGTGATGATTAGAGAGAGAGAAGAGGGAAGAAAGAGGGAGAGGGAGAAAGAGGGAGAGAGATGGTAAAAGAGGGAGAGGGAGAGAGAAAAAAGGATGCTCAGAGAAGGAAAGAAAGAGAAAAAATTGTCAGATAATGAGAGAAAAATGGTTAGAGAGAGAGAAAGAGCGAGAGCGAACAAAGCGAGAGAGAGAGAGAGCAAAAGCTAGAGCTGGCGGACGGAGACGAATGATGAAATTGATCGGATGGAACGTATCGGAATGGAATTTCTCGCGAAATTTTTTGTCATTTTGGTCATTCGTCACCGTTCCATCATCTGCAGGTTTCCGTCATTCATCTATTGACGTAAACGGCACGGAACGGACGTTTCGGTGACGGAAAACGAAAATATCATGTGACTTAAGGGAAAAAAATATCACACAACTTTGTTTTTTTTTAATTAAAAAATAAAACCATGCGATCACTTCTCTCTACGATCAAAATAGTAAGTTGAAAACAAGAAAGATTACCAATATAGAATTAGACACATTTTTATTTTCTGTAATATATATCACACAGAAAAATCAAGGTTAAAAAATTTAGACACATTTTTATGTAAAAATTAAGGTAAACATCCTATATTAATATTTTCGTTAACCGATATAGTCATCCCTCGTCTCCGTCATTCGTCTGTAGTTTTCGTCATCCGTCATTCGTCACGAGTGAAGGACCTTTCAGTCATCCGTCAATCCCTACGGACGAAGACGGATAACGAAATTTAAATGACGGATGACGAAACCGTCATCCGTCCGCCAGCTCTCGCAAAAGCGAAATAGAGAGGGAGAGAGAGAGCGAGAGCGAATAGACAAATAGAGGGCGAGAGGGAATGGAGAGAGAGAGAGAGAGAGCAAAATAGAGAGACAGCGGAAGCGAATAGAGAGAGAGCGACAGCGAAATAGAGAGAGAGATCGGGAGCGAATAGAGAGAGAGAGCGTGAGCGAAATAAAGAGAGAGAAATGGTCAGAGAGAGAGCGAGAGCGAAATAGAGAGAGAAGTGGTCAGAGAGAGAGAGAGAGCGGGAGCAAAATAGAGAGTAAATCGTCGGAGGAGAGAGAGGACGAAGTAGAGAGAAAAAATCGAGAGAGAGAGAGAGAGAGAGCGAGAGAGAGAGAGAGCGAGAGAGAGAGAGAGCGAGAGAGAGAGAGAGCGAGAGAGAGAGAGAGAGAGAGAGAGAGAGAGAGAGAGAGAGAGAGAGAGAAAGTGAGAGAGTCCAAAACTTCTAAAATCTAAAATCAAATATATGTGGTTGGATTCGTAGACTCACCCGAAGCCTGTACTTGTAGAAGAGATAACCCGCCACGCACGCCCCTCCCACGCACAGCAACACCACCACTATCAACAGCCCCGCGAATCTCGACGTCGTTCGAGCTGCATTCACCGCCACAATATCCCCGATTGAAAAATTTTCGATTCATACTTTCTTTTATTTTTTAATTAGCCTACCCCACAGAAGATATTCGGAATTTTAAATCGTGATGACAATTTGTCAACTAAACAGCAAATGGGAAAAAAAACTTACCGATACAAGTGTCAGCCCCTTGAAAAATCTTAAATTCATACTTATTTTTATTTTTAATTAGCCTACCCCACAGAAAGCAGAAGATATTCGGAATTTTAAATCGTGATGATAATTTGTAAATTAGACAACAAATGGGAAAAAAACATACCGATACAAGTGCGAGCCCCTTGAAAAATCTTAAATTCACACTTTTTAATTACCCAACTCCACAGAAAGTAGAAGATTTCCAAAAATTTAAATCATGACGTTAATTTGTAAAATAAACCGCAAATGGGAAAAAAAAATTACCGATACAAGTGTCAGCCCCTTGAAAAATCTTAAATTCATACTTATTTTTATTTTTAATTAGCCTACCCCACAGAAAGCAGAAGATATTCGGAATTTTAAATCGTGATGATAATTTGTTAATTAGACAACAAATGAGAAAAAAAACTTACCGATACAAGTGTCAGCCCCTCTCAAATAGATGAGGTTGCCCTTGCAGCTGCACTCGTAGCTTCCGTACGTGTTCTTGCAGTTGCATCCGTCGCATTGGCAGGCTATTTTCTCCTTGCACTCGTCGATATCTGTTGAATTTTTCATTCATAAATAAATATAAGCAGATGATTTTAATATGAATTATAATCGTAAGATAAATGCAGATGAACGTAGATTAGAACTTGGTCGACTCACCAGTGCACTGGTGGCCATCTCCGGTGAATCCTTGCGGGCACCGACAGTCCTTCAGATTACTTTCCTGCTTTTGGAAAGAGATGCTTTGTTGAGAGAGAGTAATGGAAGAACGGGAAGGGAAAGAGAGATAAAGAGTATGCGCGTGAGATTGTGACAAGAAAGATAAATAGAATACATAGAGAGAAAGAGAGTAGAGAGAGATAGTGAGAGAAAGAGAAATAGATAATGAGCGAGATAAGAGAGATAATGAGAAAGGGAAGAGAGAGAAATATATGATGAGAGAGGGAAGAGAGAAACAATGCGAGAGAGAGAGAGAAATATATAACGAGAGAGAGAAGAGAGATGACGAGAGAGGGAAGAGAGAAACAATGCGAGAGAGAGAGAGAAATATATAACGAGAGAGAGAAGAGAGATGACGAGAGAGGGAAGAGAGAAACAATGCGAGAGAGAGAGAAATAGATAACGAGAGAGAGAAGAGAGATGATGAGAGAGAGAAGAGAGAAAATATAGAGATATATAGATAATAAGAAAAAGAAAAGAGATAATGAGATAAAGAAGAGAGAGAGAAGAAAGAGACAATGAGAGAGAGAAAAGATAATGAGAGACGGAAATACATAATAAGAGAAATAAGAGAGAGAAGAGAGATAATGAGAGAGAGAAGAGAGACAATCAAAGAGATAAGAGAGAGAAAAGAGATAATGAGATAAAGAAGAGAGAGAGAGAGAAGAAAGGGACAATGAAAGAGAGAGATAACGAGAGAGGGAAACGTATTATTAGAGAGGTAAGAGAAAATAAATGCGACAAGAGAGAATGAGAGAGAGAAATAGATAATGAGAGAGAAGAGAGAAAATGAGAGAGATAGAGAGAGAGAGTAGAGAGATAGAGAGAGATAGAGAGAGATAGAGAGAGATAGAGATAGAGATAGATAGAGAGAGATAGAGATAGAGAGAGAGAGAGAGAGAAAAAGAGAGAGAGAGAGAGAGAGAGAGAGAGAGAGAGAGAGAGAGAGAGAGAGAGAGAGAGAGAGAGAGAGAGAGAGAGTACCGAGCAGGCGGTGAATTTTATCCCGTCTCTGGTGTCGGACCAGCAGCCTCCGTTATTCAACGCACATCTTCCAGGTCCGACGGCTGGAAGAAGATCGAGGATTAATAAATAATAATTAAAAAAAATTATGGCGTTCAGAAAAATGTAGAACTACCCTATCCAATGCAAAAAATTGATGAGAGAAATAAAAAATGTAAGAAAATTAAAGAAATCAAAGACAAATCCCCCTCGAATTCAAGCTATCCAAATATTAATAATATTACGGAGATAAAAACTTACCTTTGCAAGATTTGTAGCCATCTCCAGAGTACTGAACTCCATTCACAGTTGGGCACTGACAGATTCTTCCTCTGAAGGTGTCCTGTTCATCATAAAATTACAAACCCTTTCTTATCTCCGAATTTTCCAGGGAAAAAAAGCTATTTTGCAGTAATTATAAGGATGAATCTTCAATAGTTATGATCAATACCTTGCACGCCGTTATGTTCAGACTGGAATCGTACCAGCATCCCCCATGATTTTCCAGGCACTCGTTCGTCTGAAGATCTGGGAGTATGTAAAAGAATTAGAAACTTCGATATTAAAATTATTCTCTTAATTCTCTGAACCGACCTGTGTTCAAGCAGACGTGAGGCTCCGTTGATTCGTTGAATCCAGCGCAAATGGCCTTCAACACGGCCGTTCTATCCAGAAGTCCTTCGAAGAGGAAGAAATTTATGATAAATAGAGTGATTAACTTCTGCTCCGGATTAAAAAGATCGTTCATCGTTTAAATTAAAATTCTGCCATCAATTTCGACGAAGAAATATCAAATGAAAATGCTCGTCAGCAAGAAGGGGGGGGGTTATGAAGTTCCTCGAAGCAGTAATTTTTTTGAAACCGGAAGTTATTCTCCACTTCGGGTGAGGAACAAGCCTACGAAATTTAAATTCTCTAATTTTTTCCTAGAGTCCAGGATAAACAGTGTGGAGAAAAAATTGCAAAAAAGAACAGTAGATCAGTAAATATTTTTTGATATCCCCCATTTATGATAAATTAAGGAAATATTTCTCTTTCCGATCAAGAACAAGCCTGATCTCTGCTCCAATTGACAAGATACATTTCAATAATCATAAAACTTTCATGTAAAGTTTGAATCAGCAATTATAAAGAGGTGAATATGCATAGCAACCACGGATTGATACTGACCACGGTACTGCACATCGTTTATCACCAGGGTGGGCAAGATGGTGACGTCACCCCTGGTTCCATGGCCGAGCTGGTTTGACCCGAGAAGATTCAAAGTCAAAGTCAGGTGATTTGTCATTGAAGCAGCGATAGTGGTGATAGAGAGGGAAGCCGACGACCAAACAAACCTGGGTGTCCTGTTCGTTCTTTAACACAGGGTTTTCTTCATCCTTCTCGGGATCACCCATACACTCCTTAATCTTGTTAGCCGGTAAACCTGCAAAAATAGCAATTAAACCCATAGTTTCAAAGATACACAGATCGAGGAGAGAGAATGAGAGAATAAGAGGAGTTGAGAGGGAAAGAGAGAGAAGAAATGAGCAAGAGAGAGGACAGAAGAGAGATGGGACAGAAAAGAAAGAAAAGAAGAAAAAAATAAAACATCATAGAAAAGGGAGAACATATGAGAAGAAAGAAAAACGAGAGAGGAGTGAAGAGAACACAGAAAAGAGAGAAGTTAGAGGGAAAAGATTAAGGAAGAAAAAGGAGAGCAGAGTGAAGAGAACACAAGAGAAAAGAATGTAGAGGGAAGGGGTCAGAAGGAAAAAAGAAGAGAGCAGAGAGAACAGAACACAGAAAAGAGAGAAGAGATCAGAATGAAGATAGAAGAGAGCAGATTGAACAGAACACAGAAAAGAGAAAAGAAGGTAGAGGGAAGATATCAGAAAGAAAACAGGAGAGAGTCTTAGAAGGAGAGTAGAGGGACAGAAAGAAAAGAAAGGGAGAGAGAGAAAGAGAGGAAAGATGATGGAACTGAAATGGAGGAGGGTAGAGAGATAGAGAAAGGAAGAAAGAGAGATGAGGGGACAGAAAATGAAGAGGTGAGAGGACAGAAAAGGAAGAGGAGAGAGAGAGATGAGGGGATAGAAAAGGAAGAGGAGAGAGAGATAGAGAAAAGGAGAGAGATTGGGGAACAGAGAAGGAAGAGGAGAGAGAGATAGAGAAAAGGAGAGAGATTGGGGAACAGAGAAGGAAGAGGAGAGAGAGATAGAGAAAAGGAGAGATTAAAGAACAGAGAAGGAAGAGGAGAGAGACATAGAGAAAAGGAGAGAGATTAAAGAACAGAAAAGGAAAAGGGGAGAGGGATAGAGAAAAGGAGAGAGACGAGGGGACAGAAAAGGAAGAGGTGAGAGACATAGAGAAAGGGAGAGAGATGAGGGGACAGAAAAGGAAGAAGTAAGAGACATAGAGAAAATATGAGAGAGAGAGAGAGATGAGGGACAGAATAGGAAGAGGTGAGAGACAGAGAAAGGGAGAGAAATGAGGGGACAGAAACGGAAGAGAAGAGAGAGATATGAGGGGACAGAAAAGGAAGAGGAGAGAAATATAGAAAGGAAGAGGGAGAGAAGGGGGACAGAAAAGACAGATGAGAGAGAGAGAGAGAGAGAGAGAGAGAGGAGAGATGAGGGGACAGAAAAGGAAGAGGATAGAGAGCTAGAGACAGGGAGAGAGAGAGATGACGAAACAGAAATGGAAGAGGGCAGAGAGAGAGAGAAATGGAAGCAAGAAAACATTAAAAAAAAGAAAAAAAACAGAGGAAGGAGGGCTTACCCAGAGATCGAACCACCTCCTCGGCGCACTCCCGGCTGTACTTGTTCTCCTTCATGGAGCACCTGACATGGAAATCCGTGACAAAATCCCACCACACCCACGGCTTCCCCGACGCGTTCCCCACCCTGTGAACGCACAGCTGCCTCAGATTCTCCACCACCACGTCCTTGCCTTCATACCCCGCCCCAAAATCCTTCTCCGGGTCCGGCGCGCAGTACCTCCCCTTATTAATACACTGCGACCTGCACTGACTGCTCTGAATATACGCCGCGGGGCAGTACCAGGTTATGTAGTGGGGCGTGAACAGCGTGTACTGCCCTCTCTCCAGCAGCTGCGCGTGGCCCTTGAAGTTCTTTATGAAGTTTATCTGCTCGTCGCAGCGGTGCCCGCACTCGTCGTTGCTGTTCGTCCACAGCTCGTACTCCACCCGGTCGTCGGGGTGCGGCATCGACTCTCTCCAGTCCAGCTTCACCACCACTTCGCCCGAGCTTCTGCTCTCTTCGCTTGTCGCGGCCTTCTTAAGGGCGTCGCCCAGGGCGCGGGTGATCAGCGCGGACGGGATTTGAATATCGTTGACGTATTCGTTTCGGTATCCGTCCGCCTGGGGCGTGTCCATCGTGATCAGGGGTTCGTCCCTGTCGTCCGCGATCAGCACGGCCGCCGCCCCCGCTTCTTGCGCGTGCCACGCCTTCTTCGCGAAGTAGCAGCCTGGAGATTGAATCGTGTTCGCGATGAAGATTGAGATGAATCTTTGCGTAAATCTTCGGGAAACGGGGTTGAAATCCGGGTGGTTTTTGGATTAGGAGGGGGATTTGATATTGAGATATCTTCAGCTGCGATTTGATTCCCGATCTTGATGAATATGCAGATGAATGTTTGCGTAATTAAATGTGGTAAGTCTTCGAGAAACGGGATTGAAATCCGGGTATTTTTTGGGTGAGGTGGGGGATTTGGTATTGAGATATCTTCAGCTGCGATTTGATTCACGATCTTGATGAATATGCAGATGAATCTTTGTTTTATTCGACGCGGTAAATCTTCGAGAAACGGGATTGAAATCCGGGTATTTTTTGGATTGGGAGGGGGATTTGATATTGAGATATCTTCAGCTGCGATTTGATTCCCGATCTTGATGAATATGCAGATGAATTTTTGCGTAATTAAATGCGGTAAGTCTTCGAGAAATGGGATTGAAATCCGGGTATTTTTTGGGTTAGGAGGGGGATTTGGTATTGAGATATCTTCAGCTGCGATTTGATTCGCGAACTCGATGAATATGCAGATGAATATTTGCGTAATTGAAAGCCGATAATAAACGCGGAAAATCTTCGAGAAACAGGATTGAAATCTGGGTATTGTGTGCGTTGAGGCGGAGGATTAGGACGCGGGATTTGGTTTTGAGATCTTTTTTTAGCTGTGATTTGATTCGTCATCTTGATGAAGATCACGAATTGAAATCCCAGTATGCTGTGAATTAGGGCGGGGATTTGGTATTGAGATATTTTCAGCTGTGACTCGATTATTGATCTTGTTGAAGATGCCGATGAATCCGGATTAGAGAGTTGGTTGTCACGAACAGAACGGAGCAGAGATCGAGAATTAGGTGGGGGTGATTTGGTTTTGAGTTGTGTGATGATGAAGATGATGAGAATAATGCGGATTATCCCGCGTGACATATTTGATTTTGGCTCGGAAAATGAAGAAAATCTTTTCCCGGTAAACCAAACAAGAGCAGAACATAATGTAGGGCATTCTGTATAATATTGAGATCGAGGATTAGGGCCGGGGATTTGATTTAGAGATATTTGTATCAGTGATTTATTTGGTGCGGATGAATCAGGATTTGGCGCGGTAATCCAGGAAATCTTAGTCGGATTGGGAGATGCGCGCGGTAGATTTTCAAGGTTGAGCATACAACCATTCAGACTACGAATTAAGGAGTGAGATTTCGTGTCGTGATTTTTTCAACTGTGATTTGATTGTGATCTTGATAAAATCCGAATTAGGAGCGATAATCAAGTAAATCCTCGCGGTAGATCTACAATCAGTTGACCTGACCAGAACATTGCAGAGAGTTTAACCAGTCGTAGATTAGAAATCTGGATCAACGCAGGAATTCCAGAATGATCTATTGATGAGACGAAGAAGAACCGGTAATTAATTTCGGTGAAGTAACGGAGACACGAGTTCAAACGACGGGATGACTCCAGATTAAGATGATGATCAGAAATCCATGTTCAACTGGGAGACGTACGCGGTAGATCTACTACCAGTTGACCAGAACAGAGCAGGACACAAAGTAAAACTAGTTGGAGAAAAAAAATCTAGATTAACATATGTAATTCAGGATCCTTTCTTGACGAAGATGATTATCAGAACGAAGCGAGATGAATCCGGCTTTAGCGCGGTAATCAAGTAAATCTCAGTCAAACCGGGAGATGTTCAAGGTAGATCTACAATCAGTTGTCCAGATGAGAACAGAGCAGAGAGTACAACCAATCGGAGATCGAAAATCTTGATCAACATCGGAATTCAACGAAAATTTGATGATGTGCGCGAGAAATTTGGCAACAAAGGAAAATCAGATGGATGATCACTAATTCGGAATTCAAAAAAAGAAGTTTCTTAAAAAAAAAAACTTCAATAAGAGAAGAATTACCTCCGCGATCCAGGAGGAGGATGACCGGCCGAGAGGATTGGGACTTGAACTTCGTATTGAAGCGATTGCAACCATCGCGGCCATCGTCGGGGTAGACGACGACGCCGACGAGCGTGGCGGCGTAATTCGGCACGCCGAAGTTGGCGATGGCGCCGTCGTGCGATCCTCGGATCGAATCCGGAGAGACAACGTTCACGCTGCCTTTCTCCACCACGAATCGGCCATACACCGGCCACGCGGCGACGAACAGGACGAACACGTACACAGAGGCGGCCGCGAGTCCTCTCTGCCTCGCCATCGCCGCAGCTCCTTCGCTAGGGCGAATCTCTGCCGTCGCGATTGAAATTTCGCGAAGAAAAGGAAATTCAGATCAGATTTCGCGTAGAAGATGAAATTTTGGATCATAATCTGCGCATTAGATCAAATTTCACGCAAATTTTGCGAATTAGACGGAATTTAGGCCAGTTTTCTCGAAGAAGACGAAATTTCGAAATAGATTTCCGACGGAGATGAAATTTAGTTCCAGATCACCGGAAGAAGAAATTTCGAAATAGATTTCCGAGGGAGATGAAATTTAGTTCGAGATCACCGGAAGAAGAAGAAATTTCGAACTAGATTACCGACGGAAGTGAAATTTAGTTCGAGATCACCCGAAGAAGAAGAACTTTCGATGAAGATTTCGAGGAGAAGATGAAATTACGATCGAGATTCGGCGAAGAAGACTAACTTTGGATGGAGATTCTGCGGAGAAAACAGTTTCTTTCACGAGAAGCAATCTGCAGCGACCAAGAAGGTCGTCGTGGCGGTACTTGCCAACGGTCTTCAGCGGGAGGTAATTTATATATCAGTCCTTGCGGCCTGCCAAAGAGAGAGAAGAAAGAAACAGAATGTTACATCCAGAGAGAGAGAGAGAGATTGATTAATACAGATATATATATATATATATATATATATATATATATATATATATATATATATATAGATATATATATATATATATATATAGATAGATAGATAGATAGATAGATAGATAGGTAGATAGATAGATAGAGAGATATATAGAAAGCTTGATAGCTAGATAGATGGATAGAGAGAAGATATATCGATAGCTAGAGAGAGATAAATATATAGATAGCTAGATAGATAGAGAGATATATAGAAAGCTTGATAGCTAGATAGATGGATAGAGAGAAGATATATTGATAGCTAGACAGAGAGATAAATATATAGATAGCTAGATATATATATAGATAGATAGAGAGATATATAGAGAGTTTGATAGCTAGATAGATGGATAAAGAGAAGATATACAGATAGCTAGACAGAGAGATAAATATATTGACAGCTAGATGGATAGATAGATAGATATATAGATAGATACATAGATAGGTAGAGATATAGAGAGCTTGATAGCTAAATAGATGTATAGAGAGAAGATATATAGATAGCCAGGCAGAGAGATAGATATATAGATAGGGAGACAGATAGATATATAGAGAAAGATATAGAGAGCTTGATAGTTAGATAGATGGATAGAGAGAAGATGAATAGATAGCCAGATAGAGAGATAGATATATATAGATAGCTAGATAGATGAATATATAGATGGCCAGATAGAGAGATAGATATAGATATATATAGAGCTACATAGAGAGATAAATATATAGATAGGTATATATATAGATAGCTCGATAGAGAGATAGATATCTAGATATATAGATAGATTGAGAGGTAGATAGATAGATAGATAGAATGTGTGTGTGAGCTGCCCATGATGCAGATCAAACAATCTACTCTAACGTTCACATCAATGAATTTGTTATTGAATAAATATATTGATAGATAGAGAGAAGAGAGAGAGAGGAGAGAGAGAGAAAGAGAGAGGAGAGAGGAGAGAGGAGAGAGGAGAGAGGAGAGAGGAGAGAGGAGAGAGGAGAGAGGAGAGAGGAGAGAGGAGAGAGGAGAGAGGAGAGAGGAGAGAGGAGAGAGGAGAGAGGAGAGAGGAGAGAGGAGAGAGGAGAGAGAGATGGAGAGAACTTACGAGGAAGCTGGTGAGCGGACAAAACGGCCAGTCGCAGATCGCCACGTTAGGAGAGAGAAACATGATTTTCTACACTCAGAAGAAAAGAAATTTCGCGGCGTGAGAGGCGGCCTTCTCTGATGCTGACAGCTAAGGTCCCACAGGGAACCAAAAATTAATGTCTCAGTTCCTATGGACTTTTTTATAATTAAATAACCAAACCATTAGTCCTACAAAAAGTCAACCCACAGGCTTGCGTAACCAACTGGCTTTCAAGAAAAGTCAACGAGTTGGTTACGGATAGTTGACTCAGTCTCCCTCTCTCTATGGGCTTCATTTGACGTCATTTAAAAGTAATCAGTGTGGATTGGATTGCGTTGACTTCTTCAAATGAACAAAAGTCAAAAACCCTGGACTATGGTTGTTCCTCAAATTATCCGTCGTCGTCGTCCAGACCGGTGGACTGGACTGGACGGATGACGTGGGGGCGCAAATAATCACCGTGAACGGGAATGGACGGATCAGACACGACTGATCGGAAATTTGAACTGATCCGGGCCAAAGTTCTAATAAATAAGAAATAAACAAAATAAATATGGATAATAAATTAAATGAGAGAGAGAACAACGGATAGAGTAGAGAGAGAGAGAGCCAGTGAGGGAGAGAGAACGAGAGAGGAGAGAGAGAGAGCCAGAGGGAGAGAGAGAACGAGAGAACATAGAGACTTAGAGAGAGAGCCAGAGAGAGAGAATGTGTGTGAGAGAGAGCCAGAGGGTAGAGATAACGAGAGAACATAGAGAGAGAGCCAGAGGGAGAGAGAATGTGAGAGAGAGAGAGCCTGAGGGTAGAGAGAGAACGAGAGAACATAGAGAGAGAGCCAGAGAGAGAGAATGTGTGAGAGAGAGCCTGAGGGTAGAGAGAGAACGAGAGAACATAGAGAGAGAGCCAGGGAGAGAGAATGCGTGTGAGAGCGAGAGCGAGAGACAGAAAGAGAGAGAGAGAGAGAACGAGAGAGACGGAGAGAGAGAGAGCCAGACGGAGAGAGACTGAGAGAGAACGCGAGAGAGAGTGCCAGGGGGAGAGAGAATGTGTGTGTGAGAGAGAGCCAGAGGGTAGAGAGAGAGAGAGATAACGAGAGATAGATAGAGATAGAGAGAGAGAGACAGATAGAGACTGAGAGAGCCAGAGGGAGAGAGAATGTGAGAGAGAGCTAGAGCGAGAGCGAGAGAGAGAAAGAGAGTGAGAGCCACAGAGAGAGAGAGAGATAAAACGAGAGAGAGCCAGAGCGGGAGAGAGAACAAGAGCGAGAGAGAGAGCCAGAGAGATAGAGAGAGACTGAGATGAGCCAAAGGGATAGAGAGAGATAGCGAGTTAGAGAGATAGATAGATAGATTGATAGATTGATAGATAGATAGAGAGAGAGTCAGAGGGATAGAAAGCAGAGAGACAGACAGAGAACGAGAGAGAGAGAGACAGAAAAAGAGAGAGAGAGAAGAGAGAGAGAGAGAGAGCAAGTGAGAGAGAACAAGAGAGAGATAGAGCCAGAGAGAGAGACAGAGAACGCCAGAGAGAGAGCGAGAGAGAACAAGAGAGAGAGAGAGAGCAAGGGCGAGAGAACAAGAGAGAGAGAGAGAGAGAGAAAGAGGGTGTTCTCTTTTTTGTGGAATGCTTGATTTCGTTCGATCCATTTCGGTATGTTTGGATCGAATCTCATTCTGATCGATTTCGATCACGATTCGATCCCTACGAACCAGTTCAGTCTCATCCGTCCGTCCAAAGCGTCATCCGTCCAAGAAACGAAAGTTCATACCGATAGGCAAATAATTCAAGATTACAATATCAAAAATTTTAACTGTTGACAAGTCATCGCAAGTACCAATTACTTTGGTGATTGGTACTTAAAAGGGATATCAATGTGATTAAAAGCTAGGATAAAGATCATTCTAGAGGGAGAAAATGATGCTCGAGGAACTATAATTGGAACAATCAGTTATAAATTAATACCAAATCCTCAAAATTTTGTGAGTTTAGATATGAATCATTTTTTTGGTTTAGACCCTTTAACTCAAGTTTTTGATCAAAATATGCAGAAGAAAATAAGGAAGTAGTTTATACGGAGAAACTGACTAACCAACTCATTTTACACCATGATGTGGAGCATCTTGTTCCTCATTTTTCTGGAATTAACCACTTAAAAAAATCACATATAACCACACAACTGCACTGCCGGAAGATCTGCACGGTGTCCAGGGCTGATGATCCATGAATTGCATGGAGTTTGGTTGGAAAGTTTGACCCTTTATGTGAAATGATGGCAAAACAGAGCACAAAAAAACCATTCCAATGAAGAATTTATTTCTCAAGTTAGTACAGACAGAAACACAGATAGTTTAACATTTTCATGTTATTTTATATCAAAAAGTATTTCCAGGCTGAATTCGATTCCAATGCACTAAAAAATGAGGAAAACAATAGACAATTTCATGAAGGTGATTTCCCAATGATGTTGGTTATCGGTATCTTAAAGTTAATAAAATTTTGCGATGAAGATATTTTTTCATATGCATTAGTATTTTTTATTTACTAATTAAGTTTAACCCTATCTTGGGAATATGGATTGACTATTGATCCTTTATTGACATCTGTTATTGTCACCCGTAATATCTATCATGAAAAAAATGATATCAATAATAATTATGATACCAAAAACCATTCTGATAATGGACATAGTTATTGTGCAAGACAACCTTATAGTTATTACGTATGATAATGGTGTACTTCTATCTTGGTGAATCATTGGAGAAGGATATCTTAAAACTTGTGGCCTGAATTCTCTTACAAATATGTCTTATTATTTATAGAATTATAATTTTAGAATTGTAATGAGTTTATGAAAAAGAAAAGAGGAGAGACAGGTAAAGTTCTTGTTTCCTAGTTTTTTAAAAGAAATGGAAAGAGATTTCTCTACTCATGATCGTCAAATAGAAAATAATCAAGGACCTATATCAAATTGATTGTAATCTGTCCCACAATATATCCACTAATATCTTATTCACTGCTATTTAAAAATTAAGAACAATAGTGACTGCTTAATTAAGGAAAACCAAAAAAATACTGAACTTAATATTAGATTCCGACTTAGTTGCTTAAACCCTTGGTGGAATAGAATTTTCTTCTCTAAACCAGCCGTATGTTGAGAATGAGATTAAAAATGTATTTCACAATGAATTATATATTTAACTATTCATGAATTGGAATGATATTAAACTAGCCCTGTTATTGGAATTATGTTGTCCAATTATTTTGGGGGAAATCATCAATTATTATTGTTTAAGTATCAAACATAGAAATATTCTAATATTTTGAAAATAATAATAAATGATAGTTTTTCAAGTAGAGGTATTTCCCTTCATGATTTGGCCTGTATGTCACTGGTTGAATAAATGAATGTTTTAATTTAAAAAATTACGATTTAATTTTACAGAAAAAAGATTTAAATAAATCATATGAAATGTATTATATAAAATTTGGTGTTTGGTGATGAAAATTTACCCTGGGTGACATAATAAAAATTATCTTTTCAACCATCATTTGAGATCTTTTTCTTGCTTGCTTAACATGGTAACATCTTTTCTAGACTTGACTGAAATAATGAATTTTTCCTCAAAGGTAGGAACTGTAATCCCACTTAACAACAGGTAATAATAAATTATATTATAGATAAATCTAATAGAATAGGACTAACATGTTGACCCCCTATTTTTCCATGTATTATGTACTATCCAGCTCTGAAGGTAGGGTAACCACCATTTTATACAAAAAAGACTGAATATCTTCATGTAACTAAACTTTTTGCACATCTTTCTAAATTGATTAATCAAAACTACAGCCAACTGAGGAGGGCTCGAATCTCCTTGTTCTGAGGGTGGGAGCTGTCGCCACAGATGAATGCATGTGTTCTTCCCTTGACCACCACCCAGCTCATCCCTGGCATCTTCCCCTTGCACCCTCCCCTCTCCTCCCCTCTCAGCCTCCTCAGCCGGATCTTCGTTGGCACATTGTTTGGATCAAGCTTAAGCACTCGGCGTGCCGCCCGCTCTGCCACCGCCGCCGCATCCTCCCGGCAGGCTGCCACCAGCGCCGCCCACGCCGCCACTGC
Source organism: Wolffia australiana (assembly GCF_029677425.1). NCBI lineage: Eukaryota > Viridiplantae > Streptophyta > Magnoliopsida > Alismatales > Araceae > Wolffia > Wolffia australiana. The sequence goes on from NC_135844.1 coordinate 10,695,366, forward strand.
AGGCTCCCCCGGCAGCCGCAACAGCAGCTCCTCCGCTTCCACCGCCAGCCCCCCCTGGCCCAGTGCATGGGCCATGCAGGCATAGTGCTCTGCCCCCGGCGCCGCCATGGAACCGATAATCTCACCCCCGAGTTGCACCATCCCTACGTGAGTGCATGCCTGGAGAGCCCCCAGGAAGGAGACGTCATCCGGCTGCATGGGCATGTCCCGGAACAACTCCAGAGCTTCAAGGGCCTGGCCATGGTGGGACAGCCCCACAATTGCTGCATTCCAAGAGACGATGTCTTTGGTGGGGATAATGGAGAAGGCGTGGATGGCGGCAGCGGTGTCGCCGCTCTTGGCGTACATGGCGACGAGAGCGTTCCCTGCAACAGTGTCCAGCTTTGGCCGGGTTTTCTCTGCCAGCCCATGCAGCTGCCGCCCCATGTCCAAGCACGCCGCCGAGCCAGCGCCGCCGAGGAGCGCCGCCAGGGTCCGGTCCAACGGCAGCACTCCCGCCGCCATCATCTCCGAGAACAGGCCCATGGCGTCCTCGACGCGCTCGTTCTGCACCAGCCCGGAGATGGCCGCCGTCCACGAGACCGGGTCGCTGCCGCCGGTGCGGCGAAAGAGCTCGAGCGCCGCCGCAACCTCGCCGGCGTCAAAGTACCCAGAGACCATGGTGGTGGCAGTGATCTGGTCAGGGAGCGGCGTCGCATCAAACCAGGCGCGTGCCTCGCCGAGCCTCCCGGACCGGGAGCAGCCGAATATCATTGAATTCCAGCAGGCCGTGTGGCAGAAGGTTGGAGGAAAGCGGCAGAACAGCCACGCCGCCCAGTCAACAGCGCCGAGCCGGGCGTAGGCCTGAATTAAGCATCCACTCAGCCTCCTCCTCGAGAGGTCGTCGGCGGCTTCGGCCATGGCACCGCGCACTGCTGCCTGGGCATGAACCTGACGGCAGAGCCGGAGGAGCCGGAGGCCGAGGCAGGCGTGGACCGCTGCCGCCATGGCCGCGACACCAGGCGGCGAGCGGCGGTGGCGGGTCATCTCAATGAAGAGCCGAAGGGCCTCGGCGTGGCGGCGGTGGCGCGATAACCCTTCGATCATAGTCGTCCAGGATACAACGTTTCTGTCTGGCAGTTCGTCGAACAGGTGGCGGGCATGGTGGAAAAGGCCGGCGTGGGAGTAAGCAGAGATCATGGCGTTCCAGGTGGGGGTGGTTCTGAAGGGCATGGAGTCGAAGATAACGCGGGCTTCGGCGAGATGGCCTTTCTGGGCGAGTTGGCAGAGGAGGGAGGTCTGTCGGACGACGTTGGGAGGAGGGCTGCCGTGGTTGAGTCGCCGGAAAAGCTGGGAAGGAACGCCATGGAAGAAGGTGAAGGAAAGGAGAAGGGTAGAAGGGCGGCCTGCTTGGAGCCTCTGGAAGAGCTGCAGACCGTCGCCATGGAAGAAGGAGAGGGAAAGGAGAAGGGTGCAATGGCGAAGGTGCATAGAACGGAAGAAAGAATTCCCATGGAAGAAGACCCACGATCGCCCTTTGCCTGTCTTTCGTTGTGGTACTCATATCTATCATATTTATGTTTTTCTTAAAGTTGGTTTTCTATTGATATGACCAACCAAGTGTATTGCTTGGATTTCTGGTATACACAGTTTGATGACTAGAGATATGAATTAAGCCTCTTCAATGCTTGAAATTCTGGTACAGAAAGTAAGGTAACTAGAGATATGAATTAAGTCTCCTCAATGCTTGGATTTCTGGTACAGAGAGTTAGGTGGCTAGAGATATGAATTTAGCCTCTTCAATGCTTCAGCTTAATGCATGTGGGTATGGGCAAACATTAGAATTCTATAGCTGACCTCAAGGTTGTCAATGGCTTCTTCTACTTATGCTTTGGGTTGTCCCCCATTGCTCTGTAGCTGATCGATCATTTCCTCATGCGTAGTTATACGTTTATGAGTTTCTCAGAGTCTGGCAAATTCTCATGCGTGGTTTGGTGAGTTGGCTTTGCTGGCGAGTACATGGTCTTGAAATTCTCCCTGCTCCTTAAGTTTGCACCTGGCATTTATATCACAATTGGCTGAAAACTTAAGGAGTGCAGCTATCTCAAGGTTTCCCTTGGATCTGGAGGGGTTAAAACATAGAAATTGAAAGCAAAGACGATAAATAAGACCATAATATTTGTATGTATGTTTGTTTTTTCTTTTAAAAATATGAAAGACGTACATGTATGTTGTAATTAGCACATTTAATTGAAGATATCCCTGTCATACTTACATCTATTGAAAGAAGACTATTAAGGGCTAGACCAAATCATTGATGAAATTTCTGAACATTGCATTCTTTAATGTATGAAAAATTGAGTGCCAGATTACCACTCACTGTGTACTCCTGTTCCTCTATATTTTGTTCCAGAGCATGGGGTGTTTGTGAAGGTAGAATCAACTATCTACATGATCTCACATACCAGACTAAAATACTGTACAAGGTCTCCCATGGTGTCTATGAATATTCCCCAATAATCTCGCTTCTTCTTCTTCCAATCCTTGACCTGCAAGCTTATAAGGGCTAACTTCATGTATTTTGTGGATCTAAGCATATTAGTGAATGACAGTGCCCATGTAAGGGATTAAACTTTGATTTACCATTAATATATTATTATTTTTTATATTTAGTGCATAGGTCATCAAAATAGGATTTTAAGAAGAACTATGATTGAGCTACTATTAATTCTTTCAACAAAAAAAAAGATTTACATCGTGGGAAGTTTGCAAGTCAATCATCTTCTACATTTATGTCTGCTACATTTATTGATCAATACCTTGATAACTTTTATGTATGGTAGGCCCAATTTGTTGGTCTGATAATGCACTTTGGCCATGCATTTCCTGTATGCAGCCCTGCAAATTACTTGTTTTTCTTCTCGGTTAATTGCATGGCTAGAGAGCTCATCAGCAAAAGGGTTATCTTCTTTGTACATATGTTTGATGTGAAAAATCATATTAAGATATGGATGAATTTTCTCCCACCAAGATTTTAGTTCCCCAATATTTTGCAAGATCACTTTTTGATGATGTGATATAATCCATTTCAGCACCAGACTGAATTCCCAACTGATTATGTAATTTCATTCCATATTATAAAATCAAGGATTATGTTTCCATATTACTCCTCTTACTAATACTATCATTAATTTATTACTATCCCTCATATTGCCTCTTATGGCTGCTTTACCCTGATTACCTTTGGAGGCTCCATCTACATTGAATTTATACATTGGCGCACACAGTGCCATTCATTGTATCACTTATTAGACTTGATTTTAGGAATACTTGCATAAGCTAATGGTTTTTTAAGGATTCTGCATGTCTCATTATATGAGCTAATTGGTCTAAGTTATTAAAAAGGACAGGGGCATTTGAGCTTTAGGAATCAATTTAATAAACATATATTCCCTTGATCTAGGTAATTGTTTTGCATAAATAATGTCTGAATCACCATGCAGACATCATGTCCTATGACCATCCCACCCAGGGTAATATCAGGATTCAACATATTTAATATGGTTTCAGTTTCTAGGATATCTGATGTAAGAAGGTATCATCAATTCGAGACAATATAGCATATCATCACCAGTAATGGTTTGAGACATAATATCTAAGAATGCATCATCAATTTGAGTAGGTTGAGATGTAAGAAGGTTCTTATCAGAGTATACCGCTACGTTTTATATTCTTTCAAGGTTAACCTAAATATTTGGGTGAAATAATATATTTTAATGCATCTATTAACTATTGAATGAAAATAGTTAGTATTTTTACATCATTATTTCTTCTAGGTCTTTTTTACTTTCGTTGAAAAAAAACATTTCAAAATTTCCTCTCTTATCTACAAGTCATTTTTTAGTTTCTTTCATAAGGAATTTTATGTTGATCCCAGGTATTTTGTAGCTCCACTTCTAAGTTAATAAATTTTAACTTTCAGTTTTTCTTTCTCTATCCATGTTGCCAAAGGAAGTTTTGTTCCAGTGTTTTAGTATCACCCTTATGTTTTTTGATTTGGTGCTTAGATTAGGCATAGTATCTGAATGGCCTACCCAATTCCAAATATTTTCAAAGTTCTAGAAATTTGGACAAGTCATCTAGGTGACCTCAAAATGGAAGAGAGGTTTTCGTGGCCTTGTGGGGGCCTGTAGGCAATGGGGTTTGATCCAAAAGCCTTGTAGGGAGATGCATAATTTCCATTGGTGGAAGGGTTTTTGTATGAAGGCTCAACAATATATGATACAGTCTGTAATTGACCCCACATTGGAATTGGTGTCCATCACATCACAATAAATTATTACCCTCATGTGGGGGTTTGAAGAGATCTAACAACATGATGGTATCCTTAAAATCCTCCATATTCCCTGCGTTTGGATGATATATTCCTTTTTTCCTGATAATTTCTAAGTACTTTAAAATCTCCTCCAATAATCCAAGGTACTACGATACTACTAAATTTATGTATAAGCTTTCCCTAAGCGTTTTCCTCTGTTCACCATGATAGGAGGCATGAATGAATGTCATTGGTATCATTAACCTTCACAGTGTGGTTACATTTATCTATGATCTGTGATGTGATATCGTTATTCCATAATAACCATATCTTTCTTTGTAGCTGGGCCCAAAATCCAGGATTACCTCTCTTTAATTTATACATGCTAACACCAAAGCTATTAACGAGATGCTCTATAATACCTGTACTTTTAAGGTTATAAGACATAAATCATTTGTTTAATCCTAAAACTGATATCTATAGCCTGATAATTCCATACCAACACAATCGTGATATACCTGTAGTCTGACATAGCCACGTCTGCTCTAAGGACCTTCAAGAGTTCTGTTTGGGCAGGGACAACTTTTCTTTCCCTGTGGTAATGTTTGCCAGATACGCCTCTATCAATTTATCTCTGTTCCAAGATATTATTTTATAAATTAGAATATATAATAATGTTGTCAATGTCACTTAAGGAATTAGATGGTTTGGTTGTAAGACACTTGTGTCCATGGTCACAGTTTTAGCAGTAGTTGCATTGCCATCCTCCAGATCAAAGACTTTATCTTCTGATTGCATATTTAGAGTATGAAACTTTTTTTCCCTTCAAAATCATATCTAGGATATGATTTTAAGTTTTGTTGTTCACTCACAGTTTGAGCTATAACTGCTGCTCTCCTAGGCACTGCACACAGATTTTTTTATTTCCAATGGAACTTAGGTTTATTTAATACCATCCATTGATACCTTGGTGTAGCTTGAAAGATGAATATTGTTTTATATTTATGCAAATGCATGCCTTCATTGTAACTGATCTGATGTTGTTTCAAGTATTTTTGTTGTTTTCTGCTATTCTACATGGTGTGGCGTACAACTAGATAACATTGCAGTATGACAAATAATGTTCCACTATTACACTTCTTGATAATTTGTAAATATCCATTCTGTATGATGACAACATCCAGTATTTTTGTGAATATATAGAAATGTATGTATGTATGTATGTATGTATGTATGTATGTTTGTTTGTTTTTTTTGTTTTGTTTGTTTGTTTGTGTGGGTGTATGTATGCATGTGTGTATGTATGTGTATGTATGTGTGTCTGTGTAGGTGTGTGTGTGTGGGTGTATGTATGTGTGGGTGTATGTATGTGTGGATGTATGTGTGTGTGGATCTCTCTGTGTGTGTGGTTGTATGTGTGTGTGATGTGTGTAGATGTGCGTGTGTGTGGATGTATGTGTGTGTAGATGTGCGCGCGAGAGTCTCGAATGACTTAGGGTATGGTTTATTGTCAAACCCTAATCCGTCATTCGATTAGTACTGATGCATAGAGGGGATCATTGGAGAATGCCATCACCAATATCCACATTACCCTGGATAGGAATTTTTCTGCATCATCTTCCTCGAATCAATCTCCTCTTATACCGAGGGTGGATGATCCCATCTTGACCGCTCAATCATCTCTGTAAGTTTCTTACTACATGCGATCTATAACTTATTTGAATCCCATGATTAGAGGCTCGTAAGTCATAGTCAAAACATAATCATCCACTCACGAGATGTCCTTGGTGTCTCAGGTCAGTGGATCACTTATACAACTGTGACTTGAATCAGCTTGATTGACATTAAGGTATAATACCATTCAGGGATTCATACGGATCAATTTAGTGAACTCTTTCTCCAAAGAGCACCCACTATCTGTCCTTAGTGTCGCCACACTAATAACCACAAGATCAACTATACTTTTTGTATAAGTAGGATTAGCTAGTGCTATTCTATTTGGATAATTCGATGACCGTCTCGACTATCCATCGAATAGGAATATTTAGAATACATGTTTAAAAAGTAGTGATCACACTATTATGATCTCATCATAATTCACTAAGTCATTGCACGTATTCATGGACTTCATTATAAACATCACAACTGAATAATAATGAACACAAATATTTTATTTAATGAACTTAAATAAACATGGTAGTGTAATTGGCTTGATGACCACATAATATCCATCAATCTCCCACTTAGACTAAGGCCAATCATCCTTGTTCAACAATCCCATTGTTTGACAATGACGATCAAAAACTTTATGAGCTAGTGGCTTAGTTAGTGGGTCTGCTATGTTGTCGATTGATGGAACCCTTTCCATTACAATATCTCCTCGTGCAATGATCTCCCCAATCAAGTGAAATTACCTCAGAATGTGTTTTGATTTCTGATGAGATTGTGGCTCTTTCACTTGTGCTATTGCACCATTGTTGTCACACAACAATGGAATAGGTTTTGAGATGGAAGGAACAACGCCAAGTTCCGTTATGAATTTCTTCAACCAAACTACTTCCTTGGCGGCCTCGGCTGCTGCTATGTATTCAGCTTTTGTTGTCGATTCTATGGTACTACTCTGCCTAGAACTCTTCCAAGATATCATGCCTCTGTTCAGTGTGAACAAGAATCCAGATGTAGATCTAATATCGTCTAGATTCGACTGGAAACTTGAGTCAGTGTAACCCTAGAGCTTCAGCTCCTCTCCTCCATAAATCAGAAATAAATCCTTAGTCCTTCTCAAGTACTTAAGGATGCATTTCACTTCTACCCAATATTCCTCTCCTCGGTCTGCCTGAAATCTGCTCGTAACACTTAGAGCAAAGGCAACATAAGGCCTGGTACATAGCATCACGTACATGATGGATCCAATAGCTGAAGCATATGGAACTTTAGACATCATCGCTCTATCTTCAGGAGTCTTAGGTGGGTGCTCCTTAGATATTTGAACTCCATGTCTCATCGGTATGAGATATCTCTTACAGTTCTCCATGCCAAACCTTTTGACAATGGTGTCTATGTATATAGATTGGGACAATCGTGGCAACCTCCTCGATCTATCTCTATAGTTACGTATTCCCAATACGTAGGTCGCCTCTCCCAAATATTTCATGGAGAAGTTCTTGGATAGTGATGGGAGACCATCGCGACGACGCCGACACCGACACCGGACACGTTCGACCTCTCCGAGCCGCTCGTGCCGACGTACGTGACCCCGAATTCAAGTACTCCAAGTAAGTTTCGTTTCTTCGTCATTTGCCTCATTGTAATATCGGATCGGGTCGTGTGTTGGACCGATTCTGTTTTTATGTTTCGTTCTCTCTTCTGAAATTACGTGTAAAGAGGAGGGCCACGTCACGCGACGGACCCCTCCTCTATGCTTAGCTTCTTGGCACCCTTTCCTTCCCCAACCCCCCCACCCACCCCCCCCCATATAAGGGGAAGGCATGCCCAAGAGCAAAGAGGAGAGTCTTTTGATAAAACCAACCATTTGCACTGTTTCATTTTCCTTCAGTCTTTTCTTTGAGTTAAAAATAGAAGTCTATCATCTTCAACCTCTCGCTCAGCTAGCTAGCAGGAGACCGTTCGTCTTCCTTCCCCTCCCGGCCATCCCTGTGAGCTCGGCTATTGCAGATTACCGCCGGCGAAGAAGCGCCAGACCTCTGGGCTGACACAGCCACCCTGTGGAGACGGCCTCGCCCTTCTACGCCCGTTACACCGGCAGACCCCGTCCCTTCCCAGGACCGCCTGGAGCATCGTCCATTGGTCGATCCCGACGCAGGTCGTCCTGATCGCTGCTCACCGCCGTGATCGGCCCGTCCTCTTTGCGCGCCTGAGCGCATCCGCGCGCAGACGACACGGCCACCGCGCCCCCGCCACCGCAGCCGTGCGCCCGGGCACCGTGTGCCCAAAGCTACGCGCCCGCGCACGCCCCCACGGGCGCCCGCCGCAATTGCCTTCATCTCCGAGCTCAAAGGGCGACCCCCCCTATTGCCGCGCCCGCGCTCGCCCCTGCGGCCGCCCCGTAGCATTCGCCTGCACCTGCGTGGTCGAGGTTGACTACGCCGTGACAGATCTCATCATCGCTGGTCAACCACACCTAGTCGTTTACCAATCACCCGGCCTTGCGGAAACTTCTTCGGGCGCGACTATTGATTGGCTCGTGTATTCGACCCCGGCATTCGCTCGGCTGTTCGGCGTTGACGGAGCGTGACCAGGTTCCTCCTCTCTCCTTCCCCTCTTGACAGTATTATTATTTTCTTCAGTGCCGTCTTTCGTCTATCGATTTCCGCTGCCGCTTGTTGTTGTTAATGTCGGTTAGGTTAGCCACCACTGTCGAGGGTAGGCTCTTCTTTGAGATTGATGACCCGATCATTGCCGTCGAGGGTGAACTCCGCTGGGCCGTCAAACGCCCCTCTCGTTGTGCTCGATCGTGAGGTTCTGCGGGTCACTTGGAGTCGACCCGGACCTGTTCGTCTCTCTTAGGATTTACTGTACCCATCGCCCCATCGTCGGACCGTCCTCGTCGCTCTTGAGACTTTTTTTTAAAAAAAGGTGCATTCATCATCATAATCGAATACTCATCATGTGTCGTTGTGACGTAATACGAACCGTCGATCCCGGTCGTTATCGTGTTACATCAGATAGCCATGCCTTTACTGATGACAACATTCCTACATCAGTCCCAATGAGTATAATATCATCCACATATAAAATCACGAAAGTGATTGCGCTCCCATTGGTTTTCTTGTCTACACATAGTTCATCTTCATTCTTAATGAAGTCATAAGATCTGATAGCCTCATCAAATCTGAGATTCCAGCTCTTCGAATCTGCAACTTGCACACCTTATTTGGAAATTCCTTGGATTCATAACCCTCGGGTTGTATCATATACACCACTTCCTCAAGGTTTCCATTGAGGAAAGCGGTCTTGACATCCATTTGCCAGATTTCATAGTCGTGGTGTGCAGCTATGGTGAGAAGAATTATGATTTGATTTTATCATGACAACTGGCAAAAATGTTTCGTCATAGTCAACTCCTTGCCTTTGACAATAACCTTTTGCAATAAGTCTTGACTTGTATGCGTCAACTTGTCCATCTACACCGATCTTTTTCTTAAAGATCCACTTACACCCGATAGGTACTATACCTTCGGGAGGATCAACCAAGTACCATGCTTGATTTTGGTGCATGGAGCGGACTTCAGAATCCATATTCTTCTCGCCATTTCTGTGAATCAGATCTCGATCTGCCTCGTCGTATGTCAAAGGATCATCATCCTTAAGATGTAGTGTGTGGACTTCACCTGATGCAATATGTCCGATATAGCGATCAGGTTGTCTCAATACTCTTCCTGACCTATGTGGATCTAGTGTATTTTCCTAAACATGGTCATGAACTGAGCACTCATCTGATGAGCTAGTATTTGTGTCTTGATTTGGAATTTCTTCCAAAACTACTCCCTCTATCTTCTCTTAGAAGATATTCATCCTCTAGGAAGACGGATACTATTTTACTAATTTTATCTTTATTATACTATAAATTCCCCTTTCATGCATCATTTTATTAATTTTAAAATGTGCACATCTTAGAGTCATTTTATACATCACTTTAGTAGTTTTATACATCATTTTATACATTATTCTTGAAAAGCTTAAACATGACCATTTCTTTGCACTACTATTCTATATAGTGTTTGAAGGCCATTTTTATCTTATTTAGAAAATATTTTGGAATTATTGTATACAATGGCTTTAGGCTTAAAATGGATCAAATAAAAAAAGAGAGAAAAGAAGAACAAACCAAGAAAAGGGATTTTTAGTGGCCAACTGAAGGAGGGAGTAGTGCAGCACTCAAGCCAGCCACTAGCTAGTGAGCGCACAACACTCAAGCTGGCCAGTAGCCGGCCAGAACCACCACACGAGGAGCCCCCGATTGCTGGGACATAGAGACCCACGTAATGCCATGCAAATGCCCGTAGAGGGCCATGCAACGGCCTTCCGAGAGCCGTTGGATCAAATCTGACCCCTTTGAGTGTTGAGAGAACCTCTCTTGACCCCTTTCCTAAAGGCTAATAAAGGCTTTCTTATCATAGGAGGGAAGACGATGGCAAAGATTCCTTTCCAGAGTTTGGAGCACTCGGTGACGTTGTGACAGAACCATGGTTGTGCAGACAACTCAGGAAGGCTTCAGGGAAGAGTGAGGAAGTGAGGACTCTACGCCAGCAAGGAAGAAAGGATGGGGGGAAGCAACACACTGAAGGTAGGGGGTGGCGATTGGCATCCTGACCCCATTCCTCGATTCAGGGCAGATCCAGTAAATTTTAGCTTGAAGTAGTTGCATTTCAGTAGAATAACATTATAGATTAGATTCAAATTAGTTTAATCTCTTATCCAGTTCAATTTCTTGAGATTCAATAACACAATTTCATTGAGGCATTTCATTGAATACTTGCTATGGATTTCAAGATATCAATTGAATTTTCTAAGTCCCTACTGATTTTACCTTATAAAAATTGTAAAAAAACAAATACATAATAAACTTACTTCTGTCTTGCAACCTCTTTGATGCATTCTGTCGAACACCTGCAAGGTGTTGACAAAACCCCCCAAATTTCTTGTGATTTCCTCTATTATAAAACCAAAAAAATTTCTTAATTATATTCCTATAAAGACTATATTACTATCTACCTAGGATAATTATAAGTATTAGAAATCCTATAAAAACCGTAATATTCATCTACTTGGTATTCACTACCTCTCTATCTTTTCTTTCTCCTACAATCTAATTAATTCCTTAGTTCTCTTCTGAATTAGATACCTCTTTCATTTCAATCTCCTACTATTGTTCTTCCTATTTCACTGAAGTTATTTTAAAATCAAACAAAAAAATTAATTCCTCTGTCTATCTAGTTAACTCTTCTATCTTAGATATGCTTCTTACTTATATACTTAATTCTATTACTAATTAAATAATGCATATAATTCTACTCATGTTTTTATTATTAAAATGTAAGCATACATATTCATCTTTTCATCTCATCCAATCCATCACTCAACTTATAATACTCACTTTGTTCTATCTTGACAATACTTCTTCTCTCTTTTCTATTCTACTTCCTACCTCTTACTAAACTAAATACATCCGTAAACTAACTACTTACATCTTATTATTATAACATGTTATTCCCTCTATAACTAAAATCTTAATATCATTATCCTTAATATCATAACCTCCAACCTCCAACCTCCTATTCACTACCTATACTAATATCATCCTTAACTTTAACACTATTAAATCATCTTAATATCCTACTCTCTTATTATATTTAATATCTATAAATAATATCTCTCTTATCTAGTCTCTTATCAGCTTAATATTTCCTCCACTTACTAATTAATCATCACTTACTATATTCACTTATCCTTGTCATCCTTATTAATTCTTCTTAAATATGACTATATTATTAAATTCACCTCTAAAGGCCAGTCCCGGTGGAGACGACTTCACTCCCACTATACATTCGAGTGAGTTTTCTATCTTTCACCAAATTAATTTTATTTAAGGCAAATTGAAATTACAACGACAGTTCAATTAACTTACGTAATTTGCCTTTGCCAATAACCTTCTAAATGATATCTAAAATAATTGTGCTTAAGCTTTGTTATTTTGATAATCGAATAATTCTAATCTTAAAGTAGGCCTCTAAAACACCCAATTTCCGAAACTGATATAAAAAGAATAAAATAAAACAGTCATAATGTTGGAGTTAATAAACTCAATTTGTCTAAAACAACCCAGATGAAAGCACTGGCCAAGCGGACGTTATCTTGGTTCAGGGCAATCGCACCTTCCTCGCAAGTCCTGCATCCGCGTGACGTGTAACAAATGGCCTACTCCCAGTCTATGGAATTTATATATAAATACTCCAGACTTTGGAGAAAACTCAACACTCAGCAAAGGCCGTGTGACGTCTTGCTTTCTCGCAGATGTCTCCTCCCATTTACCATTCTTCCGCTGCACCAATTTCAGTCGTGAACCCAGAATTCTGTTCCCCAAACTGGGTTGAAATCTTTCTCAAGAACAAGGTCTTCAGCCTCACTGGACACGACTTCACCGTGAAAGACGCAAAGAAGAAGGTACTGTTTCAGGTGAAGAAGGCGTGCTTCAGCCTACGAGATCGAGTAGTACTTCAAGACGCTTCTCGCCGACCCTTAATAACCCTGCGACGAAAGGTAAATACTTGCTTTCCAGGTTAGTTCGTCCTTATAAAATCAAGCAAAAAATTTACCTCCTTCTCAACAACATGTTCACAACACTAGTTTAATTGGACCTCATCCCGTTAATATCTACCCACCTACACATGTTTCCCCCTCTATTCCTTCCACTCCAATAACCAGCTCTGATACCATGAAGAAGGAACTGATGCACTCTAGATAGGGAAGAAGAAGAAGAGGGAGAAGAAGAAAAAGAAAGAAAGAAAGAAAGAAAGAAATAAAGACTCAATAGTACTTCTGAAATCCCGTGTCAAAACAATTACAAAGCGGAGGTATTTATAGGGGAGAGTGAGAGGGAGTAACCGTTATACTTTCCTCATTTCGCCATTTCCTCATTTTGTGATTTTCCTTTTCTTGATTTGTAACCGTTTTCTCTATGCTTTGAGGAGTAAAACTCCTTATTCTTCAACATTCCTAAAGTTTTTATGAACTTGTCTACAGTTATTTACGGCTCGCAGTACGTGGAAAGTCTTCCGGGGGGAGGGGACGGATGACGCAGATCTCCTGTTCATCGCCAAAAGATCTCGCGTGATGCAACTAAAGACTACCCTGCACGTCTTCTTAGCTACTAATACCAAAGCGCTTGTCCCTGATTTCAAGGTCAAGGGGAGTTACTCTGAAAGATCCTGCACCGTTTATCTTGGCGATTCCTCCGTCGTCGTCGCCGAGGTAATATGATTAACTATACACCCATTTTCTTTCATCTCCTTCTTGTTCTTAAATCTTAAATCATTTATACAATCCAACTGAGTTCTCGTTTTTACAGAGGAAGAAGCAGGAAAAGGTGAAAAATAAGGCTCCAGGAAAGGAAAGCTTGAAGGTGACTATTTGCCCAAATGTTGATCAGGCGTTAATCGTAGCACTAATCATCATCCATGATGAAATTAATAAAGAAGGTGAGAGTGGGGAAGCCGCCGCCTCGATAGCAACCAACCTTAGCTCGTGAGGTAGAGTCGCTGTCTAATGGGAGGGGAACGCGTCATCCGGCTTTATGATGTCGTTTATAAATGTTTCAAGTGTATGTAAGGTGAAATCAGATTTTAAAAACAAGGTTTGATATAAATTCTTATAAAACTAATTAAACGGTTCTAAGGCATCGTTTTAGTTCTGGCATTACGTTGTTGGCTCGCTCATGTAAAGTCCAATTATTTTTAACTTTCGTCCAACAAAACTCGATTTTGTACTAATGGGGATTGCTAGGAAATCCGAGAGTTGGTAGCCTAAAGTGTCAGATGAGTTCCAGACTTAACGAAAAAACCCACTACTATTTCGGCTAAATAAACACACTTTCTCAACTTTTAGATCGATTCAAAGAAGCATTTTTAGAAAAAATTAGCACCCATGACGAACTGCCCCCGGATGATCGATCTTGTATAGTTTGGCCTCGCAGTATACCCCCGGCGAAGCTGACTGAGTGACAGCGAGAAGACAGATATATTCCTTCCAAACTTGAGTGAAGCGAGAAGACAGATATTCCTTCCAAACTAGTCTGGAAATTCAGCATTCGTATAAACTGGAAATGAACATCTGGACGAGAAGTCGCTTATCGGTATAATTCATATATTTCTTTCTTATGTTTATTCATGGACTTCATAACCGCAAACAACTGTTTACTCTTATTCAACATCTACACAGCGGAGGCTTTACTTTTACTTTGTCGCACTGTTGAAGATTCGTTGGAGCTCCAAGAAGATCAAGGGAGAGAGAGAGAGAGAGCCAGAGAGCGAGAGCGAGAGAGAGAGAGAGAGAGAGAGAGAGAGAGAGAGAGAGAGAGAGAGAGAGAGAGAGAGAGAGAGAGAGAGAGAGAGAGAGAGAGAGAGAGAGAGAGAGAGAGAGAGAGAGACAGAGAGAGAGAGATAGAGAGAGAGAGAGAGAGAGAGAGAGAGAGAGAGAGAGAGAGAGAGAGAGAGAGAGAGAGAGAGAGAGAGAGAGAGAGAGAGAGAGAGAGAGAGAGAGAGAGAGAGAGAGAGAGAGAGAGAGAGAGAGAGAGAGAGAGAGAGAGAGAGAGATCTAGTGGACGGTCAAGATTGAAACACATAATATCAGATTAGAATAGTACTAAACGAACACATACCCTATACTCTTATAGAGATCTAGTGGCTACGATTAAATATAGGAAAAGATAGAAGGATAGGATTAAACATAGATAGGTAAAGATAGACAGATAGAATTAAATGTAAACAGGTTTTAAATGGACAGTGAAGATTTAATCCAATTCAGCTGTTATACATTGTTATATAACGGCTAGGATTAAAACACATTAACTAACGTATATTGTTGTCATATATGATACAATAAATACAAACATACATGTACATTCTTAATTCCCAGAATATAACTATCGCAATGGATAGTCTCTTTGTCGTCTTGCGCCTTATCCTTCTCATCTCATCTTCTCTCTTTCTTTCTCTTCTTATTTTGCTAAACTCGAGCAATCTCAACAAGAGAGAGAGAGCGAGAAATAGAGAGAGAGAGACAGAGACATACAGAGACAGAGAGAGAGGCAGAGACAGAGACAGAGACATAGAGTGAGAGAAAGAGACAGAGAGAATGAGAGAGACAGAGACATACAGAGACAGAGAGGGATGCAGAGACAGAGAGAGTGAGAGAGAAGGGTAGAGATAGAGTGAGAGTGAGAAAGAGAGCGTGTGTGTGCGAGAGAGTGAGAGAGAGTGAGAGAGAAGGGTAGAGATAGAGTGAGAGTGAGAAAGAGAGAGTGTGTGTGCGAGAGAGTGAGAGAGTGAGAGAGTGTGTGTGCGAGATAATGAGAGAGAGGGAGAGAAAGAGAGTGAGAGAGTGAGAGAGTGTGTGCACGAGAGAGTGAGAGAGAGGGACAGAAAGAGAGTGAGAGAGTGAGAGAGAGAGTGAGAGAAAGAGAGTGAGAGAGTGAGAGAGTGTGTGCACGAGAGAGTGAGAGAGAGGGAGAGAAAGAGAGTGAGAGAGTGAGAGAGTGAGAGAGAGAGAGTGAGAGTGAGAGAGAAAGAGAGTGAGAGTGGGAGAGTGTGTGTGAGAGAGTGAGAGAGAGTGTGTGTGAGAGAGAGTGTGTGTGAGAGAAAGAGAGTGAGATTGAGAGTGTGTGTGTGCGAGAGACTGAGAGAGTGAATGAGAGTGAGAGAGAGAGGGAACGAGAGTGAGAGAGAAAGAAAGTGAGAGTGAGAGATGGACAGAAAGAGAGAGAGAGACGACAAGCCCTTAAGATCATTGTATTTCTGCAAGAAATTAATCTGCATATAGGTTTCTACTTATAGGATGTAGTTGTAACTATATATAAAGATTACACCGATAAACTAATAGAGACAGTTATACTTCTTATAAAAGTCCTATTGAGATCTAATCCTCTCCGTCTACTTCTCGTATCTAGATTTAATCCTATCCGTCTGTCTTTCCCTATCCATGTGCAATCCTATCCGTCAATCTTTTCAACTATTTAATCACATTCACTAGATATCTTTAGCGAGAGTATGGTACGTATCGATTTATTACTATAATCTTATAATAAGTTTTATTTTTTTGGTTTAATGCTGACATGGTGCTGAGAAGATGAGTCGAACTCCAAAGCATCATCAAATTAGGATTGGAGAATGTACTATGCACTAGCACATAAAATTATTTTGATGTCTCGATACCAGAGGAAACATGGGTGCAGTGTGGAGAGGTAAAAGTGAGATCAATCAAAGTTTGAAACATGAAGGTATCCTGTGATGAATGGATTAATGCCTTAGTGTCTTAGCAGCTAGATAGCAAGGTTCAGAATTTTAGGCTCTAGGAATAGACATGGTTGTTCTGTTTTGTTCCTTTGAAACGAACAAAAATTCGCACAAAAGAACCACACAGGGCCTTGTCTTTGTTCTGTTCTTTTTTTGTGCAAAAATTAGAGCAGCTTTTCGCACAATTAGAAGACTTTGAAAAAAAATCTCACAATTTTTAAAATTTGCACAAATTGCAACAAATTCACACAGAATTTACACAGTTCACACAACTTCTCAGAAAAAACTATTTTGCGTATTTTTTTCATACAAAGCGTGGATGTATTGTTGAAGAAATAGTCTTAGTTATTAAAATGATCCTAATAATAAGATAAAGTTAAGGTGATAAATAATTTACAAAAAATCACTCAAATAAGAGCATAATAAATGTAATATACATAAAATTACATAAAAGGCAACAAAATGACAAATTGAATACTAAAAATACAAAATTGAATAATAAAAAACAAATATATAAAAAATGAAATAATCAAATGATTTATTTTGTTGTAGAATAATCCAATCTCATTTCACATTACCTAGTTACCTGTAAAATGTCAAGCACAAAGTAACACTATAGTAATTAATTAAACATGGTGATAATAAAAAATACTTTAAACTCATTGTCTAAATAAATGATGAGTGCAACACATCAGTCAAGGAATTATATCCATGTCATTAGATGAAAAAACAATAATAGAGTCTAAACGGTGGGTGCATCCACATTAATGGCAAATAACTCTCATCATCATCACTATTATCATCATCTTCCTGTTGGGTTCTAGAGGCCTAGATCTGGATGAACAAATCAAAATGATGCGCAACGGAAGACTTTTGGGAATCGAACAACATCGACAAAAAACATTAAATGAAGTACCTTTACACGAATCTGATTCGTGATTTCTTCGATCCCGGAGCGAGATGAGTTGAGCTGCTCAAGTGTGCGGCCTCTAGACATATCCATGCAGTCCTCGGCACGTCGGATCTCCTCCTTCTCGTTGACGAGCCCCGTTCTTTCTCTGTCGGCGTCGTTACGTTGTCCCAATCACATCAGGGATGGAGAAAGGGTGTGAGAAGAGTAGAGAAGAAGGGGAAAGGCCCCTGAACAATTCTGGCCTAGGTGAATTTCGTTCAGGGCCTTCCCCTATTTATACTAAGTGGGTATTTTTCATAAAAACCCCCAAAACTTAAGTATATCTTCCAACGTCCAAAAGACCATTTGCGTGTGACCCTCTAGGCCCATGTATCAGTCTAGTTAACGACTCTAGTGGCCCAATAATTTTTATTGGCCTTCCAAATTAATTAAGTATATCATCATATAGATTAATTAACGTCGGATCGATTTAACCCAATCAATAGGTCAAGACTCTGACACGTGGGGTGCCAAGCTACACCTCATGTCCTAGAAGATACAAAGGAGTGTGTATCGACTCACTCATGGAACTTGTTCGTCATCAGTTACCGCGTATATATAATCCTTCATCCACTTGACACTCCTTGGACGACTTAGGGTATGGTCAACTGTCAAACCCTAATCGATCATCCGAGTTAGTACTGATGCATTCGGAAATCATCGGAGAACTCTTGTCCGATATTTCACTGCCTTGGCCAAGGACTTTGTTGCATCATCTTCTTTGAGCTGTCACCTCTTATACCGAGGGTGGACGATCCCATCTTGACCACTCAATCGTCTTCGTGAACTTCTCGATGTACCCAAACTAAGACTATTTAGAATCCCATGATTAGAGACTCGTTGGCCATAGCCAAAGTACAACCGTCCGTCTTAAGATGTCTTTAGTGTCTCAGGTCGAAGGACCACTTACACAACTGTGACGTGAATTAACCTGATTGACAGTTTGGTATAATACCATTCAGGGATTCGTACGGATCAATTCAATGAACTCTTTCCACTAAAGAGCACCCACTATCTATCCTTAGTGTCGCCATACTAATGGCTACGGGACTGGCCATACTCACCATATGAGTGAGGCTAGATAGTGCTATTCTATTCGAATACTTCGATGTCCGTCTTGGGTATCCTTCGAATGGGAATGTTTAGAACACATGCTTAAAGACTAGTGATCTCCGTATTACGATCTCATCATAATTCACTAAGTCCGATCATATATTCATGGACTTCATTATAAGCATCAAGCAGGCACTATAATGAATATGTTGTATTAATGAACATGGAACGAGATGTGGAATGTGTGATTGGCTTGCCGGCCACATATATTTCCATCACTTCCGCTCTCAAATCTTCGTTACTATACATGACTTCAATGTCATCAGAACTTTGACGCTCTCTGCTATGAACCTTGATTGCCTATAGTTGATTACATGATACCCTTTTGAGAATAGTCAATCACACGTGGCACTCATCGCTTGAACTGCGAGAAATTCCTTCGGCACCAATGCCAATAAGGCAAGTAAGACATTTTTTAATCTAACAATGCACACTATATGATAATTAAATTATTATCCGTCGTCTTCCACCAATGCAACACCTATGCGCCAAATGTTGGGGGGCGCCGCATATACGTCGAGCTCGTGCATGGGATCAACTCGTTGTGGTATCTTCGATGTATCTAGTAGTTCTTGTAGCTCCATTTGTAGACAATCATACCTCATGGATGAAGCATAAAGTTTAGGGGACCAATCACCAAGGTTTCTGGATACTCAATATGACTCCATGATAGTTTGGATGATAGAGAGAGCCTTGTTCATGGCATGTGGATCAATCAAGCAAAGCTTCATTGATGGATCAAGTAGAGAACCGATAGTGAAAGCCTCATTTTGTGCTAGCACTAACACATATTTTTTTAGCTTCGCCCTCATATCGCCACATTAGCTAAGGCATTCCTTGCCTAGTGGAGATAACATGTCCAACTGGAAGCATGGATTAGTTTGAGATTCACCCGCTTATTCGCTCAAGAACCCTCATCAATCCTTTAATAATGACTATACCCTCATTTGAAGTTGGTGCCTTGCTTTGAATAGCAATAAAGGCAGTTTCTTGGAATGGCTTGAGTAAGTCAACAAATTTTTCTACGAGGTCCCATTCTGCATCAAGTAAAGTCATTTCCTAAGAGCGGACGACATCATGATACCAATGACTATTTTCTTGTCAAGGCACCCACGTAGCATTTGTAAGTAGAGCTCCACCTAGTAGGGCAAACTAATGGGATCCTCCTCGTGTTGGACTTTTTTGATTGTCTATAATATGAAAAATACTTTGCCTCTTGCTTCGTTGATCCAGGTATTGCACTGACCACTTCTCTATGGCACCAAGCAACATCCCCCAAGGAAATAGCACAAGGAGTATCAGTCTTGTCAGCATCCACCACACCATTAAGGTTAGTGATGTCTACTTCATGAATGAAAGTTGACTCGGGCCCATCTTCGACGACATGTAGTGCCTTCAACCCGGCCTGCATCACTAAGTTAATCACATGTGCAATACACAAGACATGTTTCTTTGCGCTGATACGAGCGTTCACTGGCCGTAACTCTTCTTCTAATAGCGCCATTATTGTTGCATTGTTTGAAGCATTATCTATCATAATAGTGTATATCTTCACACTCAAGTTAAATTATGCAAGAACCTCCAACACAACATCCCTCAAGCACTCCCTAGTGTGCCTTCTGTCCAACTGGCGTATAGCAATGACACATTCACTTATTTTCCATTTTGTGTCTACCCAATGAACTGTGAGTCCTATGAATAAGATTTAATTCTCAGAAGTCCAAAAATCTAGAGTGATGGCCACTCTATCAACACTCTCCAATTGGTAACGGATGCCTCTCTTCGACTCCATATAAAGCTTGAAAACTTTTTGATGGAGGACCATCCACTCAATCATGCCCCAATCCGTCGTCAGCCACGTCGTGAAGCCCGAGTTGACGTGAAGAATCTACATTTCCACTACCAAGCTTGAGAAGCGACATCGTCATATCGCTTTGTGATGTGTATCTTTACATTCTTTTCTTCCTTTCGTCGTCTTTGGATTATTGGGAGGCCCCTCCTGTGTGAGTACCAGCCTACCCTCATATGTGTTTTATTTCAATTATAGTTAATTGGCATCTTCAGGGGGAGGAAATCCATGTTGGGCTTCTTCTCCCCCTAAAGAACCCTTTTAAGGGGAAGCCCAATAGGTTTTCTGCTTAAAAGGGGGCCCAATTGGGCCTCCATAACTGCCACTCCCTCTCTATAAAGAAGAGGGTGAAGTGGAAGTTATGGATAGAAGTCATTGTGTTCAGAATCCAGATCTCATTTTTTTTTCGTGCTAGAAGTTATCTTTCTTTTCTCATCATGTTGCTTTGTTCTTGAAAAAAAAGAGAGTGACTTGTTGTGATTGGTTGCCCTAATCTGTTCAAGCCTTGGTCTGGATCGATTGGTTGTTATTGAAGAAAGTAGAAGTTCGTGGAGGAAGGAGGGGAAGAGTATTCTGTAGAAGCAGAATATTGGACGTGGATGGTGGACTAAGGTTTATTCTCTTCTAGAGTATTGTTTGATTATCTTTGACGTCCCAATTCTCCAGATTTGGTTTTTGAGTTCGGATAAAAAACTGAAGAATGTGAAGAGATGAATCTCATCCTTGCTAATTAAAGCTCCGTTGACGATATATTTTTTTTCTTCTTTCTGCACTAAAGAATTGAGGCATTGATCTACCGGTGGTCGGAATCGCGCGGTCGGTTACCTCGAGGGAAAATTGATTTCTTCTTCTTCCATCGACGCTCCATCAAGTTCTCTATTTGTTTATCGGAAGCCCCTTTCCCCATGGACAAATTTCTCCGCATATTGGTTGTTTCACCCCTCTGTCAACGTCAAAAAATGGCCAGTATTTCTCTATTCAAACGAATTGCATTGTCGGGATTCATCGTCCCATTGACACCGCTGCGTTGGCCAAGGGGCCCATCCTTTCCCCTGCGGCTGAATGGATTCAACGTGAACTCTCCCTGCCAGTCACCAGATACCATGGGTATTATTCTTCACTAGAGCGGTCAACCGTGTCTTCATGAAGACTCTTCAAACCAGCTCAAAGATCCTTGTAAGAGGATCAGGTCTTGTCAAGAATTATCTGCTACCCCTTTCACCCCCTTGTAATTGCTGGTCAATTGTGCCATCCAGAACGTCTTAGAGCCTCTTGATGGAACCATTGTGGACGATACTCGATCCAAGATACTTCGCACTGCACCAAAATATTTTAGGCTATCTGCCTGCAGGTCATATCCATCTCTCCTTTCATTTACAGCGTTGATTACTTGTTTCAGTATTGATTCACGAATGCTCTACTTCCTAGAGAGAATTTGAATGTGAATTTAGGATTAGCCACCATATTTGTTTTAGAGAAATTCTTGATGGTATCGGGCCTGTTCATTTATGTTGATGGTATGGATGTTCTTGGACGAGATCATTCCCCACTCGTCGTCTTTTGATCTACTCATATAGGCCAATGGGCGTCTGTTTTTGACATAACCCGTTCGTGTTGCCAATTGGTCACGCCTCGGATCTTCTTACTACTGTCGTACTTTTCCTTCTGTAAACCTACTCATCATCTCACCTCATTATCATCACATTTCTTGATTGTCTTCCGTGACATAACACGAATTGTCAATTTCTGACAGTCGTGTTACATCACTTCTTCCTTCATGACCCTTGTCAATGGAATTGATATCTCCTCTTGTGTGATGTATCAAGGCAATCATATGAAGTATTTCTTACATACAATGTTCCATGGTGAGGTCGACTGTCAAATGAAATGTACAAGGTCTTCTTTTGTGACCTCCGACGTGCGACCAGAGAAGTACTGTTTTGGATTTACTTTTCGGTCAAAGATGTTAGCCACCGATGATTGGCTAGAAGAGCTGCCTTCTTGTGCCTTCAACTCATTATGCTTTTAAGATGCACATTTTTCAACTATCGCCATAGGACCGTGCTGAAACTATACTTATTTTGCTCTATTGTCACAACACAACCCGGATTATGTGTCAACATGAAGTGTGTCTGTGCAACACACTCATTCTTTCTCTTCTTCTTTTTTTGCTTTGGCCAGCACTTCCCTCAGACAATGCAGAGCTTTCATAGGCACTAGATGTATGAAATAAAGGACCTCTACGCATCCTGTGCACCTCACTACGAAGTTATGAATAAAAAATAACCATTTTGTATGTGTTCAATAATTCATGATAATCCAATTTATCAAAAAAAAAAGATTAATTTCTTTTCCTTTTTTTTAAAAATAGATTAATATTATTTGAAAAAAGAATAGAGAGATGATATGCTGCCAAGAATTGAGTGAAATACTATGACGATGATGATGAAACTAATATATTCTAATGATGAATTAATTTCTGTTTGAAGAATAGAGAGAATATTTTTCAAAGAAGATTAATTTCTTTTTCTTTTTGAAAGATAAATCAATATATTCTGAAAACGGAATAGAGAGAATGAAAGAATCAATATTATGATGATTGATGACATTGTGAGTGAAATCCAGGCATGAGCATTGGGTACTAAAATGAAATCAGACGTTGGGTGCTAAATAAAGCAGTATTATAGGTGGAGTCCTCTTCGAGAACTCATTTTTCAATGGTGTACACCTAATTTGTTGTAATTACCCTTGAGAAGTAAAAACAAAGTATGAAGAGACTTACCAATAGAATTACAGACACAAGCATGTAGGTTGACAAATTAAAAATTACCTGATGTCAGACAGCATGAATGATGTCGTCTGACGGGTTATTCCCTAACGCGGTGTATCTACGTGATGACGTGAATCCTAGGCAGATGTACGTGCAGGCCCCGATTCGTGGGGATTCGCCGAGCTCTGAGCTCTGGGGTGGGCGACCGGTGATAATGACAGTGACCTTCTGACCCTCGTCAGAGAGACGACGGTGATTACAGCGTCGAACATAATAATTTCCGTTGAGGCTCGCAAGTGACGGACGGGCTCGACCCATACCAGGTAATTCACTCGTGACGTAGTTTTCTCAAGTTAATCTCTCACCTATTCTAACTGAGCGCGGTGGAGTGCAGCCAAAAATATACGGAAAGACATAATTTAACTGACGAGCAAGGGGAACGTCGTACTTCCTCTGTGGCAGCGTTCATTGTCGATGTCTTCTTTGGGCACAGGCCGGTGCAGGCAAGTTGGCAGAGGCGTGCCGTTGACGGACATGGCTTAGCTCGACATGCGACGATGGCGAGGGGGAGAAGGACGTGTGGGGCATGGGGACGATGGTACCGGGTGCAGCAGCAATAGTGTGGCGAGGTGGCAGCGTTGTTGCAGGCGGCGCGGACACGTGCAAGGGCGCGTCTAGCGGCAGTAGCAGCTGTGGGCAGTGCGAGTGCTGATCAGGTGCGATCGCAAGTAGAGGAGCGACGGGGACCTAGGCGCGTCCGACGACTAGGGACGCTATGAGAGCAGACACGGTCGCGACGGCATATTGGTGGCACCATAGTCGCGGTTAGGAGTTGGGCCTAGACAAGCGGCACAAGAAACGTCAGGGGACGTACAATGACAGGTGGCCGAACATGACCAGCACATTACTGGTGGGTGCTGGCAAATTACGGGAGCAACGTTCGAACCGTGCCCGCGGTGTGGATGATTTAGTGCTCGATCAGTGCGGTCGTCCACATGGCAAGCAGTCGGACTATCTGCGCTGATCAAACCGCGGCCAATATGTCGTAGTTGATCGAAGGCTGGTGCCAGGCGTCACTGTTGTGGGGGTGACACATCAGTGTTGCGGCCAGAATGGTCAAACGAACAGCACAAGCTGCCGGATGCCGGTGCAACAAGAAGATTTTCCAGAGTTGACGCGGTGCGAATAGGGGTCCTGGCGTGGTGGCTGGGGCGCTAGGATCAATGGCGTGGCGAATGGGAAGCTGATGGGTTTCCACGCATGCTTTGAACTATCGTGCGATGCGTTTCCCATCGTGCGTCGCGGACGTAAAGTTATATTTGTGGAGACCAAATTCAGTCAATGCCCCAAGAGTGTAGCGCACAGGTCGATGACCAGTTCGGGGGGAGGTGAAAGGAGTCGATTGGGCGGGCAAAGATCGGCGGCACTTCTGCTTTGATGTTCCCTCTGGACCCTCGATCCGTCCTCCCCTAGAGGCATGACAACGCCCAGGTCAGCCAGGCGACGGATTAACCGTCCAGCGTCCGTGAGTGTGCGATGATCAGAACGCGCACTCCGGCAACTTTGGATTCTCAGATCAGTCAAGTGGCCGATTGTGGGAAATATGTGCAGCGCAGGCGACTTTTGAAGGATGGAGACACATATTCACTTTGACCGTCAGTGGGGGCGGCAGTATCGCAGCCGTGGAATTGCACCACTGTGCTAGGACGTTGTTTAGTCTTGGTTCCAATCGAGAGGGTAACCTGGCCAATGGTTCACATACTGGCCTTCTTGGGAGAGATAGTCGACGAGGGATGACGCTGAGAAGGCCCTCTCATGAAACTATCCCCTTTTACTCCCTTCTTCTCTCCTTCTTCTTCTTCCTCCTCTTCCTTTTCCTTTTCTCTTCTTTTTGGGGTGAGATCTGGTCGACTAAACCTGCCAAATTGAAACTTCCAGATCTGATTCTTGACGTGCCCGTCATGGCCTTATATAGGGCCATGATGGGCCCATTACAATTAGTCCACACAAGGGGCCCAACAAGGAACCCCTTTTACAACAATTAAATTAAATAAAAAAACAAAAGGGGGAACTTAAAATGACTCAAAATAAAAACGACGGGTAAAATACGACGATACGGACGAGTCATGATAAGTAGGTGAACTCGTCGTGACAAACACAAAACATGAATTAGACAAACAAAAACGGAAAATTAAAACAAGAGCACGTGCGCGGACGTGCTTTACCCGTGGTATTTAAACTCGAGAGTCTTCATGGACGCTTTGGCGTGCCAGTCGTGCGGGGCATGAGCAGGCTGGTTGTCGGGGACGATGATGACGGCTTCGACGAGGTGGCTGCAATCCCCTGCAAGCACACTCCATCATTAGCATTTATATGCATAGTCGTGTAATTTTGATAATAAAATTTATAATCTCAACAATATTTTATAATGTAGAAGTTACCAAATTCTCCATTTTTTGGCAGTGGAGATGTTGATTCCCAAAGGAGCATTGACTGAACGATTGAGGGGTAGATTACTTAGTATTTGTGAAGAGAGGAAAGATAGGGAGACTGGGAAGACAAAGAATAAAATAATGAATTCTTGCTTACATGTAAACATCAATTAGGTGAAAATAAAAAAGAGATACATGGTTGTATAATGAGAAGATTGTGGAAATACAAAGAAAAATGACATAATGGAGACTGGGAATCATGGTCCATTAATCATTACAGTGACGGTAATGTATCAGTAGAAAAGAAGATTTATTTTTTTTTATTTTTTGAAAAATAAATTAAAGAAGATTCATATCTTACTGTGATTCTTGAAGGAATTCCGTCAGATGATTCTTGAAAATGAAGAGAGGAAATCGCCAAGCCGCCAAGGGAGAAAGGAAATCCGCGAGGAACTGAGGAAGAGAGGTAATTGCTGAGTCACCGAGGGAGAGAGGAAATCGCCACGGAACTGGGGAAGAGAGGAAATCGCCGAGGAGGGAGGAACTGAGGAAGAGAAGAAATTGCCGAGCTTTCGAGGGAGAAAAGAAATCGCTGATGCTGGGGAGGGAGAGAGGAAATCGCTGAGGGAGAGAGCAAATCACTGAGCGAGAGAGGAACCGCCAAGGGAGAGCATCCTTCCAAAGTTCAAAACCTAACAGATTAAAAAAAAATGCACAAATCGAACAATTCAAACTGCACACGGGTATGTGTGATGATCTGTGCAAATTTGTTAATGGTCTGTTGGGAAAACCGAACCGAACGAACAAATCACACAGATTCTCACAAAGCAAACTGAATAACCATGTCTATCTTGGACTCATAGCCAACTCTAAAAAATATTCCATAATAACATTATGCGTTAGATAAAGATTGTGTTGATAAATCTTTGTCCTTCACTCATTGTTCAAAACAGATACATATTACATCATATATGAATAGTGAGTATTTTAAAAATGCAATTCAAATTGTTATAAAATTTTGATTAATGTCATACATCAAACGCCTTAAAATAAATGGAGATACTGCCCACCAATATCGCCAAATAAAATTGATTCAATATCTATATTCTAGAACTAAGATTTTATAGCTGGCTTGTACATGTTCCTGTTAATGTGTTTACGCCAATTGAGATGCAAACCTAATATGCATGACTTTTCAAATGAAGAAAATACTTGAGTTGGGATGTACTTAAGTTTACGAATTTTGGAAATGGAAGAAACAATACAGTAAGGCTTTAATTTTTTTTAAAGTTAATGATAAAAAAATAAGGTATAAACTTCATGGGATGTATCATTCATCTAAAATGTTTGGATAGGACTATATCACCCTTTAATAATCCTAACCCTAAGATGGTTCACACAACCAAGTGAGGTGAATGAGTTTGTTTTCTGAAGGTGACAATTGCATTACATTTTAAATCAAACTTATAACTCTAACAGTCACATTTCAGGTTTGATTAATTCAGTAGGACTTTTGTGATGGAATTCTATGGACTAGAAGCCTGTCACACTCTAAATAAAGTTAAGTTCAGTTTTTTTTCTCGTTAAATGTAAGGATGAAAGTTCTCAAACTCTAGATAGGAGTTTAAGTAACCTAATGGTAACTTTAAGCTAAGTTCAACTCAAGTTAACTCATATAAATCCCGGTGAATGTTACTCATCGATGATTTCCAAATAAATGACAACTATTCTTAGGGATTTCTTTAAATTAAGCTAAGTAAAATAACAAATATTTTTTTTGATCACAATCCAATTGTAAATAATTAATTTACCAAAAACTACTCAAAACATAGTAAGGGTTCAAAATAATATTTTTGGAATTATTTTAAGTCTGAATATCATGATTATCACTTTGAAAGGTGTTATCAAAATGTTAATTTCCAAAACATAAAATATGAAGGTAAAAATAAGTTTCACATCATGAGTACGGAGTGAATATGAGGGCTTATTCACAATGTATGGTGTGTATATTTTTTAAAACTAGGGTGATGTATAAGCAGGTGGCTATACATAAATACGAAGTTAATTTAAAATTAAAGGAAATAATTGATGGAAATATATGTCACCGGCAAGCCTATCCCAGATTTCATCTCCTTCCATTTTCATTAATGGAACATTCATTATAGTGCACGGTAATGCTTATAGTGAAGCCCGTGAATACATAATCAGACTTAGTGAGTTATGATGAGTTCTTAATATGAACATCAGTTGTCTTTAAGCATGTATTCTCAAGATTTTTGATAAAATAACACTATCTAGCGTCACTCATATGACGAGTACACCATATCCACTAGCCATTAGTGTGGAGACACTAAGGATAGATAGTGGATGTTCTTTTGTGGAAATAGTTCACTGAATTGATCTGTGTGAATCCCTAAATGGTATTATACCAAACTGTCAATAAGGTTGATTCACGTTCGGGTTGTGAAAGTGGTTATTATACTTGAGACACCAAAGACATACTATGGGTAGATAGTTGTATTTTGACTACGACATTTGAGTCTCTAATCATGGGATTCTAAAGTTTTAGTTAGAGTGCATCAAGAAGTTCTTAAAGACAATTGAGTGGTCAAGATGGGATCGTCCACCCTTGATATAAGAGGTGACAACTCAACGAAAATGATGCAATGAAGTCCTTGGCCAAGGAAGCAAAATATCGGAGAAGAGTGCTCCGTTGATTTCCAAATGCATCAGTACTGACTCGAATGATTGATTAGGGTTTGATAATTTCCCATTCCCTATGGCATCCTACGGGTGTCAAGTCGATGAGGGACTATACTTGCATGGAAACCGATGACGAATGTGTTCCATGAGTGAGTTTGGCACCCATGGGTTGGAAACTCAACCTAAGTAATCGATGACATTAATTAATCTTTATGATGATATAGTAAATTAATTTGGAAGGCCAATTAAGGTTATTAGGATAATAACATTGTTAACTAGACTGATACATGGGCATAATGGATCACACGAAAATGGTTTTTTGGACGTCACAAGATATTCTTAAGTGTGTGGTTTTATGAGAAATATCCAATTAGCATAAATAGGGGAAGGCCTTGAAAAAAATTCACCTAGGCCAAAATTGTTCAAGGGCCTTCCCCTTGGCGCACATGACCACACTCTATCACCAAACGTGACACCACTACCACACGAGATGTCCTGTGTCATGACACGTCACCAACGTCAACTTCCAAACTGGTGTCCGAGCATCATTTAAAATTAGCTTTGAATTTTATAGTGATCTTATGTTTTCTCTTTCCTCCAAGGCCTATACATAGGTCAATGCTTTAATGGACTATGTGGTGATTTTTCTTTTGGAATTGAAGTTTTTTTTCTTCTAAGAGATGTTGCCTTAGTCCCCTCTCTATTGCTGCCATCGCCGTCTCTCGCCGCCGCCGCCACCGTCGAGAGGGGAGTTCTCTGCCCATCGTCAACCCCCCCCCCCCCCCAGTGCGCACGTCCGCCCGTGCGCACCTTGCGTAGGGCCGCCTACCCATTGTCCCCCCAATTGGATCCGCGACACCCTGTCGAAGCGCACGTCACTCGCCCCCGCCAACGATGCATCGAGAATTTCCTACATCGCCTCTTCGCACTATGATGACTCTAAAATATGTCATCAAATAATCAAGTTCTCAAGTTTAAATTCATTACAATTATCTTGTGAATTCATGCTAAGTTCATGCATATGTATTGTTTAATGAAATCACTAACCCCACTTGATTCTTTGAATCAAGTGGAATATATTTAACGTTTTATGGCTAGTGAACATTCAGAAACAGGTTAAGAAGATCAAGGAAGAGAGGAGGATCAACAGAAGTGGGCAAAAATTCGAAGTGGCAAAAATTACAAAAATGCCCCTGGGCATGACTTAAGAGAAAACCTATAAATACTCTCTTGAGAGAGGAGTTTAAGTGTTCAGAATTTTCTCTAAGGAAACTAGGGCTTGGAGAAGAGGATTTTTGCACCCTCCAGGAGCTGATGAGCTTTTGGAGTTGGAGAGGAAGAACAGACTAAAGATAGCTTGGATTGAAGAACCACGCCTCGCCGCAAGGACGTGACACCCGACGTGGGGAAATCGCAAGCTTCAGCCCTGTAATCCCTCTCTTCTCAGACAATTTTGGTTGGGTTGGAAGAGTCACAAGATCTTCCAATGTTTTCCAACTGAGGATTGTTTCGTTTTAGATTTGATTTCAGTTTAAACTTTGTTCCTTTGTTGTTCAAATCGTCTTCCCCAAATCTTCCAAAAGAACAGAACTCCTCCGCATCTCCACCACGCCGTGTGCAGCAAAGCCGCCAGCCAGTGCACAGCCAGACGCAGCACGCAGCACGCGTGCACCAGCGTCGCAACTGCACGCAGCGCGCCAGCAGCCGCGCGCGCGCAGCAGCGCAGCTGCGCGCAGCCGCGCCGCAGCGCACTGCTGCGCACAGCCGCACGCAGCAGCGCACTGCTGCGCACAGACGCACGCATCACGCAACCGCGCGCAGCACGCAGCCGCGCGCAGCACGTTGTTGCGTGCAGGCATTCCGTGCATAGGCAGCCGCCGCGCGCAGCACGTTGTTGCGTGCAGGCATTCCGTGCATAGGCAGCCGCCGCGCGCTGCATAGTCAGCGCGCAGGAGGCCGCCAAGCACGCAACACCTAGCGCGCGGGTTATCCCTGCGCAGGTGTTCGATCCTTTGCCCCAAAGGGCAAAGGATCTGTCTACAGAGAAATTCTCTGTAGACGGCTTGATTAAGTTGCACTTTAACGTACTGAAAAGGAATTTCCTGCTGTTTTCTTTTGCTCCCTGTGGATCGACCCTCACTCGCCCTAACTTGTGAGGTTTATAAATTCGTTGAATAAGCTTAATCCTCACACATGTTACTGATAAATAACCAGTAAAAAACACAGTAAAATTGAGCTTATCACACTACTCTTGTGCCAAAGGTACATTCTTCCCTCTTTCGTGTTAGTGTTACTCGTTTGTTTTTCCACCGCCATCGGACTTTGTAGAATAGGTTTGAATCTTCTTGTGATAGACCATTCGAGATATTGGTTTTGGAGCTTTGTTTTCATCGCGGTGGTTGTAAGACAGTCCTCCCACCCTCGACAGAGGAAAGGGGCTGCACCATCAACAATTTCACTAGATTTAAATGTTCGAAATCAATCGTGTTAATTTGTGGTCTATTTTATCCATCCCTAGTTGAGTTAGCCTATCCTAGTCGTGTCAGTCCTAGTCATCCTGCATCACCCCTTCTTCTCCCTTCACCCAACACATCCACTCCACTCCCGATTCAATCAGGACTGGAGTAATGACGACGAAGGGTTAATGGAGCTCGTCAAGATGGAGGAGATTTGACATGCTGTGGACCACATAGATACATCCATAGGCTGCACACATGAGCAGCTCGGCTCGTCTTGCTTCAAGATTAAAGAAATCACGGATGCGATCTGTGCACATGTGATTCATTTTATTTTTTTTACTTATGCCATAATGATTCCGTTTAAGTCTTGCACTTCATGAAATCATCATGTTCATCTAGATCCAGGCCTCTAGAACCCCTTAGTGGTATCAAAGTGGTGCATGGTAACTTAGTAGTGGATGTTCAACGCACATGAAAAGGGTTCTACAAACTTTCAGAAACTTTCTTTAACTATATGAAGGTATAGTAACAATTGGTGATAGTAACACTGGATAAATTAGAGGGATTTTAGAAAACAAGGTTGACACTGAGACTATTACAAATACAACTTTTGGTTGACATTCAATGAGGCAACTATATGTTTATTAGCCAATTACAATAATAATGAGCATGGATTATTGCAGAAACAACTTACTCATTTAAGATACAAAACTTTGAGGATGTTGGATGTGTAATGTTGTAAACGGTCTGCCTTGAACCAATTAAGATTCAAAATTATAAATATCATCCATTGGATTGGACAAACAGGTCCTTTGAGCTGCACACATTTATGGATGGTGAAGTGGATAATATTGCAAGGATACCTTCACATTTTGATTAGAAATCTAAAAATACGTGTACATGTGCAGAATGAAAAAAAATTCTAGATATCAGATGGTTGAAATATTGCATATGGACTTATTTGGTCCAAACCAAATAACCAGCTTAGATGAAACATTATAGTTTTTAGTAAAATTTTGATTTTTTAATATTTATTTGGTTATTTAAGTTGAGCAAAACTTTATATGTTTTGAAATATCCTCATAGAGCATGGTATGGGAATGCAGAAATTTTCATATAGGGAATGTATAGAGCATGGTATGAGAATGCAGAAATTTTCATATAGGGAATGTATATAGTGCTTATATGATTGTTTTATACATTTGTGCAGAAGATATTATTTTTGGTTCCAAATGAGATGAATTTAATGGGAAACCTATTTTCTAGGACTCAAAATAAAACAATAATCAAGAGTATTTTTATTTTTCATGATTGATATACAAAATGGAAGAGTTTAAAATTGCTTCAACCTTTAAGTCAAACTATAATTAGAAATAGGGGAAAATATGTGTATCATAAAATGTATAGTGGCATAATCAGAGAACCTATTTACATAACTGGAAATAGGTATAATATTGTCTGCGCTTTAATTATTTTGTAGAATTAAGAGTCAGCCAAAATAATCTCATTTAACTGTAATAAGAAAATTTTTGCTATATGTTATGGAAGACAAGGAACTATGGTATCCAAAAAGTCAAGATGTTAAATCAAGTCCTGTCATCAAATCAAATTTCATGTTATATAAAATGATTTGAATTTATCATTTTCATTTCAAATAGATACCAACTAGTCCACTGGTTTTCATTATTGAAACCTAGTAAACTTCACATGTAGTTGACTGCCCCTACACCACATATAGGTAATATATTTATATATATAAGTGAAAATTTTGAGTAAATAATTTTATTAGATAAACCCAATAATAATAATTTAATAATATTAATTACATATTTTTTAGTTCAAGGAAGTATTAAATTAATAAATTTTTTGGGTTAGAAGATGTATTTTATTTCTTTGATACCCTAGAGTGATTTAGTCGGATTTATTGTGATGTAACGCTCATAAATGAATGGTATCTTTAAAAGAATCTTATATTTCTCAACTGGAATGGGTATGCCTTCATTTTAAAAATGTTTAACAACTGCAGTATTGATAGGAAAGTGTGCACAGTAAGTTTGGATGGAGTGCGCCAGCCCGCTCCCCCAAAGATGTCTGCAGAGACGCTATCACCGCCAGCACCATCATTTGAGGCCCCACCAGTCCACGTCCAGCCCGACCGACACGACAAGGCAACAATGAAGACGCCCGGGTTCAAATACCCCGAGTGAAAGCATGTCCATGCTCATTCGGTTTGTTATTTTATCCTGTTTGTGTGTTCATTTTGTCATGTTCGTATCATTGTGTGTCGCGTCGTCTGCGTCATCCTCGTGTCCAAGATTGGTGAGCCGAGTTCGTGCGTCATGCATTGTTTTGTTTGTCGCATTATCATATGTTTTCTCGTCTTTCGCTTCTTTGGATTTTTATATTTTTCTCTTTGGTTTTAAAGGGGGTCCTATGTACATGGACCCCCTTAATGGACCCTCCCTAGGGGCCCATTTAGACCCCCTATATAAGGGGATAAGGGGCGCCTCTGGCACAACCCCCTATGTACATGGCCCATTTAGACCCCCTAGGTCGGTTAGACTAGAATTAGTATTGAATTTTTTTGTTTGAGTTTCGCTCTCATGCGAGGAAGAGAAAGGAGAAGAGGGACAAGGAGAGAAGAAGTGGAAGGAGGGGAAGAGAGAAGGGGAAGGAGCAAAGATGGCGGAGTGCCGACGTTGCCCGCTCTTGTGGCTTCGTCCAATGCCGGCTTCCTCTAGTCCATCCCTATGAGCATGCCTCCGTCCCTGGTGGTCGCAACGTCGACACCAACTGTTTGTGATCTCGCATGCCATGGCCCTTGGGTAGGAAGGTCGCCCCAACTTGGTTACACCCTGTTGACCGGCATGCGCGATCCTCCGGGCACGTCTGCCATTCTGGTTCGGTAGCATCTCAAGTCGATCGGCGCGAATGACCCTCCCTCTAGGCACACTCATTGCCTGGTCCAGCTGTGCCCTACTGACCAACGCGCACCATCCTCCAGGCGCGTACACCGTCCTGGTTCGGTAGTACCCCGGGTTGACCAGCGCGAGCAACTCCTTCCTTTGGGCACACACATTGTCTAGTCCAGTTGTACCGGGTTAACCGGCCGTGCAAGCGACCCACCGCGTACGTACCTTGCTTGGTTCGGGTGGACCCCGAGTTGACCGGCTGCGTGCAATCCTCTGGCATCTCGGCTGATGGGACTACTAACTCCCCTGAGGACGTACACCTTCTGCCATAGTTGCTACCCAGTTGGCTGTCTGTCGAGCAAGATGACCAGTTGACCACCGCGTTATTGCCAGCTACCTACGCAAGCCAGCGACTTGTACAGCTTGCACCACTCCTATCATTGCCGTAGGTTAGAGCATACTGCTGCTACACGCCGCCCTACACCTCTCTCTCGATGCTGTAGTGCC
This sequence comes from Wolffia australiana, assembly GCF_029677425.1. NCBI lineage: Eukaryota > Viridiplantae > Streptophyta > Magnoliopsida > Alismatales > Araceae > Wolffia > Wolffia australiana. The sequence goes on from NC_135844.1 coordinate 10,729,386, forward strand.
TGCCCGTCTCAAACCCACACCCGCATGTCTGTGCCGCCGCATCCAACTCTTCGACCTCGCCTCCATCTTCCCACACCTGCTCTAGTGCAGCGTCCCGCCGCTTGTCGAGCTACAACTTGCCTGCCTCTGGCACAACTCTGCCACACCTGCCCACACCGCATGTGCACTGACGAAGATGTTGACGACAAAGGCCACCACCGACGAGGTATGCCATTCCCCTTGCTCGTCAGTTAATGTACGTCTTTCAGTACTTCTTTCGACTGCACTCCACCGCTCTCGAGTTAGTGTAGGTGAAACAATATATCAAGAAAAGCAACTACAAGTTGAGTGTTCTCCTAGGTGCGGGTCAAGCCCGTCTGTTATGTGCGAGCACCAACGGAAAGCATTTTGTTTGACACCGTAGTCGTCATCGTCTCTCTGACGAGTGTCAGAAAGTCACCGTCACTATCACCAGTCAACCACCCCAGAGCTCAGAATTTGGTGAATCCCACGAGTCAGGGCCTACACGTGTATCCGCCTAGGACATGCGTCATCACATAGTTACATATCCTACAGGGAATTACTGTCGGACGATGTCATTGACGACGGTCGACATTATCTTGGTATCAGAGCATCATCTCGGTACCAATCGGATGATGTCATTGGCGACGTCCGGCATCAGGTTTCTTCTCAAATACATGTATATATGCTTATGATTCAATAATAGTTGTTTTGAAACCTTCATCCCATTGGGATCTCAATGTAAAGAGGAAATATTGCCTTATTTATCCGCCATAATATATGTTTGGCAGCCTTTGCTACTTTGAGAACTTTAACTCTTGTTTATCATAATTGCTAGATGGGGAAGATCCTTTATGAGTCTTGAAACACAATATTATTAGATCACTATCATGGATTTCTTATGTTTATTTTCAATATAGGTAGATCTTTGTGTGTTCTGAAGTTTAGATTATGGTATCTCTTTTTTTACAATCATATGATGATTTTTGACGTCTTGTGACATCATATTTGGAAAGAACTTTTTTTGATATTTTAGAATAATAACTATATGACGTCAAATTTATACAGAAAATTATTTTATAACAATGGATATCCTAATATTATATTCATTGATACAGTAATTATGTACCGTCAAAATTGTAAAATTAGAATCCAACTCAAGAGTTTATTTTTGATATTTTTAGGAATGAAAATATATTTATGGTATAATTTAATGAGAATTCTGTAGTTTCTATGTGTTTCTTGATGATGGATTATAGTTTTTGATTCAGGTAAAACTATATTTATCTACGTAATTGAAGACTTTGAACGTTATAGCGATGATCTTCAAAGATTAACCATTAAGTCAACTATGCATCTACCAGATTCATGATTTCTCAAGCGAGACAGATTGAGATATCTGATAAGCCAAAAATAGGGGTGAATTTTACAACTTTTTAACCCTTTGTTGTTGTTAATTTTAGCTTATACAATAAAATTTATAAAACCTTCACTTAAGATGTATAATGATAAGTATAGGTATTGTCCAAGGGAAGCTAATAAGGAATTTCAATTGTGATCTGCGTATATAATTTGACCCTAATTAGAGTCAATTTGATCTTCAATGAAGATCCAACCTAATTAGATGATGAATTTAGAAAGGCGGGTAGGAGAGATGAGAAGAATATAAGAAATAGGGAGCTCTAAATTGAATTCTTTGATCCAATTTAAAGGATCAAAGGAGTCAATTAGAGGGATTAAGAAGAAAATTTGATTGGTGTTGGTTGGTTTTGGAGGCTTGGTAATTCATAAATTACTAAACTATTAGATAGTAAAAGCAATAAAATATCTCCTAAAAATTAAACGTTTTTATAATTTTCCTTTTAATGTGCAAATGGAATAGCTAGATCAATTTCATAATTTTTTCCCAATCCTGAAATGGGCTTGTACATTCCGCTGAAGCCAAGCGATTTATAAATGCAGACCAAGATCAAGATGAACAATCACAAATTTACTAACACAATCTAAATCACACTAAAAATCAAATACAATGAAATAGAAAGCACCTAATAGAGTTGATCCAAGATAAAGCTCCTCTCTGTCTTGCAGCTGTAAATAGAGCCACCTCTAGAATGAACTTCTCCTCTTGAAATTTGGCTTTTATACTTAAGTTACATGGTAAAAATTTCCATTTTAACCCCATTTAGTAATTAATTTGTATCTATCAATGTAGGATTGATCTGAATGATCCAACTGTACAGATAGAAAGAGGGTAAGACGAGCAAATTCAAAAAAAAATCATCTCAATCGAACTTCAGGATCAAACGTTAGTAGTAAATGAAAATCGACCAATCTAAGCCATTGGATCAATTTCCATTTATTTAATTTAATTAAATTTATACGTGCAATGTTGTGTTGTTCCCTGATTGGCCGACGCATTTGAATGTTAAAAATCGGGTTCAACCTCGTAGTGCCACATACCCCCTATCATGGAATCAAAAATAAAGAAAAAAACAAAAAAAACAACATGATACATAGTGATTTGCGCGAACCTGTACGCTCTTTGAAAGGTAAACCAGTCAAAAGGTCTCACGTCACCTTATTTGCATGGGCTTTGCATGCACATCACGAGGGTGAGCTTACCTCCCGGAGAGAGACTGGCCTGGAATTTTGCAATAAAGTTCCTGATAAAATAGGCACATGCAAACGGACGCTGCTCGGAAAACACTTGGTGTATATATCCTTTTCGCTTTCTCTCTCCTCCTCATAAACATTAAAAATTGTTGGTTAATTGCAATAAAACCCTGTAACTATTTAAATAATATCTTGATGCCTGCACACAAGACCGAGAGCTTTTTTTAGGGCATAATTACAACAATAATTTAAGAAAAACTCCCAACTTTAGAAATTTCTCTAAAACTCATATTTCCTTATAACTATATCCTTTTCCAAGTTAAAAATTCATTTCTTCCTCGAAAGAATTCCCAAAAATTCCAATAAAATTTCAGAAAATTTTAGAAAATTCAGTAATTCATCTCCGCATTAATTAACATCAAAATTAAAATTTAAACGTGCCTTACTTAAACAGAATTATTTCAAAATTTAATAAATTCTAGAAAATACATAAAATTAACAGAAAATTAGGGAAAATCAGAAATCACTTGGAAACATAAATTATATGTAACCCCATTTTAAACTCTTTAAATGCGTAAAATTGTGCTAAATTGCTTGAAATAAAGACCAAATTTAAGGTGTTATTAGTATATATGTGTCCAGCACCCACGTGTATCCATGCGATCCTGACATGTCCAATCTACTTCATCTTTAGAAACCTCATTAATCGCTCCATCATCATTGTTATGCTATCTTATGACTTCGGGAGTGGATAGAAGCTAAGGGGAGAGTGGAGAAGAAGGATGGCCCATGTAAAACTTGGGCCTACATGAATTTAAGTTCAGACCTTACCCATTAATAATAAATATAATTATTTTATTATAACCCATTAATTTTATGCATATCTTATGACATCCAAAAGACCTTTTGATTGTGACACTATAGGTCCATGTAACAGTCTACTTAATGAATCTAGCATCACATAAACTTTAATGGTCCTCCAATAGAATTATCTAGGTCAATATATAGATTAATTAATCATGAACTGCTTCTGTTTAATTGATACATCAAGTTTCAAGCCTATGAGATGCCAAGCTACACCTTTCACTATATAAGATACAAATGAGTGCGTTGCCTCATGGAATCTCTCTGTTATTGGTTAGTCTTTATGTATAGTATATAAACCTGTTAGTGCTCCCATGATGACTAAGATTATAGTTGATTGTCAAAGCCTAATTGATCATCTGGGTTACTGCTCATGCATTTGGAACTCCTCGAAGAACTCTCCTCTAATATTCCACTACCTTGGTGAAAGTCTTCATCACATCATCTTCCTTCAGCTATATCCTCTTATACTAAGGCCTTGTGGTCCTCTCTTTTTCATTCCATCATCTCAGTAAACTTACTGTTGTACCACAGCTAAGACAGTTTTGAAATCCATGAGTATGTACCACAGCTAAGACAGCTAAGACAGTAAACCAGGCACAAACGTCCATTCAAAGACGTCTTTGGTATCTCTATTCAAACGACTACTTGGCAACTATGACTTGAATCATCCTAAGCTATAGCTTTTTATAATATCACTCATAGGTTTATGCAGATCAATTTGATGAAATATTCCTACTAAAGAGCACCTACCATCTATTCTTAGTGTGTCCACACTACACTGTATCACATATATTAATGGCAATTGAATGAGATATGATATGTGTAATTGACTAGTCAACCACATATATTTCCACCAATTAATTAATCATAATGTATCTCAATGTTATTTATTTGGAATGTTGTTAATAGTTATGGATGGATGTCAAGAAGAAAATTATGAATGTAGCACACGAACTCAGTGTTATGCTAAAATTATGGGAAATCTGCACAAGTTTAGTTGATTAAATATAATATAATTATCAAACAATCTTAGTCATATTTGAATAATTCTTATTAAAAATTATAGGGACTTAGGGTCTCCTCTAATGAAGGGTGAAACTGAAGGATTATCTAAAAGTCACTATTTAATTTAAAAAGGTGTTAATTTTTTAATTAAAGCTTTGTATGAGAAATTTAATCTCGGGGTTTTAAAACCTATAATTATAAAACTAAACTTAGAATATGTCTCTACTAGGAAATCTTATAGATTGTATGTGTTAAATAAGGCCCATTAGGTCTAATCCACTATCCTTTTCTTTCTCTATCTCTCTTGTCCAACATGGATTAAATCTCTAATCCTACTGTCATTAGCCTTTATTAAGGCATGTAATCCTCTCTTATTAATATAGAAAAGGAATACAAGCATTCTCTCTTTTCCACATGGTATGAGAGCATTGATTGATCCTAAAATTACAAATTTTCCAGTGAAAATTGGTGTTGGTTATTCCGCTCTTTCAGCACCTATGTCTCTCTCTGGTGCGGCCTGTCCTTTTGCTGTCGGCCGCCATCATTGACAATCGTCCTCCTCGCCAGCCTCTCCTTGCCAGCTCAATCAGGTGACCATGTCTCCTCACCATCCTCCTCCTCGCCTGTAGTAGGATCGCCCTACGACAGCTCCTCAGTTGCATGTTTATTTGCATCAAATAACATGTTTATATGATCATATTTACATGTATATTTGCATCAAATCACTCATATTGGATGTTATCAAGCTTAAAATGATTAGATCTATTTATAGAATTTTTTTTTAAAATTTTCTGCATTTTTTGGGATTTTTATAACCATAAAGAATATAATTTTGAACACAGATTATGATTTTTATTGAATTGTTTGACATTAAATTTGGAAAGATATGATTTTTTTAAGTCGAAATATATATTTATATGTATTATTTAGGCTTTTCTTCTAATTATCATGATTTTTTTATATTTATTTTAAAGCCCTTTTATTTTGAGCGTCACACATCGCCGTTTAATTCGTGGAACGGTGACAAATAGGAAACCATTTGAATGTTTGGTGACAGCCTATCATTTTAGCATGAATCATCACTTCGCAATTCTGTGAAGTGATGATTGCAGTCAAAACTAATGGCGCTGCCTTTTTAATGTGTTTCTGCGTAGGCTGAAGAGGCTGAACGAAAAAAATGGGAAGTTTTTTTGGCAATAAATGACACCAAGACAGAGGCAAAAAAGGACAAAAATTACCTTTTCCCGTCCTCTCTTTGGATTCCAGTGACGGTGAGGTGGCGCGCGCGCAGCCACATAGTAAAGTCAGTAGATTCCACGCGCCTGATGTGGCAGAAGCTGATGCGCCATCACGTCAGCGCGAATCTGCCCTCTTTCTTTCTTTTGTCATTTTGCTGCCTTTTTTTCCTTTTCCTAGGTGCACGGGGCGCGGAAACGACAGCCGTCGTGTGGAAAATGAAAAAAGCACACGCAGAATACAAAGTGGTGTGGAATGTGTAACACGCTGACTTCTTAAACGTACACGAAAAATGATGACGATGACGAGGAGAGAGAAAAATCAAGGGCTAGGATTGGCTAAAATTCAAATGGCCATAACTTTTGATCTACAACTCCGATTTAGCTGAAAATTTTCAGTGTTGCTTCATCTTCCCTTCATATTTCAATTCATACCCTTCGATCTATAAATAGAGGCCTGGATCGTTGTACAATTTATCTTGAACTTGCTTCGTACTTGTGTGGGCTGATTAAAAGATAGTGAGTTTTGAAATCCATCAAGAGTGTTCTTGGTGTCCTGAGTGTGTGTGAAGAAGCATTTGAGAAGAGGGGGAGCTTACCGGCACTAGTAAATTATTGTGATCTTGGCGGAATGTACGGATCTAAGGTAAGCGTCTTCGTCTTACGTTGTCTTCTTCCTGTTACTAAAGTTCACAAATTTAGGATTTATAATCATACTAGCGCGCTAATTCTACTCTCTTATCTCTTCTTTTCATCATCGCCACCATACCACTTCACATCCAAATAATATCTTTGTTCACACCGTCTTCATCGGCATATCCATCACAATCACGCACTCTTTTCTTTAAGTTAAATTAGCTTATAACTACGTATATTTTATCGATTTTACTAGATCACGTCCTCGAATCTTGTTCCTGTTGATTCTCTCATCAATCATAACCATTAGAAGAAGGTAATCCCTTAATCATCGTTCCCTGTGAAGACGATCCATACCAACCACTAACTACGTATTTTTTAATTTGGTTAAAAATATTTTTATTGAAAAATCTCAACTACCAACGATAAATTTTAATCCTAAATTTGAGATTATTAATTGGCGCTGTTGTCGGGGAACGGTAGCCACTAAGGATTTTAATTTCTTTTATTGTGGTGATCTTATCTCTAATAGTGATCCAAATAGTGTAAACATCTCCATGAGACTGACAAAGACACGAAGAAAAGGTACAACTCTTAAACTCTATATTTTTTGTCATTTAGTTTTAGATCTGATCATGAACGGTAGACGATCACAAAAACATAATGAGAATGAAAGTGAAGGATATAAAGCAGATACTTTGAATAATCAAAACAACCACCTTGAGAATTGTGTTATAAATGAAGGAAATAGACGACGTAGATTAAACGAATTTTCTGCTCCTTTATGATATGAGTCTTTTACTAGGATTAATGCACCGATCGACGAGGGTTCAAATTTTAAAATTGATGATCATATGATTCAGTTGCGCAATTTCCATGGTTTATCTCAAGAAGAGCCATATAAGCATTTGTAGGAATTTACTTTGATTTGTTAAACATTTCACTTTTGTAATGTTACGAATGAGGTTATTAAAATGCGGTTATTTCCCTTCCATCTTAGAGATAAAGCTAGAAGTTGGTTTACATCTCTCTCTCTCTCTCTCTGAATTTCGATTCATGGAAAGAGATGGAAATTGCATTCCTAAAAAAATTCTACTCCGTTGGAAAAATGAATTCATATAGACAAGCAATAAGAGAATTTTGTCAAGGGCCTGACGAATCCTTAGGAGAAGCATGGGAAAGGTTAAAAGAATTAACTCAAAAATGTGCACACCATGGCATAGAAGAATGGGAGATAGTCCAAACATTTTATGCAGGGTTACGAGATCAAGACTGGAAGATGATCGATGCTGCTAGTGGAGGTACATTTATGCATAAATATTTAGATGAAGCATTAGGCATTTTAGAAACAGTGGCATAAAATGATGCGTATTACGCTGCTCGTAATCGGAATGGGAGAAGTACAAATCCTAAGAGGGGAGGGATGATTGAAGTGAATTCCATTGAACCTAATATACGAATTGAGCAATTAGTGAAAGCTTTTTTTGATCTAACTACACGAATTGATAGTTTAAAATCACCTTATTCCTCCCATTCTTCTCAAATGGTTACTCCACTTTGCCATCGTTGCTCTAGTGCTGATCATGTTGAAATATATTGTCCAATGCATGAGCAAATCATGGCTATTGATCGGTCCAAGATGAATAGACCTATAACTCAAAATTCTTGGAATCCGAGAGATAGTGGCTATCCAAAGAATAATATGCCAAGAAATACATATCAAAATCCTATTCCTTTTCAACAGAAACAAAGGAATTTTTATCCAAGGCCTAATCACAATACCTTTCACCAAGCTACTAAGCCTTTGTTTTATGAGCTCGACATGAATGTGCAGGAGAAACAAGATAAATTGGAGCAGATGCAAGCTCAAATGATCGGAATGCTACAAGAATTCAAGAAGGAAATGGAGTGAATGAGAGAAGAAAATAACTCAAGGGCCGACCTCAAACTAAAAGGAAAAATGAACGAGAATGGATTCCCTATCCGTGAAACTGGTCGACTCGCAACTCAACCCCAAATTAATCATAGGAATTTGCATTTTATAAAAAGTCATGATTCATCTTCTCACGAAACCGTGCATGCAATTTCTAAATTACGAAATGGGAAAGTTTTGCCGGATATTTCTTAAGTTCAAAGAGAAGAAGAAGAAATATCTCAGGAAGATAATGATGACTCTACCAAAAGATAGCCTAATCCAATAGGGTATGTTCCACCTCTTCCTTTCACTGATGCTCTAAGAAATTCTAGAGTTAAACCAAACCCTCATAATGAAAGTCTTTTAGAGATTTTTAAACAAGTAACCATCAATATTCCCTTCACTGAAGCAATCCAACATATTCCTTCGTATGCAAAATTTTTGAAAAATCTGTCCACACCTAGCTGAAAGCATAAGAGAATTCAATTATCCAAAAATGTTAGCTGTATTTTAAAAAATCCTCCAGAAAAAAGTAGGGATCCAGGAGCGCCCCTAATAAAGTACGAGATAGGAGAAATGATATTTTCTTAATCACTACTTGATTCAGGAGCTAGTGTCAATATTCTGCCAAAAGCCTAATACAATAAATTTAAGTTTGGGGAATAAGAACCAATTTTTTTAGAGTTACGATTAGTAGATGGTTCTATTAAGCAGCCATGTGGGTTATTAGAAGAAGTTGTTGTCAAAATAGAACAATGTTATTTTCTTGTTGATTTTATTATTGCCGATATGAAGGTAACCGATGACATTACAAATGCTCCTATCATTTTCGGAAGACCCTTCTTGGCAACAGTTAGGGCAAACACGAATTGGGAAAAAGGAATAGTAGAACTGAAAGTTGGTAAAGAAAAAGTGGAGACTAACATATCTAAGTTAATGAAATATCCAGAAAAATCATCCGAAGAGTTATGTTTTCTTGATGTTTTTTAGCATACTGATCACAATTCTTTATATGAATCTCCTTAAGAAATTTTAGACTCTTCAATTGTTGATGTATGCTCACTTGATGTAAATATTGATTTAAAACTGTTACCATCAACTTTAAAGTATGTGTTTCTAGGAGTAAACAATAATTTTCCAGTTATCATTTCATCATCTTTATCTTTGAAACAAGAGAATGAATTACTCGACATGCTTAGAAAATATAAATCTGCTATTGCATGGTCTATTTCTGATATGAAAGGCATTAGGACAACTGCATCTGTTCATAGAATTTTTACAGAGGAAAATTCTAGGCCTACTAGAGGATGTCAAAGAAATGAAATCCCATCATGCAAGATGTAGTTAGAAAAGAGACATTAAAATGGTTAGAAGCTGGATTTATTTACTCCATTTTCTGACAGCCCTTGGGTGAGTCCTGTGCATGTAGTCCCTAAGAAAACATGAATCACTGTAACTAGAAATGGTCAAGGGGAAGAAATTCAAACTAGACTTCCAGCTAGTTGGAGGATATGCATTGATTATAGGGAGCTTAATGCAGTTACAAAGAAAGATCACTATCCACTACCATTTCTTGATCAAATCCTAGAAAAATTAGCAGGAAAAAATTATTTTTGTTTCTTAGACGGATATTCAGGATACAATCAGATAGAAATTCACCTTGATGATCAAGAAAAGACTACTTTTACTTGCCCTTTTGGAACTTTTGCCTTTAGGAGAATGCCATTTGGACTATGTAATGCACCAGCTACATTTCAAAGATGCATGACAGCTTTATTTTCAGATTTAGTTGGAGACTGTCTAGAGATTTTGATGGATTATTTCTCTGTTTTTGGACAAAATTTTAATGCATGTTTGACTAATTTAGAAAAGGTTTTGCAGACTTGCATGGAGAGACGGCTAGTGCTCAATTGGGAAAAGTCTCACTTCATGGTCCAAAAGGGAATAGTACTGGGACACATGGTCAGCAGCTGTGGATTAGAGGCGGACAAGGCCAAAGTGGAGGTGATCCAGAAGCTTCCACTTCCCACCAACACCAAGGAACTTAGAGGGTTCCTCGGCCACGTAGGCTTCTACAGACGGTTCATTAAAGATTTTGCTAAACTATCAATACCGTTGTTGGCTAAAGATATGAACTTCATAAATGATGATGCAGGGAAGCAAGCTTTTTTGCAGATAAATGAAGCTCTAGTGAAAGCACTGATACTACAAACTCCAAACTGGAACTACCCATTTGAACTTATGTGCGATGCTTCCGACTTTGCAGTAGGAGTAGTGCTTGGTCAACAATTGACAAGAAGCCCGTGGCCATCTACTATGCTAGCAAAACCTTAGGATAACTGAAAAGGAATTTCTAGCGATTGCGTTTGCATTAGGTAAATTCAGATCTTACTTATTAAGTAGTAAAATAATAGTATTTTCTGATTATGAATGTATTAGATATTTAATAAATAAGAAGAGGCAAAACCTAGATTAATTAGGTGGATATTATTAATTCAAGAACTTGACCTAGAGATTAAGGATAAACGAGGATCTAAAAAGTGATGTAGCTGATCATTTATCCCGATTAAATATCAGTGGCCCAATCTCCATTGTTAAAAAATTTCCCGGATGAGCATATCCTTAAGATTAACACCAGAAAAGTCCTGTGGTTTGCAGACATAGTTAACTATTTAGGTAGAACTCCGAAGGATTGGTCTGAACAAGAAAAGAAGAAATTTATGAGAGAAGTCTAATACTATTTTCGGGAAGATCCTGAATTATTTCACTTAGGGGCTGATGAAATTTTGAGGAGATGCATTCTAGAAGATGAACATAGGAATATCCTAGAGTTATGTCATTCATTTTTTTGTGGGGGACTTTTTGCATCTAAAACCACTGCTTTAAGAATTATTCAATGTGGTTTTTTTTGCTTACGTTATTTCACAATTCATATGAATTTTGTAAAAAAATTTTAAAATGCGAATCCATGATCAATCTAAGAAAGAATGATGACATGCCACTAAAACTTATTATAGAAATAGAGATATTTGATTTATGGGGTGTAGATTTTTATGGGTCCTTTTTCACAATCCTTTGGACATGAATATATATTGATGGCATTAGATTATGTGTCTAAGCTGGTTGAGGCAATACTCACTTGGGAAAATGATCATAAGGTAGCATGGAAATTTTTAATTGGATATATATTCTCTAGATTCGGTTGTCCAAGAGCAATAATTAGTGATGGTGGGTCCCATTTTATTAACTCACATTTCAGGACCCTCCTCAAGAAGTATGGGGTTCATCATAAGATGACAACTCCTTACCATCCACAAGCCAATGGCCAAGTTGAGGTTAGTAATTGTGAAATAAAAAAAGATCCTTCAAAAGATTGTATGACTGGATGGTAAGGATTGGAGTGAAAGATTACCCGATGCATTGTGGGCTTATAGGATAGCCTATAAGGGACCCATTGGGATGTCTCCCTATAGGCTTATATTTGGAAAGGCATGCCATCTTCCTGTTGAGATTCAACATCGAGCTTATTGGGCAATTAGAAAATTGAAACTTGCTATGGAAGATGCAGGGAAAAATCTAATACTACAACTTCAAGAATTGCAAGAATTAAGAAATGAAGCATACAAAAATTCTGTAATTTATAAATCTAAAATTAAAGCCTTTCATGATAGCAAGTTGAACAGAAGAAATTTTTATGAAAATCAAAAAGTATTTATTTACAACTCTCGATTGAAATTGTTTCCATGAAAGCTTAGGAGCAGATGGGATGGTCCATTTATGATCATTAAACTGTTTGACAATGAAGCTGTTTTGATTTCAGATCCAAAGACAGGTACAGAGTTCAAGATGAATGGAAAAAGGTTAAAACCATACATAGAGCTAGAACCCCAACCTATGGAAGCAATGATAGATCTTCTTGAACTAGGGGTTTATACTTGCATTAGTATAATTCACTTCTTACCTAGATTTTCTTCTTTCACTTTTTACCTTTACTTATATTCCATTTGATGTCTTTTAACTACAGAGACAACCATATCAAGGACAAGGATCCACGGCAAGATTGTGACATCGGAAGCACAGAATCACGGTAAGACTATCCCCTTACATTTTTTTCTGGCATTAGGGACAATGCATATTTCAAATGGGACGGGGGGAGAAATATGGTGCCAAAATTTTATTCCTTACATCTTTTCGAGTTGGGGGGTAGGATATAGTTGTAGGAATTTAATCATGCCCATCTTAGAGAGTCATTCACCCGATGTCCTAGCAACATGAGTATAGAAGTTAGACTCGTGTAGCGGATCAAATACATCTCTCAATGGTATGAACCATGGTCTAGATGCATGTGTTTTTCTTCTGAATGGTTAGGATATCTGGTAGGGTGAGGAACAGATATGAAAATCAAAGGGTTGAAGTACTATCATCTTAGGGGAATGCCGACTGAGCCACCATCATCCAGCCACCAATGAGCGAATCATGTCTAAAGTTTCTAATCTCCACTAAGTGAATTTCTCATGAGGTAAAAATGGTCATATGTTCAATTCTTAAGCACAGAATCACCTTTCCCTGAGCCACCTTGAAATACCTTTTTGAAACCTACACGTGTTTCCGCTTCACCCATTTTCCCTAGCTGACCCTTACCATTAACCAAATTTCACTCATTCTTATAGGTGTCCATCTATTCCCCGCTAGTCCTAGATGCTTATGATATGCTTACTCCCAAGTTTCTTTTACTCTTTCCTTGGTGATATCACCCTCTTATGTTATCTTTCCCTTCGTATACCTCGATTTGTTTATGTCTATGCCCTCTCTTCTGAGTTCATTTTCATGGCACTAGCCTGGAATCCATCTAATGTTCTCTAGTAGATCAACCATTATTCCCATATGAAGCTTCCATTTATGTTCACCCTTGTTGAAAAAAAGAAGAGAAAAAGAATAAAAAAGAAGGTTGATGAAAAAAAAGAAACCGAATTGTGGGGTTTTTCTTGTTATCTTGGAAGCATATCTGTTTACTCATTATGAATGCTGATTAAATTATCACCCATGCTTAATCGATAACCTCCATCTTCGCTCATTCTGTCATACCATTTTACTCTTTGTCTATCTTGGGAGTAAGCTAAGTATTCTAAGCCCGTAAGTCATCTTTAACATACGTCTCACCCATTCTTTTGAGCCATTCCTCAATCTCTTCTCTCTATACACATATTTGGATAGGAGCCTCATCACACGTGATTCCTTGATACACAATTGATATTAGGGAACGACACTTCTGGGATGTGATGCCCTGGACGTGACGGGATGTATGACGATGCGTGACGAATGGTGACGTGATGAACTGTTCGTCATGTCACCGTCTCGTCACGCGTCTGAGGGTCTTTCAAACTTTTTTCATGTTCCTGTCATGCATCATGTGTTCCTCGTTCTGTCACGTCACCATCACTGTGACGCCATCACCGTCACCGGTGACGCAAATAATGTTATGTATTTTACTATGTTTAGTAATACTAAACATAGTGAAAACATCCATTATCTTTGAGTCAAATGGTCGAAGCCCCTTAGGTAAAGCCGAAGTAGGAGTCGCCACTCGCCACTCGCCATTGACAAGGAAAATTGACAATTGCCACTTGCCACTCGCCATCACCATTCATAATTGCCATGAAGCCAAACTGAAACAAATAAATTAACAAGTTCGATCGTTTCTCGTTTGATTTGTGCTGATTCTTATCAAATTTTTCTCAACTTGACACAAAGGATTTCGGAGGTAGGCATTCCCCCCTTCTTCTTTATAATTTTTTCGTACGCTAGTGGCTGACTGACGAGGTGATTAGTTCGCATTCAAAGAGGACTTATATTTGGCAGTTGAGATTTCAGAAGAAGTTCTACCTTACCACTTTATCCAACATCTCTGTGTAAGGCACGAGTTTCTTTGCATCCCTGACATTTCCATCGAAAGGCATGAACTCGATGAATCTTACATTAATCGGCTTCTCACAAGTGAGCTCCACAAAATCGCAAATCTCATCTTCATTCATTCCATGCATTGCAACACAGTTCACCTATCGCTAAACAAAATATTACAGAATTAAAGTAAATAGATAGAAGGAATCAATTACGAAGAATGCATTACCTTGACTGGATTGTATCCAAGCTGAATTGCTGCATCGATCGACTCCATGACTCTCTTGTGCCCTTTTCGCCGAGTTATGAACTTGAATTTCTTCTAAACAAGAGTATCCAAGCTGATGTTGACAGAGTTGACTCTGCAATTCTTAAGCTTGGGGAGTTTCTTACCCAGGGTTATCCCGTTGGGGGTGATACCCAAAGTTTTCAATCCTTCCAAATTGGATATTCTCTTTCAAATTTCTTGGATATCTTTTCTGATCGTAGGTTCTTCCCCGTCGAACGGATCTTATCCACACCAACGCTGACAAAAATGCTGCTCAATCGAACAATTTCATCTTGGGACAAGAGCTGAGGACTTGGAGTAAGCTCTACTCCCTCAGCGGGATCGTTTGGCGGTCCTGGTCAACTGCTTCTGGCTTTCTGAAAAAGCATGATTCCTACAGCCTTCAAGATGAATTTTGGCAGTCTTGGTCAACATGAATTTTCTCCGATCTCGCTGATCTGTAAATGCGATGATTTTAGTGTTCTGAAGTGATTTTTCAAGATTGCATGGCCGCCCTCTACTATTCTCAATTTCATGTAATTCTGATGAATGGCAGTGAGGAACACTCTCTCTTTATTATTCTGTATGAAGTTAATTGCGCCAAAATTCACTGCTTGGGTTTCTGAATCAGCATTTAATTAATGATTTCAAATTTTTGAACATTGCCTACGAATGAGATGAATGAATTCAAAATAGGATTCCTTGTAGTTCATCGTTAAAATGTAACTAAAAGTTTTTAATCCGTAAAAAACTTTATTCAATTCTACTGTACTCTACATTAAAAAATCCTTTATTTTTCAGTCAATAAATTAATTAATACAACAAATTTCTTGCATCCCCTGGCAAGTGGCAACAAATTAGTTATTTAACTGTATATAAAAAATAAATAAATGTGTTCAGTTTTCTGTCAACAAATTAGTTATTATATTCTTCAATTTTTGAATCAATAACTTGATTAATAAATTATCTATATTCCCAATTTTACGTCAATTATTTGATTATCATAACATATTAAACCATACGTAAAAAATTGTTCATTTTTACAAATATCACGGGAATAAATTAATTATTAACATCTATTTAATAAAAAATAAAATTCTATTAAAGTTCTGTCACGATCGTCATCCGTGACGCACCTTTCGTCGTGTCACGCATCCGGACTACCTCATCACTGTGACATCACCTTCACCGACAACCTGTCATGCGTCACTATCAGCGTCATGCCTCATCCAATTTGTCACCGTCACCCTCACTTCATCCGTCATGTGGTCGTGATGGTGACGTGTGACATGACGGATGATCCCTAATTGATATTCTGTGTTTAGGTGAGCAGTGAATAATGACTATCTTTTACTCTGAGGAGGGAGCAAACTTAGTGGGGAGCCATCATATGTGAGTGAGTGATATGAGAGAGTGAGGGAAAGCATTACCTAGATTATAGTATCATACACGGCGAGAAGTAGGTTTCACTCCACATGACCACCAGCTCTTTCCAAAATCACAAGGTAGTCTCTCATATGCGTTCTAGCATTACATGGGTAAAATCGTACTTAGAGGTGTAATTAATATCTGATAACATGCAAATTAGCATTTTTTATTGATAAATTTTACATTATATTTATGCGTTGGAATAACCATATTTGCATGTTATCATATACAAATTGAAATAAATGATATACATTTTTATTTTATTGTTATTTCTAAATTTATAGTACTTTTACACAATATTTAAACTCATTTCTTGAAGAAATAATTTTTACTGGGCATTAATTACTTGGTTAGAGGTTGGTAAGGGCTTTCCTAATTTTTGTGGAATTTTTCCAAATTTTCATATAATTTTCTGTTCAATATTTAGCCAAGAAATGATTTTTCTTATTTAAATAATACATATTCTACTTATATGGCATTTTAGAAAGCGTTTTGAATATATATTTATATATATATTGAGTGGCATCCACGTGATTCACCCAAAATTTGGGTGAATAAGTGGTGTATATTATTAAAATAATTAAAAGAGAAAGAAAATGAGTATTATTGGCTCATTATGGCATTGCAAATCACGATGCCATAACGAGCCAATCATTAGCTCACAAGTAATTACGACGTGGCACGGAAGGCGATGAAGAAAAGGCATGTTTTTGAAGTATCATGCAATAAATGCACAAGAGATCGATTCTCCGCGTGCATTTATAACTATAATTAGTTCGTTAACGTGTACATTTAATGCACGCACTAACCGACAAACACGATTCAATGCGCATACGGCGTCGATTTGCCGCGTGCATTAAATGCATGCAGAAATTGACGATGCGTGTGTCAAAAATTGCGGCAGACTTTGTCATTTTCTGCTTATTTTACAGAAAAAAATAAAAAGAAAGGGCGATGTGGCATTTTTTGGGCCATTTAAATGCAAGAATTATTCTTCAATCATTTTTGCATGTGGAAGTGCACAACACGTGTCAGAACGTGATCCGAGAAGGGGGGAAAACAAAAATAAAGGTGGCAACCAATCAGAAAAGGGCATTTTTTGAGATATTTTGAAGAGAGGTAAACGATCCAACAACCATGATTAATGCTCGGTAACACCTTGATCTCTTGAGATTTGGACGTCCGATTGGGCTGAAATTTTGAGGGCACGTTTGTCTTTTCTCCCTCTACAATCCAGATGGTTGGATCTTTAAATAGAGGTCTGGAAAAGGGCAAAATTCACTTTTTGAAGCTCTCCCAAAGGATTTGGCCAGGAAGGACACAAGAGTTGCTTTGGAAGTCGACATATCTTGGTTATGCATTCAAAGTTGTAAGTTTATGATTTGTATTTTGAACTTCTTCTTGAGAGATTTTAAACCGCCCTGTCATGGGCAAAATGTACATGCGCTAGAAGTTGTTTTGAATGAAATTAGCATTGGATTTTGAGTCTGATTTGAGATCTGAATTTTAATCTTTAATTTTTAATAGATTTGGAACAATTCTGCATTTTTAGATTTTTAATTAGGGTCGGATTTCACATTTTCCCCAAATTCTTCACTTTCTCTCTCTAGGTTAATTCGTCTAGTTGCTCTCTCTAGATTTCAAAATTGATTATTTATAAATTTAATTCAATATATAAAAACCCTAAATATAAAATTTCATCAAAAAATTCATCCATCTTGAAGTCCAATTTCAGAACCCCTTTCTTGATTATTAAATTCCCAATTTTAATTCATAAAAATTGTCTAAATTTTTTATAATAATTCGGAAATTAATAATCCGAATTAATATGATCTTATAATTAAAATTATACTATTTTGAGTGTTTTGACTGAAAATATTTTAAATTAAAATTAAGTTTTTACTTAATTTTGATTAATGAAAAACATAATTAAGTATAATTAAGGTCTATTAATTGCAAAATTTATTCATTCCTGAATTAATTTATTAAAATTGAATACTTTTCGTGCTTGCTGCCTCACTGCAGTTCGACCCCTTGCTTTCTCTATACACTGTATTTATGATAAATGGTACTTTTAATTTTCTTGTATAAGTCTAAATACAAAATCAACGACATATTTACACACCATTTTAGGCTTATCAATACCATAAGTACTTCAAGCTTATGTTGTTAGTACTAAAAGGTGAATGAATCAACCAAGAGATTTTAAATGCCATTGCTTAGGGACTAGCAATGATTTAAGTTGGGGGCTCGATAACATGCATTTTTCGTACCTTATATGATCATATTTAGATGTTTATTTGCATTAAATCACTCATATTTCATGTTATCAAGCTTAAAATGATTGAATCTATTTGTAGAATTATTTCCTGAATTTGCTGCATATTTTGGATTTTTTCTAACTGTAGATTCTAAAAGAATATAATTTTTAAGACACAATGTGATTTTTCTGAAATTATTTTGTGTGTCACGTGTTGCCATTCGATTCGTGAAACGTCGATGAGTAAGAAGCCATTTTAATGATTGGCGATGACCAATCATTTTAGCACGCAATCATCACTTCGCGATTCATGAAGCCATGATTGCAGTCAAAACTAACGGTGCCATCTTTTTTATGTGTTTCTGCGCAAGGTGACGTGGCCGAATAAAATTTATAAATTTACTCCGATGATTGTAAAATTTATCTTGAACTTGCTTCCTAGTTGTGTGGGCTGATTGAAAGATAGTGAGTTTTGAGATCCATCAAGAGTGTTCTTGGTGTCCTGAGTGTGTGTGAAGAAGCATTTGAGAAGAGGGGTAGCTTACCGGCACTCGTAAATTACTGTGATCTTGGCGGAATGTAAGGATCTAAGGTAAGCATCTTCGTCTTACGTTGTCTTCTTTCTGTTACTAAAGCTCACAAATTTAGGATTTATAATCATACTAGCGCACTAATTCTACTCTCTTATCTCTTCTTTTCATCATCGCCACCATACCACTTCAAATCCAATTACTATCTTTGTTCACACCGTCTTCATCGTCATATCCACCACAATCACTTACTCTTTTCTTTAAGTTAAATTAGCTTATAACTACATATGTTTTATCGATATCACTAGCTAATATCCTGGAATTTGTTTCTGTCGATTCTCTCATCAATCATAACAAGTAGAAGAAAGTTATCCCTTAATCATCATTCCCTGTGGAGACGATCCGTACTCATTAGTAACTAAAAAAGTATGGTGAAATATATTTTTATTGAATAATCTCAACTACCAATGCCAAATTTTAACCCTAAAATTGAGATTATTAGGTGCCCTTTGCGGATCCAATGCGGCTGCCCACTGCTGGCTTGACCGCCTAGGGGTCAATCGCGGCCCCACCTAGGGATTGATCGTGGCCCCGCCTAGGGCTCGACCGCGGTCTTGCCTGGGCTCCGTCTAGGCACAGCCAAAGGCTCCACCACAAACGTCGCCGAGAACTTAGCGGCACCTTGTTGTGGTCTTCACCACTGCCCCACCGCGGTCTCCACTACAGCTTCTTTGCAACTTCCCGACCATCCTAGTGTCCACTTGCAGCTTGTTGCCTCGCTCACGTATGAGCACATCTTGTTGTTGTGTTGTCAAACTCTGCAACACCGCCGCATCCTGCTCCGCAGTGCTCCACGGCAAGTCAGCCGGTGCTCCCATTGTATTCCCGGCCTTCTTTCAGCGCTCTTGGTATCAATACCGGCGATCTTCCCAATTAGCAATTATCTCCGAGCTGTGATCCTTTGCCAAGTCTTGAGGTATGGATCATCTAAATGATTCAAACCCATTGACATGGATTCTTTGTCCACTCAACAAAGGTGCTCTCTGACATTCTATCACAGTACAACTCACTCGGCCGGTGTATATCTTCAATGGACACAACTATGGGTCATGGGCATCAGGATTTGAGCATTTGCTGACGTCCCGCAACCTGAGTCATCATCTAATGGAGGAACCTCCTGACATGACATCGCTGGCATATGCAGATTAAAATCAGCTCGACATGGCCATATTAACATGGATACTCAAGAGCATTGAACAGCCAATCGCCAAGCCCCTAGCTCGTATCTGATCGGCTAAGCGACTATGGACGACATTGGATAACATGTACGCCAATAAAAGCAACATTGATCGCACGGTGGAAGTCTTTGAAACACTCCTCCCATTTAAGCAAGGAGAATGTACGCCCCAAGCTCACTTTGGGAAAATCTAGGCTATAATTCAAGAATTGGCCGTCTACCAGCTAGCCAAGACAGACTTGCGAACGTTGGAGCGTTATCACCAAGAGTTGATAACTGGCGCCTATCTTGGCGGACTACATCTGTCTATCTCCTCCCAGCTCAGGGGTCCTCTTCTCTTTGGAGATTGTGTTCATGACATCACTCAGATGTTCTCCACTACACTTTGGGTAACCACAAGAGTGTCACACGTCTCACAAGGGGCCTCTCCTACTCCGTCAACAATGGCAGTATAGGCACCTTCTGTTCAGCGGACTGAAGGTAGTCGACCACCTTGCTAGAAGGGACGGAATTATTTTCCCCCATGCTCCTACTGCTGGGTAACAAAATCACTGCAATATGCCCAACTAAAGGTAGAAACTTCAGCTAATCAAATGCCACCCTCCCCATCAAATGTCCCATTACTGGCATTTCAGGTAACACTCACATCAGCTGAGTTGGATGCATTATGGCAATTTAGAGGCCTATCTGGATCTTCTCATCCATCACTGACATTTGCCTCATCCACGTCAAGTACACATGCCTTTATTGCTTCTTCATCTTTGTCATGGATTATTGACTCAGGGGTCTCCAAACACATGACCAACAATCCTCCCTCCTTTCATCATACAAACCTACCTCTCTATCTCCTTCTGTCACCATTGTTGATGGTCGAACATGTCCAATCAAAGGCCTTAACCATACCACAGCCTCATCACACCTACCTCTCACCTAAGTTCTACATGTCCCCAAAGTTCCAGCCAATCTTCTCTAAGTCAGCACCATCACCTGTACCCTCCAATGCTCTGTAACATTTTTTTCCTACTTATTGCACCTTCTAGGATCTGCATACCAGGTGGAAGATTGGTCTAGGGAATCTACTAGCTCGTCTCCGATGACATCCATTCTAGCCCTAGGGTACTTTTTTCATCCGTTTTGTGGCATCAACGCTTGGGACATCTATCTTTTGAAACATTACAGAAAATATTTCCTTCTCTCGCTCCTTTATTTGTGCGAGTTATGTCAATTAGGGAAACATCATCATTCCTCCCATCCACGTCGTGATGGACCACCCACGTCTTCTCTGTTTGACCTAGTCTATTGTGATGTTTGGGGTCGTTCGTGTACTCCTATTACTACATAGTCTTTATTGATGACCATACCAGAGTCAGCTGACCTATCTTCTCCACGATCGCACTGAAATTTCCTCTACAATCATCCATTTCTTCAATGAGGTACAAACTCAATACTCGACTATCCCAAAAATCTTTCGTAGCGATAATGCCTTGGAAATAGTTCAAACATCACTTCAAACATTCTTTAGTGATCGTAGTATAATTCATCAAACCTCATGTCCTCACACCTCACAACAAAATGGCATCGCCGAACAAAAACACCGCTCCCTATTTGACATAGCTCACACACTTCTCATTGAAATGCATGTCCCTCAATATCTCTGGTCAGATGTTATCTTCACCACTACATATCTCCAAATTTGTCTCCCCTCCACAGCCCTCAACGGCGACATCCCACTTCATCATTTTCATTTGAATAACACTCTTTTTTTTTACCTCCAAAAGTGTTTGGTTATATTGCCTTCATCCAAGATCACTCCACATCTCTTTCTAAACTAGCCTTTCGTGCTCAAAAAGGAGTCTTCATTGGCTACTCTCAGACGCAAAAATGGTATCGTGTTTATTTTTCATATACCCAGACTTTCATCATCTCAGCCGATGTTACATTCCATGATGAGTTTCCCTGATGGAGCGCGTCTAGATGACGCCAGCAAATCATCAGCGGAGCCATCAGCATCGTCATGAGCATCACCACCGGTTCATGTTCAGCCCGACCGGCATGCCAAAGCATCCGTGAAGATGTCGGGGTTTAAATACTCCGGGCGGAGCGTGTCCGCGCACATGTTTGTGTTTTAATTATCTGTTTTCAGTCATTTAATTCTGTTTTTGTGTTCATCACGACGAGTGCAACCTACTTGTCATGAAACATCCGTATCATTGCATTTTTGTATCTGTCCGTATCATTTTCGCATCGTTTTAATGTCTCGAGTTCTATCTTTGTTCTAAAAGGGGGGTCACCTAATGAGCCTCCCAAATGGACTCCTTTTAAGGGCCCCATCATGGCCCTATAAAAGGCCATGATGAGCCCCACGTTCATTTGAGATCTGGTTTTCATTGTGGAAGTTGTTTTTCAGAACCAGGTCTCACAAGAGGGAGAAGAGAAGGAAGAAGAAGAAGAAGGGGAAGAGGGGAGAAGGAAAAGGAGTGGATCCAATGTACTACCTTTTCTAGAACTTTGGTCATTGTTGCCAACTCTGAATCGTCTCTGTTGTCAACCCCAACAGGAAGCCCTTTTCCGGATAGTGTTCTTACACCAGCCAGATCAGCAGTTCCTAGAATGATTCATGCAAACGATTGCGTGACACAATGCCTACTGAACTCGATGCTTGCTGTGACTCCTCAGTGCGTTGACGATCATCACACAACACCGCAAACACCTTTCTCTTCACGAACTGGTAATCAGTTTGCCGGCAACCTCTACAGGTTCTGGGTAGGCTTGACTACTACCCAATAGGTGCTAGTCACCGTCGCCCATTCCACGACGGATAGACACACCGATCGACTCACCTTTCAGCCTTCAATTTGACGTGGAACTATCTGGTTGGTTGATGCGACCGTTGCCCTGCCTCCGTGCATGTGCAATTTGGCCGCACCCCTGCACGACAGGAGGGATACCTTTCGCAAGCCATGTCAACTAAATAGTTAGTCAACGGGTCCCGCCTTGCCACCACATACAATTGTCGCCGCAATGCAATCGTTGCCTTGAGAGGGTCAGCGCTGTTGTTCGATCGCTGCAAGGAACTGCTGGACGTTGGCCACTAGTGTGACGGTTGTACTCATGGGTTAACCGCTAGTGAAAGCTTGCCCAACGCGCTGTGTTTCCCACCACCACGAGTCATCACTTGTCGTGTGTTCACGACGCTCTGGCGTGCACAAGATCCACCAGATAACACTACTACCACCGTCGCATATGCACTTCTGTCCTGGGATGTGATCCATGGCATCCAGTTGTACGCCCACCATCGGTTCGGACGTCACCAAATGGAGCCAAAAAGTTAGCCCACTCCATCGAGCCATCGCTGTGCACTGCCACCTGTCTCCTCGCTAGACTTGACTGACCGCTTGAGCCCTTCGTGGCTAATCGCCACTACCACTCTTTCTCATCTCCGACATTCGATTAAACGCTCCTGTGCCGCGACATTGCCGCCGGTCAAGCCCGCCTAGCAACATCAACGTCACGACTACACCTTCTTTCCCACCCTGTCCCGGGCACCAATGAAGATTTCAACGACGAGCGAACCCGCTAAATAGGTACGCCGTCCCCTTGCTAGCCCGTTACCTTACTTTCAATATATTTTTGACTGCACTCCACTGCGCTTGGGTTAGAGATAATTATGAGAACTATCGCAAAATTTATGACACGAGTGATTCCTTAGGTATGGGTTGAGCACATCTGTTATGTGCGAGTCCCTATGGAATTCTTCCATTCGGTGTCGTAGTCGTCATTGTCATTACGACGAGAGTCACAAGGTCACCTTCATCGTCCTTTGTCGCTCGCCCTAGAGCTCGGAACTCGGCAAATTCCCCGCAAGTCAGACCTGCACGTACACTCAACTAGGTTTTATCGCATCATGTAGTTACATTCACTTAGTGAATTTACCCATCGAATGACGATTCCTCCCTTCTTCTCTCTAGAAAGGATTCCTTCTCGTGTCCCCATAACACCTCCACCGGGCTTCTCTCCTTTGCTCGACGTTATGGATTTCCCTCCTCTTCTCATTTGTCTAGGATCTGATTCATCAATTCCCACTGGATCCTTCACGGCTCAGCCTCCTTCACCACCGCCAAATGCAGATCTGCCAGTCTCTGATGGTGCCTCGATGCCTGCCTCTCCAGCTTCTTCACGTTCACTAGTGCCCGATGCTGATCCGCCAGTCCCCGATTGTGTCTCAATAACCGCCTCTTCCCCACCCTCCACAAATGATCTTCACCTTCCCATTTCCCAATGCAAAGGTACATGTATGTGAACTCAACATCCTACCTCTAACTTTGTTTCCTATTATCGCCTCTCTCCTTCCTTTCACACCTTTGCCCTGGCCGTCGCCTGTGAGTCATTACCCAGGATGTATGAAGAGGCAGCACAAGTACTTGCGTGGAAAGCTGCCATGGATCTTGAAATAAATACACCTACTCACGGGGCACATGGACATTAGTCTCTCATTAGTGGGATGGGAATATTGTAACATGCAAATGGGTGTTCACAGTCAAACACAATCCGGATGGGTCAATTTCCAGACAAAAAACTCAATTGGTTGATCGCGGCTTCACCCAAGTATATGGGATTGACTATACGAAAACCTTCTTTCCTGTAGTTCTCTTTTCCATCTGAGTGATTCTCTCTTTGGCGGATAATCAGGCATGAAGTATGCATCAGCTTGATGTGTCTAATGCGTTTCTTTATGGTGATTTGGAGGAGCAAGTCTTCATGGAGCAACCTCCGGGGTATATTGCTCCAGGAGAGTCATCCAAGGTATGTCATTTGAAAAAGGCAATCTATGGCCTTAAGCAGAGTCCTCGCGTGTGGTTTGCCAAATTTGGTAGACTTCTCAAGAATTTTGGCTTCACCTCATGTCAAGTCAATCCTACGGTGCTCACCAAGAGCACTAATGCAGGTATTATCATACTTGCAGTCTATGTGGATGATATGCTTATTACTGGCAGCACCAATGAGGTTATTCAGGCCACCAAGGTCTATCTCATGCAGCATCTTAGTTTGTGTGATTTGGGGACTCCTCGATACTTCCTCGGCATTGAGTTTGCTTATTAGGGTGACAAACTCTCTCTCTCTCAAAGAAAGTATGCCCTAGATATACTCCAAGAAATGGGACTTCTGAGATGCAAGCTGGCATCATCTCTAATGGAGGTTCGTCCATCCTTTTGGCATACATCATCACCACTCCTGGCTCATGCAACATCTTAGTTTGCGTGACTTGGGGACTCCTCAATACTTCCTCGGCATTGAGTTTGCTTATCAGGGTGACAAACTCTCTCTCTCAAAGAAAGTATGCCCTAGATATACTCCAAGAAACGAGACTTCTGGGATGCAAGCCAGAATCATTTCTTATGGAGGCTCATCCACCTTTTTAGCATACGTCATTGCCACTCCTAGCTCATGCTGACCAGTATTGACGATTGATGGGGAAACTCATTTATCTCACAATGACACACCCCGACATTGCATATGCGGTTAGTGTCCTTAGCCAATTTATGCAGGAGCTACGTCAAGTTCATTGGGCAAGAGCTTTACGGGTAGTTGCATATATCAAAAGTGCGCCTAGGAGAGGACTTCTTTATCAACACCATCATCTTCAAGTTGAAGCCTATTCTGATGCGTCATATGCGACAGACCTAGGGGACCACAAATCCCTATTACACTTATGTCGGTGGTAATCTGGTCATTTGGCGCTCTCGTGAGCAAAAGGTGGTTGCATGCTCTAGTGCGGAATCTGAACATCGTGCCATGGCTTCCATAGCTCGTGAGATGGTATGGCTTCAGCTTTTGTTACAGAGGCTTGGTGTAGAGTCTCCAACACCTACGCGTATGCACTGCAATAATCAAGCCGCTATCTTCATCGCAAAAAATGAAGTGTTCCATGAGCATACCAAGCATATTGAAGGGAACTGCCATCACATTTGCAACAAAGTAATGGCAGGGATCATTTTGACTCCATTTTCACATCATTTCAGCAGCTTGCGGACGTCTTCACTAAGAGCCTGCCGAGAATCTCGGATGATAGGATTAGTACCAAGCTGGGCATGACTGATCTATATGCTCCAGCTTGCAGGGGAGTGTCAAATAAGGCCCATTAGGCCTAATCCACTATCCTTTTCTCTTTCTCTCTTTTGTCCCACTTAGATTAATTCTCAAATCCTGGCGTCATTAGCCTATATTAAGGCATGTAATCTTCTCTTATTAATATAGAAAAGGAATACAAACATTCTCTCTTTGCCACAGTATGAAAAGATGTTGTTACAATATATCACCGTCTTCTTCTTGTTGATTTTGTTGTAGCTGAAATGTGGGAAATTTAAGATATTACCAACCCTTTTTTTGACACACCTAGGGCAAAAAGAGATTAGGAAATAAACAAGAATAGAACAACAATTGGGGACAACAAGTTGAAGTTTATCATGCATGTGGTACTTATGAAGAGTGTTGGAAATGAAAAAGGAGAGCAAAGTGAAACTAGAGTCTCAATTAGTTGGAGAGTATGCATTGGTTATACAAAATTAAAATTTTTTACTAAAAATATCATTATCCATCCCCTTGTCTTCACCAAAATGTAGATGAATTGGAAGGTTCAAATTATGTCGGTATTTCTACGCATATATTTAGGATCTAACCAAATATTAATTTATCCTGAATGTTAAAAATTATGACTATTGGTCTTATTAGAACCTTGTCATTCAGGAGAGTGTCTTTTGGATTATGTACTTGTTTTACCGCATACCAAAGAAGCGTAACTGCTATGCATTTGAAATTATTTATGGATGCATTTTCTATCTTTGCTTGATGGATGTTTGGCTAATTTAACAAAGATTTTACAAAGAGGAGTGGAAAGAAAGCTGGTGCTTTGTCGGGAAAAGTCCTACTTTGTGGTAAAAAAGATAGCAGTTTTGGGTCATCTAGTAAGCAACCATGGACTAAAAGTAGACAGCCAAAACAAAAGTCATCAATAATCTCAAGCTCCCAATGACACGAGGACATATAGCGATGGAAATTCATGTAATCAAAAGGACAGTCAAAAAATCCATATCACATTTAATGTACTTTATTATAATATATTCATTACTTACATGTTTAATGGATATAATGTACTACATATGTATTTGATGATACTAAATGACTTATGATTAGATCATAATGGGCATAAGCTTAGTGATTAAACATGCACTATTAGTATTGAGATATAAATGATACTTGAGAAGGACATTATGTTATCCAGTTACAAAAATACTTGATATTCCCTCTTATTATATGAATAAGGATGATCCCGTAGGCATTAGTATGCAGATATTAAAGTCAAATAGTGAATGTACTTTAGAAAAAGAGCCCATGAATTCATCTGTATAAATTGCTAAATTGTATTATACTTAACTATCAATCAGGTTGATTAACATCATGATAGTGTGAATGGTTCTTAGATGCAATCCATTAAATACATAATAAAAATTGGATGATTTTACTTTTGAGTATGATCTATAATTTCCTATTCATTGTGTGTTGCTAATTAGTCCAAACGAGACGAAGGAGCCAATCTTGTGTGCCAAGGATCCCCAATATACATAGCTAAACATATCTGTCTTGATGAATGGAGGAACTACAGATTCAATCAGACCAAAAGTGATTGATGGTCATATGTAAAATATATGTTGTGATTTTATTATAATTCTTACACTTCACTAAGCAATGCACTTTCATATGGATCACTACTCTAGAATACAACATGTAGAGGGTTCCTCGGTCATGCAGATTTCTATAAAAAATGATTATAATGTTTGCTGACTTTTCTAGAGAATTTACTAACCTACTAGCTAAAGATAAAAATTTGGGAAGTAATGAAGTAGGAAAGTAGCCTTGTATAAAAATTCAGAAAGCACTTGTGAAGGTATCAGCTTTATAAGAAATAAATTAGAGTTTGCATTTTGAAATGATGTATGATGTTTTTGACTTTGTACTAAAACTTGTGCTTGGTCAATGGAATTTCAAGAAGCAGCTTGAGATTTGTAATGCTATCAAAAGCTCTGGTGAGGCCCAGGTACAGTAGATGACTACTTTGAAGGAATTGCCAGAATTTTGTTTGGGTTATGATACATTTAGGTAATATTTATTTGGTAATAAAA
Organism: Wolffia australiana; assembly: GCF_029677425.1. Classification (NCBI taxonomy): domain Eukaryota; kingdom Viridiplantae; phylum Streptophyta; class Magnoliopsida; order Alismatales; family Araceae; genus Wolffia; species Wolffia australiana. The sequence goes on from NC_135844.1 coordinate 10,757,455, forward strand.
TAATTATATTTTCTGATGATGCTGTTATTTAGTACTTGATAAATAAAAGAACCAATGCACAGTTTTAGATGGATTTTAATAATTTAATAACTTGATTTTAATATTTTAAAATAAGCATATATTGGGACGAAAAAATCTTGTGGATAATCGTTCATACTGATGGCATGGAAATCAGTGTATAATTAAGTTTGAAAATGTTTTGGCCGAGTATATTCATTAAGTAAGCACTATAATAACTCATTGTTCTGCACATTCAGTGAATTATTTAGTTCAGGAAAAACCCTAGATCATAGATGCAGGCAAGAAAAAAATTTATGAGAGGTCTCTAATTATATCTTTGGAAAGACTCTGAATTATTTGATTTAGGAGCAGATCCTATTTTGAGAAAATATGTCTCTAAAGATGAACATATAACTATTTTAGAATCTCCTCATTCATAATTTCGTGGTTTAATTTTTTCTTCATAAATTGATACTTTTAAAGTTTTTCAGTGTGGTTTGTTATTGCCTTCTATATTTTAATATTCAGATATTTCTTTTTTTTAAATATTTTAATTGTAAATAAATAGTGAACCTGAAAATAGCAATGGAATGGTAGTAAAACTAATTATTGAAATAAGATTATCTTATTTATGGGGGATAGTTTTCATGTAAATATTTTCCACCATTATCTAGACAAGAATAGATATTGACGGTTGTTTGTCCAAATTTAGGGGTTTTATGTCATTGTTTCAATTTGGACTTAGCCAAAAATGTTTATGAAAATTTTCATTTAAATACTCAATAATTAATATAGGGACACTGAGGGGTCGAACCAAAGAGATGCAGACATTTAATTTCAGAATTTTATTAAGTTTGGAATGAAATAAAGTAGTTTAAAAGCGAGAAATATGATTTCTGGGATTTTTAGTTGATTTATAAAATTATCTATGATTTAAATGGAGCAGAAATTCAGAAAAAAACACTAAAAATATTTTATACTAGTTTTCCTAACTTAATTAATACCAGAAATAGAAAATAAATATTTTTTATATTTTTGTAGAATTAAATTCACACCCAAAGGCACTAGAAATAACAAATATGTTAATTAAAGCATTTGGAGAACTTTTTAAAATTTATATAAATCATGAGAAATTGACCATATAAATTTTAAAGAATTTTTCCTGAATTTTATGACTTGTAAATTTTAAATTATTTTTGTAATTTTGTAGGGAGTTAAGAGATTTTTCAATGCCAAAATAATTTTAGGGATTGTTTCTAATTTTTTTGCAACTCTGAAATACGGAAATAATTATTTAAACGTCTTTGGCGATCAGTAGCAGCGGTGGTGGATGCCCAAAGTTGGGCTTTGGGTCGGCAAGCCTAGTTTGACCCCAACTAGGGCGACTCAATTGGTTCAGCCCAATTCAGGTTTGGCCCTATTTGTTCCAGACTTAGCCAAATTTGGTTAAGTTCTGGACAGAGGGTGCTCTTCTGCCTGTCGGGTATGCACACAAACCATGTGCGAATTGGCAGGCGGAAGGGCGTCTTTGCCGTGTGCGGATTGTCGTGCAGCGCATACCATCGCATGCCAGCGGTGATTGGTGTGAAAGGACATTTTTAAAGTGTAGAAAACTTGTTTTGTTTTATTGTATTTTCAAGAGAGACGAAATGGAGAATGACGGAGGATATAGAGAGATAACAGAACAGACCTTAGAGAGAGAAAAGATGGGTCTAGCGAGAGAAGGTGGTCTAAATGAGGAGATATAGAGAGAGGGTAAGGAAATGATGTAGGGGAAGTTTGAAGTGGAATTTGAAGGTGAAAAAGGTTGAGATTTTTTATAAATTTTGGGGAATGAGTTAGATTTATGCATGAAGTTCTAGATAAAAAAGTAGGGAAAATAGGTATTTTGAGTGAGAAAGTGATTGGTTTAAAGGAGAAATTGATAGAGGATGAGGGAAAAATGGAAACCTGAATTCTAATTGCCTCAATGTAAGACTATTGAGCCCTCAATGCTTCCTCTCAATTGTGGATCATTATATTTTTCCAGGATTAGGCATTTTCAATGAAAACAAGAGATGAGATTGAATGAAAACTTTAACAAACATACATCAAGCAGGTTGAACAACCTGGATTCTGAAATATGCCTTTTTCTCCTGGCCGGCTACTTGCTAGAGCACATCCAAAATGAAGGAAAATGATGGAGGAAAAGAGTATTTATACATAGGGAGAATTACTAAATTATCCCTTTGGACATTTTTTATTCTCTTTCCTTGCCATTTTGCCTCTTTTTCTCCGTTGGTTGGGAGCTTTGCCTTGCAATTTCTGGCTTCTTTCTTTTGTAAGGTACTGGAAAGCCCAATAGGCAGGTCAGGTCATGGCCCATCTCCCTCTGATTGCTCTTTTGGAGGGCCACAACACCATTTGATCATTTCAAGCCCATTTGTCCAATCCATGAGCTCTCAAAAATTCTCCAACTCCTTAAGAGTTGTATCTTTTCATTCCTGTAAGTTTCTGCACAGGTGGAACTATAAAATATTCATAAGTAATAAAGCTTCTTTACTTCAAAGAAGTCAATGAGGTTATTTAAAAATAGCCGTAATGTGCAGAAATTGGACAATCCCACCCCAGCCTAATAAGTATGGGGTTCATCAGAAGATGACAATCCCACCCCAGCCTAAAGCAATTGGACAAGTTTATAATATGCATTGTTTATTATACAAATACTTTTAATTTAAAATTGGATGACGCAAATTGTTTAAGGTCAACCTAATAAAACTCCTAAAGTTGAATATGCTATTTGATCTGAAAACAACATTCAAATAAAACAAAATTAAGTTTGGAGTCTACAAACTCAATTTATCTTAAGTACTCAAATCCCAAAAAGGGCTCAATCAAATAATATTTAGGGGCGCTACGCCATTTGATTTCAGCCAACCGAGATAAACACACGGATCAAGCTGCCGTTGTTTTTTATCGTAGGTACTTGTAGCTTCCTCGTAAGTCGTTGTCCTTGTGGCGTGTGACAAATGCCTTCTCAGAGTCCATGGAATTTAAATCTATGGGCTCCACACTAAGGAGAAAGCCAGGCACCCAGCACAAGGCCGTGTGAGTTACTGTCTGTTCGCAGATGTCAAAGCCCAACAACTCTTCCTCGGCTTTACCCATCTCCGTCGTGAGCTCTGAATTTTGTTCCCCCAACCATGTCGATATCTTCATCCAACAGAAGTTCTTCAGCGGTACTGGAAAATACTACACCGTAGAAGACGCGAGCAATAAGGTCCTGTTCCAGGTGAAGAAGGAAATCTTCAGCCTGCGAGGACGACAGACGCTACAAGACGCTTCCCTCCGACCCATATTAACCATGCAACGAAAGGCAAGTACTTTCTTTCTAAAACAGTTTTCCGAGTGATTGTCTGAGAATTTTATTTCCCGAAACTCTGTGAAAGCTGACTGACCAGATTTCCGTCTCGCCCTGTTCGAACGTCCGTTCCCTAACCCTAAAAAACGTTTTTTATTGACGGGTTTGTCTTCAGTTTTGCACGGCCCACAGTACGTGGAAGGTCTTCCGGGGCGACGGGACGGAGGACGGAGATCTCCTGTTCATCGCTAAAAGATCGCGCGTGATGCAACTAAAGACTACCCTGAACGTCTTCCTCGCTGAAAACACTTGTGCGACCGTTCCTGATTTCAAGCTCAAGGGGAGTTACTGTGACAGATCTTGTATAATTTATTCAGGTGATTCCTCGACCATCGTTGCCGAGGTAATATGTTCAACTATATATCCCTTTTCTTCCATCTTTTTCCGGTTATCCTGTTTTTTTCTAGAATCAAACTGATTGTCTTGACAGATGAAGAAGCATCGAAAGCTGAAAGATATGATACTAGGAAAGGAGAGCGTGACTATTCTCCCCAATGTTGATCAAGCGTTAATCGTAGCACTAATCATCCTTTATAATGAAATCAACAAAGAAGGTGGATCATAGGGGAGCCACCGCCGCTGGAGTATGATGAGAAGTAATCATGACGAAGATAAGGCAGAAGTGGATGATTCCGCTTCACTCATTCCATCTTACTTGTTGACTTTTCCACTTGAATTTTGCTCCAGTTTTTGCATATATCATAAGTAACGGTGAGAAGGTAAATATCTGCTAGTTATGACCTTCCCCCCACCCCGTCTGACATGTAAATAAGTGTGTGACTTATGAATAAGAGTAGTCCCAATTAACGAATACGCATATGTATTGAACTGTGGGCTCTTTTCCTTCTCCTTAGTCAACTCTATCCTATTGATGACTTCTTATTTCTCCTCCACGGATTTTGAGGATCTCTCCCATCCACAAAAATTGTAGAAGGAAAAAAATCCTTATTATTAGAAGATGAATATGGGGAAACGATTTATTATTGCAACAAGGTTCTTAAGATTGCTGAAATGCATGAAAAAGGCGTTGCGGATTTAGAGAATAAGATATCTAACATAGATAATTGTTAAGTGTTAATATACCCATAAAAGCATGTAAAGTAATTCCACGATACGCTCTTGCCATTAAAATAAAGATTACAGAAGTAAGCCCAGGTGTTGGATCAGCACACTGGACAATCTGTGTTAAACATAACAATCGACAGGGGATATGTACCACAAAGAGTTTCAAATAAAAAATTGAGAAATTAAAAAATCAATAGACGAGGCACAAACAGCTTGTTATTCTTTTGACGTTGTGGATCGGTTCTCATATTTCCTGAAACAAGGAATAACAACAAGGTCGGGTCTGCCTTTCTTCGAACACAGTCATTTCCGCTTCTGAAGAAACAATGAACTGAAATGAGCAGTAGAAATAGATTGAAAAAAGAATTGGGTGATAATGAAGAGAATGTTGTCCCCTAGAGTTCTTTGATTCCGACTAAATTCCAAAAGTATGTTGTTCACCATCTGAGCAATTTTGGAAAAAGTACAGCCTCTCGTGAAAGAAAATTTGGTTATTATCTTGTATATTGTGCGGAACATTCTGATGGACCCACAAAGGTATTCAATATGATCCCAAGGACAATGGATGATTAAAACAATGAGGTTGGCCTAACCCCAAAGATGCTCTCACATTGTTTGTTGATCAAACATAACTCAGCCAAAGCATTGTGGTATATAAGTAAACCATTAAATATGCAATATTACACAATGAATGAAGAAAGTATTGGGCCAGATGAGATTCGTCTTTCATGATTGATATCGGAGAAACAACATTGTATCGTTAAAAGAAGGTCCAAACATGAAAGTGTAGCATTAGCTGCCTGAATAACCAATTACACAGATCATTAAATTCCAGGAAAGAATTTGAATTTCACATTTGAAATGGGATAGCATATAGTAGAGTGGACTGGTAATTTTTTATTAAAGTCATTTTTTTTTATTTAGTACTCAGTGAATCAATATGATGAAAAACTATAATGAACCAACAATATTTGTAGTATAGTTGATAGAGAGACTCAATATCACCTAGTTGATTTATCTTGGATAACTAATGGATAAGGAGGGGGGTATAACCAGATTGATAATTTAAAAATTGATAGAATCTCTAAAAAAAATAAATATCACTTGATCATGATTCATAGTTTTAAGTTATACCATTATACCCATAAGTTAGCAAACCCGTTGCATTCAAAACATCATTAGGATGATATGAATAATTTGTCAGCCAATAGATGTCTGACTAATTTTTAAGCCTGGAATTCATATGATAGATCCAGTATACCTCAATTCCTTGGTCAACGGAAAAAAAATAATTATACAAATATTTTGGATGTCCTACATTCAAATCTCAACTAAACAGTTTATATTAAATTGAGATTAAAAGTGATTAGAATAAAAATGAAATAAAAGGATGGTAGAGCTTGTATCACGAGGAGAGTAAATGTAAGAGATCAAGCATTGAAAATTATTATTTTTGATATATAAGGCATCAATGTCCTTCACAAAAAACATAACAAACCTATGGATAACTTCCTATCTTACAATAATGAAACCTCAAATTTAGATACTGGGTATCATGGAATGACGTATGTTGCCAGCATTACAAAAATAGACTAAGAATTTAGAAAATTAAGAAATTATGAGCACTTAGAAACAACATGGGTTTCCATTGAAACTCTTTGGAATTGTAGAGAGGCTACTCATCCCACTAAAATTTAAAATGGAACAAAACCGTCATAGAAAGAAGATTTCTGGAAGGAATATCAAAACTAAATAAAGCTTATAAAAAGTTTCATAAAATAAATAAGTATATGTAAATCTACAAGATTCAAGTATTCAAGAATATTCTTATGAATAAAAAATACATCACAAGCAACACTACACACAATATCACCAGTGCAAAGGATATCAACTTACCATGAGGAACTAACCATTGAGTTTTAAAAACTAAAGATTAAGTATCATTATCTGGTAATAGTTATACAAATCTGAGAAATATGCCGCAGTGACTCAAAATATCTCCCGGACAATAGTTTCAATCTTCTTAGAGCTTGCATATGGATATATGAAACTAAAATTACTGAGAGCCTTAAAAGGATATATCTGAAAATCCAATAGGTGGAAATCTAAGAAAACAAGTTGGAGACGTAATTTTGGTTTTTAGGATATGATACTGTGTGGCAACAGTTGTGAAGTTAAAATTTAAATCTCAACAAAATTTAATAATTAAAGTGGGATATTCCACATTCCTTGGGGCATTTACCGATTTCCCACAGAAAACATTGGTGTTATGAAGTATTAGGATTATCAATTTTCCCCGTTTATATACTATATGAATGGGGAGGTTATCATTTTGTTCAATAAGATGTCGATATTGAAAATATTTTTAATAAAAGGACATAAAATGCACAGTTAAGCTTCCCAATTCAACGAGTGATTATAAAGCAATAAAAGTAGAACTATAATAGCATGGATCCCACAAAACAAGCAAAGCCTAAAATAACATTCTGTTACTTAGGAAAATATGAACATAGTTCAATAGTGCAATGGGAATCAAGCAAGGGACAATGGAGGCAGAGTGTGCCAATCAGTTGCTATATTTAATAATAATTAAACTTTATGTAGATGTTATATTTAATAATTAAACTTTATGAGTAGCAATATTTACCTGTGTGAAAACAGAGGTAAAATATTAGCATTAGGTCATTTTACAAACAATATTTCACTATGATTTTAAATTTAAACCCAAATACCATAAGATTAAACATGCATCTCATAGTAATAAAATAAAACATAAAACTTAGAATCAAGGCACAACTAAAATTACAATTTGACCATGTAGACAAGCCTCAATAAAGGCCACAAAGATAGACCCTGAGACATGAATGCATAAAAATTTTAAGTTGAGAATGAACTTGATATGAATAACTAAAGGTAAAATCTTATTTATGAATGATACGAGGATTTAATCCAGGATAATTAGACCAGAGGAAATTTATGTGAACTCACTTCAAATTTTGGTGAATAAAGTATCCATAATAATGCAGTTGAATCTTGGTTGACTGTAACAACAACTATCTAATTAATCAAACTGAATTTCAATCATTTAAAATAAATCATGTATCAATCATAAACATTATAGACTTAATATCACTTCATAACTCTTAGATGTCTTTAAATGCGTATGGAAATTATATATAGTTATTTATCGATAAGACTAACTTTGTTACATTAATATCCAGTTGATGAAGATTCTTTTATGTTTAAAACACATTTTTCGGTTAACCTGAACCCAAATAAAATCATTTAGATAAATTCAAACATGAATAAGAAGAGGCAAAAAGAATGCTAAGATAAGTCAGGTTAGAGAGAGCGTACCAACACATTTATCTGTCCTGCATTATCAAGTTGTAAAAATACAGAAGTAACATAAATAATATCCACAAAACTGATCTGATAATATGAAATTAACTGAAGTAAATGAATAATATACATATTTCACTCAACAAAACAAATTCGTACCTCAAATTTTTGTTCGTACAAAATAATTTTAACTAAAAAATATATGAAAGCAATGTCATAAAAGCAGTGTACAAACTATTTATCGAAAGGAAGGAAACAATAAAAATTGAGCAGTACCTTATTTTTATCTATTTCATTCCAATTGTATTCTTATAACTTCCATTTTCAACTAAAACCATTTGGAATGTATTTTTGATTAGTACTCCTTCCATGCTTTTTGTGTAGTAACTGATTCGTTTTAATATGCTCACTAAATATTTTCATATTATTAGATATTGATCTTGTTTTAATTTTATTATATAGTATTCATTTAAAATATAATAACATGATATAATTTTGATAAAATAATTGAGAATTTGTATTCTCTATTACTCAAAATAAACAGAAATAACATCTACCTACATTGTCTTCTTAGAAATCATCTCAATTTTCTATGCTGTTTTGTATCCTATTAATAAAATATTTAATAATCCAAAATTATGTTTTTAATACATAGAACAGAGTTAAATATTTTCTTATGAGTATCTGCTTAGAGTTTACCAAACTATTATTTTGTAAACTTTAATTATTTTTCCCATCTATAAAATACAGTACTATCTTACTTATCCAGGATATCACTTATCATTATTTCATCCTTAATTATATTATTATTATTCCATCACTTAATATTTTAATTTTTTTTTTCTATAAATTTTTAGACTGACTGTTTTCCCTGTGTTACTTAAATATTATTTATTTTAGTGCAAATCTCTATGATCCTACTAAAATCATAGTACATTATCCTATTTTATATTCACTTCTATTTTAATGGTCTATAGATTGCTGGAGATGCTTTTGTCATTTCTATTAAAAACTTATTTTTATTTCCAATAATATTAATTTAATTATAAATTATAAATATTTTAAAAATAAAGATATATTATCAAGCGAGCTCCCCTCCCTTTGGTGGGTAACCTCTTTTCCTCTTCAGTGCTCTCCAAAGTATGCAGGAAGGTTTCTCATCACACGGCTCACCACTAGATAAGGAGATTATATGAATTTCATGTGTTCCCCTCCATATTTCTTCAAATGTAAGTGATTAATAAAATGATAAATCCACTGAATATCAATCATCATATTCACAACATAAAGTTAAAAATAGCTTTGCCTCACTAATGGTGCCATTAATGATGCAATGAATATATATATATATATATATATATAATATATTTTCATTGCATCATATATAATTTCATTGCATATATATATATATATATTTTTCATTGCATCATATATAATTTCATTGCATATATATATATATATATATTACGTTCATATTTAAATAGAAATGACAGTTCACCCTTTAGGACTTAGAACCATCATATAGTTATATTACTGATAAAAAACTTGTTCAGATTTAAAGCAAAATAATCAGGTGAAAACGACTGAGAGTCCACACCCACGTGACAACACGTACGACTCTGGCCAAGTGTCTATAGTCATGATACTAAGAAATTTATGTTCACATTTCTTTTCACAAGGAAGTTGTATGCTTCATAGTTGTAATTTAATTGAAAATGTGATAATAAAAAATATAAAAAACACAAAAAAGGTCCAAATATATAATATTATTAGTAGTTGGTTCATTAAGTCACAACCCATCCTACGTTTAGGTTTTTATCCTAAACAATCCATAATAAATATAGCTGGAGAAGTATTAAAGTTTATCTTGACAGATGACACTATAAAAATCAAGATAACCGAAGTTCCTTTTCTTGAACTACTAGATTTCTCTAAAGTTTTTGCAGTTGCATGTGATGTATATGGAATTAGTATAGACAGTGTCTTGAGTCAAGAGGGCCATCTTACTGCCTTCCATAGTGAGAAATTGAATGATTCTAAGCTTGAATGAACTCTATGCACTTGTTCAAGTCTTTAAGCATTGGTGTAATTATCTGTTCTCTCAAGAATTTATCCTATACTCTGATCGTGAGGCTTTTAAATATTAGAATTCCCAAAAATAAATGCTAGGAATGAAAATTGGCTTGAATACATGCAATCTTATAATTTTTTCACCAAACAGAAGCTAGAGACACAAGATAAGGTTGGAGATCCATGAGTTTAAATGTCCAACTATTATCTGTTTTAAGTGATCAGGGTGTTGATTTTTAAGGGCTAATGAACTTTAAAAAGAATGGCATGATCTGATGAAATATATGCTCAAAACCTAGAAAGCCCTTTAAGAACCTCCCCAGTGATGGCGCAGCATTGCCGGACGTCATTGAGCCAGCACGCGAGGAGCCACCGTTGTCACTGAGCCCGCCACAAACTCGTGTCCAGCCGACACGACGAGCCGCTGCAGCGACGCGCGACCCCGAGTTCAGATACTCGGCATGACTAACGCGCCACTTCGTCGTCGAAGCATCCACTTATCCGTTGTTTTCTTTCTTTTCTTATCTTTACTTTGCTCTCTTTCTTTATCTTCTATCATCGTCGTTTCCCTTGTGTCGTGTAGCGAGGGGAAGGGCATATGAGGACACCTCCCCCCCCCCCCCCATGGGCCTGACAAGACCACTGCCCTTTTATTTTTAGTTTATTCTCCTTTTGTTGCTCAAAGGGGGCCTATCTTCACCCATTATATAAGGGGGGGGTGGGCGCCCAAGGAGACACTCTTGAATTTCTAAGTGATGACTTTATGAGAAATTGAAGAGTCACGATCGTGAGAAGAAGGAAGAAGAAGAAGGAAGAAGAAGGAGGAAGAAGAAGAAGAGGAAGGAGAGGAAGAAGGAGAAGACGGAAAAGAGAGGGGAAGGGAGCCGCCGTCCTGCCGCCGCCCGCCGCCCGACCGCCGATGTCTGTCACCCGGCCGCCGCTTCCTGCAGTCCAGCCGTCGCCCCGCCGCTGATCGCCGCCGAGACGTTGCCACTCGCACCCCTGTCGTTGCCCCTGCCGCCGAACGCCGCCCATCAACCACCCTCCCACGTTCCTGCCTCCGTTCTTGCCCCCATTCGCCACCCGCAGCCGCCGTCCTCGCTCCTGCCATCGCCCGGCCATTGCCTGCGACTTCTGCCGCGGCTCGCACCACGTCCACACTTTCTGCCACCGCCCGCGCCGTCTCTGCTCCTCCCATCGCTGTCTGCACCCTTCTCGCCATCCCTGCCACGACCCATTTTCCCCGCGCCGCGCCCTTCCATCACCCGCTTCCGCCCGCGCCACGTAGCTCGCCTCCCCCGTCGCGCGTCACCCCATAGCTATAGCCCGACCCTGCACGGCCTTGCGCCCCACCCCAGCTCTGCAACCATCGTCTGCCCATGCCTCTTCTTCCCCTCTCCTATCCCTGCTGTCCTATCCCTGCTGTCCTATCCCTGCTGTCCTATCCCTGCCGTCCTATCCTGCCTAACCGCCCGCGACACCCCATCCCGCTGCCGTTCTCTCGCCACCCGCGGACGCCCCTGCCACGTCGGTAGACCGTCTGCACGCGCGGCCACATGATATCGCCCTTATCACCTGTGGCCTGCCCCACATCGACAACGCGAATCACCACCCGCCCGGCCGTGCTCGACGCCTCTCAGTCCCCTTAGCCCGGCTAGCTGGCTGCGCTCTTCTGCCAGCAACCTGTCAACGTCCGAGCTGCCGCCGACGACGACAACGTTCGCCATCCTACCCTTGCCGGCGCCCTCCCGTCACTCAAGACTCCCGCACTCCTACGGATCTCCGGTTACGCATATCTGTCGCCAGCGCGACACGGTACCCCTCACTCGCTCTCATTTACATCCTTTACTTTCTTCAGTGCACTTTCGGTTCGCCACTTCCGCGCTCGGGTTAGATAGGTGAGCAAGAGACAGGCTGAGAAAATGACGAGAATACTACGAGAGTCTTACCTGCCCAATACGAGTCGGCCCCGCCCGACGCGTGTGAGCATTACAGCGGGGTTTCCCCGTACGGCGGCGTACTCGCCGTCGACCCTCTCGAGCGAGGTTCAAGAGGCCCGTCCTGCCTCACTCAAAATGACCCGTCAATTCTCTGGGACGGCACCCACCGCTTGTCGGTGCACGCACGTACAACACGTAGGGTCTCATTTCATGTCATACGTCATCATTCCTACCCGTCTTTAGCATCCGTCGGACGACGACTCTGGATGTGTTCCGATGAGCCCTCGATTCGATACTGAGTCCTTACCCTCGGTGACGACCGGACGACGTCCGGCATCACCCAGATTATCATTTTATTAATGGGTATCTTTTCAAAAAGATCCAGTTGTGTATACCAAAAACATCTATATGATATTTCAGGATTTTGTGTATACAAAATACATCAGGGAGGCCTTTCTAGACATTCTGAGAAACATAAAATAAGATGTGAAGCGGAAAAATGATTTTACTCTAGACTGGTCTTAAGTGCCTATGTTTATAAAACGTCTCTTGATATAATACTTAAGATCTAGGTAAAGATGATAAACAAAAAATTGGGTTATACACACATCTACCAGTTCCTAAAAAACCGTGGGAAGAGATTATCATGGATTTTTTTCTAAAACTTCCTGATGGAGCAGGAGATTCCACTCCATCAAGGATGACGTCGAAGCGCACACCGTCGCTAGTGACAGCCGCCAGCTCGTACCCCGCCAGATCGACACAATAAGAGCAAGGCGAAGGCACTTCATCACTCATAAGTTTCGGGCCATATCCTCGTGTAGAGCCCTTCTTTTCCTAGCTGAACCGATGTTTTCTCCTTTGTGTATTGTTTTATTGAAGGGGGACCCCTATGCTAATGGCCCTCCCCTTATGGATCCCTTGTTGGGGTCCATAACCATCCATATCCAAAGGATGGTGAGGGTGCCCTAATGCCTTAAAAAAGTATTTAATTTTTGGAAACATTAGTTTGTGAGAAAGAGGAACGAAGAATAAGAAGGAGAGATAGGAGGAGGAGAGGAAGGGGAGGAAGAAGGTCAAAGCCGTTGTCCATCGTTGCCTGCACCGCTGATCTGCCCAATGCAGTGCCTTGCGCCGCGCTCAGCCCTTTGCGCGTCGATCACACCCCGAGTGCGTCGTGCCCAGACTGCCTGCATGAGCCCCGATCGCCGCTTCCCTGGGCCTGGCTGCCGCGTGTTGAACGTCGTCAGCCGCTTCCCCGCACGTGCCTCAATGCCACGTCTCGCATGATGCCAATGTCTCGAGTGCTGCCAGTCTCAACCGCGTCCATCTTGGCCACAGCTGTGCCCAGCCGCGCCCAACCGCCGCACGTCAATCTTTGCCAGTCACTATCACACGCCGCCAGTGCCCAGATTGCACCAAGCCAGATCATCAACACCGAGCACCGCCCACAGCTGCTGCGTGCCGCGACACCCGCACCCTCGTAGGGCTCAGCGCACTTGCTGTAGTGCGCCGTGCTGCCCGCACCAGCATTTGTGCTCTAGTGTGGCCATGCCTAGCACCGTCTGTCGTTGTCGCGTACCGCATTACCACGCGTCGCGCCATGCTGTGCCTTAGTGCGCCTGATGCCATGCTCTACACCAGGGCCAGAACGCCATGCTGTGCCAGCATCATGCTCTAGTGTGGCCACACCTAGCAACGTATGGTGTTGTCCCATACTGCATTGTCACGCGTAGCGCCACGCTGTGCCTCAGTGCGCCTACTGCCATGCTCTACACCACGGCCAGCACGCCGTGCCGCGCACCGATCACCGTTGTTGTTCGCCGTGATCATCCGCACCCTGCATTCGAGCCACGTCGCCTTGCTCCCTTTCCACCTCTGCTCCTGCGTCACAACTCATGAGCCGCGACAACGCTGCCAGTCGAGTGACGTCGTGCCCATCTCTTGCACAGCTCCACCAACTCCACCCACCATTTCCAGCATCGACAAGTATTACAACCCCTAGACGACGTCAACTCAGAGGTACCTCACTCCCCTCGCCCGCTAGTTAATTTATCTTTTGTGGTATATCTTTCAATTACACTCCACCATGTTCGGGTCAGGGTAGGTGAGAGGATAAACAGATACGAGAGAACCTACTGAGCATTATCCCTAGGCATGGGCCGAGCCCCTCCATTACGTGAGAGCACTCCACGGACTTAGTCCGTTCGGCATCGTAGACACTTTCGTCAGTCTGACGAGGGTCAGGGGGTCACCATCGCTGTTATCGATCGTCTGTCCCTAAGTTCAGAGCTTGGCAAACCCCACGTGTTGGGGCTTGCACGTACATATGTCTAGGAGTCGTCATGGATGAGGTCTTGGACGACGTCTGCTATTCCCTGATATTTGAGCATCACCTCGATACCCGACCAGACGAGGTCCGTCATCATACCGGTATCCAAGTATTGTCTTGGTACCCTCGAGACGATGTCATCGACGTTGTCTTGCATCAATTCCTAAAAATTCATGGAACTGGTTTCTATGTTTGTTTGTAGCCCATCATTTCTAAAAAAATGGCTCATTTTATAGTGTGTCTTGAGATTGCAAACACAACAAACATCGTTTATATTTCTTTAATAAATATTTTGGGCTCCATGGTATTGTTAAAAGCATTGTCGCAATATCTAATGTTAAATTAATTAGCTATTTGACGATAATATTGTGGCATCACATGGATACCAATTTAAAATCAACATCTGATTTTTCTCCTCAATCCAATGGTCAAACAAAAGTTGTTAATCAGAGTCTCAGAAATCTTCTTCGATATCTTCTACATGAATTATCATTACACCTGGGAGTCTCTCATTCGTAGTATTGAACTTCTATATACAAGTTCTATAGATAGATCCATGGTAAAAACTCCTTTGAAATTTCAAATGGTTTAAATCCTCAAAAACCAATATATTTATACCCGAATAGCATGCATGGTCAAACATCTTTCTATACTGAATCTCTTATCCAGCATATTCATGTGTTTTATGTTGATATTAAAAATAAATTATCTTTATCAAATGAGATTTGTAAGAAACTTGAGGATTCACATTGTCATTTAAAATAATTTTAAGCAGGTGATCTTTTAATGACCCAGTTAACTTAAGCTATAATGCCCAATTTGTATTCTAAACCTCGTTACTGAGGTGTTTGGCCCTTCAAAATTTTATAGAAAATAGGAATGACTTTCTATTTTAAATGTGTCCGATTTAATTCAGTATAGAGGATTGCCAATAACACACTATATTTATATGTTCATATAAAATTTTCTAACTCAAAATGTATATTAATTTATATTTATGTCTTTATTCCTTATTTAATTTATATAAATTTTAAGCCATGTTATGGGGTTTTCATTTTCGCGTCGCTATTCAATACCTTCAACGACGAAAAATGAATTATTACAGTTAATGATTGGCTTCAACTTTTCATTAGAGGCACATCCTTGTGGCATTCCGGTTTGTGAGGCCATAACATCATTTAATGCTAACGACCCCCTTGTACAGGTGATGTGACCCAATCAAAGAAAATAAAATTTTTTTTCAATAAATCCATTGCAGTGACCAAGGGAATTCAAAATGTGAAATCATAATTAGAAAAATTATCTCTCTATTTACTGGTCATAAGCATATGCACCTCATGGCATGTCCCACACACCTGTCACTAAGCAAGCATATGCATGGTGTGCATGTGTGCATGTGGCACCCATGTGTCATTCACTAATTGGAGAAGCTTAGACATGACACTGACGTGGAATGCCTTGACACTCTGCCACATCACAAATCCTCTTCTTATTGAAATGACATTATAAATATAACGTTATACTTACCTTTTTGTCTTTTTCAAGATGCAACATGTGGTAGGATGAGAGCTCTCAATTGAGGAAGATGTAGGGCAATCTAAGAAAATGATTCTATTTGATGCTATGATGAATCAAATCCTTGAAAAACAACATGATGGCACTGAGAAGGATGAGGAGAGAGAAATCTTAAGATTAAATAAAGGGCCAGTAATTACACAATTTCAAGGTTTGATATCCAATAATCCAGAGCTCAGATTGAGCTAAAATTTTATGGGTAGCATTGTTTTTCTGTCGTCTATCCAACCATAAGGGATAGACTGAGCCCCTAATATTTTTAAAAGTATCTCTAAGCTCACTTCCCTTAGAGAAGGCACAATGAAACAACGTGAAGTTTTGACGGTCCATCAAGTGTGTTTTTGCTTTCTTCAGTGCTTGGAGAAGGTTAACAAAGAGGTGGGGAGGATGATCTATATCAGGAAGATGCCTTAATCCCGGTGGAAGATGGGGATCTAAGGTTAGTCTCTTGCCTTATATTGATCATTCATTAACACATTCACTTAGGTAGGTAATGTTAATCATCACTATCTACATTATCCATCATGGATTGACATCTATTGTTGGGTTCTAGAGGCCTAGATGTGGACTAATAAATGGAAATGACATGGAGTAAAAGACTTGTGAAATCGTAAAGGCATCGATAAAACCATTAAACAAAGTACTTTTACATCGATCAAATCTGTGACTTCTTGGATCGTGGAGTGAGATGAGTGAAGCTACTCAAATGTGCAACCTCTAGATGTATCCAAGTGATCCTCGGCACGTCAGATCTCCTCCTTCTCGTTAACGAGCCCCGTTCAACCTCCACCGTCATCATTACACCATTCCGATCGCATCGAACATGGAGAGGGGGGTGCAGGGAGAGTGGAGAAGAAGGGGAAGGCCCCTTAACAATTTTGGCCCGGCTAAATTTTATTCAGGGCCTTCCCCTATTTATACTAAGTGGGTATTTCTCATAAAAACTCCCAAAACTTAAGTATATCTTCCAACCTCCAAAAAACCATTTGTATGTGACCCTCTAGGCCCATATATCAGTCTAGTTAACGACTCTGGTGGCCCAATAACCTTTATTGGCCTTACAAATTAATTAAATTTATCATCATATAGACTAATTAATGTTGGATTGATTGAACCCAATCGGTAGGTCTAGTCTCCAACACGTGGGGTGCCAAGCTACACCTTGTGATCTAAAAGATACAAAGGAGTGTGTATTGACTCACTTATAGAACCTGTTTGTCATTGGTTACACTCTATGTATAATCCCTGTTCCACTTGATGCTCCTCGGATGATTTAGGGTATGGTCAACTGTCAAACCCTAATTGGTCATCCGAGTTAGTACTGATGCATTCAGAAATCATCGGAAAACTCTTCTCCAATATTTCACTGCCTTGGCCAAGGACTTTATCACATCATCTTTCTTGAGCTGTCAGCTCTTATACCGAGGGTGGATGATCCCATGTTGACCACTCATTCGTCTTCGTGAACTTCTTGATATACCTGAACTAAGACTGTTTAGAATTCCATGATTAGAGACT
Source organism: Wolffia australiana (assembly GCF_029677425.1). NCBI lineage: Eukaryota > Viridiplantae > Streptophyta > Magnoliopsida > Alismatales > Araceae > Wolffia > Wolffia australiana. Next base: position 10,774,697 of record NC_135844.1, read on the forward strand.
CGTTGGCCATAGTCAAAGTACAACCGTCCGTCCACAAGACATCTTTGGTCTCTCAGGTCTAAGGACCACTTACACAACCATGACGTTTATCAATCTGATTGACAGTTCGGTATAATACCATTCATGGATTCATACGGATTAATTTAGTGAACTCTTTCTACTAAAGAGCGCCCACTATCCATCCTTAGTGTCTCCACACTAATGGCTACGGGACCGGCCATACTCATCATAAGAGTGAGGCTAGATAGTGCTATTCTATCCGGATACTTCGATGTCGTTCTCCCGTGTCCTTTGAATAGGAATGTTTAGAAAACATGCTTAAAGACTAGTGATCTCTGTATTGAGGTCTCATCATAATTCACCAAGTCCGATCATGTATTCATGGACTTCATTATAAGCATCACACCTGCACTACAACGAATATGTTCTACCAATGAACATCGAACGAGACATGGAATGTGTGATTGGCTTGCCAGCCACATGTATTTCCATCATCTGTTACCATCCCCCATCAACATGTCTCACCTTCAAACCCTCCTAGATTATAAGAAACCCTAATTTAAATATTAAATACTAAATTGGATATTCCTTTTTTTATCATTCCCCCTTAGTTATCATCTCCTCTTCACATCATCTGCTATTCTACTCTCTCATTTTCATTTGCTTTGATCACGACCTACTCTCATGTAAGGCTCGTCTTATTATTATTACAAAATTTTATCCCTATCTCTTATCACCATCTTCATCCTATCGCTTCCTTTTATGCTATACGTATCCCTTCTTGTCACCTTAAAGAAAGCTATTGTCCTACGATCCATTCCCTTGGGAGAAGACTCTTGCTCATGACTAACTAGTTAAATTTCTTATGAGTAAAGGATTATAAATTTTATTGATTAAACTCAAATGCACAATGACATAAATTTACCCTACTTTTGAGTTTAACAATTGCCTAGTATTCCAGTTGAGCTGATCGAGCCTTCCCCTTTTTCAGAGTAAACACAACCTTATTCCACCAAATACTTATCCTTCAAGTGAGAACGAGAAATTTACTAAACGATCACTAACAAATTTATATCTACTGCAGAATCTGCTCAACATTAGTTTGTTACAAAATGAGTTAACACATTTATTTGAGTTTCTTGTTGGATCTCATTGGCAAAATTACTTGATCTTGATCCCCAGTGAAACATTAATTTGGAGCACTAATAAGTCTTTCGCTAGAATGAAATTCATCAAACTGGGAGTTAATTGCACTAAAGATACTATTTCCACTAATAACAGTCAACAAAAATTACATAAGTCTAAATGTTACAAGACAGAAGCTTCATTAATAACACCAAATGTGAGAAGGAAATGAAAGATGAGTGCAATCCACTCAATGAAAAAATTTGTACTCCATTGTGTATAAACCTCATACCAATGAAGAAACATTGATTGCGTCGAGGACGATGGAGTAATAACTGAACTTGAAGATCAAGGAGAATACAATGACCGCCAAGACAAAGAAGAGATGTCAGATGATGAAGATGGTGAAGAGTATACCAATCTGGAAGACACTGAAGATGAATCCAATAAAAAGGAGACAAGTAACCTGAATATGAAAGCAAAGAAGTACCTGGATATATTGCCAACTTATGAGAGCTAGATTAAGATGAAGATTGTGTTATGCCAGATCAAGGAGACCAAAAAGAACTGGACAGCACAAAGGATTATAAAAAATATGCAAATGTTCAAGAAGGAAATAGAAGAATCAAGAGTGTCAAGATAGAGGCCAAAAACTAGGGTGACACAAGTTTCTCCAACACGAGAATAATCCTCTCTTATATTCCATTCTCTCACTCCCTCTCCCTTGCTCCATCTCTTCCTCTCTCTTTCCCTTATACCTTTGTTCTCTTTCCTGCACAATTTTTCTCTCTACTTACTCCACTTTGTTTGACTTTTATTTCAACCTATTCTCTCATTTTTATATCCTCTCTTATATTCTCTCAATGCCCATTTTTATTGATTATTCTACATTCTTTTCCCTCACTAATTCTCTCTCTTCCTTTTCTTATCTACAACCCCCGTATTTATCTGTAATAATACCATTTTCTTAAAGTTAAGATAGATAGATAGATAGATAGATAGATGGATAGATAGATAGATAAATAGACAGAAAAACTATCAATATTATTTATAAAAATATGTACTACGTAGTAAAAAATGTTTTTATTTTATATTAAAATAGAGAGAACCGTTCGAGATGTCGATCTTGACAAATGGGGACAGTTTCATGAAGTTATGCAGTGGTATGTGTCTTGGTATGATTGAGTGAAAGTAAATTTATTTCTTATTGATGAGTTTACTAATGTTATAGGGGTGTGTATCTTAATGCGATGAAGTGAGAGTTAAGGTCATACTGGCTCTCATCTTTCTGTATACGTGAAAAATGTTACGTGGCCGACTTATTTGGGCTGGTAGTCATCTTATTTGTTATTATTTCAAATGGGTTAGCTCAGTTAGTTGGCCTAGGGCAAGCGTAGCCACGTTAAGTACTTGTTGCCAAAAGCTTAGGCCGAGCGTTAAAACTTAGGCCGAGTGTTTTTAGTAATGCAGACTCGAGGGCTCATTACAAGACTGGAAACCCACAAGTGGATATCTTATTAAATCCGGTCAAATCTTCAACGAGCTTGAAGAGCAGACAACTGGGGAGTGGCCCACTCAATCACTGAGAGTGAGTACAAGGCCTTAGCCAATCCAACCGAGAACTAATTTGTCTGCAATCTTTGCTTGCAGAGATCAATGGCAAGATAAGCGGCAGTAAAATTGCGAGTGTCTTTCATCTCAACGCACAGTCAACTAGCTGACTCATTCACCAAGGCACTACCAATAGAGAAATTCCTTCAGCTAAGTCCCAAATTCAAAGTCATCCCAGTAGAAGCGTCTAGATAGGGAGTAAACGGTTCAAAATAATTGTCTATTTCTGTCGTTCTCCAATAAGTAGATGTATCTTCAAGGTTTTAGTTAACTGGAATTTTCTCATTGTATTTATGATTTCATTCTCCGTTCCTCTTCCAGCCTTCTCATATACTCAACGATATAACTTTTGCTGAATAATCAGATTCCGCGTCGCAGTTTACTGTTGTATTTTCGAAAAATATTAAACATCGGAATTTATGAATGTTCTCCAATTTTTATATCGTCTTTCCAGCTCGAAGGCCTAACCTTAGCTTCCCAAGATCATCGTGGCACCTCGAAATCCCCCCTTCATTGTCTCCCATTTCATTTACAAATAACCATATTTATGCTTCTCGGTTTAAATGTCGACCCTTCGCCTCTTATATCGCAGTCCGCCAAATTTATTTTAACTTCTCAAAGAGCGTATGAGAGTCCCAGTAGGGGTTGATAATGTTCTTCATGACTTTCAAAAGATTTCTCCTTTACTTGGGATTCCTTCGTGATTTCCTCATCGACACGTGTTGCTATTTGTCTGGAACTGGTTCCCTATAAGAAGGGCGTTTCCATTGGGACGATAGTTTCCCGTCTAAAAAGCTAAATAGAGAAAAACAGAGAGGGAGAGAGAGAGATAGACTGAATGGACAGAAGTTCTTTTCTGGGCGGCGGAAAGCTGGAAAAGTCTAACTCAGGTAACATGCAAGGAGAACTCCATCTCTTTGGGGATCTCTCTCTCTTCGTGTCTTTTTTTTCTTCTCCATTTCAGTTTTGAGATCAGCAACTCCCTCATCCATCCACATTGTTCTCAGATGTATCTATCTCTGTTCTTCATCTTCTACCATCTTAACGAGGAGAAAAAAAGAACCGCTAGCGTTCTATATCCAATTTCTTTGATGCCGATGCATGCATGGTGGTAGCATTTTATCTCTTTTAATCATCTCTTGTGCTCAAACAAGATATCTACATCCTCATCTATCTCTCTTCAACGCCTCGTGAAAAAGAGGAAAACGAATCGTCCCCTGAGAAACAACATGCGGGGAGTCAGAGAGCAGTTTTTGATGGGCACCTCGAGCTCTGCTCCTTTTGTAACGCCTGAATTTTTCTGAAATTTCCCCTCATACCCCTCCAATCCTGTTGGCTATAAAAATACGTTTGATTTCACATCTTTTTGCGTAAATAAGTTTATTTTGAATTTAATACAATTTTAGTTTTAATTATATTTCGCAGAAATTTGATCTCTGACTTAGGGCTACATTAGACAAATTCTCCAACACTCAACCTTTGCTACAGATTCAATAGACTACGCCAGATAGATATCATTGTCGAATATGATACCGTTGATGGATATATGATATTTCTTGAAAAGAAAAATATAGCCGAAGCAATCAGATGTCCAACTTTGGCCCATATCAGAGAAATAATCCAAATCCTACGTATTTTAATACATTTTTGTGACGAAAGTACGATTAACTTTCTTTCTTAAGGAATCGCGTCTTCTGCGCTAAGGGAAGGAGATGAAACGGCAGCGAGCGGAGGAGGAGGGCCCGTAGTGAGAGAACAAGACAGGTTCATGCCCATCGCCAACGTGATACGTATCATGCGCCGTGTACTGCCGACACACGCCAAGATCGCTGACGACGCTAAGGAAACTGTTCAAGAGTGCGTCTCAGAGTACATCAGCTTCGTCACCAGCGAGGCGAACGAGAGGTGTCAGCAAGAGCAGCGCAAGACTATCACAGCGGAAGATCTTCTCTGGGCCATGAGCAAGCTCGGCTTTGATGACTATGTCCAGCCCTTAACCATTTATCTGCAGCGTTATCGCGAGGCCGAGGGAGATAGCCGCGGAGGGCTTTTAAGAGGGGAGCCTCTCTTGAAGAGGGCAGCTTCGGATGCTGGGATCTTCAGTCACCATGCCATCGGCCATGACCCGCTTAATCATAACATGCATATGTACTACCATCCTTATCATCATCATAATCATCATCATCGTCATCATCAGCCGCCGCCTCTGCCCTTTTTACTCGGCTCCAATGGACCAAGCGGCGGACCTGGGAATGGAGGAGAAGGGAGCTCCGTTCTGGCTCCACCCAAGGATGGGTTTCATCCATTTGCTTCGTACAAGTGATTTTCGTTGAGTTTTTCAACTTATCATGGGTCATTTGATGGTGTGAACCCAAAAACTTCCTATCTTTGATTCCATCTTTTGAAATCACCTTAAAGCCTGCAAGTACGTATTTTTTTGGTCTTGGATTTTCTCCTTATTTGGTTTGATCACAGTCCCCATTTTGGCCTCATGTTGTGCAGCTTTTATTTTGAATGATGCGATAGTCTGAATGATTTTAGTTAATTTGAATGTTGTAACTGTTTGATCTACTCGCATCCATGATTTCCGTGTTATGTACAAGAATAGCCGGAATTCAAGCGAAAAAGAAATCTAAACTCAACGACGTTCCGGCATTTCAGAAGAGATGATGATCGAGAGGAAAAGAATAAAGTATTTTCTATTGTTATTACCCATTTTTCTGCCAGTTTATTCGGCTCAAATTTCCTTCCGTAGTGACTCACGTTTACTTGTAATCATTGGAAACTAGTAGGCATTGTTGAAACAGAAATGGGGTATTCTATCGTTGATATTATTTATTCAAATAAACCTCTATCTTAGTTGAGTTGAGTGTTTGTACGATAAATTTATTCAAATACACCTCTATCTTAATTTACAATATTAAATTATTAATATAATAAATTACCATACTAAAAATTTTCATTTATTTAGTTTAATCTTCTTACGATAAATTTATTCAAATGAATGTTCCTCATCTTTATGTGCATTAGAAGAGATTGCGAAAGATTTTGTTTCTTAGGGTTTGACGAGAGGGGGGAGCTTACATTAACTTAGTGACGCGGATCCAAATCTCTCGTAATTTCGATTACCGTGCGACATCTTCTGAAAAGAAACTTATAGAGACATACGTAAGATGACAGAATGCTAAATATTTCAACCACGCTGATTTGAAATCGATAAAAGCAAGAATGAAAAAAAGCAGAAGAATCCCTATGAGATGCTTCTCTTGCGACGAAGATGGCGTGCGGAAACTACTAAATCCATCAATAATTAACGTGGCGTTTCTCAGTAATCAATGCGACAGGCGACACTTGGCATTGCATCGTTTCTATCGCTATCCTTGCCATCTAGTGGTGCAGTTAGGAAGCGGAACAGTCTATATACGAGTGGTTCCCTAGGTCGTCTTCTTCCTCTTACCAGAGCCACTTGGAAAGCAACGGGGTGTTAAGAGCAGAGCAACTATGGAGAGCATTTCTCGTCCTGGCGGAAGAAGACTCCAACAAACGGCAGCAGGTACGCTCTAAAAAGACGGCGATCGCGCCTAGTTCCCTTTGTCAAAACCTTAAACTTCAACGTTGCTACCGCTCTCTCAAAAACGCTAGTGCAATTTTCCACCTCTAGCGCACCCCGCGTTGTTTTCCGATGCATGCACCAGCGAGACGTTTTTTATTTGTGGGAAATACTTTTTGATTTTCTTATTTAAGAAGGCAAATACACGTTTGGATTGCATCTTTCAATCAGCCCTTCGTTAATTCAAAGTTAGTGCTGACGTTAATGGTTCAATCGGCCCCACATTTTTAGACATAAACTTATTTTAGTTTTGAAGATTATTTTGAGTTTTTAAGAAAAAGTCGAAACAATCTTGTTTCAGTTTACAGGATAATTTACTCCTTCATGTGATCATGGCAAGACAAATCTAATCGCACTATAAAAGCAATCCTTCATTTTGTACTTTGTTTCAAGATCAAACCTCCATTGACAAACGTTCATGGTGTCATGAATGGCTCTTTTTGACCTGCTTTTTTTTAGTCAAAAATTTAGGTAAATAAGTTGTTTGTTTTGAGTTTCTCAGAAGAAGAAAAAATCCAAACAAAAATTTTCATTTTATTTAATGAAATCCTCCCTGCTTATGACTTGTGACCCTGGCAGGAAGCGTCAAGGTAGAGCCTTCAACGATGGAAGGAGCCTCGGTGAGAGAACAAGACAGGTTCCTACCAATAGCAAACGTGATAAGGATCATGCGGCGTGTGCTGCCACCACACGCGAAGATCTCTGACGATGCGAAGGAGACAATCCAAGAGTGCTTATCGGAGTACATAAGCTTCATCACGAGTGAAGCCAACGAGAGGTGCAAGCAAGAACAGCGTAAGATAATCACAGCTGAAGATCTTCTCTGGGCCATGGGCCAGCTCGGTTTTGACGCCTATATCCAGCCCTTAACTCTTTACCTCCGCCGTTACCGCGAAGCAGAAGGAGGGTCGCTGCACAGAGAGATAATAACGAACCCTTTGAAACGAGCAGCTTCCAACGCAGGCCTTGTAAACCCAGTAAACCATCGCCATCACAGTCTAAGGTTTTTCTTCCAGCCTCAGTCCTCCATTTTACTTTCTCCCTTGGAGGGAAAGGAGCAAATATGGGAAAGAAGTAGCGTGGATGGAGGGGAGTCGTCGCAGGCGAGAACTCAGCAGGTTCCTCCGTGTGATGGATTCCAGCCCTTAGGCACATAGAAATAAATGCAAGTCTTGGCGACGTTGCATGCAAATGTATCCTTCTATGTCTAACTTAAGCTGTATTTAACTCTGGCGTAGATTATTTTAATGGAACATCGACCTCTATGGAATAATATTTTATTGGTAGAGAAAACCTCTCACTTCCTATCCTCTGATATACGGACGAGAGATAGATAATTGATAGATTGATGGATTAGTATCCCAATTGAAAAAGATGTTTTGTAATTTCCTACATGGACAGTACTATGTATGACTGTAGGCCTATGTATCATTTTATTGCTAATTAAAGTGATCCGTTATGACAGTTTTAACATTAACATATTTCATTAACTGTGGGGATAAATTTTCTTCAATCTTGAATATAATGACAGATTAATTCAAGATATACTAAAGAGGAAATGGATTCTCCTCTTGCCTATAGATAGCTGTCACGCAGTCAAATCCCGAGCTAGGACAAATGCTCGAATCTGGGGTGTGTCAGCCTCACTGCTGGGAGCAGAACATTGAGCAGCCTTAATCTCTTGCAGCAACAGTCTTTGCAATAGCTTCAGTCTGCATAAAAGGGTTTAAAGGAGTGGATGGGGCCGCGGCCCCATCGGGGAATAGGATCATTGCATTGATATCATAAAACGGTTACATTGTATTCATGAACATTACATGGGGGAAGACGAGGGATGATACCGAAGTAACGAGACGAGGCATAGAGCGCCTTGGTAGTGTCGCTCTTGTGCCTTGAGGCCCGATGCTTTGCTCGCATGCACTCGCTGGCCTCGCCGCTACACGCGTGCCCCCAAGAGGGGCTCTACACGCTCGTGGGTCTGTCGATCACACACGCCATCCCAGCCTTGGCGATCACACACGTCATCAGCACATGCGCTGACATCGATCCCTCAGTCCTCTCGGATGCCGCCGTGTTCGGTGCCTCAAGTTGGGCGCTGCGTGCCCGGCACTACCCGTTTGGGCGTCACGTGCCCACACCGTCTTGGTGCTCTTTGTGTGCCAATAATCACTTGGCAAGTGCCTTCTGCCTCATGTCGCGCACACGAGATGTGCACAACGCGTGCACGCATGGCCGCACGGCTCACCCCCATGACCTCGCTCGCAGCGCCGGAGCACTAACGCACAGCCTCCGCGTCCCGTGCACACGTGTGATGCTTGGCGTGCGCGCGTCCAGTACGTGTGGGCTTCCCCTGATCTGTCGCGCTTGAGGGCCGACGGGCATACGCACCTTAAGGGCAATGGTTTAAAAGATCAGGGTAAGACATTGTTGCTTGTAGTGCGTATTGTGACATCGCACTACGGAACTCAATCTCCAAATCATGAGTCCTGATGGAGAGTGCCTGCCTGAGACCATCAACACATCATCGAAGCTGTCATCATTGTCACCGACAACCTGCTGGCTCATGCCCCCCATGACCGGCACGCCACGGCAACAGTGAATACCTTCGGGTTTAACACCCCGGGTGATAAGCACGATCGCACCATCGCATGTTTCGAATTTCACATTGGCTTGTGCTCGTTTCATTTGCCAATTGATCGTGTTTTCATTTTTTTCGTCTGTATCATCATGTTCATATTCGTCCATATCATCATGTTCGTATTCATCCGTATCATGGCTGCGTCTAATTTCAACAGATTATTTCGGTGGAAAAGGGGTCCCCTTATCGGACTCCTTATTTGGACTCTTTGTAAGGGCCCATCATGGCCCTATGTATGACCATGACGGGCACCAATTGTTGTCAGATCTGGAATTTTTTTTGGCAGTTACTTTCACGTCCAGATCTCAACCAGAAGGAGAAGAGGGAGACGAAGGAAGAAAAATAAGAAGGGTGGGAGAAGGAAGATAAAGGAGGAAGAGGGAGGGGGAACGAGACTCAGGGCTGCACCTTTAAGTGTCCCGCATATTCTGCATTGTTGGGTTGCTCATCATTCTGGTCCTACTGCTGCACAAAGAAGTTAGGTCGTCGATGTCCTTCAACGTATCGAGGGGGTGGAAGTCCTTTGCACGGTGTGATTCTGTTTTTTCGCGCGACAGAGTGGACCCCCCTTCCAATGTCGCGATCACTCGCTCGCCGTCACCTGACACCAAGGTGTGTTCACGCAGCCCCCGAGCATTGATCGTGCATGTACTGCACAACGATCTGGGATCGAGTCTGCTTCTACGATGCCCTATACTGCGCACTATTAGGCTATACACGTGACTCAAGCGATGCTGAATAGTCTCGCGGAATTGGTTTGATTCCCGTGTACCATCTCACGAGGTGTTGGTCACTTACCGTGTGACAACCTCGATCCAGTCAACGTGTATCACCTCCACTAGAGTCTGCCTAGCTGCCGTCTCTAGTGCGACCTGTCTTTAATGGTCAGTTGTGCTTGCACCATGCATGCCTACCCGCGGTACGCCCCTTGCATGTCCGCATTAACGTAGAAGGTGCATGCTGCGATTGGTAAGGTTGTCGCGTTCCACTATTGGTGCACCAATGAGCCTAGGCGATGAAGACCTCAACGATGAATGCCACCGAACGAGGTATGTCCTTCCCCTTGCTCGTCAGTTATATTACGTCTTGCAGTAAATTTTTGGCTGCACTCCATCGTGCTCGGGTCAGAATTAGGTGAGAGAATTTATCAAGAAAACTAAGAGGTGAGTGAATTCGAAGGTATGGGTCAAGCCCTTTCGTTATGTGCGAGCGTCAACGGAGTTATTCTGTTCAACGTCATAGTCGTCGTCGTCACTCCGACGCGGGTCAGAAGGTCATCCTCACCGTTACCAGTCATCCATCCTGGAGCTCAGAGCTTGTCAAATCCCCTTGAGTCGAGGCCTACACGTACATTTTCCTGTGGTTCATCGCATCATGTAGTTACATATCCTGTTAGATCATTACCCATCGGATGACACCAACGACGACGTTCGACATCAAGTCCCATACACGGACATGTCCCCATAGTTAGCATGCAAACATCTGTGTAGGAATGTTGAATACTTTGGAGCCTTACACGCCCCCACCACCTGAACTTGTCAACGCCCTCGTCGACGCCAACTGCGTCATTTCATAAGCCCACAGTAGGTCCTCGAATTGCCATAGATACGAGTCGCACTCCGATGTGCTAATTCAGCTGGTATGTTCTTCAACTTTATGAGGTACTCAATCTTTTGGTAGCAACTATGAGATCCTCCCCGGTCAATCTCCCATTTCGCCAGCACCGCCTCTGCCTCATGCTCAAAATGCGCTCGCACATTCGGTGGAGCACACCAAGGCTGGTTCTTCGTTGTGTCTTCATGGTCTGATATATACTTTTTCAATACTGATAATGGAAGACCAGATGGACCGCCAGCAGTTGGGGTATGTTGAGCCTGTAGGCAACTTGTTGGATCTTCCCCACCACATTGAATGGCCCATCGTAGCATTGTACGAGCCCTTTGTACCTTTGCTTTGCATGTTTTGTCTTCAACATTTGGGTGTTTGTCTTCAACAAGACCATATCACCCACTTGGAACTCCATGTCTTGTATGTGTTGATCTGGGTTTTTCTTCATTCTTTGAGTAGCACGTTCTAGTGCCTCGCGAACTTCCCCTATGGCGTGATAATCGCCTGCAATGCAGAAGGCTGTGGGGAAATGTCCATTCCCTTTTTTTACCACTTCGTGAGGGGTTAACAGCTGCCTTCTTGTCACAATCTCAAACGCTCCAGCTGAGCTCCAGTTGATATTGTGTGCAAACCATGTTGCATCTAGTAGCTCTACCCAATTCTCTTGGTTGATCGATACTTAGTCATAAATACTCTTCAAGCATAGTATTTACACGTTCCTTTTAGCCATCAGTTTGGGGGTGGAAGCTCATTGAAAACTTAAGATTGGAGCCCATGTACTTGAATAGTGACTCCAAGAAATATCTTACGAATCTTGGTTCGCATTCACTGATGATGTCCAATGGTAGACCCCGGTACTTTGCCACATGGGACATAAAGAGACGAGCCACGCCATCCACGTGAACTTCTGATGTGGTAGGGATGAAGGTTGCGCATTTGGAAACACAGTCCACAACCACCAAAATATCATAGTGTCCACCCACGTGCAGAAGACAGGTGATGAAATCCATCAAGATGGACTCCCACAGCCTGCTCGTGCTTGGGGGAGGTTCCAATGTTCCTACAGCTTTAGCCTACTCAATTTTATTTTGTTGACACACCAAGCACAAATGGACATAAGCCTCCATATCTCGTTCCATTCCTGGCTAGTAATAGATGCTAGGCAAGAGTGCCACAATACACGTGATAATCTTGATTTTAGGGTTAAAATTTGTCGTCTGTAATTGAGATTATTCAATAAAAACATATGTTCAATCGTACTTAAAAATCGTAGTTAGTGATGAGTACTGATCGGCTCCACAAGGAACGATGATTGAGGAATTATTTTATTATACTAGTGATGATGAATGAGAGGATCGACGAAAATAAGATTCGAGGACATGAGCTAGTGATATCGATTAAAAATATGTAAGTTATAAGTTTATTTAACTTAAATAAAAAAGTAATTGCAGGTGACAGACATGATGATAGACGATGGTATCAACAATGATATTGATTGGATTTGGAATTGTATGGTGGCGAGGATGAAGGGATGAGAAAAGAGAGTAAAATGAGAGTGCAAGAACAATGATAAACCCTAATTACGTTAACTACGGCGTCGGGAAAGAGACAACGTAAGGTGAAGATACTTACCGTACATCCCTACATTCAGCCAAGATCACGGGGATTTACAAGTGCTGGTAAGCTCTCCTTCTCTAATGCTTCTCTCCACACACCCAGGACACGAAGAACACTCTTGATGGATCTCCAAACTTACTATCTTTCAAACAGCCTACACAAGTAGGAAGCAAGTTCAGGATGAATTTCACAATGATTCAGGCCTCTATTTATAGATCAGAGGGTATGGACAGAGGGTAAGACAAAGCAACGCTGAAAATTTCAGCTCAACCAGAGTTGTAGATCAAAAGTTATGGCCGTTTGAAGTTGGAGCAATCCTAGCCCCTGATTTTTTTCTCTCCTTGACATCATCCTCCAATTTCGTGCCTAGTAAGAAGTCAAAACACCTTATATTCCACATTTTTTGGTCTTTTATGCGTGTTTTTCTTCTCTGCACACATGCTCCTAGAGTGGAGAAAAGGACAAAGAGAGCGAAAAAGAAAGAGAAAAAAAGCTTTAAAAAATGAGTTACTTTTCAAGGCTGACCTGGTGGCGCATCAGCGCACGCCACATCATCCTCTCTCTCTCTTCTTTCTCCATGTTTTCTTTTTTTTGTTTTAATCATGTGGACGTGATCGAACCACGTCACCGCTGCACCAACTAAGTTAAGATTACGATTTAATAATGACAGCAATCATCCCTTTGCGAATCACGAATCGATGATTGCTGAGTCTAAATATATATCTATACATATTTTTTGGACTCTTATTTTATTTTATATGAAGGGATCATTGGCGATGACCATGAAGCGATGATTGATGATTGACGCCAATCATTAACTCAACTAATGATTCACTGGTGCCAATCATCATAAAAGCCCGGATTTGTCACCGTTCAACAAATCAAACGACGACACGTGGCAGCGCAAATTTCAAAAAACTAAAAAATATTTAATATTTTATATAAAATAAAATAATAGTCCAAATAATATGTATAGATATATATTTAGACTTAGAAAGTCATATCTTTCCACTTTTAATGTCGACATTTCCTGAAAAATCATATTCTAACTCTAAAATTATATTATTTTGGAATCTATTATTAAAAAAATCCCAAAAAAATGCATAAAATTCAGCAATTCCTTATAAAAATATATTTAATCATCAAGCTTGATAACGTGAAAATACAAGTAATTTAATGCAGATAAACATGCAAATATGATCATATGAGGTACTAAAAAATGCATGTACTCAACGTGCTTGTCTTGGGTGTTCGGCGTGGGATGCGTCGTGCAGCCCACCCACACACGACACATAAGGCTGGTTTCCACTCTCATAGATTACATCTTATTCAATCTAAAATCTCCTCATCTCACCCCTGGTAATGCACTTCATAAGGCTAACAACTAATAGATCGTCTTTCAGCGCCAACTTGATTTCATCTAGTTTGCTTCCTTGGATTGCTGATAGTGCGGCCACAAAAATATCTGTCTCTTTGCGGCTTAGGACGTGGGCAACTTTATTAGCATGCCTTGGTTTGTACTTCAAGTCGAAGTCAAACTCCACCAAAAAGTCTTGGCCATTTGGCATGCTTCGAGGTCATCTTCTTCAATATCTTGAAGCAACTAGTGGCCACATTGTCAGTGTAGACTACAAACTTACCTCCAATGCCAAAATGGTGCCATACTCTTATGCAGTGTAACATAGTTGTCATCTCCTTCTCATATACTGAATATCTTCTTTTGATGTCGTTCAATTTTTGGCTCTCGTAACCCACGAGATGTCCATCCTACATCAAGACACCTCCGAGTGCAAACTCAAAAGCATCAGTATGTACCTTGTAACACTTGTCAAGCTTGGGTAGTTAGAGCACTAGCTCATTGAAGATTGCCTTCTTCACCTCGTTGAATGCTCTCTGGAAATGGTCTGTCCATTGCCAATTCACATCCTTATTCAACAAGTTCGTCAATAGAGAAGCTAATCAGGAAAAACCTTTGATAAACTTTCGGTATTAATTGTCTAGCTCGAGGAAGGGCCTCAACTGGGGTACTCCTTTCGACGCTATCTAGTCCTAGATAGATCTTACCTTAGAGGGATCCATGCCCACACTTCTCTTCCCGATTAAGTGTCCGAGGAACTCAATTTCCTGTAGTCAAAATCACATTTCTTCAGGTTGAGGTAGAGTTCTTGCTCCTTCAGCTTGGCCATCACCTTCCTTAGGTGTCTCGCATGGTCATCCAAGCTCCAGTTGTATACCAGAATATCGTCCAGGTACGCCACCAAAAAATCATCGATATACTCCCAAAAAATATTGTACACAAGACAACAAAATGCTATAGGAGCGTTCGTGAGTGCGAAAGGCATAATGCAAAATTCACAAGATCCATAATGCATCACGCAGGCAGTCTTCGGCTCATCTCCCTCCTTGATCCGCACCTGGTGGTCCCAGCTCTTCAAGTCCATCTCCGAGAAGAAACAAGCATCCTTGAGCCTGTCAAACAATTCCTCGGCATTCAGTACAGGATATTTACTTTTCACTATTACCTTGATGATAGCTCGGTAGTTCATGTCGAGTTTGAGCAACCCATCCTTCTTCTTCTGGAAGAGGACTGGAGCACCTAAGGGTGCCTTGGACGGCTGGATCTCTTCGTTCTCTAACAATTCTTACATTTGTCTCTGCAGTTCCTCCAAGTAGGCAGGAGGCATCTTGTATAGTGCCCCCGCGGGCGGATAGGTACCAAGAAGTAGTTCAATTTCGTGGTCCATGTCCCAGTTGGGTGGTAATCTCACTGGGAGTTCCAAGGGCATCACACCAACAAACTCCCACAATACTTCCACTACTGGCCCCAATAGTCCACCCATGGCGACGATGGGGTTATTATCGTCTTCTTCACCCCAATTAAGCGCAGCCAAACGGTCTAGTGCACACCCTTGCCTTTCACCCTTTTTCCCATGTGCCACCCCTTGTATGATGATGAGAAAAGTCTCTTCCCCTTTCCTTAAGTCGTCCTTGATTTGCATCGCGGACAACAGAGCGGTGTTGCGAGGTTTCTGGACCCCTTGGTCTCTCACAAAACATGGGTGAGATCCCCTAGGGAACAGTATGCCATGGTATTGAGGGAATACAACCACACGGAATCCCATCAAGAGGTTGAGACCTAAGACAACCGAAAAGTCATCCATAGGGGACACCGTGAAGTAGGTCCGACCCTCCCACATTCCCACTCGCAGCAACCGCAATGTCATCCATAGTTTACGGTCTTAATCTTCCCCATATTTTGGGAGAGCATCAAGCCAAGTCTTTTTGTCTCTCTTTCTACAAGGACGTTGTGCGTCGACCCAGTGTTGACCATGGCATGACAGGTTTGTCGTTGATGAGTACTAGTACGTGCAAGAGGCGAAGACCTTCATATTGGACAAGGGCGGCCCCTCACAATGCCACCAGACACTATAGGGGGTTCAGTGTAACCGTACTACTACCTTCATGATGTTTGTTGTTCACTATAGGGGGTATAGTGCCACCAGGCACTACGACACTATAGGCATCGGGAACATCTGGTTGGGTCGGAGGTATGACCATAGCGTTAATGTTAGCGGCTATCCCCGCACCCCTCAGGCAATCCCTCATAAAATGGGGGCCTCCACATGCGAAGCATGCCAACTTGTTACCCCTACCACCTAGAGTCACCTTCCCCAACCTTGGGCTCTTGCCTTTGTCATGGCCTCTGGCGTAGCCTGGTTTGAACTTTCTCTTCAGGCCTTGAGTGGCTGGGGTAGAAGGTGCCTCAGTACACGCCTGGTGCGGCTTGTTCCATTTTCTAGATTTCTCCTCCAGCTTTTTGGTTCCATTCGCAAGGAAGTCCACCATTCCTTCCACAATTTAAGGTCTTGATAGTGCCTCCTCTCTAGCTCAATCTAGGCCTAGTGGGGGAGTCCTTTTTCAAAGTGGTAGAGGTTGTCCATGTTGGACATGTCTGTAATCCCCCTCACTATGGATACAAATTGATTCACATATTCTCTTTGAGTACCGGACATTCAAAGGTTGTCGAGCTCTCCCCTCCCCATCCACGCAGTGTTGTACGACGTACTTTAATCTCCTATACAAATTCTTCAACTGTATCTAGGGGCCAATCTCTGTCCTCCGAATGTTGGCACCACGATATTTTAGCATCCTTCGTGAGGAAGCAGCTGGCGTGTGGACCCTCTTCTATTCTGGAGTGTCTTAAATCTCAGAATATATTTCACAGTCATACAAGACGTCGGCCACATCCACCCCTTTGTAGGCATCGTTGAACTTTGGGGGTGGCATTGCGATTCTTTTCCCTCCTCCACCAGGTCGAGCCTTTCGACTATTTGCCCGCCACAGTTTTTTCATTTCAAGATTTAGGGACATCACCATGTCCGTAAGCTTGTGTACTGCGTCTTGTAAGTATTTGTGCATCTATCTGAAATCTATCCTTAAGTCTTCGAGGCTCGTGTTTACTTCATCTTGATTTTTGTGTACCTGGGTCTTCCAACCGAAAAAATTCTTCTACAATTTTCAGAATTCCAGCCTATGTCGTTTTGCCTTCAAGCGTCTCTCTTCATGTGACTTGGAGTGTCTTCCAAAGTTCATCTCTCCTCAAATAGGTTTAGGAACACACGCTGGCTCTGTTACTAATTGTCACGTGGTCAAATCCCGAGCTAGGACAAATGTTCGAATCATGCGCGTATCAGCCTTAGTGCTAGGGGCAGAACATTGAGCAGCCTTGATCTCTTGCAGCACAAGTCTTTGCAATAGCTTCAATCTGCATTAAAGGGTTTAGAGGAGATGGTGGGGATGTAGCCCCATCTGGGAATAAGATCATTGCATTGATGTCATAAAGCGGTTACATCGTATTCATGCACATTACATGGCGGAAGACAAATGATACACACGTCGTATTCATGCACATTACATCGTATTCATGCACATTACATGGGCACAGAGCACCTTGGTAGTGTCTGTATTGTGCCTTGAGGCCCAACGCTTTGCTCATGTGCACTCGCTGGCCTTATCGCTACACGCGTGCCCCCGACTGGGGCTCTACACTCCCGTGTGGGTCTGTCAATCACACACGCCATCCCAGCCTTGGCGATCACACACGTCATCAGCACCTGCGTTGATACCTATCCCACAGTCCTCTCGAACGCCGCCGTGTTTGGTGCCTCAAGTTGGGCACTACGTGCCCAGCAATACCCGTTGGGGTGTCATGCGCCCACACTGTCTTTTGCTCTTTGTGTGCCAATATGATGCAACACGTCCCTGCCGGGATCGACGGCTCGCGTTGCAACACAGGGCGGAGTAACCGAACAGTTAATGCAACTCAATGGGTGATGAATGATACGAGATTTGAAAGAAAATAACGAGAAGCACAACACTGTGGCCGCTGTAGGGTGTATGCCATGGAAGTGATCCGTACGTCCCACGTACGGTCCGACTCTCGATGACCCGATAGATCAACCAGACACACTGACAGACTTGCCCACACCCATACAACGAGGACATGATTAAATTGACACGGGAAATAACCCTCCCCTCAGCCCAAGAGGGCAAGAATCCTACAAACGCTAATCCCCGGCGGTGGAGCACGCGAAGAAAGTATTGAAAGATGCAACAATACTCAAAGGGGTTTGCAAGTTGACATGGAGGACCGGAGTCCGATAGATCGCGGTGATTCGAAGCCTGCTGTTTGGCGTTGAGTAGATTGACACGGTGGGGGGCAGTCGACCCGGTAGCAGCGGTGTAGCAGGCGGGCTCTCAAAGGGGATCGCAGGCTGGCCATGGGCGGTGGGCACCCTGGCTAGGCACCGATGAAGATGGCGGCTGGCATCTAGCTGGGCGCCGACTGCCGGGTTGGCGCGGCGCTCGGCTGGGGGCGCCGGCTGCTGGTCTTGGCGGTGGGTGCCCAGGTCGGGATGCCGGCTGCTGGCGATAGCGGGCGCTCCGAATGGAGCGTCGGCCGTGAGCTAGTCGGCGAGCACCGAGATCGGTGGCGCCGTCTACGGGTGGATGGATGGGGGACACCGGCTACAATCTGGGCGGTGGGCACCCTGATTGGGGTGCTGCCGGCGGGCGGGCGGCTGGCGCTCCTGACGGGGCACCGGTTGTGTTTGATCGGCGGGCGCCCTAGTTGGGGCGCAGGCTACGGGCGGCGCCCTGATCGGGGGTGCCAGCTGCGACCTTGAGGGCGAGCGCCCAGATCAGGGGGGGCACCGGCTGGTGCTCGTAGCGGGCGCCCTAGTTGGGGCACTGACCAAAGTGGGTGGCGGCGTTCTGATCGGGCGCCGGCTACTGGCCGGTTGTGAGCTCTCTGATTGGGCGCATGTTGCTAGCCGGCGGCGGGGGCTTCAAATTGGGCGCCCAGATGTCAGCGGTGGTGGGCGTCCTGGCTAGGGTGCCGGCGATCGTCGTTGGGCGCCGGAGTCGACAGCGGCGGCGGCGGAGGCTGGGTGTCTCGATGGCATCGGCGTGCTCTGGCTGTCTCTCCTCCGAGGGGTGGCGGCGGCGGCGATACGGCGGCAATGTGATCCCGGCGTTGCAGATGCAAATTCTGATCAACGCCAATGCAACAGCAGCGGTAACGCGGCGGTGGCTTCCTCTTCGCCCTCAAGGGACTCCTCCCTTCACCTAAATTCCTCCTCTCCCAAGCAAACTCTGTAAAAAAAACAAACGATAATTCTACTTTTTCTCTAGGGCATCTCTTCTCCTTTTATAGGGGGAGAGTGAAAACCCTAGGGGTCGGCCTGTAATTAGGGAAAAACCCCTAATCGGGCCATAAATTACAGTCCAAAACGCAATGGAAGGGCCCAAAAACACGGAGGCCCTCCCCAAATAAACACACGATGAAAATCCACGAAGAAACGCAAGGGAAATAATTCGGGGAACTTCCTCATCAAGCCCTATAGTTGAACTCCGGATCCATAATGTTCGCTCTAGCTTCGCAGCGTGGCTGCTCACGTGTTGCGACAGGCTGATCACACGCTTCAGCTTGCGGATGGTCCCCCGTCACAATGTCGTAATCGCCTGGCGGGATGCCTTCCGCCCCGTGCCGCACACACGAGGTATAGTCCTTGAGTTAGAGGCCTAACAATAGGGGATAGTCATTGAGTTAGAGGCACAACTATCTTTGAGATATTCCAATCATTATCGAGACTAAGGATATTACCTTTTGATTCAAAACGATGCCTCTCATGATTTCCATGGAATCATCCCGGTTCTCTTAACTCCACTTATATGTCCTTACTAATATATTATGTTCTTTTTGTTTCATCACATTGTTTATTCATCCTTTATACAAAATATATATGAAACAGTTTACTTCAAAAGATATATAGGTAGATTGATACTTATTAATGTATTTCGATATATGTATACATAGACAGGATAATATATCAATTTATAGAGATTGATATGTTTGTTTTAAGTTTTCTACGTTGACATATATATATTTTTTGTAAATTAAAAAGGAGCTAATTAAGTGACTTCTGTATGCTTATTAATGTGAACTAAACATTTCATTAGAGTGTTTGATTTGATGAATGCTTAGGATTTAGTAATATATAAATATAATGATGGTAATAATTAGGATTTACTAAGATGATGATTAAGTGCACTCCTTCGTGAGTCCCCATAAGAAGGGCTCTTGTCCTCGATCCTCACATTAGCTTAAACTTTTATTACATTCCCCATAGATCCTTGAATCAGAAGTGTACTAAAGCATTTTCATGCATGTTGTTTCAAATGCCTATTCCTCAAGATCAAATCCAGCACAATGAACAGGTAGGTTAAATTAGTCATATGTATGGTATGGGCCAGTCCTAGAGACCAGAAGACTGGTGATCAGGCCACACATGCCAAAGCAGCCCACAAAAAGCTGCACAAGCCCATTGTATTCAATGGCTCAAGTGTAGACTTCATGAGAACTCTGTTGTAATATGGAGCCTTGATTAAATGATATAAAAATTTTCATTGCAATCGAAGCATTAATCGATTACAAAAATCAGTATGAGATAATACATCACATGTACTTTGTGGAAAACTTATTCCACCTTGACTTGCTCACTTTGAGATTGCTCGCGTGTTGTTCATGTGCCTATCATCTAGAAGTATCCACACAATCAAGTTGTTTTTCTATCTCCACTTCTTCTCCAAAATGGGAGCTCTGGTTGTGCTTGGGTGTCTAAAATGGGTACCTCTTTCCCTATTTAGGTTTTACTTCAGATTTCTCATGAAAACCCATTAAGTATAATATATTGACCAATGCCCTGTGATCTTTTTTGTGTGACCTTGTATGCCCATATATCTATCTAGTTAATAAATTTACTGGCCCAATAAAAATAATTAGCCAACCTTATTAATTAACTATTTCAACATATAGATTAAGTAACTGAGTATTGATTTAACCCAATCAATAGGTTAAGTTTCCAGCCCATGTGGTGCCAAGCTACACCTCGTGCTCTAGAAGATACTGAGTAGTGTTTGAACTCTCTCATGGAACCTTTACCATCACTAGTTACCATATATGTATAATCCATCATCTGTGTGAGACACTCAGACAATGTAGGGTATGGTTGATCGTCAAACCTACTCCGTTATTTGATTAGTACTGATGCATAAAAAAGATCATTGGAGAACACTTTTTCCCATATCCTTAATACCCTGGCCAGAGAATTCTTGCATCGTCTTCCTTTAGTCAATCTCCTATACCGAGGCTGTCGGCTTCTTACTACATCCGAACTATGATGTGTTTGAATCTCATGATTAGAGGCCCATAAGTCATAGTCAAAATGTAGTCATCAATTCACACAATGCCCTTTGTGTCTTAGGTCAATGGATCACTTCTACAACCCTTACATGAACCAACCCGATTGATGTTTAGGTATAATGCCATTCAGGGATTCATTCGGATCATTTTACTGAACTCTTTCTCCAAACTGCACCCACTGTATGTCCTTAGTGTCGCCACACTAACAGCAATAGGATCAACCATAATCACCATATAACTAGTATAAAATATTGATATTTTATTCGTATAGTTTTATGTCCCTCTCTGTCATCCATTTGACTGGAATATTTAGGATGTATGTTTAAAGACTAGAGATCACTGTATTATGATATCATTACAATTTACTAGATCATTTAACACATTCATGGACTTCACTACAAACATCACACTGGAATAATACTGAACTAATGTTTCAGTCAATGAACTTCAATAAAAATATGGTGGTGTGATTTGGTTTGAGGACCACATAATATCCATCATGCTTAAGCCAAACTAGTATAGACTAAAACTTATCAAGCAGAAAATAAGTGAGCGCTGGTTGGATAACCAACTTGAACCAATCTAAGCAACACTTTGGCTGGCCTGATTGGCAAAAATAGACTCATGAGAGCCCAATGATGCCAACACGTCTTGGAAGGTCCACTGTGGGCTGGTGGCCAACATTAATTAACTATCTATCCCATTTATGGTATCATAATTAGGAGGTGATGAATTTATCAAGAACAGAAATGAGGGACTATCAATCCATATCAACAAAATAAAATATAATACATCAATAGGAGTATGTGCAAAATAAACAAATAAGATGTTTATTAAGTACATATGTGATGTATTATGGTTTTTGTTTGAATCTAGATTCAACAAAGTGGGTTATAAGGGTAAGTAATAATTAACCTAATATGTGGGATTTGGTGATGACTAGGTTTCTTGATTGGCAAAAATAGATTCCTGGGAGCTAAATGATGCCAACAAGTGGTGGCAGGTCCAAGGTGGGCCGTGGCCAACCTTAATTAACTATCTATCCAATTTATGATATCATAATTAGGAGGTGACGAATTCATCAATAAGAGAAACGGGGGACTACCAATCCATATCAACAAAAGAAAAGCTAATACATCAATAGGAGGATGTGAAAAAATAAACAAATAAGATGTTTATTATTAATTACATATGTGATGTATTATGGCTTTTGTTTCAATCTAGATTCCACAAAAGTGGGCTATAAGGGTAAGTAGTAATTAACCTAATATATTTGATATCATATCTTGTCTAATGTCTGCAGGGATTCATACGAAAAGGCAAGTTCATACTGTACTAGAATATACCCATCTATCATAAATTCCAGAAATTTGAAGCAAAGAATAGATTTCTGATGGGATATTTAGCCAATGTTATGAAAGAGTGGGCTATCTTGGTGAAAGTCACTTCCTGAAATATCCTAGTTGTTGTATAAGAATGTCATTTTTTTGGACTTGGAGGCCAAACTAAGAGATTGGTCCCTAATGAGACTACACATACCTGATGTGGAATATGAAAAAACTATCCATAACTTTCTTGTAAGTGTCTAGTTAAGGTCAAAATGCCAAAATTTCAATTACGAAGTCTCATTTTCAATGTGTTTTTTTACTCTTTTTTATCAAATAGAGTATTAATTTATAAAGCTCACGCAAGTAGGCCTAATGGTAAGTGAAATGTTCTCACCAGGGACTGACTTTTAGATATAGATCCGATGCTTAAGTTAGGAGTAGGAAATCTAAAGTGATAATACGAAGCTATTAAAAGGTGAGAAGATAGATAGAAGTAGATATAACTGATAAGACTTCGGTAGAAATTAGGATGATATAATAATAAGTAATAAGTAAGTTCAGTCTAAATTGAGAAAGGCATTCTTAATATATGTAAGATAGTTTATTTTATATAAGTATTATTATTTTCATGGAAATTAGAATTATTAAATATTTGGGAAATGGAATTTATTTATCAGCAATATAACATATAAAGAAGTTAACACAAGTGATGGAAGAGTTATCTTAGAAGGTTTATATATATTTATATATTTCATAATAGGATATTTCTTGTAGTGTAAATTCAAAATAAAATGTGAGGTAATTGGAGAAATTTGAAGGAGGCTAAGGTGCTCGACAAAATGCCTCAAAGAGGCTACTCAACTGATAAAACGAAACATAATCTCAAACGTCCAATTATTTGGATTCAAACGCACTAATTGAGGATGGAGTATAGAAATATACCAAATAAGGATCATAATCTACCTTCATCAACCTTATTCAAACGAGCTGAGGATGGGGATGCCAATTGTCGCGTCCTAGCTTTGATGTGCGCCTCTACCAATCTTCCTCCATGTTGGCATGACTCTTAAATATCATGAAGCTTCCTTATTGCCTCCTCAGCTAGCCAAGCTGTTTTGGAGCTGTCACAGACTCTGGATTGGTTGGATGAGCACAAGAATGAATTGATTTGCCATTCTTAATTCTAAGTCAGGAGATGCTCAATCAAAATATGGAGAACACCATTTAAAGGTCAAGGAGGGCCCTTGGAGGGCATAGATGCTGTAATCTATCCTTCGGAGTCTTCCTCAGGAAGGTCATTGGATCAACCTAATGGTTCCCTTTGTCAGAATCTTCCATCATGGAGGATGACGTCCAAGGGTTGAGAGTGTCAGATTTGCACCTTCATAAAGACTATGGAGGATGACATTTTCAGTTGTATCATAGTTATGGACCCCTTTTACTCTCAGTCCACCCATGTTCTCGTCAGCTTTTCCTGTTCGTCACCTCTTTTCAGCATTCTGATTCCTGATTCAAGTATGGAGGGGGCCCATGTTGGGTTCTTGAGTGTTGATCTGGCTGAAAAAAATTGACTCATTGCAACAAAAGACTTGAAATGGAATTGAAATGACATTTAAAGATTAATGAATCAAATCACCCGGGCACAAATTGTATGCGTATTTTCTAATATAGACAAGGCGTACATGTTGAGCTGCTCGAGTGTGTAGCATATAGAATCTTATCATTTACCTTGATGAGCTTCGTTCATGCTCTGTCATCATCGTTACATCATCCCAATTGCATCACGAATGGAGATGAGATATGGGGAGAAGGGAGAAGACGGGGGAAGTGCAATGAAAAGTTCTGATCTAAGTGAATTTGTTTGGGGAAGTCCCCTATTTATACTAAGTGGGTATTTGTTACCAGTAAGAATGTACATATAGTCCCTCCTCTACTTGATGCTCCTAGGATGACTTAGGTTATGGTCAGTTTTCAATCCTTAGTATGTCATCCAAGTTAGTACTGATGCATTTCAAAATCATCAGAGAACTCTTCTTTGATTTTCCACTACGTTGTCCAAGAACTTTATCGCTTCATCTTTCATGAGTACTCTTCTATTATGTCGAGAGCTAGCAATCCCATCTTGACCACTCAATCCTCTTCATAAAATCCTTGCTACACTAGAACTAATATTGTTAAAATTTTATGATTAGGAACTCACATTTCATTGTCAAAGTATAACCGACTGTCGAAAAGACATCTGATGATGCCTCAAGTCTGACTACTTACACAATAGATACATGAGTCAACCAAATTCACAGTTTGGTCTAATACGATTCAATGATTAATATGAATCAAGTCAGTAAACTCTTTCTATTAAAGTGTACCCACTATCTATCCCAAATATCTCCACACAAATGGCTTTGGGGTCGACTATACTCATCATATGAATGATGCGAGATAGTATTATTTTATCCACATACTATGATGTCCTTCCCGACTATCGTTTGACTAAATTTACGGACTTCTATATAAGCATTGTTAGTTTAAGTGGCTAAGGAATAACCTAAGAACGGAGGGGGATGTATTAGGTTCTCCTTCTATATTATATTTTTGTTCTTAAGTATTTTCTAACTAAGAAATGAGGTATAGGAAATGGGACACACAGTTATTTTTTTAGACATCTTTGGCTAATCCTTAATGTTGTTGGGGGTTATCCATCCTAAGGTGATGATGTGCCTAACCTACTTCAATCCTTGCAACTCTTGGCCCCACAAGCCTTATCATGGCTCCCAATGCCTTAAAATAACTGACCACAAAGATATAGAACGAACAATATATTTCTCAAAACTATGTATTTCTCCTCAGCAACACAAAGAATATAATCACTCTAGTCGTTTTCAAGACAAATCCTTATTTTATGTATTTAAACAGGAATATTTATAGATAAGAAATGTCTTACTTCAATGATAAAATTTTCAAATGAAATAATGACTTCTAGCAGCAATACCTTCATGTTTAAGGGCTTTTTTCTCAGTTCCTCTTCCCCTCCAGTTTTCTCATTGGATGAAATTTGTTGACCCATATTTGACCTTTGATGCTGACACTAAAGTATCTTCTTCATTCCTGCACCAAATGAAAAAAACTCTAAATGTTCTAGTTTCATATCAAACCCCTATAACTCTTTCAAACTCATCCAAGAGATGTGATTCCAACCTTCTCACAAGGGTTGAAGACGTGTGAAATTCAGAGGGCAACCTATACTTTGAATCTTAAATCTCCCAACACCAAAAAACATGATTCTAAGTTATATGAACTCATATTGATATTCGCAACAAATATCATCTCGAAGAAATGCTGAAAACTTCTTCAAAACTGATTCACGAAGTGAAAGATCTCTTTAGCTTTTGCATTGTGATTTTCAGACAGCAAAGAGAAGCGGAGTTTGAAATTAGAGCTCAAATCTGTATCTATGGACCTAGAAATCTGAAAGGGCCTAATGATATTTTATCACGAGTCTAACATTCATATGTATTAATTATGATCAGCAATATGACACATTAACTCATTTAATTATGATTTTTTATTTATTCTTTTTCCATATTTTCAAAACATCTTTCAAGATTTAAGAGTAAAACTAATCATTATATAGTGATTTCAACATTTAAATAATACGAAATTTTCAGGTACGTTTAATACATCATTATACTCAAGATATCACTACTGGATATTAATACCACCATGTAATTAATCTTCATTAAATTTGTAATGAATTCGGTCTCAAATACACAAAGGTATTAATTAGGAATTCGACAAAGTTATTAAACCAATCAAAAAAGATCAAATTGGAAAACAATATTTGAAAAATGTTAGAGAAAACTTTCATCTTCATGTCATATAAAATACAATTCCTAAATTAGGGATTTGACTTATTCACCAAACGGTCAAACTATGTGACATTTTAATATTACTATAGATGGCTGTTTGATCTTCACTTACAATTAGTCAACTAGTTGAGGGAGTATCTATTGCACTTGATCACAACCCCTATTTAGGCATGAATTACTTTGAAAATATATCAAAACACATATTTAAGCATTTTACTCAAATTACCTTAAAGCTTAAAGACTAGTGATATCTATATTATGATATCATCATTGTTAGCAAAGTCGGATCATATATTCATGGACTTCATTCTAAGCATAACTAATGCACTACAATGAATACATTCTATGAATAAAAAATTAATAAAATTTGTAATGTAGAATTAAGCTCACCATCCATATATATTTACATCAGCTCTATCCTCATTAGCGGTTGTAGACAAATCACATGTTGCAAAACTAAAGAAAAGGGTAAGCCATTTGTTGTTTTAAGTGTAATAGTTTGGTCTTGTCAAAGAAGGAAGGACAATCAAGATTAGTTTTTCATATTTGAATTCGCCCAATCAGAATGTGGACTTCAAGTTGGGTTGGCTTGAAGCCAAGTCATTTTTTCTCTCTCTTGGTTTCTTAAGGTCGCGGCCTACAGGGCCGCAATCCATCTATTTATCAGGTTGGACCAGCCTACCTGTGACGTAGAAAACAGTTAAACATTATCTCCCAGATTAAAAATTTTAAAAACTTTTACTTCTTTATACATACTAAACCCATACTCATTTTGAATAAATATATTTCTTCTCTTCCACCTGTCCACAAGATGTGCATTTTTCAGATGTTGGGACTATTGCGGGTCTTGAATCACATGGGCTAAATCTTTGGCTCATTGTACCACTAAATATGGCTGGTGAAATGCCTTCTTGTTCATGCTAGTACTCGCCAGCAGTTGGCTGGCTTCACCTCTGCTAGACCTGTTAGCTTGCATCTAGCTTGACAGCTTCTCCATTCCCAGCCTTGGATGCCTACACTTCCTCTCACCTCTCCTTTTTCTTGTTTCTCATTTAATACTTCTTCCCATTTCATTCACCTCATTTAAAAGCAAGTCATGCGACATAATTAACTCCAAAACATGGTTACGCCCAAAATCATAATGTTAAAATAAACAGAGTTTAATGAGAAAATTATTGGACCTATAAACCATGTAAAATTTATAATAAATTATCCATATAACTCAATGCTCCAATTAATTCATCTACTGAAATTTCCAATTAAATTAAAATTATTATGGACATAATGATACCAAAAATAACCCGTAAAAATGTGTCTGATAATCTCATTTTTAGAGGTTTTAGAGGTTGGTAATTGAGATTATTCAATAAAAATTATCTTTGACCATACTTAAGAATATTCAGTTAGTGGTGAGTACGGATCTTCTCCACAGAGAACGATGATTAAGGATTTGATTTTTTTACTTTAGTGATTATCGGTATGAGAATGGTAAATATGAGAATAGAATAGGCGAGATAGTGATATCGAGGAAATGTAAGTAGAATTAGACGAAGTGTTGCGAGAATAAGGTAGAGGTCGTGATGGATACGATAGTGATCAAATGCCTGCACGTTATGATATTAAAGATAGAGATGAGATAATGGCGACATAAGTAAGTGAAATGATAAATGAAGAAATAATAACAAGCTATAATTATGATAGCGACGATGTCAGGAGAGAAACAACGTAAGGCGAGGACACTTGCGTTAGATCCTTATGTTTCGCGAGGATCACGACAATTTATGAGTGCCGGTAACTCCCTCTCTTATCTAATGCTTCTTCCCACACACCCAAAACACCAAGAACACACTTGATGGATCTGGAAACTCACTATCTTTCAATCAACCCACACAAGTAGGAAGCAAGTTCAAGATGAATTTCACAATGATCCAGGACTCTACTTCTAGATTAGAGGGTTTGGATGGAAAGAGGAGGGGAAGACAAAGTAGTTCTGAAAATTTCAGCTCAATCAGAGTTGCAGATCAAAAGTAATGGCCGTTTGAAGTTGAGCCAATCCTAGCCCTTGATTTCCTTCTCTCTCCTCACCAATGTCCTCGTTTTCTGTGTCCGTTAAGAAGTCACAGCACTTGAGATTCCACACTTTTCGTATTTTGTGCGGGCGCTTTTCATATTCTGCATCACGTGTACATAAAGAAAGGACAAAGAAAAACAAAAGAAAAAGCATAAAAAAACTCTTTCTCGAGGTTGATGTAGCAGCGCGTCAACGCGCCATGTCACCCTTTTTCTTCTTTCTTCTTTTTTCTTTTGTTTTAAATGAGTGGACGTGAGCATACCACATCATCCTGCACCAAAAAAACTTTTAAAATTTATATTAATAAAATAAAAGCCCAAACGATATGTATAAATATATATTTCGACTTAGAAAAACATGTCTTTCCAAATGTAATGTCGAGCAATTCCAAAAAAAATATTCTGTCTCAAATTATATTCTTTTAGAATTTATTTTTTTTAAAATCCCAAAAATGCATAAATTCAGAAAATTATACTAAAAATAGATTTAATCAACTTAAGCTTGATAATATGAAAATATGTGTGATTTAGTGCAAATATACATGTAAATATGAAAATATTAAAGCGCTAAACATGCATGTTATCAGTATCATTACATTCATCCAATTGGGTATATTCTGATGTGTCTTTATAAATCATTGACCAACCAAAAAGTTCTGAAACTATAAGACTTTATAGCACCATCTAGTGGGTCAATTACAAGTGCATAGAGATTACAATGTTATAGGTAAAAATGTTTTGTAGAGTAAAAGTCCCAATGAAAGAATTTATCAGTCAAATTGAAACAATGTTTCTCAGGATGCACACTTGGACTAGCTCCCTTTGTGTTGCTATACTTCGGATTACCGTATCCTATATTGATGATGTATGGTAGCCTCGTGAGCAACTTCTCTCAGTATTAAGGTTACTTGGATCTTGTTGAGGAGCATACTTGATGGGTATATTTAAGTATGTGCTGAAGGATTATAACCTCACACAAAGAATTATGCTGAGAGAACTTGTGCTGAAGGATTGTAACCAAAAGTTCTGAAACTATGTAACTAATAATTTGTGAATTCCAATACCTTAATACAAAACTGACTGACATTCTGTAACTATTTTTTTGCTGTTCCTATGAAAATCTTCATTGATAGAAATGACAAGAAAATGGTTGAAGGTTTGTATAAAACTTTGAAAGAAACCATATCAAAGTTCATAGTGTATAGCACATGCCCTCAACTAGAGTTTGGTCATCTGATATCCATCTAATATCTGGTATCAGACAACCGATATCCTATATCCAAATAAATCAGGATGGCTTCTGATACCAGATATCGGACATCGAACGGATATTGACATTCGTATGTAAAACAGATATTGAGACAGATATCGGATAGTTATGGACGAGGCGGTTATCGGATACTGGACATTGGCTTTTGATATCCTGATATCTGAATATCGGAACTGGTATCCGAATATCAAAAACCGATATCCGGACGACTTGTGGTTGGAGTCTTGTAATACCATAATGGGTATATATGATACGAGGTAAATTATGTCATTGAAATCTTTAAATATAGTGTTATATTAATGTTCCCTATGAAATCGCAGTATTTCTACTACAATATGAATTATAATGGTAAATAACTACATAAATTATATAAAATATATTATATTTTCTAAATTTCAAATTTTGTGAAATTTCGACGCTTAATTATTATTCAGGAAAATTTTGAGATACCGATCACATTTAACCCGTCCGATTCCCTTCCGACGACCAAGATTTGGCCACATGGCCCCGCAAAAATCACTTTCTTCACATTTTACCCAAAAGTTCCTACTTTAGTTTCTGCACCAAAATGGACACCACCCAAAAATAATTGGATAACTGTCCCTTCGATTCTCTGTCCTTCTCATTTCCCTAAGAAAACCATAAAAAAATCCAAATTAATTCGATAAGACCCTGCAAATATTTTTATTGGATTAAACACCTGCAATGCGCAACCGGGAGCTGATTTAAGGACACATTTTAAACCAAATTTAAAAAGTGTCACTTGGACTTTATAAATTACTCTAAACTCCTATTTTCCTTATAATTATATCCTTTCTCTCTTTAAAAAGTCATTTCTTCCTGGAATACATTCCCAAAAATTCAATAAAATTCTATAAAATTATAGAAAATTCAGTAATTCATCCCACACTAATTTAACATTAAATTTAGTTTTTAAACCTGCCTATCCGTTTAAAAAGAGTTATTCCAAACTTTACTAAATTCCATAAAATTCATTAATTAGCAGAAAAATTATAATAAAATATGAATTCACTTGGAATAGTGATTAAGATGTAAATATATGATAGCAGCCCTATTATAAACTCTTCAAATGGATAAAACTGTGCTAATTATTTTGAATTAGGCACGGAATTTAGGTTGTTATCAGCTTATATGTTAATTTAATCTGAAACTTGATAATAGTTATAGTGGTTGTAAAGCCTAGGACATTATGTTAAAAATTATATGAACATTGTTCATTAGGTGTTAGGTGGGCTTATTATTAGGAAAAATAATATGACTTTGAGTTTAAATTACTTATTATTTAATTAAATCTGAAAGTAGATAATAATTATAGTGGTTGTAAATCTTAGTGCATTATGTTTAAAAATTTAGGAACATTAGATGTTAGGTGGGATTATTAGTAGAAAATTATAACAATTTAGAGATTAAGTAGCTTATATGTTGATGTAATCTGATACTAATATATACCATTATAATAATTTGAGATGCTTATATATACCATTTTAATTTTAAAATGGCATGTATAATTCTATGTATATTTATATTTTTCATATTTCATTATTAACCTGTAATACTCTATTATAATATGAATTAAAGTGGAAAATAACTACATAAGTTATATAAAGTTTATAATATCTTCTCCACACCTATCTATATTTCTAAATTTTAAATTTTGTAAATTTTATATACTTCTAAACCCAATTATCATGCAGGAAAAGTTTGAGATACTAATATATACCATTTAATTTTACATTCCCTGCATGGATAAGTGATGGATTAAGTGATTTTAGAATTTCAGAACTACAAAATGTTAAGAAGCTTAAAAAATTATTTTTGCAACAAAAGAAGCTTCTTCTATGATCTTTCAGCCACAAAATTCATCCTCCATCATAATATTTGTTTTGTCCATCAGTCCATGAAAGGTTTGTATGTGCTTGGTCATCGCCTACATAGTGAAAGACAACAAATAAAATATGATGAGTATTTAAAAGATGCATTATACGACCAGGGATGTTACAGATGTGTACCTCGACATGATGCAACGACCCCATATTCGCCGTCTTTACCATCCGAATCCAGCTTGACATCATTGTACGATCACTTATTGTCTGAACGCAGCCAACACTTCAGAGTGATGAGTGTTTCAATGCTTATTGGTGATAAACATATACTCTTGTAAGTGACAATAGCATGCCCTACAGAGAACATTTGTTCCATAGGAGCAGTCATTGCACAAACGGGCAATAATTCTCTTGTAGTTGAGGCGAGTAAAGGGAAGTGTTTGCCCCTGTGCTGACCCACCAAGATAGTAGTGTAAAAACTCCCTCATCAGGCACGACTTCAGTCAAATATTTACCAAACTCACCTAAGGCTGACCTCCTTGACTCTAGTGTACGTTGGACTTTTCGCATAGCGCTCCATAGCTAGAAGTCCAACTCTCTTCAATGGGACCAGCCATTGGATGTGTTAGCGAGTCACGTGGCAAGAGAGGTCCTATGTAGGTGATTGTTGACTCTTTGACGCTCTCACCGAGCATGGACCCTTTGTGGAACGAGTCCATTAATGGCGTTGTGGTGATTGGTTCATTGCCCACTGGAGTTCCGCATATTGCGCTAACTTGCATTGCATCGCCTTGCACGCTTGGGCCATGTTGGAGTGATCTCCTTTATGCAAGTGTAGTACACAGGAGAAGATGGTTCTGTCTTCAATTTTTTGGACTACATCGTCCATATGTCGTAGGAGACCTTCGATAATGAACAACACAACACATATGGTTGGCGTCTCTATCCGGCTAACATGATTAGTAGAGACACAAAACTGACCAAGAATGTGATAGAATTCTTTCACCAACTCCCACTCGTCCTTAGATATCTTTTACAAATTCCCTTTTGTGCTAAAACACTTCCACACTTCATCAATCACATTGTGTTTCTTTACAACAGTGGATAACATAGTATATGTGTTGTTCCAATAGGTCGGACAGTCCAATGTGACCATGTTACTTTCTTCAACATCAAGGTCTTCTTCACACACTTTGGCATACTCCTATCGTACTGAGTAGAGCTTCGAAAGCCACGCAACAGCATTCGCACCATTGCTACTGCATCTCCCAAATATAACAAATGACGTGCTCCATCATTGTCAGTTGCTAATAATATATCTTTATGTAAGTTGCTCCCTGTACACCCACTTCTCGTCCACCCAATGAATGGTGATGCCTAAAAGAACAATACCATTCTCTACAGTCCATCCGTCTATAGTGAGAGACACTTGGTCCACACTATCCCATAGCTTCTTCAACCTTTCCTTCATGTGGGCATGCATTTGGATCGTCTAGTGCTTCACCACCTTCAAATTTGGGGGTCTAAGTCCACCTGTGTTGCGTTGCGCCACAACTCTTTTAATGCAAAATTTTGAACGATGTTCCAAGGGGAATCTGTTAAGCAAATGAAATGCACAATGATATCCTTTTTCTCTTCAAGGGTATGCCCCTTTAAAGGTCCTTGTTGGATCGCCCCTCCATGTGGTTGGTATTCTATAGCCAAGGTTATTGGTGGCTACTTCTCATCAACAATGCCTTTTATCTCTACATGATGTGAAGGATGACAATATTTGAAATGTCTACAAAATACATTAGTGCTCATGTTATGTTGCCGCTTGATCACTCTGCTCCTACTATGAGGGTTCTTCTCATGACATAGTAAGCATGCATAGTACGCATCACCAATAGGTACGAAGTAGTCTATCATGACTGATCTGTTTGGTCATGGATGACTTTGTGCAACATGAGATCTTCTACTGTCGATATCCTGATGACCTTGGGTCCCTATCCCAGAGGTGACTTGGGGCAGGACATTACTTCCAGATATGTTCATACTTAGAAGAACCATAAGTGGGTTATCAGCATTTGTTTCTACTAGAATACATGAAGAAATAATAATACAAACTTTCAAGTATAAAGGGTCAAATATTCAGAAAGTATGTTCTATCACTTAAAAGACATTAACAAAATGTGAATGATATAATAAAGGAATTATAAAATATTCAGAAAGGAGAAGTGAATGATAACCCATTCAACAAGTTGCCAACATCAAAGATTAAGGGAGTGAAGGGAACTTCCAAAAATCTCAATTTCCAGATTATTTGATGTTGAAATTTAATCGGCATTCAAATCATCTACTGTTGATATCTGTGAAATAATTCATGTTATAACATAATTGAGGAGACAGAAGATGTTAGCTGCACCATTTAAGGAAACACTTGAGGACGAAATAGAGAATGATAGATATTATGTTGATGTTAGGAATTACACAGCGAAATAATCAAACCCGTCATAATATAATCCTCACATTCCATTTATAAAATCTCTCAAGAGACCAAAGAATACCTTGATCGATAACCAAACTCACAAAAACCCTTAAAGAGCCTATTATCACTATCAATATCCAAAAAAACAGTCGTTATTGATACAAATATGTCAAAGACTTGTGCTCACCTTGTAGGATTCAGAAAAGAACTAAGTTATTGTAGTATCTCATTTCCATTTTTTTTTATCATATTCTTGAGAAGATAAAATACCCTACGTGCACCATTGATAAGACATGAAATTGGTAGGATAGTATTATCTCTATCCTTTCTGTATTTTGCGTCTAATCTGAACTTTATGTCTAGGGATTTCCATGAAAGGTTTGAAATTTGTTATATTTGGGCCATAATATTAGAAATAAAGTTATAAGATGCATCCATTAGGGAACAGTATGGGGCATTGGAGGATTCGATAGTGGGGGTAGAAAACTATCATTTTCTTTTATATTTCAAAAACAATATGAAGTGACAGAGTATTTGACTATATTTACCACAACTTAGGCAGATCCTTCTTATGCCCAGACAAGGCGAACCAAATAATGGGAGAAAGGGATAGTGGAATTTAAATTGGGAGGAAAAATTCAAATTTAAATATGGTTTTAATAGTCATGCAAAGGTAATGAGATAAGAAGATCAATTGGAAGGATTTTTCCTGAAATTTTAGATAATAACTAAAAAACAAGAGACATCAGAAATTTTATTTAATATTCATCAATTAGTTCATCTTTATTTATCGCACTGAATAATACATGTTTTGTGTAATGGAATAAACTACTCATATAGCAGGACAAAAAAATAAAATGAATAGTGAGAGGTAAGGAATAATTCTTTATAGGAGTGTGTTTATTATTATTTATAATCATTTCTTGACATGCATTTAATTGTCTAAAATTTTATACAAACTTTCAATTGATCTTTGTGCTGAAACCTAGTCCTCTAATCAGTATTCCCTAATCCAAAAACCATCGAGCCACAAACTGAAAATATTGCCTTATTGATCAAAATAAATGTCTCCTCGTGTGACTTTTGATGTACTTTGGTATTTCATTCAACAAATAAACATCTTCTAATTAAATAAATTTTCCTAGTTAATTTCATCATTCACAAATAATGTTTTAATAAAATAGTCGATATTATCTCAAATATTTAATATCTATGATATAAAACTTAGCATATATCCTTCCAAATGTTATAAAGCAATAAATATCAATGAAGTCGTGTAAATAATAAATGAATTCTGTCTGTCTCATATTAATAAATCAATTTAATATTCATATTTATCAAATGATACTATAAAAAATACAGTACATATGGCTTTGAAGAAATTCGTTTAGCGGTTAAAATTAGTCCCTAAAACTGTAGGGTCCACTGACTTCGCCATGAAGTATAAGGTACTAATGCATTTTCATTCATTCCAAAAGTGTTGTTTTCTGAATATATGATGTCTTGTAAGGTATTGTCAGTATATATGTGCCAATGGTTTCATCTGTGTGGTGTATAATTTAATCTCCACTCAACTCTTAAATACTCTATAAATGTTAATTTTGAGATGAATATTTATCTTATCAATGATGGACACTTTCTGTGAAATTCATTAAATATGTAGAGCCCAAGTCCAAGGAGATAGGTCTGGCGGAGGACTCTTGAGCATAGACTGGGATGACATTTTTTTCTTATTTGGTGGTCTAATTTTTGGGTAAAAATCAGACAATCCATTGAATCATATAGAACCCATGAATACAACTCAAATGTGATGATTCAAAATCAATTTTCTCTTGAAATAGAAGTTGGAGTCATGGGATTTAAATTTGAGAAACATCATTTAACATCTACATACACTTATATAAGAAAGAATGATTAGAACATAATTCAGATCAAGGAAAATTTGAAGACTGACTTAAATGCTGGATGGGAGCCAAATTTAATGGTGAGTGTTGGGAACGAGCACTTGAAGAAAAGTATGCATAACTTTATCAGGATTGGACAAGTGAGATTGACAAAAAAGTTACCGAGTTCATGATGAAATACCCTTAGACCTGATATCATGGGGCTATCGTAATATATTTGAATTATTACGTTAAAAAGTGAAGACCTTGCTGATGGAACATTCATCCATTCTAATTATGATTTTTTTTATCAATGACAGGTTGCACAAATGGGATGGAGCTTCCAATTTACTCTTATAGAATCATCATGAAGTGCTCAGACAATCTTTTACCCTTTTGAACCAAAACATAAAGAATAATAAAATCAGACAAGAGAATCATAATCTGATTTAACCAAACTATGCCTTAAATAAATGCTGACCTAATAGATTATCTAAAATAGAATCAGTTCATAAATCAAAAGAGTCCAATAATTGTTATCATCAGTGGCACTCACATATCAAGAAATTAAATATGGTTCTAGTTTTATGTATCAAAGTTTGTTTATG
Source organism: Wolffia australiana (assembly GCF_029677425.1). Taxonomy (NCBI): domain Eukaryota; kingdom Viridiplantae; phylum Streptophyta; class Magnoliopsida; order Alismatales; family Araceae; genus Wolffia; species Wolffia australiana. The sequence continues at coordinate 10,811,006 of NC_135844.1, forward strand.
ATTCTTATTTATTCATTGTTTGTGAATATGTGAATATGTACACCTATTTAACCACAGAGTGAATGCATGAATAGAAAAAACCCACTAAAAACAGATGAATGAACTCAGCCACTACAACTCTATCCCGGCCCCTGCTCTGCAACTCCATCAGCACCTTCCCTTCCATTTCCTATGGATTGACAGATCAGTACTTCGCCTCCCTCATCGACTCCTCTTCTGCTCCTTCCCAAATCCTTCAAACCCACGCTAATCTCACCACCTCGGGGCTTCTCCGACGCGGATTTCTCCTCACCAAGCTCATCCACGCCTGCTCCCATCTGGGTTTGGTCGGCCATGGCGGGCAGCTCTTCGAAGCCCATGACTGCCCGGATATCTTCCTCTTCAATGCCGCCATCAAACTCTATTCCCAGCGCAACCCACGTCAGGTATTCTCTCTCTACTCCCGTCTGCTCAACGCCGGGGTCCGCCCAGATAAATTCACCTTCCCTTCCGTTATACTGTCCTCCTCCGGCCACCCATGTCTCCCCGCCGTCCATGCTCAGGCTCTCCGCCATGGCTTCTCCTCTGACGCCTTCATCCAGAATGGGCTGCTGGCTGCCTACTCCAAGCTCGCCCAAATGAAAATTGCCCGCAGGGTGTTCGACCAATTGCCTGACAGAAACCGAGATGTCGTCTCTTGGACCTGTATTGTCTCCGGGTACGTCCAGAGCGGGCGGCCTGGCAACGGGCTCGAGCTCTTCGCCATGATGCTCGCCTCTGCCTGCCCGGTGGCACCGGACTTCGTCATGCTGGTCAGTGTGCTCAAGGCCTGCGCCGAGCTCGGCGAGCTCCGCAATGGGGAAGCTCTCCATGGGCTGGCCGTGAAGCGTGGGCTCGAGCAGGAAGAGGATTTGCAGGTGGGCTTGATCGCTTTCTACGCCCAGTGCGGCGAGCTGGGGCGTGCCAGGGCCGTCTTCGACCTCGCCGGCACGTCCCCGGCTTTGCTCCATTGGAATTCTATCATCTCCGGCTATGCCAAGAAGGGGGAACCCCGCGAGGCAGTGGCGCTCTTCCAGAAGCTGACCCGGCATCCTCGTCTCCGGCCCGACTCGGTCACGGTCCGGGCGGCGATCATGGCGGCCGCAAGGCTCGGCTCTCTTGAGACAGCAAAGCGTGTCGGTGCCTGCGCCGGCGAGCTCAAGGGGGATGTGCTCGTGGGGACAGCTCTGGTGGATATGTACAGCAAGTGTGGGAGCCTTGAGCTGGCTCGTGAGGCGTTCGACCACATGCCACAGAGGGATGTCATTGCCTGGAGTGCTATAATTGCTGGGCATGCACTCCATGGCCGAGGCCGGGAGGCAATTGGGCTGTTCCAGGAGATGCTGCTCGCCGGCATCGTCCCCAATTCAGTCACTTTCCTTGGAGTCCTGTCGGCCTGTAACCACTGTGGGCTAGTTGGGGAAGGGGCCATGGTACTTGCCACCATGAGAGCCCATGGCATGGAGCCGCGGCGCCGGCACTTTGCCTGTGCAGTGGATATGCTTGGGCGGGCTGGGAGGGTGGCGGAGGCCTGTGAATTGATGGCGGTGATGCCGGCCGAGTCCAGTGCTGCTGCCTGGGGTGCGCTGCTCACCGCGTGCCGGGTGATTGGGGATGTGCCGACAGGGGCGTTGGCGGCAGCGGAAGTTGCCGCCATGGATCCGGCCAATGTCGGTCATCTTGTGCAGCTTTCAAACCTCTTGGCTGGTGCCGGCATGTGGGCCGAGGCTAGCAGGGTACGAGTGATGATGAAGGAGAGAGGGCTTGCCAAGGCCTCTGGGAGCAGCATTGTGGATGTGGATGGCAGCATGCAGGAATTCAGATGTGCTGACCATTCTCACCCTGCATCCAAGGATATCTATCAGCTGCTATATCTTTTGGAGATGAACTCCAAGGAGGGGGAGCTATGACTATTTCCAGCTTTATCCTGACTAAAACTGGTTCTAACTGCACTTCTCAGGGGGCTTCAACCACAAAGGAATACGGACCCTAACATATTATGCATGAGACATCAAGCATCAAATAGAATAATGACCATTTCTGTCCTCGGGTGAAACATTTTCTTTCATACCTTTTATAATTAATGTCCTTTCATTTTTCATGTATCTGAATTTAAGTCATCTCTATAAGATTTTAGGGGATGAATACTTTGGTCCTCAGGTGTAACATTTTCTTTCTCGAGACGATGATCTTCCCATCTCCCCTTCCCATACTTAATCATTTGCTTTATCAATCTCTACCTTGTCAGCCTGTTTTATCTGGAAATTAAAGTTGGATTTCATTTTTAATAAAAGACGGTCTTTGGCAGACCCTGCCCAGGTTTTATGAATAAGAAACTTCTAAAATAAATGACCAGTGTAGAGAGTTTTAGGGCATCAACAAAGACATGACTGGATAAATGAATGATGTGTCGTCATTTTGATGAATCGCCTCCAATGATATAAATATATAAAACCAGAAGCTTGAGCACGATAAAATTAGATAAACAAAGGTAGAATCTATATCCCCTCCATCATGAGACATGAATGTAAAGGTCTGAGTCACATATGAAAAGGAGTGTTCCCAACGAATGGATGTATTTTGGACTAAACTTATATCACCCTTGACGATGTGTAAAAACATGGGGCAGTACTAACATCCAAATCAATGGAGCACAAAAAAGAAAACATTAATGTCTTTAATCATATGGAAGTTAAAGTAGTATCCAAGAATATGTAAATGTCTCAAATAAATCATATGTTGAAGTAGTCAACAAGGCAGTATACAAATATATATGATTGGGATGTGACAGCATAAGATTGAGATATTAGGTGTTAGAAGGTATCTTGAGCATGTTAGGATAGAAATATTAAAATTTGAATCCTTTGAGTTTTAGGTAACTCATGCGCAAAATTTTAAAAGATTCTTTGTTATCTTCAAATTAAAATATCATTGTATCATAAAATATCATTTCGAGTATTTTGGGGCAAGTCCAAAGGCCTTTAACATATCATTGTATCATAAAATACTCTACGGATATGAATGCATATGGTACATTTAAGTCCAGAATAGAAGAATCAGGAATCACATGAATGCTAAAATAAAAAATAACAGTCCCCCTAAACAAAATCATTCATATTCTTCCGCAGTGGGGGGAAATGCATTCTCTTTTGTACCATGAAATATTTAATTTCTTTACAAATTATCATTCAAATTTTCTATTTTTAATACCATAAAGTGGATAATTTTATCATTAAACATTGAGTGAATATAATAATGAAATTTGGTATTAAGAAAATATTTCCCAGTTGGAGTGAATTAAGAGCAGAAATCTGTCAATGGAAGTGAATGTATTTATAAATAGATTTAAAGCCTTTAAGAGAATAATACTTTAGAATGACACAAAATTCTCTTATTTTTCTTAGTTTTTTCTTACATAGTAAAATTCCATGTAAAATAAAAATTCATCAAAATATAACACTGAATTTCATAGTTATGAATGAAATTTTGGTATTTTCATTCAATCTGGACATGCATGTGTCTCAGTCCTAAAACGTTAACATTATGTAGGGTGGAGGCATATTCAGCTGTGAAACGAATGCCCCACTAAGAATTCAAGTTCAATTATCCAGATAACATATTACAAAGAAAAGAATACATATTTAAGTTAAATACTGTATTCCTGAAAAAATGTTGTGATGAGAGATCGAATCTTCGAAAAAATGCTTTACCTGACAAGACGAATAATATTGTTGAATAACCTAGTGATCCTATTCTTCAATTTTATTTTTTTGGGTCAAGGATCGAATAAGTATTTCATAAAAAATAAAGTAAAGTGTGTCTTTAAGAAGAAGTGAAATATAGATATAGATATTACTTGGTTTTTTATATATTCATTTAAGGTAAAAATTTAAAGAAAAAACTATTGTATTCTAAAATAATGGGAAAGTAAATTTAATATTGAGCCAAATATCAATTCCGGTGTTAACATGAAACCATACAGTAATTTTAAATAGAGTAAATTACTATTTTCGTCATGATACATAGCTCACTTGTTCACACATATGATCATGGAAAAAACCACTTCTATACCTTGAGTGAAAATTTTATTAATTATTATATGTTTATGATACTGATAAACCCAGGGTGGTGTTTATTGTTCCTGGTTGTGTGTAACTAAATCATACTGGATTTAACTTGGAAGGGAATATTTGGATTATCGTGAGAAAAAAAACACACATATCCTCTGATGTTTCAAATAAATTATCCCTTTAAGATAAATGAGTGGCAGGAGATTTCAAGGAATAAAATACTAAGATAATAATAGTTAAAAAATTGTACACATATTTATTAAATAATAAAATTATTTATCTGATAATCATCCCATACATTTTCCCATATAATGATATGTGTACCCTAAAAATAGATTTAAGAGCTTAAAAATTAAAATTCTAATGCAAAAAATTACCAGATGGTATGTGAAGAGGAAAAAATAAAAGTAAAATTTGATAAATATATTTTTAACGTCTAATTTTGAAAGTACTAACATTAGGAAGAAAATAGTTAACTAGGCATGTGAAAAAATTCAGGAATAAATTACATGCCTCTAGTATATTCCCCTCAATTAAAGAGATAAAATATAAGTTAGTAATGTTGAATAATCTATATGTTTCTTCTTTTTTCTTATTTTCTTTTTCTCTCTCAATATGTTTCTTTTCTCTTTTTCTCTCTCTTCCATTGTTCCCTCCATATGTACCTTCTTGAAGAGAACCCTAAGATAAGGTCTTTTTTTTTTCTTCTACACTTTCTCTCTCTTCGGAGCTTTCTCTCTCCTCAGATCTTTCTCTCTCCTCAGAGCTTCCTCTCCCCTAAGGATTCTTCATGGTATTAGAGCATTCTCCTTGGATCCATCTAGCCATCTAGCTCAATCTATCTGAGCCCTTCAAGGTCTACCTGTTCGTCAGATCTATTTGCCGCTCGATCTACCTCCTCGGAGGTGCTGACGTTCAATCTGCAGCTCGATCTATCACCATCGAGCTTGATCTTCAAGCTTTACCTGTTTGGTGTTCAAACTCAACCTAACGCCAACAAGGAACCTTCAGCATTCAAGCTCGACCTGCTCGGCGTGTTCTCATCGTCCACCACCTGTTTGACATTTGTCCTGAGTCGTTCTTCGGTCGACATTCCCACAAATTCAAGCTCAACAGGCCGACGTTTCTCAGCCTTTATTCCTTGGCCTTTCATTTGGCGTTCCTCAACCTTCATTCGGCGTCAGTGTCACTTGGCGTTATCAGCGCCATCTTGATTTCCCCAAGTCAGAGTATCTCCTCGCTTGTATTAATCCTGCCAGATCTCTACCAATAATATGGTGTCTAATGATTCTACTACCTCCACTTCCTCTTTGCATTGGGGATGTCTCCTCATTCATCCGAATTGAGTACTTGGTATTATTCGTTGCCTCGTATACCTTCTGAATTTTGATTCACTGGGTTGAATCTTCTTCAATGGCGTCAGTATGTTCGAATTACTATGAAATGAAAACTTATGAAGCATCTTCTGGAAGAGCCGCCACTTCCCACGGCCTCTCACTACGATCATTGGCTTGATGATGAGGGTGTGGTTCATTGGTGGTTTCTCGACTATATCAGTCCATTATGTGATGCGAAATTCTTATATATAGACTCGGCCAAGTAGATATAAGTTGCTGCTCAAGAATCTCACTCTAAGAGAAACAACCTGGCCATTATTTATGAACTCGTGACTTGCTCCACTAATTTAGTCCCGGGCCCAGATCTGTTTGAGTTTATAGCCTGGAATTGACATCTCTTTGGGCTGAGTTGGACCAACACATGCATCCTGATCCCAACTCGGTTGATCATGGGTATGTCCTACTGATCCCAACAAAGTTGGATTGAGCTTATAGCCAACATCATGCGCCCTCTCCCCCGGTGCTGCAACCTCTTGTGATTCCTGCAGCCCAGAAGTTGACGAGTACAGGCCACAGACCCAATGGAGATTCTTCTCTTTTATGCAATTATTGCAAGAAAAGAGGTCGTACTAAGGATACATGCTACAAGTTACAGAAAAATAATGCTCACCAAAGTCACTTGGTGACCACTTTGGTGCCTTCGAACAATACCCCTGCATTCACGAGTCCGTCCACAGCTTCTTCTACATCACTTCTTGGGGCACCTCAACCGATTACAGCAAACACATCTTCTATGGGAGATCAACTCAAGCGCAATGAAATTGACCAACTCCGACAGCTCCTTCAGTCTAAATTGGTTGACTCTACGTCACTGGTTCGTTAACTCAGGTGCCACCGCTCACATGACTCCTGCCTCAAAGTGCTTTCTCACCTACACCCCCTCTCCTAGATCTCATAAAGTTTATACAGCATTTGGTCAACTCCTACCTGTGGCCGGTGTTGGGAGTGTCCAACTCTTTTCCCATCTTACCCTCTAACATGTTCTCCATGACCCCCGCTTTACCCTTAGCCTTGTTTCAATTTATCACCTTGTTTAAGATCTTGGCCAAGTCTTATTTTTCAACCCTAATACTTGCTTCTATCGTGATAAGGTGGCAGGGCAGACGAATACACTTGCAGAGTAATGCGGTGGTCTCTACATCCTTCACCACTCTCCACCTATTTCTCCTTTAGTCCCTGCTGTTGGTGTTGCTCTCTCCACTGTGGCCCAGGACCCTCTTTGGCTTTGTCATTGTCGCTCGGGACATCCTTCCTTCTCTACTTTGAAACTAATGTTCCCTCATTTGTTTCATGGACATCTTGTGTATGAATTTGTTTGTGAACCATGTTGGTTAGCTAAAAATACTCGGGCAACGTATCCTCCTTCTGACCCCTCTTGGTGTTCATCTTCTCATGTTTCCCTCATTCACAGTGATCTCTGGGGCCAGCCCCTATACCTAGTAATTCTGGCACCCAATGGCTAGTGATATTTGTGGATGACTCCACCCGCTTTACATGGGGTTATCTCCTCAAAAATAAATCAGATCTTTCTGCAACTATCGTTTTGTTCCAAACCCTCATCCATAATCAATTTGGTACGTCTCTCAAATGCTTCTGCTCTTATAATGCCCGTGATTAAGTTAACTCCATTATTTCCACCTTCTGTACCTCTCATGGTATTGTCCATGAAACATCCTGTACTTGCACACCTCAACAGAATGGTCTTGCAGAATGCAAATTTCTTCACATCTTTGATACCACTCGCTCTCTCCTTCTTCACATGAATATGCCCAAATATTTCTGAGGTGAAACTTCTCTAATCGCTATCCACCTCATCAATCATTTTCCCTCTCACGTTCTTTCTCATCTTTCCCTCTCAATGCGCTACATCGGGTCTATCCCACAGTTTCCTTGAAAACTAATCTCATTTTGGATGCACCTGCTACATCGCTAACCATCATCTTTCTCGGGATAAAGATGTTAAGGCGCTCAGTTGTGTCTTTGTGGGTTACTCTTCGCATAAAAAATGATATAAATGCTATCACCCTTGTACTCATAGCCTCCTCATGAGAAAAGATGTTTCCTTTGATGAGTCTACTCCATTCTACCTTCCTAGTTTGTTGTCCTCTCCTTCCCCTTCCTCTTCATGGAATGAGTCCCTTTATTTCCTTATTCCACTTACATCTCCCTCCTTGTCTCCTCTCCATGCTACTCCTCCATTGTCTCTTCCCACCTCCGCTCCTCCACAAATTTGATGGGACCACGTACCATTGTCGTCAGCATCGTCCCTTGACTTCCCTTACCTGGTCACCTGCACCACTCCCTACTGTACCTCCCTATCCTCCCTCCTGCAATGCCCTTTCACCGGACCCTCCACCCTCTCCACCTCTTGCTTCCCCAAACCCTTCCCCTGCATGTGATGATCTTCCCATTGCTCTCCAAAAAGCCCCTTGGTCCTGTACCTCCACTTCCCTTTACCCATTAGCCAATTATGTTTCCATCCATCGCCTCTCCCCATCTTATCAAGCCCTTCTCACTAGCCTTGATTCGATTGCCATTCCGAAGACGGTGGTTGTCGCCTTGGCTTCCCCTAAGTGACATCATGCAATGGAAGAGGAACGGGCTGCCTTGGGAAAAAACCAAACATGGGAACTTGTTCCTTCGCCTTCTAGCAAGCACTTGGTTGGCTGCTGGTGGGTCTATACTGTCAAGTACCAGTCTAACGGCTCTCTTGAACGGTATAAGGCTCGTCTTGTGGCTAAAGACTATACACAATGGTTTGGTATTGATTATCTGGAGACATTGGCCCCTGTTGCTAAGATGAACACTGCTCGTCTTCTTATTGCCCTCGTAGCTCATCATGATTGGCCTCTTCAACAATTTGATCTCAAGAATGTGTTTCTTCATGGTAATCTCCATGAAGAGGTTTATATGGCATGGCCTCCCGCCTATGTGGCTCCTTCTTCCACATCCCCCATGGTGTGTTGTCTCAAGAAGGCTCTCTATGGCTTTAAGCAGTCTCCTCGGTCTTGGTTTGGTCATTTACGCACTCGATGAAACTATTTGGATATTCTCAGTGCAATGGTGACCATACCCTACCCCCTTCTATAGTCATTCCTCGTCTAGGGGAGTCACACTGCTTCTTGAGTATGTGGATGACATTATCATTACGCAGAATGACTCACATGCGGCGGCTCATTTGGTGGCACACCTTGCTAGTGAATTTGATATCAAACATCTTGGCCTCCTTCGCTACTTCCTTCGCATTGATGTGGCATACTTTGCGACTAGAATCTTCCTTTGCCAAAGGAAATATATTATGGACCTTCTTCAAAAGCTTGGAAAGGCAGACTCCCAACCCCTTACCACTCCTATTGAAGTGAATCACCGGCTATCTCTAGCGGAGCATGAGGAGAATGTTGACCAAGGACGATATCAAAGATTGGTTGGTAAGCTGATGTATCTAACTCATATGCGCCTTGACATCGCTTATGTTGTGGGCGTGTTAAGTCAGTTTATGCATTCTCCAAAAGTGAGCCATATGCATGTTGCCAACCGCATACTTCACTATCTTAAGGGTACTATTGGTCTTGGTTTTCAATTCAAACAAAACAGTGGTCTCCAATTGGACGTCTATACTGATGCCGATTATGGTTGTTCTCATGTTGATCGTCGCTCAACTGGGGGTTATTGTACCTTTCTTGGTGGCAATATTATTACATGGCGCAGTAAGAAACAATCAGTTGTCTCTCAATCAAGTGTTGAAGCAGAGTTTTGGGCCCTGGCACAAGGTCTTTGCGAGGCGTTATGGCTCATCAATCTTCTTGCAGAACTGAAGCTATCATGTCACCAACCTACTCAATTTTTTTGTGATAATAAGTCAGCTATCAACATCGCCCACGATCAAGTGCAACACGAGCGCACAAAACATGTTGAAGTTGATCGTCACTTCATAAAAGAGAAGCTGGAGTCGGGACATTTTTAATTTTCTTACACCCCGTCTGCCCATCAACGAGCTGATATTTTCATCAAAGGACTGTCTACCCCACGTTTTCAAGAATTGTGCGGCAAACTGGGAATGGATAACATCCACTCACCAGCTTGAGGGGGAGTGTTGAATAATCTATATGTTTCTTATTTTTTCTTATTTTCTTTTTCTCTCTCAATATGTTTCTTTTCTCTTTTTCTCTCTCTTTCGTTGTTCCCTCTATATGTACCTTCTTGAAGAGAACCTTTAGATAAGGAGTTTTGTTTTCTTCTGCATTTTCTCTCTCCTTGGAGCTTTCTCTCTCCTCAGAGCTTTCTCTTTCCTCGTAGCTTCTTCTCCCCTTAGGATTCTTCAAGTAATACTGTAGCATTCAAGAAAATACCAGCATACATAATCATTATCCATGTATAAAATCCACACACCATCAAAAATTATTTGCATGAGGAATAATTCATATAGATTTAATTCATATACATTTATTTTTTAAGTTTTTGTATTTTTAGAATAATAATGTAAGTTTTGCAGTATTGTATGGAAATTTCTGATATTAACTTTATAAAGAAAATAATTTATAGTTCATAAAATATATTTTAAATTTATTTAAATATTTATAATAATTTTTTTCATTTTTTCATGTCTTCTTGAAATTTCGTGCCATGCATACAATCTACAACATGGATCAGAGGAGAGAGAAAATATGATGGCTCAGATTGCTCAAACTTTAATCGCTGATATCTAACAAACCAAAATAGGTTTTGGGCTGCAATTTTGAGGGAAGTTCTGTCTTCACATCCTATATATAGCCACTATATCAAATCTATAAAAAGATCCCTCCCATTCTTTTAAAAAATGAAACCTTGAATTAGGTTCCTAATTATGATGAATAGAGTAATTTTCACCTTAAAAATATCACTTTGGCCTATTATTGAACTTGAAAAGCAAATGATTAAATGACTAGCATTGAGATCAATCCACAAGAACAGAAAGCACCACTTGGCCTGTTGGGCACATAAAAACAAGGTTAGTGTGACCTTCATCTTTTTCTAACTCATGTCTTTGTCCTTTTCCCATTAGTGTCTTGTATGTCCAAAGTTTTATCCATCATGAAAACTACCTCCAACTTCATCATTTGTTGGCTCATATCTTCCTTCATCTGTCTCCATTAGAAGTTAAAATTGTCACCATCTCCACCCTATTGTACAATAGTGACGGAGGCAAATTACTGTGTTAATGTTAAATGTCGTTGTATTTTTTTAATTTGCCTACAATCCAATAAAATTTAAAAATATAGAAACTTACTCAGATATGTATAGTTGTGAGTAAGGTCGTCTCCATAGGGACTGGCCTTTAGGTATATATTCAATAAATAAGTTGTTATTCATTAAGATATAATAATAGTAATAAAGAAGAAATAAGTAGTAGCAAGTAAATAGATTAATAGGATAATAAGAGAAATAGAGAAGACAAAATATCTGAGATTATATGTATATGTACTAGAGATACTAAGAATAATTCAGATATTAGATATTATATTTAAGAATGATAGTATAGTTCGTGAAAATATAGATAAGTATTTAATAAGACTAACTAGTTTAATATGAGTAGGAACAAGAAGAAGAAGCTATACATATATGTTATGATAGAATAAAAGGGTTAGAGTAGTATTTAACTAGTAATTATATTAATATGAGATTGCCTATACTTATAGAATACTACTTGCGTAGGTGAAATATATAGTATAGAAGTACTATAGATATTTTAGATGTTTTTATATTTATATATGTATTTCTATAGATTTTTAAGTTTGACTTCTGAAGTTATAAGGCTCGATTTAGTCGACACCTGATAGGTGTTCGACCAAATGCTCAAAAAGATGCTGAACTAAGAGATATGTATATTGTATTGAATTTTTATATGATTTACATATATTTATATTGGTTTTTTAATAGTTGAAAATTGAAGATAGGGGTATTTCTGTCGAACGACCGTGAGGTGTTCGACAGAATGCTCGATAGAAGTCCGGTAAGAGAGGAATGAATTTTGGAAAAAATTTATGAGATCGATAAAGTCAAACTTACGTAAATCAAATAAATAATCATCAAAGACACTAGGTGTTCAATGAAATGCCAGAACAAGTTCGCAGTGCGAATTTCAACAAAAACACAAGAAAGATAGGGATTGGATGAGCGATTAAGTATCGAAAGTAATGGAAAATATGAAAATTAGCCGAAGGAACACAAAATAACCTGAATCGCCCTGGTTTGAAAAGAAGGGGTGGCGGCGCCGATCACCACCGCCGAGCTTCAGTTTAGGGATCCCCTTTCTCTTCTCCTCCGTCCGGGCACGAATCCAGGCTCCTTTAGAGCTTCTTCTGCTCCTTCCTTGCTGTCCACAACCACCGGCGCTGTCATGACGCCGCAGCTTGCTTCCAAACACAGAAGGGATCTCCATTGTTGTATGGACTTAAGGTCAAAAGATGCGATGAATTGGGGCCTTCAGGGCCTCTTTAGCGGCGTGGGATGGATCCCTTAGGCCATACGATGTAGGGGACAGCTTTGGGGATCCTCCCAGGCTGTTGGATCACCGGTGGTCCCGCCTCGCCAGACGAGACAGCCTCCAGCCGGCAACGTCGACGATTAGGGGTGAAGATGGACGAGATTGCCCCCTGACCTAGGTTCGCCTGTCCCGATACCGGTATCGGATGATGATATTGGGACGGATGCTGTATCGCATACCGAAAAGGGAATTTCCGGTATCCATTTTTTTCGATATCCGGATATCGGATATCCGTATCGGATATCAATTGCTATAGTGATGATATCCGATATAGATATCCGTCTTGATGTCGTCATCTGCCTCTGTCTCAGGGGGAGGATGACGACATTGGATATCGGGTGTGGATATCAGATTTCAATATCCACATCGAAAGGATACTTAAAAATATTATTAACTAGCAAGTATTTTGCGGTTTAAAGGGATTAACGTGGGGAAGATATTACTAGGAGACCGTGTTGATTGTTAACCCATTTCGTTTAATATATACAGCTCAATATTTTCAAGTTCTTCCATATGGGATAACCGGATTTGGAGTTTGATGTTAAACTCGGAATCCCTTTATCCCATATGGAAGAAAATGGAAAATTTTAGCTCTATTTATTGAACGATATGTAAATACATTAATTAACCAACATATTTATGGGGCTTAAAATATAACGACAATATGTAGAATATTATTTTATTATTTAACATATATCCTGCCTCATTTAATATATACAAAGCAACATTTCTAATTTCTTCCATGTGGGATAATGGGATTTGGACTTTACATCAAACTTCGAATCCTGTTATCCCATATGGAAGAAATTAAAAATGTTGCACGCTACATATTAACTGAGGTTGGTATAACATTAAGATAATACGACGCTGATGTACATAAGCCTATGAATGTGGTAGAAATATTTATTTTTTTTAGTCGATAGTGGATTTCAATATCGGGATACCGGTTCCAATATTCGGATATCAAAATATGATATCCGGTATCCTATACCCGTTTTGTCCTCACCCCCCCGATATCCATCATCGATATCCGTCTAGACTTAAAGGATGAATATCGACCGATATCTGATATCAGACACCATCCCAGTTTTCTCACGGATATCGGATATTGGTTGTTCGATATCCGATATCAGACGGAAATCGGTTGGACAATCACTACCCTGACCGTCCGATCCCCATTCAAATGGGTTCAATGGCTGTGATTAAATTGCAGCCCTGGATCCTCTTACAGTGTACCCACATTTTGCCTTGCCGGCGCCCCGTGAGCTCCTCGTCATTCTCCTTGTCTTCTCCTGATTTGTCCGTCGACGGGTCTCACGCCCGCATCAGCCACCCCGGACCAATTAGAGGCCTGGACTAAGAATAAAACAGTTAAATGGACAGAATGGATCTCCACTGTCCAATATTTTTTGAGAGGATCAAATGGCTGAGATCATATCCACCTTTTTTTAAAGTGGCCCAAAATTATATGGGCTTTGGGCCGAGTCGGCTCGAAGCCTGATCATATTATGTTTTCTAATTTAATCAGATCGCGGCCCAACCCTTCGATGTTCATTAGGCCGTCCCGATGCGAGACTAAAAGAAATAGTGGGATTCGCAATCCGATCATATTACCTATATATAAATGTTGGCGTTAACTACTTACTGAATCAAAATAAACGACATACCTCCTTCGATCCGTGTGACTTGTTGTGGCCTCTTTGTGGGCCGGTGTACCCCTTCTGTGGCTGTCTTTGGCTTGCTTCCTGGGACGTTGCCCCCTGCCGGCCGCGGGCGGGCTTGAGTACTCTGCGCACTTGCCTTCCCTGGCTGTCTTAGGCGCTAGTACTGCTGGCCGGCTCCTTAGCCGCCTATTAACATTTTTTTCTATTTTATTAATATATGTTTCTTTCTTCTTTTTAATTTATTTATTTCTTCATCTTCTATGTTGACTTCATCCTTGCAATAGCATAGACCCATACTAAATAGAGCATTTAAAAATTAAAAAGGTCTTAAATATATATTTTTACTAACAAATATCTAAAGTTGTAAAGCATGAATAAAAAATGACATTATAAATTCATTATTTTATAACATGCTCCATTTAGTGCATGTGATGCAAAATCTTATAAGATTGCATAAAATACATATGAAATTATCCCAAAATGACTTTAAAATATGTATAATTATATGACACATTTTGGGTTTATCAGATAGTCAAAACTATCTCCATTCTCCACCACTGCCATCAACCGTCGCCCAAGTTTGTCAAAGTGTTAGCATAGGTACTTATTTAGAATTATTTTTTATTTTTATCTAAAACAATTTATGGAAATTCCCAAAATCACTGTATCAATTCTGATTATGTGTTCCAAAATCATTTGTATGTGTTTTTGAAAAAAATATTTCTAACCATTTTATAATTATTGGTAATAAATTTAAACTACTATGTTTACATTTTAATAGACTGAATTCCTAAAATAAACATACAACTCTAAAAACATTAAGGTAAATTTAAATTTCACTGAATCAATACTTTGTCCTTTTGCATTCTACCCTTGTTCACTTTCTTGTCATGAATGAATTATGAATATTGTTGCATAACCTGTTGGGTTCTAGAGGCCTTAACGTGGATGAGCAAATCATAGCAACACACAGTGGAAGACTTTTGCGAATTGAACGGTATCGACAAAAACATGAAACGAAGTACCTTCCCACGGATCACATCCGTGATTTCTTGGATCCCGGAGTGAGAGGAGTCGAGCTGTTCAAGTGTGCAGCCTCTAGATGTATCCACGCGATCCTTGGTACGTTGAACCTCCTCCTCCTAATTGACGAGTCCCGTTCTACCTCCACCGTCATCATTACGCCATTCCAATTGCATCGGGCATGGAGAGGGGTGTTGGGAGACTAGAGAAGAAGGGGAGGCCCCTGAAAAATTCTGGCCTGGGTGATATTAGTGCAGGGCCTTCCCCTGTTTATACTCAGTGGGTATTTTCCATAAAACCCCCCAAAACTTAAGTATATCTTCCGATGTCCAAAAGACCATTTGCGTGTGACCCTCTAGGCTCATGTATTAGTCTAGTTAATGACTCTAGTGACCCAATAACCCTTATTGACCTTCCAAATTAATTAACTATATCATCATATAGATTATATAATATCGAATCAATTTAATCCAATTGATAGATCGAGTCTCGAACACATGGGGTGCCAAGCTACACCTCGTATTATAGAAGATACAAAGGAGTGTATATCAACACACTCATGGAACATGTTCATCATTGAATATCGTGTATGTATAATCCCTCATCCACTTGACAGTCCTTAGACGACTTAGGGTATGGTCATCTGTCAAACCCTAATTGGTTATTCGAGTTAGTACTGATGTATTCAAAAATCATTGAAGAACTCTTCTCCGATATTTCACTACCGTGGCCAAGCACTTCATTGTATTGTCTTCCTTGAGCTGTCACCTCTTATACCGAGGGTGGACGATCCCATCTTGATCACTCAATCATTTTTGTGAACTTCTTGATGTACCCGTACTAAGACCATTTTGAATCCCATGATTAGAGACTCATTAGGCATAGCCAAAGTACAACGTCTGTCCACAAGACATCTTTGGTGTCTCAGGTCTAAGGACCACTTACACAACCATGATGTGAATTGACCTGATTGACAGTTCGGTATAATACCATTCAGGGATTTGTACGGATCAATTCAGTGAACTTTTTCCACTAAGAGCACCCACTATCTATCCTTAATGTCTCAACTCTAATGGCTACGGGACCGGCCACACTCATCATATGAGTGAGGCTACATAGTGCTATTCTATCTGAACACTTTGATGTCCTTCTTTCGTATCCTTTGAATAGGAATGTTTAGAACACATGCGTAAAGACTAGTGATCGCCGTATTACGATCTCATCATAATTCACTAACTCCGATCATGTATTCATGGACTTCATTATAACCATCATACGTGCACTATAATGAATATGTTGTATTAATGAACATAGAATGAGACGTGGAATGTGTGATTGGCTTGCCGGCCACATATATTTCCATCATAAACTAGAATCCGTAAAAAATGTAATTAATCCTAAACAGCATGGTTTATCAGATACCATGATGAGCCTTTGAAGAGGAACCTAAAAAAACTTCTACAATATCAGTTGTCAGAAAGTCATTCTTAGAACACCATGCCATGTTGTGTTTATGAGAACATGATAAGTGCATGTATATTTTCATATATTTTAGACCTTTTTGGTAATATTAATTTACAATTTATCATGTTATCACTCTAATTAACTAAATATTATGCACTAGCTATAAACTCTAATTTTTGCACATTATGGTTATTTTGACTAAACTCCTTGACTTCTTTGAAGTCAAGCAATTTTAGTAGTGATGATTATTATATAGTTTCACATGTACACAAATTTACAGGAAGGAGAAGATGATAACTCTTAAAGAGTTGGAGAATTTTTGTGAGCTTAGTGATTCTACAAAGAGGCTTGAAAGGATCAAGTGGATGTCAGGACCTTCAAAAGAGAAAATCTGAGGAAGATGGGCCAGTACCTGACCAGTCCATTGGGCTTCCAAAAGCCTTATAAAGAAAGAAGCTAAAGATTACAAGGGGAAGCTCCCAACCAATGAAGAAAAGAGGCAAAATGGCAAGAAAAGATAATACAAAATTCCCAAAGGGTATCTCGATGTATAAATAGACATTTCTCCATCATTTTCCCTCATTCTGAATGTTATCTATCAAGTGGATGGCCAGAAGGACAAGGCATTTTTCAGAATCCAGGTTGTTCAATCTGCTTAATGTCCGTTTGTCGAAGTTTTCTCTTAATTCCATCTCTTGTTTGCATTGAAAAATGCCTGATCCTAGAGAAAATATAAGAATCCAGACTTGAGAGGAAGCATTGAGGGCTCATTAAACTTGCATTGAGGCTTTAGGATCTTAGATTTCTACCTTCTCCATCATTTCCCATTAATTTACCCTTAAAATCCAACACTTTCCAACTCTAAACACTCATTTTCCCACCTTTCTCTCTCTAGAATAAGTTTTTTATCTCTATATACCTTCATCCATATCCCTAGTTACTCACTTAAAAATTTCAAAAAAAATCCTCTTCATTTACAACTTCAAATTCTATCTCAAACTATGGCCAGCCAAATAGCGGCTCAACCAGGTACTCAAGCATCTAAAATATCCCTCTAAACAGATTTAATTATCCCTCTAAAATATCTCCCTATCTCTATCTAGATACTCAAGCATTCCCCACTGCGAATCCCAAAAAAATCGCATTTGAATATCACTTTTTATCCTTTCAAAACTCAAATTTTCCCTCTCCTAGCCGCCGTCGTGTGCTGCCGTGCGGTACTTGTGTAGCAGGGACAGCCCTCTGCCCATCGGTCTGCACGCGGGCAGCACACACGACCACAGAGCAGAGGGTAGCCATGTGCAGGACTTGGAGAAATCAGCTAACCATTGGGTTAAGCTCAATAGGGTTTAAGCCCATTTGGCCAAGTCTTCGCTTAGCCAAATCAGCTGACCATTGCGTTAAGCTCAATAGGGTTAAAGCCCGTTTGGCTAAGTCTTCACTTAGCCCAATAGGGTTAAAGCCCGTTTGGCTAAGTCTTCACTTAGCCCATTTGGGCTGAACCTTAGTTGCCCGACCCACTAAGGCCAGCCCAATAGCGGCTCAACCAGGTACTCAAGCATCTAAAATATCCCTCTAAACAGATTTAATTATCCCTCTAAAATATCTCCCTATCTCTATCCACATACTAAAGCATTCCCCATTGCGAATCCCAAAAAAATCGCATTTGAATATCACTTTTTATCCTTTCAAAACTCCAATTTTCCCTCTCCTAGCCGCCGTCGTGTGCTGCCGTGCGGTGCCGTGCGGTACTTGTGTAGCAGGGACAGCCCTCTGCCCATCGGTCTGCACGTGGGCAGCACACACGACCACAGAGCAGATTTAATTATGCCCCTAAAATATCTCCCTATCTCTATCTAGATACTCAAGCATTCCCCACTACGAATCCCAAAAAAATCGCATTTGAATATCACTTTTTATCCTTTCAAAACTCAAATTTTCCCTCTCCTAGCTGCCGTGCCGTATTGCTGCGTGCGGTGCGTACTTGTGTGTAGCAGGGACAGCCCTCTGCCCATCGGTCTGCACGCGGGCAGCACACAGGACCACAGAGCAGATTAAACTATCCCTCTAAAATATCTCCCTATCTCTATCTAGATACTCAAGCATTCCCCACTGCGAATCCCAAAAAAATTGCATTTGAATATCACTTTTTATCCTTTCAAAACTCAAATTTTCCCTCTCCTAGCCGCCGTCGTGTGCTGCCGTGCGGTGCCGTGCGGTACTTGTGTAGCAGGGACAGCCCTCTGCCCATCGATCTGCACGCGGGCAGCACACACGACCACAGAGCAGAGGGTAGCCCTGTGCAGGACTTGGATAAATCAGCTAACCATTGGGTTAAGCTCAATAGGGTTTAAGCCCATTTGGCCAAGTCTTCGCTTAGACAAATCAGCTGACCATTGCGTTAAGCTCAATAGGGTTAAAGCCCGTTTGGCTATTTCTTCACTTAGCCCACTAGGGTTAAAGCCCGTTTTGCTAAGTCTTCACTTAGCCCAATTGGGCTGAACCTTAGTTGCCCGACCCACTAAGGCCAGCCCAATAGCGGCTCAACCAGGTACTCAAGCATCTAAAATATCCCTCTAAACAGATTTAATTATCCCTCTAAAATATCTCCCTATCTCTATCTAGATACTCAAGCATTCCCCACTGCGAATCCCAAAAAAATCACATTTGAATATCACTCTTTATCCTTTCAAAACTAAAATTTTCCCTCTCCTAGCCGCCGTCGTGTGCGGCCATGAGGTACTTGTGTAGCAGGGACAGCCCTCTGCCCATCGGTCTGCACGCGGGCAGCACACACGACCAGAGAGCAGAGGGTAGCCATGTGCAGGACTTGGAGAAATCAGCGAACCATTGGGTTAAGCTCAATAGTGTTTAAGCCCATTTGGCCAAGTCTTCGCTTAGCCAAATCAGCTGACCATTGCGTTAAGCTCAATAGGGTTGAAGCCCGTTTGGCTAAGTCTTCACTTAGCCCAATAGGGTTAAAGCCCGTTTGGCTAAGTCTTCACTTAGCCCAATTGGGCTGAACCTTAGTTGCCCGACCCACTAAGGCCAGCCCAATAGCGGCTCAACCAGGTACTCAAGCATCTAAAATATCCCTCTAAACAGATTTAATTATCCCTCTAAAATATCTCCCTATCTCTATCCAGATACTCAAGCATTCGCCACTGCGAATCCCAAAAAAATCGCATTTGAATATCTTTTTTTATCCTTCCAAAACTAAAATTTTCCCTCTCCTAGCCGCCGTCGTGTGCGGCCGTGAGGTACTTGTGTAGCAGGGACAGCCCTCTGCCCATCGGTCTGCACGCGGGCAGCACACACGACCACAGAGCAGAGGGTAGCCATGTGCAGGACTTGGAGAAATCAGCTAACCATTCGGTTAAGCTCAATAGGGTTTAAGCCCATTTGGCCAAGTCTTCGCTTAGCCAAATCAGCTGACCATTGCGTTAAGCTCAATAGGGTTGAAGCCTGTTTGGCTAAGTCTTCACTTAGCCCAATAGGGTTAAAGCCCGTTTGGCTAAGTCTTCACTTAGCCCATTTGGGCTGAACCTTAGTTGCCCGACCCACTAAGGCCAGCCCAATAGCGGCTCAACCAGGTACTCAAGCATCTAAAATATCCCTCTAAACAGATTTAATTATCCCTCTAAAATATCTCCCTATCTCTATCTAGATACTCAAGCATTCCCCATTGCGAATCCCAAAAAAATCGCATTTGAATATCACTTTTTATCCTTTCAAAACTCAAATTTTCCCTCTCCTAGCCGCCGTCGTGTGCTGCCGTGCGGTGCCGTGCGGTACTTGTGTAGCAGGGAAAGCCCTCTGCCCATCGGTCTGCACGCGGGCAGCACACACGACCACAGAGCAGATTTAATTATCCCTCTAAAATATCTCCCTATCTCTATTTAGATACTCAAGCATTCCCCACTACGAATCCCAAAAACATCGCATTTGAATATCACTTTTTATCCTTTCAAAACTAAAATTTTCCCTCTCCTAGCCGCCGTCGTGTGCTGCCGTGCGGTGCCGTGCGATACTTGTCTAGCAGGGACAGCCCTCTGCCCATCGGTCTGCACGCGGGCAGCACACCCGACCACAGAGCAGAGGGTAGCCTTGTGCAGGACTTGGAGAAATCAGCTAACCATTCGGTTAAGCTCAATAGGGTTTAAGCCCATTTGGCCAAGTCTTCGCTTAGCCAAATCAGCTGACCATTGCGTTAAGCTCAATAGGGTTGAAGCCCGTTTGGCTATGTCTTCACTTAGCCCAATTGGGCTGAACCTTAGTTGCCCGACCCACTAAGGCCAGCCCAATAACGGCTCAACCAGGTACTCAAGCATCTAAAATATCCCTCTAAACAGATTTAGTTATCCCTGTAAAATATCTCCCTATCTCTATCTAGATACTCAAGCATTCCCCACTACGAATCCCAAAAAAATCGCATTTGAATATCACTTTTTATCCTTTCAAAGCTCAAATTTTCCCTCTCCTAGCCGCCGTCGTGTGCTGCCGTTCGGTACTTGTGTAGCAGGGACAGCCCTCTGCCCATCGGTCTGCACGCGGGCATTACACACGACCACAGAGCAGAGGGTAACCCTGTGCAGGACTTGGAGAAATCAGCTAACCATTGGGTTAAGCTCAATAGGGTTTAAGCCCATTTGGCCAAGTCTTCGCTTAGCCAAATCAGCTGACCATTGCGTTAAGCTCAATAGGGTTGAAGCCCGTTTGGCTAAGTCTTCACTTAGCCCAATAGGGTTAAAGCCCGTTTGGCTAAGTCTTCACTTAGCCTAGTTGGGCTGAACCTTAGTTGCCCGACCCACTAAGGCCAGCCCAATAGCGGCTCAACCAGGTACTCAAGCATCTAAAATATCCCTCTAAACAGATTTAATTATCCCTCTAAAATATCTCCCTATCTCTATCTAGATACTCAAGCATTCCCCACTGCGAATCCCAAAAAAATTGCATTTGAATATCACTTTTTATCCTTTCAAAACTCAAATTTTCCCTCTCCTAGCCGTGCTGCCGTGCGGTGCCGTACTTGTGTAGCAGGGACAGCCCTCTGCCCATCGGTCTGCACGGGCACACGACCACAGAGCAGAGGGTAGCCCTGTGCAGGACTTGGCGAAATCAGCTATCCATTGGGTTAAGCTCAATAGGTTTAAGCCCATTTGGCCAAGTCTTCGCTAGCCAAATCAGCTGACCATTGCGTTAAGCTCAATAGGGTTAAAGCCCGTTTGGCTAAGTCTTCACTTAGCCCAATTGGGCTGAACCTTCCACTAAGGCCAGCCCAATAACGGCTCAACCAGGTACTCAAGCATCTAAAATATCCTCTAAACAGATTTAGTTATCCCTGTAAAATATCTCCCTATCTCTATCTAGATACTCAAGCATTCCCCACGAATCCCAAAAATCGCATTTGAATATCACTTTTATCCTTTCAAAGCTCAAATTTTCCCTCTCCTAGCAGCGTGTGTGCTGCCGTTCTGCGTGTTGTGTGTGTGGACAGCCCTCTGCCCATCGGTCTGCACATGGGCATTACGAGCAGAGGGTAACCCTGTGCAGGACTTGGAGAAATCAGCTAACCATTGGGTTAAGCTCAATAGGGTTTAAGCCCATTTGGCCAAGTCTCGCTAGCCAAATCAGCTGACCATTGCGTTAAGCTCAATAGGGTTAAAGCCCGTTTGGCTAAGTCTTCACTTAGCCTAGTTGGGCTGAACCTTAGTTGCCCGACCCACTAAGGCCAGCCCAATAGCGGCTCAACCAGGTACTCAAGCATCTAAAATATCCTCTAAACAGATTTAATTATGCCCCTAAAATATCTCCCTATCTCTATCTAGATACTCAAGCATTCCCCACTGCGAATCCCAAAAAAATTGCATTTGAATATCACTTTTTATCCTTTCAAAACTCAAATTTTCCCTCTCCTAGCCGCCGTCGTGTGCTGCCGTGCGGTGCCGGTACTTGTGTAGCAGGACAGCCCTCTGCCCATCGGTCTGCACGCGGGCAGCACGACCACAGAGCAGAGGGTAGCCTGTGCAGGACTTGGAGAAATCAGCTATCCATTGGGTTAAGCTCAATAGGGTTTAAGCCCATTTGGCCAAGTCTTCGCTAGCCAAATCAGCTGACCATTGCGTTAAGCTCAATAGGGTTAAAGCCCGTTTGGCTATGTCTTCACTTAGCCCAATTGGGCTGAACCTTAGTTGCCCGACCCACTAAGGCCAGCCCAATAACGGCTCAACCAGGTACTCAAGCATCTAAAATATCCCTCTAAACAGATTTAGTTATCCCTGTAAAATATCTCCCTATCTCTATCTAGATACTCAAGCATTCCCACTACGAATCCCAAAAATCGCATTTGAATATCACTTTTATCCTTTCAAAGCTCAAATTTTCCCTCTCCTAGCCGCCGTGTGCTGCCGTTGTACTTGTGTAGCAGGGACAGCCCTCTGCCCATCGGTCTGCACGCGGGCATTACACACGACCACAGAGAGTAGGTAACCCTGTGCAGGACTTGGAGAAATCAGCTAACCATTGGGTTAAGCTCAATAGGGTTTAAGCCCATTTGGCCAAGTCTTCGCTAGCCAAATCAGCTGACCATTGCGTTAAGCTCAATAGGGTTGAAGCCCGTTTGGCTAAGTCTTCACTTAGCCCAATTGGGCTGAACCTTAGTTGCCCGACCCACTAAGGCCAGCCCAATAGCGGCTCAACCAGGTACTCAAGCATCTAAAATATCCTCTAAACAGATTTAATTATCCTCTAAAATATCTCCCTATCTCTATCTAGATACTCAAGCATTCCCCAAATCCCAAAAATTGCATTTGAATATCACTTTTATCCTTTCAAAACTCAAATTTTCCTCTCCTAGTGTGCTGCCGTGCGGTGCCGTACTTGTGTAGCAGGACAGCCCTCTGCCCATCGGTCTGACCACAGAGCAGAGGGTAGCCCTGTGCAGGACTTGGAGAAATCAGCTATCCATTGGGTTAAGCTCAATAGGGTTTAAGCCCATTTGGCCAAGTCTTCGCTTAGCCAAATCAGCTGACCATTGCGTTAAGCTCAATAGGGTTAAAGCCCGTTTGGCTAAGTCTTCACTTAGCCCAATTGGGCTGAACCTTAGTTGCCCGACCCACTAAGGCCAGCCCAATAACGGCTCAACCAGGTACTCAAGCATCTAAAATATCCCTCTAAACAGATTTAGTTATCCCTGTAAAATATCTCCCTATCTCTATCTAGATACTCAAGCATTCCCCACTACGAATCCCAAAAAAATCGCATTTGAATATCACTTTTTATCCTTTCAAAGCTCAAATTTTCCCTCTCCTAGCCGCCGTCGTGTGCTGCCGTTCGGTACTTGTGTAGCAGGGACAGCCCTCTGCCCATCGGTCTGCACGCGGGCATTACACACGACCACAGAGCAGAGGGTAACCCTGTGCAGGACTTGGAGAAATCAGCTAACCATTGGGTTAAGCTCAATAGGGTTTAAGCCCATTTGGCCAAGTCTTCGCTTAGCCAAATCAGCTGACCATTGCGTTAAGCTCAATAGGGTTGAAGCCCGTTTGGCTAAGTCTTCACTTAGCCCAATAGGGTTAAAGCCCGTTTGGCTAAGTCTTCACTTAGCCTAGTTGGGCTGAACCTTAGTTGCCCGACCCACTAAGGCCAGCCCAATAGCGGCTCAACCAGGTACTCAAGCATCTAAAATATCCCTCTAAACAGATTTAATTATCCCTCTAAAATATCTCCCTATCTCTATCTAGATACTCAAGCATTCCCCACTGCGAATCCCAAAAAAATTGCATTTGAATATCACTTTTTATCCTTTCAAAACTCAAATTTTCCCTCTCCTAGCCGCCGTCGTGTGCTGCCGTGCGGTGCCGTGCGGTACTTGTGTAGCAGGGACAGCCCTCTGCCCATCGGTCTGCACGCGGGCAGTAGACACGACCACAGAGCAGAGGGTAGCCCTGTGCAGGACTTGGAGAAATCAGCTATCCATTGGGTTAAGCTCAATAGGGTTTAAGCCCATTTGGCCAAGTCTTCGCTTAGCCAAATCAGCTGACCATTGCGTTAAGCTCAATAGGGTTAAAGCCCGTTTGGCTAAGTCTTCACTTAGCCCAATTGGGCTGAACCTTAGTTGCCCGACCCACTAAGGCCAGCCCAATAACGGCTCAACCAGGTACTCAAGCATCTAAAATATCCCTCTAAACAGATTTAGTTATCCCTGTAAAATATCTCCCTATCTCTATCTAGATACTCAAGCATTCCCCACTACGAATCCCAAAAAAATCGCATTTGAATATCACTTTTTATCCTTTCAAAGCTCAAATTTTCCCTCTCCTAGCCGCCGTCGTGTGCTGCCGTTCGGTACTTGTGTAGCAGGGACAGCCCTCTGCCCATCGGTCTGCACGCGGGCATTACACACGACCACAGAGCAGAGGGTAACCCTGTGCAGGACTTGGAGAAATCAGCTAACCATTGGGTTAAGCTCAATAGGGTTTAAGCCCATTTGGCCAAGTCTTCGCTTAGCCAAATCAGCTGACCATTGCGTTAAGCTCAATAGGGTTGAAGCCCGTTTGGCTAAGTCTTCACTTAGCCCAATAGGGTTAAAGCCCGTTTGGCTAAGTCTTCACTTAGCCTAGTTGGGCTGAACCTTAGTTGCCCGACCCACTAAGGCCAGCCCAATAGCGGCTCAACCAGGTACTCAAGCATCTAAAATATCCCTCTAAACAGATTTAATTATCCCTCTAAAATATCTCCCTATCTCTATCTAGATACTCAAGCATTCCCCACTGCGAATCCCAAAAAAATTGCATTTGAATATCACTTTTATCCTTTCAAAACTCAAATTTTCCTCCTAGCCGCCGTGTGCTGCCGTGCCGTGGCGGTACTTGTGTAGCAGGGACAGCCCTCTGCCCATCGGTCTGCACGCGGGCAGTAGACACGACCACAGAGCAGAGGGTAGCCCTGTGCAGGACTTGGAGAAATCAGCTATCCATTGGGTTAAGCTCAATAGGGTTTAAGCCCATTTGGCCAAGTCTTCGCTTAGCCAAATCAGCTGACCATTGCGTTAAGCTCAATAGGGTTAAAGCCCGTTTGGCTAAGTCTTCACTTAGCCCAATTGGGCTGAACCTTAGTTGCCCGACCCACTAAGGCCAGCCCAATAACGGCTCAACCAGGTACTCAAGCATCTAAAATATCCCTCTAAACAGATTTAGTTATCCCTGTAAAATATCTCCCTATCTCTATCTAGATACTCAAGCATTCCCCACTACGAATCCCAAAAAAATCGCATTTGAATATCACTTTTTATCCTTTCAAAGCTCAAATTTTCCCTCTCCTAGCCGCCGTCGTGTGCTGCCGTTCGGTACTTGTGTAGCAGGGACAGCCCTCTGCCCATCGGTCTGCACGCGGGCATTACACACGACCACAGAGCAGAGGGTAACCCTGTGCAGGACTTGGAGAAATCAGCTAACCATTGGGTTAAGCTCAATAGGGTTTAAGCCCATTTGGCCAAGTCTTCGCTTAGCCAAATCAGCTGACCATTGCGTTAAGCTCAATAGGGTTGAAGCCCGTTTGGCTAAGTCTTCACTTAGCCCAATAGGGTTAAAGCCCGTTTGGCTAAGTCTTCACTTAGCCCAATTGGGCTGAACCTTAGTTGCCCGACCCACTAAGGCCAGCCCAATAGCGGCTCAACCAGGTCTGCCAGCCCATCCGGTTTGTCGCCACCGCCGTCGCCATCGCCGCCGTTCCGCCGCCAGTGCCATCGCTCCACCTCCGCCACTGCCACTGTCACCGTCGCTCCACCTCCGTTGTTGCCGCCACTAGCGATCGCTAGAGGAGGTAAATTTTATATTTTTAGTATTTAAAAATTATTTAAAAAATCAGAAAAACATAGACAAAATTATTTTCTGGATTTCAAAATACTGAAAAAATTAGAAAAAATCTAGAAAATTCAGATAATCAATTTACAATCATTTTAACATTTAAAAATCTCTAACTCTCGTTTTTAATATTTCTAGTGGTTTTTGGTGTAAATTAAATTCCAAAAAATTCTAAAAATATTTTAAATGTTAAAATGATTTACTTTGTTAAGAAAAATTAGGAAAATTAGTGTAAAAATATTTTTGTGTTTTTCTTTGTATTGTGGCTTTAATTTAAGTCATAGGAAATTATATAAACTATCTAAAAATCTATAAAAATCTGAGAAATTTTATTTTTCAATTTTAATATCATTGTCTTCATCCCAAACTTGAGAAAAAAGCTCTGAAATTAAATTTCTGGGTCTCTGTGGATCTACCCCTTACTTACCCTTTATTAATTATAGAGTATTTAACTGGAAAACGTTTATAAATATTTTTGGTTAAGTCTGAATAAAAACAATGATATAAAACCCCTAATTTTGGACTTATCAGTTTACATGTCTCATTGGCGATGAGCCAATAGTGGGTACAATCCTTTATCTTGTCTGATCTTCTGCATTGGATGGATAATTACGTGGCTTGTAGAATTTGAAATCATGCATGCTTGTCCAATGGACCATACAAAAAAGGTTAGAATACTGATGCTGGATGTACATCAAGAACGACGTCCCGTCGTCACCGAGTATGATGGCTCAGCGACGATAAGTGTTAATGTATCGGGAGACGGCGATGTTATCGTCCGACGATACCCTAACGGGTATGTAACTACGTGGATGAATGCCCTACGTGTTGTACGTGCAGGCTCCGACCCGAGGGAGGCGCCGAGCTCCAAGCTTGGACGGGAGTCACCGGGTGACGGCGACAGGGGCCACTCGAACCTCGTCGGAGTGACGAAGGCGTCTACGGCCGAACGGACTCAATCTGTTGGGCTTGCACGTAACGGATGTACTCGTCCGCACCTGTAAGACACTCAAAGACGTAGTTTTCTCTCGTTTTACCACGCTCACCTACCTAGCCCGAGCGCGGTGGAGTCGAAACAAAAGTACACTGCAAGGAGTAAATAAACGAGCGTCGGAGAGTACGGCGTACCTGGACGATGGGCTCGTAATGCGGTGGTTCATTGACGGCTGATCTCGGAGCGGGTTGGATGACGGGCGCCGGAGAGGTAATGGCGGCTCGACGTGCAATGAAAGGTGCCGGAGCAGTTCGTAAAGTTCGGTCGTCGAGGGTTCAGACGAAAACCGTCGAACGGAGATGGTGGGGTGCGCATGGGGCGGCGCGGGACGGTGCGGGACGGACAGCTTGGCGAGGGCGCGAGCAGAGCGGCGGCGCGGCGGAGCGGCGTGGCGGCGGGCGGCGCGGCGGCGCGGGCGGTGGCGCACGTGGGGCAGCGGCGGCGGGCGGGGCGGCAGCGTGGGCGTGGCGGTGGAGCGGCGTGGCGGCAGCGGCGCGGGCGTGCAGCGGCGGGAAATCTCTTCCCCTTCCTTCTCTTCCCTTCCTTCTTCTTTTCCTCTTCTCCTCTTCTTTCTGTTCTTCTCAAGCGGTATGAGACCCACGTTCTGTTCGATGAAATGCCAAACTGAAAAAACAAGGGTCTGAGAACCTAGGCGCCTCTCTTCCCTTATAACGGGAGAAGAGTTGGGCCCTAAGTGGGCCATAACGGGTCCAATTGGAGCCCTAGCCCTTAGAAATGGGCCTCCTTACAAACACAAGACACAAACAAGAGGAAATAAGGGAGAATTAGGGAAAGAAGGGAAAAAGAAGGAAAAAGGGGGAAGAACAAGGGGAAGAGGGGGAATGGATAAAGACCCATTCCCCTCGACGGAAAAACAACGAAAGATGACTGTTGCGGGTGCGATGAAAAACACGACTACGAATCGGGAAACACAAAAACACGAGAAAGGAACGGCAAAATCAAAGGGCGATAATGAGCATCTTTCACCCGGTCTTCAACGTCAAGGATGGGCACGGTGCTGATGATGTCGATGATGACTCTTGATGGCATGCGTCATCAAATGCATGTTCTCATTTTATTTAGATTAACCAGTAGTGTATGTGATAAACCAGAATTTGGGTTAAATAGGTCCTTTTCAGGCTCTGATTTATGCCACACTATTTTAAGAAATTCCCTTAATTAGGGTAAGTAAGGGTTGAATCCACAAGGAGCAGGATATGAGAGAGTAAATTGCATTTTAAAAATATTTCACTAAGAGAGTAAATTGCAGTTTAAATATATTTTAAAATAAAAGTTTAGGTGATTATATATTTTTATGGATTTTTAATTATTTTCTAAAGATAAAATCAATGAAATAAAGGAAAACTAGGGAAAACCTATTTTAAATATATGAAATGTATATATATATCTGATAACTTTCAGTAATTTATTATAATTTTTAGGAATTTTTGGGATTTTTTAGGGCAATAAATAAATTTTAAGGAAAAATAGAACCTTAGGCCACCCTTCCCGCAGTGAAATTTGCATGCACCAGCATGTTGGCGCATTGCAGAATTGGACATCAATTGGTAGTGGATGAAAAATGCTGTCAATTTTGCAATCTGAGGCATTTTTTAGTGTCCTTTGATGTGTTGGAATCTTGAAGTTGAGGTCATCCAATGGAATGTTTACCTAGAGAAAAATAAAATTAAACATTCAGGAAATCACACAACCCTATTTATCACTTCCCCCAAGGGTCAAGTGGTGCTCTTTCTCCAAGAATATTGATCACCCTTGAATCTCTCTCCCACACTCTTGTAGAATTAGAGTGGATCAAAGAAATCTGATGCACTAGGCCTCCAACAACAATTTGGGAGTGAAAATCCAAGATGAGACACATAGAGAGTGGAGAAGAGATTAAAAAAAAGTGCCCTAACTCTTCCAGGTATTTGATTTAATTCCACGATTTTGAAGGGAAAATATTAATTGATTTCCATCGTGGATCCATGTTCCCTCCTTCCCAGATTTGAAAATAGGCCTTTCACATTCAAATTGTAGGTTAGTTCCATAATTATTGTCTTAAGTTGACCCAGCTCTTATAAGTTTTGAATGGGCAATAGGCTTCTTGTGTATTGAGCCTCTTATTATATAAGAGATGGTTGGGTTTATACTGTCCCCCCATTTGTATCCCAAATTCTCTATTTTTTTTACCTAAGTCCTGTATTCCAAATAAAAGTACAAGAAGCTATGAGAAATCCAATAGACTCTAAGGAGTCAAGAGGGGTTAGTCTCAGAATGCAATAAAATACACAAAATTGATCATAGGAATCTAAGTCATAAATTTCTCTTTTTATCCTTAAATGGTGCATAATGAAAGAACAAATCTAAAAATAAGTGATAAAAGTAGGTATAAAAGCATATCTTTATTGATCTAATTTGATGTTATCAATATGCATATGAACCTTCATACATTAAACTACATCAATACCTCTATAGATTTCTATTTAATATTCATTAAGTGAACTTTGGCCGACGATCAGGCCACTTCAATAATGTAAATGAATATTATTTATTTTTTACCACGGAAGTCCAAAGTTTACTCAAACAGCTTTACTATGTCACTATGTGTGAAATAGTGTCATTCTTCATGTCTGCCTTGGCATTTACTGTATTTTGGTTTCATTTGCTGAATTGTGTTTGTATATTTTAATATTCATGCCTATACGATATCAATAAATGTGTGGTTATCATCATTTACTGTAAATATCATATTTGATTGCTATTGTAAGATGGAACAGCTGCCATAAGTGATCAAACATCATATTATACCTTTAAATTGCATCAGTTTTGAATCTACCTAAAAATTATATTAGTAAATTTATTTTCAGGAAGTTGTATTTAAAAATTTGGGTATATGGGATATCTATAAACAGATGGATTGTAAAGGTATTTTTAAAGTCATAATGCTATTATTTAACATACAATCTGGAATTATAAAATACTCATTCATAAAGATTTTTAAAAAGTAGTTCACAATAAATTCATTCGATTTCTATAAACGATTACAAATTCTCAACTGTTTGAGAAATCTCCATCAGTGGGTATGAATGGCTTAATTTCGCAATCTTTTCAACCATTGTTGCATAGCAGAAATTCCAAAAGTTTGACAAACATAACCATCTGGTTTGATTAATATCCCTATACTGCCAATAGTTGGACCAATGGTATACAAATGTATTCACTATTCACACAACTATTCAGCGTCCCTAGAGCTCCTTGTAAAGGTTGTAGGAAAACTTGTTGAAAGACTTGATTAATCGGTCTTTGTTGTTAAAAACAAATAGGTTCATTTTTCTAATTTTCTTATCATTCCAAATTTCGGAAGTCGCCTATTAATCCGAACTTAAATGGATATTATATAAATTTAATATCTATAGACTTTAGAATATTAATTATAAAGTTTTAATAAAAATCATACCCAACTGTGTGGTTGTGTGCACTATAGAAATATCTGCCAAATATCACCCCTTTTTGTCTCAAATGTAGGCAAAAGGTCACTTTTCTTTCCAGATTTCTGCAATCTTTAGTCAAAATGATGAAGATGAAGATGATAACAATGACAATGACGATGGCAATGACAAAGATAGTGACGATAATGATGGCAATGACTATGGTAATGACAAAGACGATCATGATAACGATGACAATGAAGATGGTAATGACGAAGACAATGATTATTATGATGTCAATGACGAAGACAATGATGATGATGATGGTAACGATTGCGACGAGGACGATGGCATTGATGACGATGATGATGATTAAAATGAGGAGGATGCTGATGATGACGATAATAGTGATGGTGATGATGACGATAATAGTGATGGTGATGATGATAATAAGGATGATGATGATGTGGAAGGTAATGATGGTGATGATAATAGTGTTGGTGATGATGACAATGAGGATGATGATGACGACGACGACGAAGACGATGATGATAATGAGGATGATGATGATAACGAGGATGTGGAGGTGATGATGATGATAGTGATAATGACAAAGAGGATGATGAGGATGATGACAATGAGGATGGTGATGATGATGATGTTGATAATGATGATGGCGTTTACTACAAGGATGATGATGGTGAAAATGATGACGGTGATGAAAATGATGATGACGACAATGAGGATGGCAATGATGATGATGATGATGACGTTTACGACAAGGATGATGATGATGATGGTGAAGATGATGACGGTGATGATAATAATGACAATGAGGATGATGACGATGACGACACTGATGATGATGACAATGACGACGAAGATGATGACGACAATGAACAAAGACGACAATGACGAAGATAACGACGACGACGATGATGAGGATGATGACGATGACGGATTATTGGATGAGGAACAAATACTGCAGATGACAATTAAATATTAGGCTTTTAATCTTTGTAAATGTCTTTCATATTTTCCACGTTATAAATCCTAATTCTTAAAACCTGCCAAAACTGACAGAAGATCCGCTCCTGACACATCACAGAAAGAGTCCAAAATTCACTCTCCTCTCCCAGATTTCCGCGATCTTCAGTCGAAATTCCCACGGGAGGGAAGTTTAGTAGAGAAAATCGTTGATTTCTGGGAGCTTATTGGGTTGAATCCAACGGGGGGATGTCGTTCCCGGCGTCAAATTAGGCGGGAAATTTTTTGGGATCAAGAAGAACGTTCGAAGACGGGGAATTCTTCTCGAGATTCAAGGGCCGTTCTTCAAGGGTAGGTTTTTGGTAAGCTAATTAAGTATGGAAACTCTGGGGTTCAAGATTTCTTGATTCATTCTTTTTGGGGATTTCGATTCTCTGTTGGGGATCGTAGTATGTCTTGATTTTCTAACCGGTGCGTGATATTGGTTGCTATCCTTGTCGTTCAGTGATTATTGGTGAGGAATTCTTGCATGATTTTGAAAATGAACAGAATTTGAAATTTGATCCTAATCTGTTGTTTTTAAACGTTAGAAAGAACTTTATGTTAGTGTAAGTTTCCTTGTGCGTGCGTGTCTGTCGAAAAAATTATTTGATATACGTGTCAAGTAAACAAAGTAGGATATCAGAACCGTATTAGTTTATTCAATTACTTTGCTGGTAGGGCTGGTCTGACCCTGAAGATAAACCCTCATAAAACATAAATAAATAAATAACTTATAACATTTAAACACGAATAAAAAAATTCTCCTGATAAGTGTTCGTATCCTCCATATCTTCTGGCGTTCTTGAAGTTTTTTTTTATCATTGCTGTTGAGTAAACTCTCTTAATCCTCTCAATTGAGCTGAACCTTTAAGTTTAGATGAAACATCATCCACGTTTTATCTTATTCTAGCTTCATTTTGAGTTCATCGATTTTTCTTGAAAATCGAAATGGGTTTTCTATTACCCTTAGAGAAAGTAATTTAATGGGATTTATTTTCCATTTCTGGCAACGGAAAGGACATCTTTTGACCGAAACGTCTGCACTAATGACGTTAATCTAATTTTTCATGTTCAACCATCAATTTAATAGGCGATTTTTCGAATGCAGACGATAGCAGATTGTTCTAATAAAGTTGA
This sequence comes from Wolffia australiana, assembly GCF_029677425.1. NCBI lineage: Eukaryota > Viridiplantae > Streptophyta > Magnoliopsida > Alismatales > Araceae > Wolffia > Wolffia australiana. The sequence goes on from NC_135844.1 coordinate 10,843,616, forward strand.
CAAAAAATGGGAGATAGTACATCATCAAGTGTTGCACCAAGGAAGGTTCATACATCCACAATCTTTCTCTCTTTCTTATGAACGTTATTCCTTAAATGTATCCCTAATTTTCCCACTCTGAAGGGTGTAATCACTTTTTTCTATTTGTTTTCAGATGAAATTCTCTCCAAAGATTTCACCTCGGAAGTCTCCCAAAACTGCAACTCAGAAACCGTATCTCCCCATCTTATCCATGATACCGTATCTCCCCATCATATCTCTCTTTATGTTCATATCTATCCCCTTGTTTTTTATTTACAGGGAAGAGTCTGGTTTCAATGTTGGAGATGTTCTGGATCGCAGACTGTTGAGGATTATTAAGGTACTTATTCACAGGCTGCATTCATCATTGTTTATTTTATGTAAGTGTCTTTGTGTTTCCTTAATCCTGTTTTAAGTAAGTGTCTTTATGTAAATTGTCATTGTGTTTCCTATCCTTATTAAAGGGTACGGAAATCAGTTATTAGCTGAGTTTGGCTTTTCTATTTTTCTCTCTCCCCCTGGCTCTATCGTCATCTTTCTCTTGATTCTGCTCCTACTCCATATGAAGTTATAAATGGAGTTTAACTATTGATTTATAACAGTTAGATTATACTCATGTTCTAATCATTTGAATTTTGGATCAGAAAGCAGAGTCCGGTTCAGGAAGGTCACCTTCTTCCGAAAGAAAAGGTTAGTATCCTGTGTCTCAGAAGAGAACTTCGATTTTTATTTATTTTCGTGGGACTATTTGATTGTTTCGTTTGTTCAATATTTAAGAGTAATTTACCAAACCGACATTTATTCTGCTTATATATCTTATGATACAATCTAATGTCCCCCAAGGGTTATCTTAGCAAGTTCGTTGAAGGAGGGGTCTTTTGGTCATTTACCTATCAGCTTAGTTCCCTTTAAATAGTTCTAGCTTTCCTTTTTGGATGTCAGCAAAGAATGAATTGAAAAAACTGAGGCTTTGCTCAACTTCTCCTCGTCCACCGATCTTTTGGTCCTTAATTCCCCTGCAATCTGATCGAGGAAAGATCTGGCAAGGAGATAGATAGATAGATAGATAGATAGATAGATAGATAGAGAGAGAGAGAGAGAGAGAGAGAGAGAGAGAGAGAGAGAGAGAGAGAGAGAGAGAGAGAGAGAGAGAGAGAGAAATATAGCAATCTCCCAATTTAAAAACTTATTGTCTCCATATTAACAAATCTTTTGCCAGCTTCTATGAATCAGTCTCGTCCCTTCTCCGATCAATCGCTCCTCCATTCCCTCTTATTCTCTCTCTTCCTCTCAAAAAACCCTTTCATTCTTATTGTATTTTATAGTTTATAGTAGACATAGGAGACAGGTGACTGAATTGTATTTTATTTTCTTCAGCTGCCTCTCTGGAAGTAACCTTTGGGCCGACAGAGGGAAGGTCTTCTGTACGGTCTTTTGGTACTGTGAAAGTTGAAAATACAGAACAAGGTCCCCTTAATCTTCGTTACTTTAATTCAAATTTGTTGTGATTTATTTGATACGGAGAATCCCTGCAGATAATTTGACAAAGCCATTAGCGGAAGAGAAAAAAGAAGATATTGTTGAACCATGGGTTAGTCATATTATACTTCTCTCCTTAATTTCTTATCCTTTAATCGTGTTGATCGCCGGTCAACACGATTAAAGTAAAACAAATTACTGATTAGAATATCATTTAAATTTAAAATTTTATATTTTTTTTCTTATGCGTCTAACTTACTGATTAGAACATCATTTTCTTCTAGGATTTCCGCTCTTACTATCCTCTGACGCTTCCCCTGAGAAGACCATGCCCGGGAAATCAAGGTCAAGCCCAATACTTTCAAATTTGAAAATTTACCTCTTACAGAGCCATTACTAATGGGATAAGACCTCATTTCTCAGAGCGTTTGGACGAAGAGGAGTTTGGGGAGAGTTTTTCTACTGCGGAAGAGTACGATGAAAGAAAAATAAACGCTGCAAAAGAGTTGGATCTACTGGTGAAATCCTTAAACAGAACCTGATTTACGATTTACATGACCATTAATTAAGTAAAACAAATTACTGTTGTGGATGGACAGGATGGGAATGCAGGTCGGCAAATGTTCTTCCTACAACTTCCTACAGTTATGCCCATAAAAGGGGAAGATATGGTTGGATTAGTAAGTAAAAACAGCGATCTGGATGATCTGCCTGCTGGGTTAATGGGAAAAATGCTGGTTTATAAGAGCGGTGCCGTCAAGATGAAGATCGGGGGTGTCCTTTTCGAGGTTGGGTCTCTCCCCTTTTTTTATAAATTCTCCATTTCCTTTTTTTTATTCTCCTGATTTATCATTTAGTTAACTTATTTCTCTCTCATTCACCATATATTTTTTTTCTCCATCCTATAATTTTTTATTCACTGTTTTTCTTTTCTTTTTTACCATATTCGTTTTTATGCACCATATTTTTTTCTCTTACCATATTTTATTTATTCTCCATTTTCTTTTCTTTCTTTACATATTTTATTTATTCAGCGTTTTTTTTTTTTACCATATTTTATTCATTCACCCTTTTTCTTTTCCATTTTATCATATTTCTTTTTATTCACCATATTTTTTTTGCTTCTTTTTCTTTTTTTCAACAAATAAATTTTTTGCACCACATTTATTTTTTATTTTCTGTATTTCTTTTTTATTCACCGTATTTCCTTTTTACTCACCCTATTTCTCTTTTTCATTTATCTTCTTTTCATGATTCACTACATCTGTTGTATTCTCTGAAATTGGACTTGATTCTGAGAGGTGGTCTGAAATTAGTGACTCTAATCGATAATCGATTGGGGATTTTATCTTGCGCAGGTCTCACCGGGTTCGGATTGCATGTTCGCGCAGGATGTGATGGCCATCAACACCAAAAAGAAGCAATGCTGTGCTTTGGGGGATCTGACCAAGCATGTGGTGGTGACACCCAACATTGACTTCCTCCTTGATTCCCTGATTTAACTAGAGTGAGTCATGCCAATACTAGTTGAATCTGTTAGATTTGCATGTATATATATGTAAATGTATAAATGTATCTTTGTATGTATCTATATGCCTAATATGTATCTACAGTCTGTGTGTGTATGTTAATATGCATGAAAAGGTTAAGGTATGTCTGTTTGTAATGATGGAATGAGACATGATTGGCCTTCCATGATGTACTCACATGCGTGATGATGTGATACGATCCCCATCCTATCTAGGATGAGTTTAGTCATGTTAGCCCACTGTAGGTATTTTGCTCCTTTGGCCCTCATGTATTTACTTTAAATAGGGAAGCGCTCCCTCTCGGAGGGCAGCCAAAAAGAATGAAGCTAGAGTCATTGGTCTCTTTTCTCAATGCCTGTCCCCCGTGATAGTCTCCACCTCACCGCGTCTTCAGGTGGCTTGTCCCTGACCGATCCCTGCCTCCCTTGTTCGATCTCTCCGCTGCCTCTCCGTTCAGGGAAACCCACCTTGCTCGTCTCCCTGTCAGCCCCATTCTATCTCTACAGAACTGGTGCATTTTGATCATCGAGGTTACTTCGAAGTCATTATGTCCAGTGAGTAATGTGTCATGGTTTTATATATGTATAAACATTTATGTGTAGGATTAATATAATATGATTGAAAAGTAAAGGATATAATATGATTGAAATGTAAAGGGCACTTCTGTTCATGAGTATGAGGCCTGATCGGCATTGCCTGATCGACCTATATATCTAATATGGTGATTTCTAGTTTACTGTATGATAAGAACATGCATTCTTATCACAAAGATAGAGACATCGAAGATACGGTTGATGGCGGGATGGACATCATCGAGGGATATGTGGCGGAATGGCTGTCGCCGAGAGAGGGTGGAGGTGGAGGGTATGTGATACGGCCCCGACGTATCGAGGCTCTTTCATTTAGACATTTTGTAATCCCTCTTTCACTTTGTAACCCCTCTTTCATTTAGGGATATGTGGAGGTGGAGGTGGCGGAATGGATGCCACCTATTTTAGGCCATTTGGACATTTTGTAATCCCTTTAAATAGCGCAGTCCTCCCTTGAGGAGGGTATCCAAGAAGTATCACAATGATATGTCTGGCTCCCTCCGGCGACGTCCATACCACCGGACCCCTCTCGTAGGCGACGTCCATTCCGCCCGCCCTCATCCTGCCGTAGTCCATTCCGTCACGCTGATGACCATCCCGGCGTCTTCTCCCTTTCTTCTCGTCTTCTCCCCGATACGAACCAGCAGGTTTGTATCAGTATGTTGTTCCTCTAACAGGGTGGAGGTGGAATGGTCTTGGCTACCCTCCAAAAGGGAGCCAACCCTATTTAGGGGAACAAAAATGCCCCTCCAGTAGGGTTGAAATGGCCTAAATACCCTCATTAAGGTTGAGGTTGTTTCACTATGTTGGACAGAGGTTGACATTGAGATTTGTGCTCCAGGGACTGATATTACTGGCATGGTTCTTAAGAGTGGATGTAATGAGTTTTATAATCATCCATTTCGGCTAGCTCTAAGCCCTTGAGAGATAGATGGCTTAAGAAGCCATTTATATCTCACTCATACAACGATTTGTAAACTTTATATACCTAAAACTGGATGGGGATTATCCACATGATTAGTAAAAGTGCGAGTTTATGAGCCAGAGCGCCGTTAGGAACAACAAAGATGAATCAACGTTCTGCAAGACGCGAGTTTAATAGCATAAGGAGCGGATTCAGCTTAAAGACCCCAACAAGGTACATTTCTAGTTTTGGCAGCAGATGAGAAATCAGCATGATATTAATTCATCTGAGATAAATGCTAATATGAGACATGGGTAATAATTCTTTTAGCAAGAGGAGAATTAGAGCTTGCTTTTGGGGGGCATACCGACAGGGTCCTTCCTGGACTTTGTCTCCACGAGCCGGGAGAGCTGCTTCACTTCTTCCTTCGGTATTATACGAGGATGGCTCAGCCACAGTCCTCCATCCACAATCAGGGTTGCCCCGTTGATGTACTTTCCTGGGAAAAAAGAATTGCATTATATGAGAAAATCAATCATGATTTTGTGAGAGAACTCGGTTTATCTATGTCAAATCATACTTTCTGTGATGCCAAATCACATGCCAAGTTGCAGGGTTCGGTTACTACAGCATTTAATGCGAGAGAAGAGAAACTGGTCTATGGCATCCTGCTAACTGTAAGATGATTGTGTGGCCCTAGTGTCAAGTTCAACCATCATCGGTATGAGGAGAGAGGGATACACTTCAACCCAAATCATACTGCCTATGAAGGTTCGACGATTAAACTTTTAAATGTATTTGTACTTAATGAGAGGGAAGGGATGGAGGCATAGATTAGTAAGCAATAGGCTGCAAATGCAAAATTCAGATACAACGGCTTATGATGCTCTAAAAAATTGCTTAAAATAGAAGATGAAAAGTGAAGAGAAGGGAAAGAAGACAATAAGAGACTAGTTCCATATCTAATTATCTATAAGTGGATCCGGATGTATGTTCAATTGCGGTAAAACTGATGCCTTCTTATAACATACGGGATAAAAGAAATGGGAAAAAGAGGAGAGAATTATCCTAAATCCTGAAAAGAATGCGCAAATGCAAAGTTTGTTGCCGATAGGTTTGGTTTTACTTAAAACACATGAGTGACAGAGAAAAGGCTGATCCACAAAGATCAAAATGGTGGCTTTAGTTGCTACAGCCAAGATGCCTTTGTAAACACACAAGCTAGAGGGCGAGAATAAGATAATAAAGAGAGAAATACGACAGGTAAGTACACGCAAACATATATATATATATATATATATATACTTAAAGAGAGAAAGAAAATGACACGAAAGAGAGACAAGTATCTAAGTTACCATATAAAGAGATAAAAAACAAACATGTACACTGATATAAATGTATAAATGTAAAGAGAGGTTTTGGGACAGCAAAGAATCATAAAAGGTAGGTACATACATGCATGAATATACAGAGGAAGAAAGAGATAGAGATACAGAGTGCAAGAGACAACAAAACAAAGAAAAACACTTACACAACCTCAAAAACCCTTATAGGACCCAATGAATCTCCACGATGCTTAAAGACTTAACTCACAGGTTTCATTTAATTTCATTTTGACCTGATGCTGTTTAATACCCCTCGTTTTCACATTCTTGTACAAAAAAGACAACTTTGTGAATTAGAAATGCAATGAAGCAAGACAAAGAAGAGGAGATTCTGACCTGCATCCGATGCCATATAAATGGCAGCCATGGCGATGTCCCATTTATCCCCAAGCTTGAAGAGCGGAATATCATCCCTGATCCTGCTCTTCATCTCTTCTGGAGCCAGCTTCCTCATTCCCGGCGTGGCCGCAATCGGCCCCGGCGCAATCCCATTCACCCTGATGTCATAATCTGTTCCCCATTCCAGGGCCAGACCCCGAGTTATGCTATCCACAGCCGCCTGCCCATCACCATAACCAGAGATAACATCAACTTCCATGATTTCCTTCATTTATCTGATTGACTAGACAATGGGCTGAGGATCATTGATTAAATTGATTAGTGTGTCTCGTTGATTATGCATGAATGTCGAGTCTCGTACTTATGATAGTGTTTGCTGGCAGTGATAAGTTTTTCATCAACAAGGGATGATGATGGTTCTTCCTCATCTGTGGTCAAACTTACGAGGACAGAATCGCCAGCATCATCATCATCGTCATCCTAGCCACACACACATGACGAGGTAGATGACAATGAGACCAGTGGTACGGCGACAGGGATCAAGACTGATAGAGAGAGAGAGGGAACTTAGAAGAAAGCGACTTTTTTTTAAATTATTATTGATCAAATGGATTGGTTGGGACTTGATGCACGAGGATTTGACAAGACAATCGGGCCAATCAAACGACTGGATTGATTGGCATATCCAGTTGATCATTCAATCTTAGCCGTCAGCGTCATCATCATTGTTATCCTAGCTACACACATGACGAGGTAGATGACAATGAGACCAAAGGTAAGCGAATGGGATCAAGACTGATAGAGAGAGAGAGAGAGAGGGAACTTAGAAGAAAGCGAGTTATTCTTCAATAGTTATTGATCAATTGGATTGGTTGGGACTTGATGCACGACTGGATTGATTGGCATATTCAATTTTTTTTTGGCATATCCAATTGATCATTCAATCATGATCACAACTAAGCCTAAGGTACACTCAAAATGTATACAACCCGGCAGATGATGAAATGTGAAGAAACTGAACAAGCAGATATCGGTTGATATAAATGCAGATTTATGAATTTGCCATATGAGATTACCTTGGCCGCCGAGACGTTGATCTGATACCAGGCAGCAGTATAATGGAGGGTGGCAGAGATGTTCAAGATGAGCCCTCCCTCGGATGGAGCTTTTCCAAGTCCCCCAGCCTTGAGATACTTGAGACTTTCATGGCACATGGTGTATGTGCCGACGGTGTCGATATCAATGACTGCCGTCAATGCCAAATGCAGAAGAAAGTTCAGAGAATTGGTTGATGGCTTCAGTCTTCAGATTCATGTGACGATAAAAACGGTTTGATGACAAAGCAGAAAGTTCAGTGCAATCATACCTGACGATTATGCAGATTCTTCTCAAGGATGCAGAGAATGAAGCACGAGTATAGAGAAATCAAGAAAAACATTCACTATTCATCATCATCAAGAGTACATTTAAATAGCTTGTTTTATAACGGCTAGTTAATGGTTATTAACGGCTAGTTTAAACTAGCCGTTACTTATCCGTTATCGGGCTTACCCGTTACAGATAGGCGAGCCAATCGGATAATGGGCTAAGTAGCCCGATACATGACTGGACTTGTTTAAACTCCATGTTTTACATATATATATATATATTCAAAAATAGTAATGTTTAAAAAATCCTCATTCCCATCAGAAACACGTCGTCGTCGTCATCATCCTCATTCTGGTCGCAGACGAATGACAATGACGAAATCAACATCATCTCTTGCCCTCTGAGTGAGGTTAACAGAGGGTCAAAGATGAGGGCAATGACAACTCTCATTGCCATTGGTGACGTCAAACACCAATTAGTTGATGGCTTAATCTTCAGTTTCATGAAGACGAAGGGGATTAAGTTTCAAAGAATAAAGTTCAGAGAATCGTTTGATGTCATTAATCATTGAGCTCATACAATAATAAATGAGGATTCATTAATACGCAGAAATCATCAGCATATCTTATCATCTGAGTCAGGCACTTGGTTGGGAGCTTGGAGAATCTTCAATTTCATGCCGAGGAGGAGAATTTAACGCAAAGGAGAAAGTTTGGAGAATAGGTTCATGACTTGAATCGTATTGGATTGATGCTGAAGAGAAGAAATATTTGTTGTGAAGCAGAAAATTCAGAGAATTGTTCCAAGATTTGAATCTTTGAATTCATGCAGAAGAAGAGAAAGAATTTGATCAGAAGAAGAAGAAATCTCACCAGTGCGGAAACCATTGGGGGAGAGATCCTCCGGCGAAGCAAGGAAATTCCCGGCGGCGCCATTGATGAGGATGTCGAGCTTGCGGAAGCGTTTGACAGTCGCCTCAAGAACCCTAGCTGCATCCGCCTGCCGTCGAACGTCACCTTCCAACCCGATGGCCTACTTCAGAAAGAATTGAATCATTGGAAGAACCAGGAATGATCAGATCAGAGAATTACGCTCTCTTGATTTAAATTTGGACGATTGATGAAAGATTTGAACCAAAGCCTACCAATCCAAAGTTCTTCCCCAAGACAGGGTTCGGTCAGACAGGGTTGGATTGCTGATGAACATTCAAGATAATCATACACTGCGGATTTCAAAATCGAACGTAGCGCACATCATCCATTTCAATCCGAACAATCGATGGACGATCAGAACCAATGGGAGAGACTATTCCAAATTTCTACAGCAAAACAGAGAGGATTGGATCACCGATGAACGAATAGTACAACAGAGGATCACGATCGGTCGCTTTCAAGTCGAATAAGGGGCGGAAGATCAAAATTACAGGCAGAGGCTATTCAAAATTTCCACAGAAAACAAAGAGGATTGACCGAGTAGCCGATGGGCGAATCAAATTCCGTCGATTTCAAGTCGAGCAATCGGTGAAAGATCAGAACTAAAAGCATAGACTATACAAAATTGCTAAAGCAAAACAAAGAGGATTGGCCGAATAGCAGATCAGCTAATCACTTTCCGTCGATTTCAAGTCAAACAATCGGCGGAAGATCAGAACTAGAGGCAGAGACTATTCAAAATTTCTACAACAAAACAGAGAGGATTGGGTCACGAATGAACGTGAAGCAGATCGGCGAATCACTTCCCGTCAAACTGAACAATCGGTAGATGATCAGAACCAGAGCCAGAGACCATTCAAAATTTCTAATCGATCGAATTTCGACATCAAAACCGAGCCGATTAGAAATCAGCGAGTCTTCAAAACCGACTAAATCGATCAACATACAACAAAATCAGAAAAAAAACAGGAAAACGAGAAATCTCAGAGAGATTTTGCACCTGGATTCCCTGGGATCGAAGAGCTTCAACGGCGGCCTGGAGGACGTGGCTCCGGCGTCCCATGAGGGCGACGGCAGCGCCATGGAGACCGAACTGCGTGGCGATCTCGAAGCCGATTCCCGACGCTCCTCCGGTTATCAGCGCCACCTTCCCCTTCAACGCCTCCACCTTGAACGGCGACGAACGCCCCATCTCTCTAGACTCTCTCTCTCTCTCTAGATTCTCTCTCTTGATTCTACAAAGAGATAGATTTGTAGACAGAGAAAGGTAGAGAGAAAGACTGATTCGTATGTTGACCTTAAAATGACGAGAGAGGGCGTACCGCGTCCGTGCGTAGCAAAACGTATTTGGTTATAAGACAGAAGGGAATAATAAAGTCTTAGTCATTCGTCGTGTTCTATCATCGACCGCGGATTTCTCGGCGGGAGGAACTTCCCTTCGCGAAGAGATTCCTAAACTTCCTTCTCGCGATCCGATTGGGGCTTTTCGACGATCGAATCGCACGTCCGCATCTGCGATTTTGATTCGATAATCATCAGATTTTCGTTCTCCGGCGGCGATCGAGCTGTAGATCTCGGAATCAGAGCGCAATTGACCGTTTTGGGGCTCGATTTGGGGCGTGGATCGAGTTGCTCGTTGGCACCGGCGATTTCGTTTCGAAAATCATCAGATTTTCGTTCTCCGGCGGCGATCGAGCCGTAGATCTCGGAATCGGAGAGCGATTCACCGTTTTGGGGCTTGGATCGAGTTGCTCGTTGGCATCGGCGATTTCTATTCGGAATTCATCAGATTTTCATTCTGTGCCGGCGATCGAAGCGTAGATCTCGGGATTGGAGCGCAATTCACCGGTCTGGGGCTCGATTTGAGGCTTGGATCGAGTTGCACGTTGATATCGGCGCTTTTTTGATTCGAAATTCATCCGATTTTCATTCTCTGGCGGATATTGAACAGTAGACCCCGGAATCGGAGTGGAATTCCCCGATCTGGGGCTCGATTTGGTGTTCAGATCGAATTTCTCGTCGGCATCGGCGATTCTGAGTCTAAAATTTCCAGATTTTCCCTCTCTGGCAGCGATCTATTCCTAGATCTCGGAATCAGAGCGGAATTCACCGATCTGGAGCTCGATTTGGGGCTTGAATCGAGATGTACAGCAACTTCAAGGAGCAGGCGATCGAGTACGTGAAGCAGGCGGTGCAGGAGGACAACGCGGGCAACTATGTGAAGGCGTTCCCGCTGTACATGAACGCGCTGGAGTACTTCCGCACGCATCTCAAGTACGAGAAGAATCCCAAGGTGAAGGAGGCGATCACGCAGAAATTCACAGAGTATCTTCGCCGTGCTGAGGAAATCAGGGCTGTTCTTGACGAAGGAGGATCTGGGCCGGCCTCCAATGGCGGTGCAGCCGTGGCTACTCGTCCGAAGACGAAGCCCAAGGAAGGGGACGATGGCGGGGAAGATCCAGAACAGGCGAAATTGAGGGCTGGGCTCAACTCTGCGATCATCAGGGAGAAGCCCAACGTCAAGTGGAACGATGTTGCAGGGCTGGAAAGCGCCAAGCAAGCTCTTCAGGAGGCCGTCATCCTCCCTGTCAAGTTCCCTCAGTTCTTCACTGGTGCGCATCTCCCCTCCCAATCTCCCTCTTTCTAGGAAATTTTGAGTTTCTGGGTAGGCTTCAGTATCTCTTTTGGATTGGTAGTGACATTGAAGAGTTTTTTCTTTGCTTTGGGTTTGGATTTCTTTCTGCTATTTTCTGGGTTTTCTTTTGGTTTCTCTCATTGGATGCATAGATGGTAACTTCGAATTGTTTTTTTTTGTTTGTTTGTATAGATAAGTTATTGCGTAGTTTATATTCAAGTTCCCTCAGTTCTTCACTGGTGCGCATTTCCCCATCTCCCTCTTTCTAGGAAATTTTGAGTTTCTTGGTAGGCTTCATTATCTCTTTTGGATTGGTAGTGACATGGAAGATTTTTTTTTTGGTTTGTGTTTGGATTTCTTTCTGCTATTTTCTGGGTTTTCTTTTGGTTTCTCTCATTGTATGTGTAGATGGTAAATTCGAATTGTTTTTGTTTTTGTTTGTTTGTATAGATAAGTTCTTGGGTAGTTTATATTCAAGTTCCCTCAGTTCTTCACTGGTGCGCATTTCCCCATCTCCCTCTTTCTAGGAAATTTTGAGTTTCTGGGTAGGCTTCATTATCTCTTTTGGATTGGTAGTGACATGGAAGATTTTTTTTTTGATTTGGGTTTGGTTTTTTTTTGTACTATTTTCTGGGTTTTCTTTTGTTTTCTCTCATTGTGTATATAGATGGTAACTTGGAATTTTTTTTGGGTTTGTATTGGTAACTTCTTGGGTAGTTTATTTAATCTTTTACCCTTTAGAATAACCGACTTGTTTGTTGAGAGTTAGAATATTTCGAGATGAATTTCTTCTTGGGTTCTTTAGGTGTTATTGAACTTAGACATGTCGACTAACCCAATTAATAGAGAATGTCTTTTACGTTGGACTTCTGTTTATTAGGCTTTTAGAGGTAGAGACGTAGTATTCACTGGCTTAGTGCCTCATTCTGAGCATTTCAGAAGGATTGTGGGATTTAAATAAGCTTATAATATTTCCCTTAATTGAAAAGTGCTCATTTTGAAATTCTTGGACAATAATTTCGCTCCATTAAAATCTGTGCATCCACAAGAAAAAAATCTAAATCAAATCTTTTAATCCTGTCTTTGATGAACTGTATCATTGTTTGCTTCCAGGGAAGCGTCGACCATGGAGAGCATTTCTTTTATATGGTCCACCTGGGACAGGAAAATCATACTTGGCCAAAGCTGTGGCGACAGAGGCTGAATCAACATTCTTCAGGTTCTAATCATTGTGATTTTTTGTTGAAAACCATTCTAGGAGATCCAATTTCAATTCAATTTTCCCCACCATGCACTTTTCTGTTTCACTGTTCAGCTTCTGGATTTGATCAAAATATGGTTTTGTTCCATTTTTATAGTTCAACAATAATGACAAATTCGACATTATCCATTAGTTTTTCTGTTTTTGCAACTTTGATGACAGCTTGTTTATTTCAGTAAATTAATTATTTTTTATTTATTTCTAAATATGTGAGGTCTTCTTATCCTTGCAGTATTTCATCATCAGATCTTGTCTCCAAATGGATGGGTGAAAGTGAAAAGCTCGTTGCCAATCTTTTCCAGATGGCGAGGGAAAATGCCCCATCCATCATTTTCATTGATGAAATAGATTCCCTTTGTGGTCAGAGGGGTGAAGGAAATGAGAGTGAAGCCTCTCGGAGAATCAAGACGGAATTGCTTGTACAAATGCAGGTACTTTTGCATCTGTTACATTATACATTTTATTTTAATTTTTTTTTTGAATTCCTCCAGATTTATCTTCTTGTACTGTGTTGGATACTTCGTTTTCTCTAGTTCTGTTCAGTGATAATCAGTACATGCCTGCATATAAGGATTATAATTAATATAGCTTAATTAAAGATATTTTTCCGAAGATTCTGAAACTAATATTGACGATATTGTTGACTTATTTATTGGGTTGATTAAACCTTGTATATTTTAAATTCTGAATTCCTCAAGATTTATCTTTCCATCCTGAAGAAGACGATTCGGTTTCTCTGATGAATTCTTGTGATATTCATTAAATCTTCAATCAAATATTTTTTCAAAAGATTGAATTTGATGATTATGTAAGTAATATTCACAGTGCAGGTGATGTTCTTTGTGGTCTTCATTAAAACGCATTGTTTAATTTTTTGTAATCCTTCAGATCTATCTTCATTATCTCTGTCTGTTGAATATTTGATAGTAATTTTTTTAATACACTATTTTCATAAATTATTGTGAAACTAATATTCGCTAGAGCCCACAAATTTAGGGGGTTGGAACCAACGAGCAGAAAGTTCTTGTACTGGCTGCCACAAATACCCCGTATGCTCTTGATCAGGTTATATATCCGACAAGTTTGTCTCAATTACTTTATCAAATTTAAATCTATAATAACTTCACTTTCTCGACATTTCACTTCCTTGGAATTTCCAGGCCATCAGACGGCGGTTTGACAAGAGAATCTACATCCCTCTACCTGATTTGAAGGCCCGGCAGCACATGTTCAAGGTGTCATTTCTTGTCTCTAGTCTTATCTTAGCTCCAATCTTTCAACTCGGGTTGGTAGAGGGGGACGAATTTGTCAATGTTGTTTTGCTCTTTTTATCATCATTGTTGATGCAAAACAATGGTTGGATGGCAAAAACGAATTCAGCATATTGTCATTGTCATCCCCAAATCTTGTTATCATCATCATCCATTGTTCGCTTGGACCGATGATGATGATGATGATGATAACAAAATCATGGCCAACTATTGGATTACAATGATCTAAGATAATGGAAATTTGACTTTGTTATCATTATCATTGACTTGTCATGATCACTGTTGGCGTCAAACGAAGGTTGGCTAACAATGAACACATCATCATCATTGTCCTCATCGTCGCTCTGAAAGCTCGTTATCATAATCGATGTTTGGGTTTGGATGCGGGTCTTATGGCCATACGATTTGTCATCAACCGATGAATGACAAGATAGGACTGTGATGATGTGGCATCGTCATGGTCATCATGTAAGTTGAACCTAGTTTAATCATCGAACTATTCTTGTGCAGGTTCATTTAGGGGATACGCCACATAATTTGACGGAGAAAGATTTTGAGAGCTTGGCTCGTAAAACAGAGGGATTCTCCGGATCTGACATATCTGTTTGTGTGAGTGAATTTCCTGTTCATTATCTGCGACGAGCGTGACTGTTCATTATCTTTCTCTAACGTTTGTTTTTGTATTTGGTTGGGGCAGGTTAAAGACGTGCTCTTCGAACCTGTGAGGAAGACCCAGGATGCCATGTTTTTCATAAAAAATGAGAACGATATGTGGGTGCCATGTGGACCCAAGCAGCGGGGCGCCATTCAGACCACCATGCAGGAACTGGCTGGGAAGGACCTCGGCTCGAAGGTTCTCTTTCTACAATTTCTCTCTCTAAAAATGCCGTTGCTTTTTGTCTCCTCTTTTTTTATGTCTCTACGATGTCGTATCTCCCTTCATTTATTTCTCTATCTCTTTGAAATCTGCTGGTCACCCATATCTTCTCTTCCCTTTCACTCTCTCTAATCGGCCCAGTTCCCTTTTTTTTTCTTCCTTATACTTGCCTCATCTCCGTTTTGTTCTCTATTTTTTTGGTCTGGATTTGATGTTGTCTCGCCTCCATTTTATTCTCTTTTTTTTTGTCAATCTTTGATGTTGGCTCATCTCTATTTATTCTATCTTTTTTTGTCTATGTCCCATTTATTCTCTCCATGTCCCATTTAGTCTGTTTTTAGTCTCTTTTACTTTTTGACGTTGGCTTCTCCCATTGTTCTCTCCTCTCTGTCTTTTTTCTCATTAACGTCAGCTCATACCACTTTTTAATCTCTCTCTTTATCTCTCTTCCTCGCTCTTCAAACTAAGTTTGACGCCCTATCTATTGAAGCTGTGGATTTGATGTTGTCTCACCTCCATTTTATTCTCTTTTTTTTGTCAATCTTTGGTGTTGGCTCATCTCTATTTATTCGTCTTTTTTTGTCTACGTCCCATTTATTCTCTCCATGTCCCATTTACATGGAGAGAATAAATGGGACATAGACATAAATGGGAATACGGAATTGACGAATCTCAACACTATCTCCCCTTCACACACACACACTCTAAATGCAGCTTACATCCCATCATTTCTCTCTCTTAAGTTGGCTTGATTTTCTCTATTCATCGCTCTTCTATCCGGTGATTTATAATGTATTATATGGTGTAGATTCTCCCGCCACCAATTGCAAAGACGGACTTTGACAAGGTGTTGTCCCGGCAAAGGCCGACAGTGAGCAAGGGTGATCTCGAGGTGCATGAAAGATTTACCAAAGAGTTTGGCGAAGAGGGCTGACTTCGACCACACGTTCTCTTTCTACGCATCTCTCCCTCGAGGTATCTCCATCCCTTCATCTCTCTATCTTTCCGCTATGTTTTCGGAGGAAATTGTGCCATCTATTTCTCATATCATGTACAAAAAATCTGTTCTCTAAGATATATTCAATTAATGTTTGTTCTCAGAATAGTGATATAGTCTCTTTCTAGGGAGATATTAATGATTGAGTTGGTTATAACATTTCTTTCTCTTTCCCTCTCTTAATGTGTGTTTGTCTCTCCATCTCTCTCTGTTCAAGTTTGATCTCATTCTAGTTATCTATATATCTATCTTTCAAAAAACCTTTTATGGGTTCCATATGAAGATATTCACTTTGTTCAGAATTTGTACATGTGAAGCTGTATTAATTCATTTTTCCCAAACCTTCTTTCTTGGTGGTGTCTCATTGACAAACTTCTCATCTATTCTCTTATCCCGAATTACGTCGACCGTAGCATGCTTAACTATGGTGTTCCCCGCTCGTTGTATCTACTTTGGCAAGCAAGTGGATCAATCTATATATCTTTCCATCTATCTCTCCCCCCTCTGTTGTCTTTCTACGTATTTAAGCTACCGTTTCTCAGTACCTTGATTTTTGCTTTGTTCCCATGTATTGTTAAATAATTATTATTTTTATTGGAGCACAAATTATCTGATTCAAATGGCAGAGAAGTTCCCATATTTCTACCTATTATTTTCTGGAGAAACCAACCTTCATTGAAGAACAATGAGATGGGAAAAAATGGATTTTACATATATTATAACATGTATACATATTCAAGCAGTGACGAAAGAAGGTTATTTTTGGTCATAAATTTAAATAAAATTTTTATTACAGAAATATTACAAAATAAAAAAAATGGATTTACGGTTAAAAATTGATTATCTTTTCTTGGTTGAGGGTTTAACTTACCCCCAGGGTGTTGGCTAACTTAATTGATAGTTACCTTAAAAAACAAATAGACAATCAAAGAAGCAATGATGACAAAAGATAAAAGAAGAGTGATCCCCAACTTTTTTGTTTATTTAATTTTTTATGGTACCTGCCGTCAACCCTTTTGAAAAAGTTACCTAAAAATCACTCTGACGAAAGATTTCAATGGCCATGAAAACTTTTGCATCCTGTCACTTATTGATTTTCTATTAGATAATATTTTATTGTAAAAAATAACATAACCTTGGTTCCTGCTGCTCATGCCTCCTCCTAAAGTTGTGCCTCAGAACCTGTCTTGGTTGGAAATCCCAGTGCCCCACCCTGAGCAAGTCTCTCTATTTTTATGGGAGCAGAGAAGAAAGAGAATGAACCAGATGATTGTTCTAGTTCTAGAGAAGAGCTTTCTCACAATCACTCCTTGTGGTGCATCAGAACAATTGCAAGTTGGATCACAAGATACAGCAAGACCTATTGTGCAAGGAATAAATGACTTACATCACGGTGTTTTTTTTATCCTCATTATTATTTTGATTTGCATATTGCAGATGTTGGTTCGGGTCTTTTGGCATTTCCACGAGAAAAGTAATCCAATCGACAAAGGATTTCTCATGGAACACTATTAAGATTATTTGGACTATATTTCCAAGTAAACACCTGGACATAGTACATGTGAAAACTAACCAAAACTGGAATTTACGGAGATAAAGAGCAAAGATTTCATCTATATAGAGATTTTGGAGTTCAGGCCATGAGATAAAACACGTAATGTGATGAATTGCATCTTTTTGGTAAGTTTGACCTTGATACTCAGTGTGGCATGCCAAAACATAGGTAGGGTACATTTACATATATGATGTTTTTTATTAAAACTATTAAATGATGAAAATAAGATAGGGGTATGAGAAACTTAAGAGATGAATGCAATTTTTAAAAAGAATGTTAACTCAAGAACTAAACTATAAAAATAGTTATACTGATAGTTCACTAAAAAAAGATGATTACCCCATGAGATTTTTATTAATGAATGAACCTTAAAACTTATTGACCACTGATATATATCCATACATTGCTATCAAGCATGATATTAAGAAAAATATTCTGATCTTAATTCGATTGTTTAATGAATCGAGTAATCAAGTAAATAAACTACATCAACAATTTATGTAAGGAAAAATAGGCTTACTAGGGATTATCTTTTAATGGTGTGTTATACTTCCACAGTATGAGGCCAGTCCAAAGCCCATTATGCCCACTCATTCGATCACTGACACTGTGTAGGAGCTCATCTTCGCACTTGATCACCCAGAAATATATAATTGAAAATTGTTGAGAAATCGAAAGAGAGAAAAAGTTGAAAGAACGGTGGCATGCAGTAGAGTTATGAGCAGAAAAAGCTAGTGACGAGAAAGTGGAAGAGACAAGGATTGGGAGAGAAGAAATAAATAATACTGCTCTGAACTAGGTGTACATGTTTTTTCCTAGCACAAAATATATGGATAATTTGGAATATAATGATACAACATGGTTTTTTGTCACATTTGGTCCATCAATTGGTGTCATAGTGTGCCAGGGACCACATCGAATGCAAATATATCACTCAATAATGCAACGAATAAGCTAATATGAGTTGACTGACTGATTCAAAAATTAACTCTACACAGAAATATGCTCAAACTCAGAATTAACAAAATCATGCTCCATGACATTGGCGTTGAAAGTATGTTTGATTTCCACATAACTCATTCAGGTTTTCATTTTTTCAGGGAGAATGCTACATTTGTGTAGCTTTTGGTCTGTTTCATATTCAGAAAATATCATGTTGAGAGTTTCCATATAAATTTTCTTCAATATCTGTGTTTTACCTTTATCCATGGTAAGATAAATCAGGTTACAATGTTTACTTCAAGGGGTAGTGTATAATAAGAGGTCCAGGGAAAGCAGTGATGTCTGGTTTATCCAAAGATTTTCCGTTGACTAGGTTAAATACTTAAAGGCCAGGTCTTTCATCTCTGGCCAGGCTTCTCGAGCTGGTTGAGACCAGGTATTCGGAGCTAGATGGTCCCCATTAACATCTTTTTAGTTAAACTTTATAAAAATGTTATTCTGTTGACTATGGACATTAAAGTTGACTTTGAAAGGAAAATTCAATGACAGGTGTCTTAGTGAATTGGATTGGTTTTTATTAAAGATAACGACAAACAAAGGGAAGTAGTATTTATGTATATTCATCAATATAAAAAAGAGATGACCTGTGACTAATGTGCACTAGTATTTTTCATGAAACTAACTTCCATATTAAAAGGGACTTAAAAAGAATGAGGAAATTTAAGGGAACAAGAGATTAGAAACAAATAAAAAATCCATATGCATAAACTTCTTGTTTAAGAAATGAAAATTATTATTATCAATAAGAGAAATTCCATTGGGGCTGAGGAATTAAGAAGGGGAAGGTCTGCTCACAACTTTGGAGGGCTGAAAGGCAAGGTGAGGGTATTTCCAACTATGAAGATACGAGGACTCACCACCGAATCTGAAAGCATGAATGTTGTAGAGGTTGGGGGACTGAGAGATAGTGCAGTGACGACATGGTCAACCGCTTAAGGATTCAAAGGATGTGTGAACAAGCCCAAGTTTTAGAGGCATGAGGCTGTGGGTTGTTTTTTAGTGAAGATCTAGAAAGGAGTTCTCCCTAAACCTCTGTAGAACAATTCTTTTACATCTTTATCCTCTACCTTCTTGTCCATGTAGGAAAACTGGAACCCATGTAACATAAAATTAAAATTGATATGGGAATCAATTATTAGACAACCTAATAGGCCCCCGTCTTATGTAACTTCTAGACCACTTAGAAAATAGTTTCTCCAATTTAAAATTTGAATATTTCATTTAACTAATAATTTAAATCCAAATGTCTTTCTGAAACCATTGACTCACCTTACATTGATTATTTATTCTACTGTGATTTGGAGATATAATACTAACTTATGGATTAGATATAAAGTGATATTATTTTTAAACATATTTCATCAACCAAAATGCTCTATCTTGATGGCCAACTATTACCAGAAGATTCTCAGTTAAGAAAAAAGTTTGGAAAATAGTATGAAAACAAATAACATGCGAATGAAATTTATGTTTTTTATTTCTTAATTATTTTTTAACTCACCCTCTTTATTGTTTCCCAATTTCAGTGGGAATTTCAAAATTTCCCTCCATTGGCATGACAACTTATCATTAAGAAGCATGAAACAGAGTTTCCTTGGCTCCCTGGGCTGCTGGTGCGTTTAATAAGGCTCACACTTTAGGGTAGATCATCTTTAAGGTATGCCAAGTGTTTCCACCCCGTTTACTAAATTCTAGCATTTTATCCACACAAATACTTGAAAACATCTAAAAACAATATCTTTTAACTTGTGAGAAGTCAATAAAGGCTCTACATTATATGCTTTAGAAATTCATAAATAATCATACTGTTATTTATATCGTTGGATATTAAGTACTCTATAAAATTTTATGTGTCATGAACCGCAAAAAATACTTGATAGTTTTTGTAACTTACATGCTATCAACATAATTCAGTTGAATAAAAGCACATGCCATGAGTTATATTAAAAATATTTTTGCACATTTCCAGGTTCTGAATTTATAATGTTTTTCTTTTATGGTCTAAGAATACATCCTTCAATCCGTAAATAAATAAAAAAATTCTTCTTTGTTTACTCCATTCATTATCAAAATTATAAATAATTCATAACAAAAATTTTCAAAATGAGGAATGCAGAGAGCATCATAAGAGCTGGGCAAATTAATAATGCTCATAATGCGTCAAGGAATCAACCTGGATCATGGGTAATAAGCATTCACTTCGAAGTTTATCTTGTTACGTTTGGATTTCTTTTGAAATCATGCTATTTGTGATAATCCGTTACCTTATTTTTATGAATAACATGTTTAATTATTTAGTGAAAAATAAAGCATTTACTTGTACAATTTCTTCACAATCTTTCAGACAGAAGAATAGTATTTTTTATTCGATATATAAACATATAAATGTGACTAAAAACTAATGTGAAGAAAAATGTCTCAAAATGAATTAAACTAGTTTAAAATCTTACTTGCATATTTCTCGACCAGGCGGCTTCCCTACGGCAACCCAGCTTTGTGTGCACTTTCTATCTCCTCCAAAATCTAATTACATTAGTCATATGTTAGATTAATAATATACCTCCGTGCATTGTCTATCTCACCCTCAGCTATTGGAAAATTATACGATCAAACAACTTTGAATGCCCATTCCATAGTGTCTTATGGTTCTTATTTCGTATTATGTTTGTTTTCTATTCATCTTCTTATTGTTCTATTCATCTTCCAAGATGGGAATCATATAAGTCCATGCCAGTAATTTATTTTGGCTTTTATTATTTAACTTTCATCCGTAAACATGACAGGAAACAGACCAAACAAGGCCAGATGGGAAACGGATGGAACTGTAGATAAGGTTGAGGTGTTTACTAGAAGCCTGGACCACACTGGATCAGCCGGGGACAATCAAACCCTAATTAAATTGTCGTATATATTATCCCTTGCTTCATACTAGTTCCATCTCGCATGAAAATTCCAAAAAATTATTATTCCAATATGAGATGTTACAGTAGTCCAATTGAATCCACATACAGATTTCAAAGAATCTCTACTCCTCTTTTGATTTTTCTCATGAAAGACTTCAATTCTTCTCCCTCCATATCCATGGGACTTGACGGACAGTTTTGCTCGCTACTGGAAATACCAAAACGAAAAAGCAAACAAAAGAGTAATATGAGGAACAATGCTCTGGCATCCCATAAATTTTAAACAATCAACTCACTTCTTCCGTTCGGCGGAATGTAACGCCAACTCGGATATCACCATAGTAAGTGCCGTCAGCTAGAACAACGTTATACCGTTGGACCGGCATCTCTGCAATCCCCAACTCTGCTCCAAAATCCATCAAATCCCCAACATATATCCTGTTTCAGAGAAAAAAAAACGATTAATAAGTTCTTTGCTTGGCCCAGAAAAAATCGCCCACATAGATCCTATTTCAAATAACAAAACGATTAATCAGATATATGCTTGGCCAGAACGAATGCCCTACATAAACAATATTTGAAAGAAAAAAATGATTAATAAGATATTTGCATGGCCCGGAAAGAATCCACCACATAAATCCTATTTAAAGAACAAACCGATTAAAAATATATATGTTTGGCCCAGAACAAATCACCCACATATACCCTATTTCAAAGAACAAAACGAATAATAAGATATATGACAAAATCATACGTTGCTGTGCCTGCAAAGTCAGCTGCAGTGAACCTGTCGTCGTCCATGATCTTCAAGACCAATTTGTTCTTGTGATCAGACGCGGTGTACTCCGCAGGAAACGTGAACCTCTCGTTCCACTTCGGTTTCGTCCCACCTTCTGCAAGGCAGATACTGAATTATAATCTTTTATAATCCACAACTAATTTCATAACATCATAATACATCAAGAAAGATTAATACTGAAGTAGAATCTTATACAATCAACTACAAATTTCATAACATAGTAATTCACACATGGAGAAAGATTAGTACCGAAATAGATTCTAATATAGTACATAGAAAATTTCATTACTTCGCAATACATCGATAACGATTAGTACTGAATTATAACGTTATATTTATAAAGTGAAGCAGATAACAAGTCATTGGGCATGCTAAATTTTTGGGGCCGTGATGGATTGACCTAGAAAAATTGATTTGGTGAGGAGCATCGATACATCCTATGATAACAAATGGATTAAATTAAGGATTCAAATATAATTGGATTTTATTAAATTGTAACCTAAACTATGTAAATTTTTTTTTGATCAGTTAGAAACATATCAAGAGAGAGAATTTAAGAACAAGTTGAAGCAGATATCATTGGACGTGCGTAATTTTTGGGGTTCGGATGGATTGACCGAGAAAACTCGATCTCGTGACTAAGGAAACGTTGAAGTTTGCGATGGAATTAACACTTTTACATTATTCTTGCATTGACTTTGGTACGTTTAGTAAGGAGGGGATAGAGAGAACCAGGTTTACCTCTAAGGACGCGGCTCTTGCGTTGCTGCGTTTTGTATTGCAGTATAACAAATGGGTCCATCTTGGCTGAGAAAAAATGAGTCACGATAAGAAAAACAGAAGGAAAGAAAACAATGATGGATTGCGTGTTTTTTTCAAACGACAGACCAAGGTTGAAACAGTGCAAATTCAGATCATAGCCATGCATTACTCTTCGAAAATTCCTTGAAACATGAAAATCAAAACAACTTACACTACGTAACTCTCCTCTCCTCTCCTTTTAATATCTACAATCTATTATCTTCATCTATTCTGTCAAATATTGGGGCCTAATCATTGAATCATATTATGAAGAGTTGGACTCACAGAGAATGTCACTTGACTTTAATCTCCTGGCGTCGACCAGATACACCTCCAGCACTCCCTTCACTCCCATCTTTTTCTCTCTCTTTCTCTATCCCTTTCTCTCCTCTCCTCTCGCTCTCTTTCTTCTTCTCCCTGTCTTCTTCTTCTTCTTCTATTTCTTCTTCTCTCTCTTTGTCTCTCTTTCTCCTTTCTCTCTCTGTCTCTCTTTGCCGAGTGCGTTTGGAAGTAAGCTATTCCGGGATTTATTCAGATGGGATTTTGACTCGTTCAGAAGGTGACTTGGGGTCCAGTCGTTGACAAAGCGAACCTTCCGTGAAGGGACTAGCGCGATGGTCTTCAAATAAACGCGGGCAATGAAAACTTTTGACTGACTAAACCAAAACGGTGTGGAATTGGTAACCAGAGACGCGCATAAGATTTTTTGTCTCCATCACTTTCATGTTGCTAGTCTGTCATAATTTGGCTGAGATTACAAGGATCGGAAATGGCCACCGTGTCTTTTCAGATTGGACCCAGTCTTCGCGAAAAATAGGTCCAGTCAAGGTCACATTTCGTTACACTACAGCCAAAGTCAGATTTCTCATCATCAATAAACTCCATAGATGCAGGCTGAACCAGGTAATGCCTCACGACCTTTACACAGGAATCCAGTAAACATAATGGATCATGAAGAGAACTTTACGAAATATTCAGTCTTAGATGGCACGTGAAACTGAGAAAATACAGAATTTAAAACTGGCTAAGTGGAGAGTTTAAAGTGGGAAATAAAGTCGTGTAAAAGTGACGATTGGACAGAATTTAGGATAAAGTACAGAAAAAGTGACCGATATATACAAAATATTTTATTTTAATCGTTTCTATGGTTCTACTGCAGCTTGAATAATTTATTCAAGATGATTACATGGTAAGTGGATAGAAATAAGAGAAGAAGAATATAAAGTTGCATATTGGAATATAAGGAGAGGACCACGTGATGGCCAGTGATAGACTAGATACGGCAAAAGATACTACGCTTTATCAATGACATCATACTAAATAATCTTCGAGTATTTAGAATTAATCTAAGCAGAGCCATTGATGTAAGGAATGTTCAGCTAAAAGAAGAATATATTTTTCTCTTCAAGTAGCAGTGGACGCATAGAGTTATAAATGGCATGCAAGACAGTCACACATTCATCGTCGTGTTTTGTATTAACTCACAGAAATACATCAGTTCTTATGCACCTTCAACACCCTTGAAGATAAATATTTCTCTTTCACCATACATCAGTTCTTATGCACCTTCAACACCCTTGAAGATAAATATTCTATTTCAAGATACAGCCTAGACATTTCTAGGTGACCCAGAAAAGGAGAATATACAGTTGAATAGTGTAGTATGGAGAGAGGATAATAGGATGGATAATAATAGAGTAGGGACGACACAAGATAATATTCTTTATCAATGAACCAGAATAAATGGATTTAGATGATTTAAAACTAATCTAGGAAGAGAGATTGGAATATATCTAAATTAAGTTAAAGGGAAAATATATTTTATGGTCAAGTAGCAGGGGACTGATGGAATCATAAATGTCATGGAAGACACTCACACATTCAACATCGCGTTCGGTGATGCGGCACATAATTACCAACATGCATTATCAGTTATTACATAGATTGAACGCTCCCGAGGATTAAGATTCTATTCCATCCTACATTCTAAATATTTCGTTTTAGTTGATATTGGAGAAGAACATCAAAATGTTCAGATAGAATAGCATTATCCAGATAAGTATGGTTATCATGTCGACATTTGTTTTGAGAGGTGAGGGTAGATGGATGGGAATTCTAGGAAAAGATTTCAGTTTGTTGTTCTTGATGAACTTCTTGATGGTATTATACCTTGCTTTTGACCATTTGTAATCTTCATAGCTGATACACTGACTTATTTTTGGATAAATAATCATGTTTTTGCAATGGAATATATCTTCCACGTAATGGGATTTCAAACACTCTCAGCTTAGATTTAAGAACAAGTAAAAAAGGTGAATGTCTTTTCAAGATGGATCTGGTTTTCCTCAAGTGTAGTTAAAATATCAGAGGAGTTGCCCAAGATTGGCCACAGTATAAGTCCAGACTATGATTACTGATTAGTCTCTGATTAATTACCATGGACGAAGTGATTTTGGGGGTGTCACTCAAATATCAGATTATATGTAGTTGGTAGCTCATGACATAAAGTTTGTAAAAGGGTTTATGGGTCCTTTCTACCTTCTAGAGGATAGAATCGAGCTTGAAACCCGACATGTTGGTGACTCAATCGACTAATTGCCTTAGCCGAATTGGTTAAATGATAAAGCTTTTTTGAGTCATACACATTAGGTTTTATAGGAAATCAAATTATATATTTTAGTACAGATTTTTTTTGTGAATCGTTTCCATAAAAATAAACAATCAGGAACAATGCTCTGGCATCCCATAAATTTTAATCAATCAGCTCACTTCTTCTGTTCGGCGGAACGTAACGCCGACTCGGACATCGCCATAGTAAGTGCCGTCAGCCAGAACAACGTTGTAACGTTGCGCAGGCATCTCAGCAATCCCCAGCTCTGCTCCAAAATCCATCAAATCCCCAACAAATATCCTATTTCAAAGAACAAAACTGTTAATAAGATATTTGTTTGGCCCAGAAAAATCCTCCACATATACCCTATTTTAAAGAAACAATTGATTAATAAGATATATGCTCATCTAAGAGCACATCCCCCAGATAAAATACTACTTTGAAGAACAAAAGGTTAATAAGATACATGATAAAATCATACGTTGCTGCGCCTGCAAAGTCAGCTGCAGTGAATCTGTTGTTGTCCATGATCTTTAAGACCAATTTCTGCTTGTGATCAGACGCAGTGTACTCAGCAGGAAACGTGAACCTCTCGTTCCACGTCGGTTTCGTCCCACCTTCTGCAAGACCAATGTTGAATTATAGTCTTATATAACGCACACCGAATTTAATAACAAAGTAATACATCAAGAAAGGTTTATACCAAATTAGAATATTAAACAGTCAACCAGAAATTTCATAACTGAGGAAGACATCGAGGAGGATTAGGATTGAATTATAATTTTATAGGTGTAAGTTGAAGCAGATAATGCCTTTGGGAAGGCTTTTTTTTTGTAGGTGCGATGTATTGACCTATAAAATTTTATTTGGTGAGGAGCATCGATGATGCCTATGGTAGCATATGGATTAAATTACAGGTCAAAATATAATTGGATATTAAACTATAATCTAAACCGTCGTAAAAATATTGGATCAGTTTGTAACATACCAAGAGAGAATATTTATATACAAGTTAAAGCAGATAACATATATCATTGGATATGCGTATTTGAGGTTCTGATGGATTGACCTAGAAAACTTTATCTCGTGACTATGAAAACCTAAAGTTTGCAATTGAAGTAGCACTTAACATTTTTCTTTCGTTGACTCTTTAACGTTTACTAAGGAGGGGATAGATAGAACCAGATTTACCTCTTAGGACACGGCTCTTGCCTTGCTCCGTTTTGTATTGCAGTATCACGAATGGGTCCATCTTGGCTGAGAAATAATGGGTCACGATAAGATAAACAGAAGGAAAGAAAACATTGATGGATTGTGTACTTTTCTTTCAACGACAGATCAAGGTTGAAACAGTGCAAATTCAGACCATAGCCATCCGTTACACTTAGAAAATTCCTAGAAACATGAAATACAAATTTACACTACGTATCTCTCCTCGCCTTCCACTTATCATCTGCTCTATTATCTTCTTCAATTCTGTCAAAACGTTCAATCAAATATCGTGGCTAAACCATTGAATCATGTCATGAAGAGATGGACTCACAGAGAAGGTCACTTGACTTTAATCCCCTGGCGTCGAGGAGATGAACTTCCAGCACTCCTTTCACTCCCATCTTTCTCACTCTCTCCCCCTCTCTCTCACTTTCTCCTTCTCTATCCCTTTATCTCCTCTCCTCCTCTCTCTCTCTCTCTCTCTCTCTCTCTCTCCTCCTTTCTTCTTCTTCTTCTTCTTATTCTTCTTCTACTTCTTCTCTTCTCTCTATGTCTCTCTTTGCCGAGTGTGTTTGAAAGGCAAGCTATTCCTTGATTTATTGAGTTCAGATTTTGACCCGTTCTGAAGGTGAATTGACCTCCAGTCGCTGACGACGGGAAGCTTCTGTGAACGGACTAGTGCGATGGTCTTTAAAGAAACGCGGGCAAGGAAGATTATTGACTAACTAAATCGGAACGGTGTGGAATTGGTAAGAAGAGACATGCATACGAGAAGAGTCATTGACCGCAAGCATGGAAGAAGCCAGCGCATCCTCAAGCGGACCCAGATTCCTGGACAGTTAGACTTAGACGAATAACTTCCATACAACATATTCAATTAGTGGGTTTTTCTGAGATATTTCATATCGATTGAGGGGGCAGTTATTATGTGCAGTGGGAACGATGCCGCAGAGATGGTGAGGCGAGAATAGAAAACGTCTTATTTTGATGGTGCAATCGAAAATTAAAAACGACTTTCATTTGGATGTCTCCATCATTTTGATGTTGCCATTTTGTCAGAATTCGCTTAAGATTATAGCGATCGGAAAGGCCGCCGTGTCTTTTCAGACTGGACCCAGTCTTGGCGGAAAGTAGGCCCAGTCTAGGTCACATTTCGTTATCCCATAGCCAAAGTCAGATTTCTCATCTTCAATAAACTTCATAGATGTTGGCTGAACCAGGTAATGCCTCAGGATTTTTATATAGGAAACATAATGGATCATAAAGAAAAGTTTACAAAATCATGAGTCCTAAGAGGCATATGAAACTGACAAAGTAGAGAATTGGAAACTCGCTACATAGAGAATGTAAAACTGAGTAAAGTAGTGTGAACGTGAGGATGGGAGAGAATTATATATATATATATATATCTTTTAATCATTTCAATGTTTCTACTGCGGCTCGAATGTTTTCCTTTATTTGGTTTTATGGTTAGTGGATATTAATAAGAAAAGGAGATTATACAGTTCCGTATTGGAATATAGAGAGAGGACAATGTGATGGGCAATGATATGGTAGATACGGCAAAAGATAATGTTCTTAATGAAGCAAATCATAATAAATGAATTTGTATGTTCTAGAACTAATCTAAGTAGAATCAATGATGTAATGGATGTTGAGTCAAAAGAAAAACATATTTTTCTGCACAAGTAGCAGTGGGCTCATGGAATTATAAATGTCATGGAGGACAGTCACACATTCAACATCGTGTTTGGTGGTTAAACACACAACTACATCAGTTCATATGCACCTTCAACACCCTTGTAGATAAATATCCTATATCAACTTACACAAGCTCTTATGCTTCTTCAGCACCAATTAAGATACATATTCTATTTCTACATACAGTCTAAACATTTCTAGACACATCAGAAAAGGATAATGTACAGTTGAATAGTGGAATATGCAGGGAGGATAATAGAATAGATAGTAATAGAGTAGGGGTGACAAAAGTTAATATTCTCTATCAATCAAACCAGAAAAAATGAACTTAGATGATTAAGAACTGATCAAGGAAGAGAGGTTGAGATAAAGGTTATTAAGTTAAAGGGAAAACATATTCATATGCTCAAGTAGCAGGGGACTGTTGGAATCATAAATGTCATGGAAGATAGTCACACATTCAACCTTTATCTCAATTACATAACAGTTATTACATAGTTTGAACGTTCCTGAGGATTAAGATTCTATTCCAGCATACATTATAAAGATTTATTTTTGATTGATGTTGGATAGGAACATCAAAATATTCAGATATGATAGTGTTATGTAGATGAGTATGGTTATCATGTACGCAATAGTTTTGAGCCACAAGTGTAGATGGCCGGGGATTTCTAGAAAATGATTTCAGGTATGAACCCATCGATGGTATTAGACCTTGCTTTTGACCAGTTTGTGATATTCATTCCTGGTAAACTAAGAAATGTTTTTGGCATAATTTTGTTCTTACAGTGATGTATGTCCCCAAGTAATGGGGTTTTTAACGCACTCTTAGCTCAGATTCAATGAAAAGTAAAAAGGTGGGTGACTTTTCAAGATGGATAAAGTTTCCCCAATAAAGGAGAACAGACCTGAAGGGTTAGTGTAGTTAAAATATCAGGGGGGCTATCCAATGATTTTACACTGTTTAAGTCCTCAATACGATTACAGATCAGGATTTGATTAATTACCATGGACAAAATCATTGGAGTGTCATTGAAATATCAAATTATATGTAGTTGGTAGCTCACGACACAAAATTTTGTAAAAGGTCGATAGGTCCATTGTACCATCTAGAGAATAGGGTCTAATATGACATCTCACATGTTGGTGACTCAATCTACTAATTGCCTTAAAGAAAGCGAATACTAGTTAATCAACATGTAATATATATTTGATATATTGGGTTACATGATAAACATTTTTTAAGTCATACACAATATGTTTTATTGGGAATCAAATAATTACATTTAAGAACAATTTTTTGCTGAATCATTTACATGAAATATAAAAGGAAGGAATCCAAAAGCAAACATGACAATTCAAGTTTTTGTTTGAGCATCATTACTTCTTCTCATTCTCTTCTTGGGTTAGAAGGTTAACCCGCAAGATGGAAGATAATATAGTTTTAGTGTCAAGCAGAATATGAGGGATTCGATATGTCAATGACTGAAGGCTATATCCATAGAATGGAAGATTTGCCACCTCATAGAAAT
The DNA here is from genome assembly GCF_029677425.1 of Wolffia australiana. NCBI lineage: Eukaryota > Viridiplantae > Streptophyta > Magnoliopsida > Alismatales > Araceae > Wolffia > Wolffia australiana. The sequence continues at coordinate 10,873,320 of NC_135844.1, forward strand.
GTAGTTCATGAAGCAAAATTGTAGAACAAGTTGATTATTCACAAATATGATTCGATCATGATGGCGCGACGCAGCCAAGGATCGTCTTTGGAGATGTTGCCGTCGCCAACGACACCACTGCCGACTTGCGTTCAGCCTGCCCGACAAGCCAAAGCGACGGCGCGAATGCCCAGATTCAAATATCCGGGGTAAGGGGCATATCATCTTCATTTTTATGTTGCTTTCATCCGAGTTTTTATCCATGTTTTCCCGCATTTGCCGCCATCAGTGTTCGTCTTTTAATATCATGGTTCCCCCTTCTTTGGTCTTTCATATCATCTTTGTGTAGTTAGGGGAAGTCCAATCTACAAGGACTTTCCCCTCCCCTTTTCCCCTCATGGGCCTTAAACCCTTGTTTCTTCCCCCTAGGTATTCCTAGGGTCCCATTCATATCCTTCCCCTATAAAAGGAAAGGATGGCGCCCTAGCTCATTGGACTTGTTTCTTCTAAAATTTGTGTTGTCAAAGAAAAGTGCACGTCCCGCCCCAAGAAGGAGAAGAAGAGGTTGAAGGAGAGAAGAGTGTTGTGAGGAAGAGCCCTGGGTGGAGAAGGAAGAACACAGTCATGTCCCGAGAAAGCCCTCCCTGATCTTCTTCTCGACGGCATCTCCCTCTTCTTGCAGCGCGGTGTATTCCTCACCGTCGGAACAACCCGACGGCTAGTCGTCAAACCATGCGAAGAGTTGGCGCTTGGACTGGTCAACGCTCCTCCGTGTGACGCTATCGACTAAGATCGGGCCTACGGGATGTCCCGGTGCGTTCGTTCAGTCGTTTGGGTCGGGAAGACAACTGGTCAAGAGGGATTCCATGTTGGCACCCTTCGGCGTCCGGAGGCCACGGCCTGACCCCACGGTGTTGGAGCGATGGCCCTGCTCGCACCCGGGGCCTACTGGGACCATGAGACGCCTCTGGTTTGGACCTGTGCTTAGCTTGGGAATTTCCTGGGCGGGAACTGCAACAGGAATCCCTCTCGGCCGGTCACTGTTGTGAGTCGAGCAAAACACCCTGTCAACCGCGATGCCCTCACGCTGCCGCAGTGACCCATACAGCCACTACTCCAAGGCTTGAATGCCCCAAAATTCACTGAGCTGCTAGCCGAGCCAGCTCGATTCTTCGGCACTGCGCTTCGTCGCCATCCCCTCCTTGTCGACTCCTGATTGCCTGCTCCAGCCCGAGGCTGTCATACCACGCCGGCTTCTCCACTGGCGCCCCTCACCACCACATCACCCTTCTGCTCGAATCCGTTGCACCATGCAGAAAGGACGAATCGCTGGCATCGACGAGGTATGCCTTCCTTGCCTGCCGTCTCTTATTTTCTGCAGTGCATTCTCGAATTGCCTCTTCCACGCTCGGGTTAGATATAGGTGAGAGGGACAGGTTGGGTGATAATTGCGATAAACTAGAGCGTCTTTCCCTTGGGTACAAGTTGGGCGCCCCCGTCACGTGTGGGCATCCCAGCAGAATTGTTCTGTTCGGCGCTGTGGACATCCTCGCCCCTTTGGACGAGGCTCGAGAGGTCTATTCCCTCCACCACCGGGCGACTCCGTCAGCCCCTGGAGTCGGTATTTTCTGTTAGTCGGCACTTGCACATACCATAATTAGACGCACTGTGCATCACATCGTAGCATATATTCACGTTTACACTTTTCTATCAGCCAAAGACGTTGCCGTAGTCCTATACCCTCATCATTCATCGACGCAGAACCATCATATTCAATGTGGACTGGACGACGTCTTAGAGGACCTCAGATCATCAATAGTTTTTCATTTCATTTTAAAGCCAAGTATCTTGATTATGTCGCTAGTTTTTCCTGCTTATCCAGGTTAACATATCTGGCTCATTGTTCCTGCTCATTTAAGTCAAATTATCTGGCTCATTGTTCCTGCTCATCTAAGTCAAATTATCTGGCTCATTTTTCATGCAATCAGACAGTTTGTAGACAGAATGATTAAGAAAATATGTTGTATCTTGCCTTCAATAAATGGTTGTAACAAATATAAGAGATGTGATATGATGGGGGACCACCATTGCAGCGTGAACACAGGACAAGTTCAACTATGCCGCACTGCTCAAGCTGGTGTTCGTAATTCCAGCTTCAAGTATCCGGCCTAATTCTTATCTGTAAGTGTCGCATTTTATTTCTTTCTATTTTTAATTTTGTCAAACGATCTGATTGGGCCATTATGTTTGGGCCTTGTTCGTTATTTTCTCTCATCATTGTAATGTATGTTTAGGGGAACATCGTCTCGCAGCGGTTTTCCCCTAGTTGTCGGCCACTTGGGCATCCCCCCTCCATATATAAAGGGTGGCATGCCCAAGGACAGGCAGGTTGTAAATTTTGAAAATTGAAAGTTCTTTATTCTTTAGAATATCCTTCCCATTAGAGAGTTTCAGACCAGTTGTAGACCTACATCGTATCGAGATCATGAACTACTCACTGCGTTTGCTTGTCTCCCATGTCGAGATTACTCCATGGAACGGAACACCGTCGACGATGGCCTACATCCGTTCTTGAGTTCTTTGAAATCCTCAAGAAACAAAGTTCTTGAACGGTTATCATTCAAGAAATGTCAAGAATCCTGCCATTGAGATCATTAAGGGAGCTTCAACTCATACGTGATTGCGCGCCCTCACCGGTGTCCTCTGCCATCCACCACGGTGATCGCGCACCCCAGCCGTGATTGTCCTTCCGCTCACCATGGTAATCGTTCAGTCAGCTCAAGCCCATACGTGATCGCTCGCCCTCATTGGCATCCTCTGCCGTCCACCACGGAGATCGTGTAAGCACAAAGGGCTCTCAAGGAACGATTTTCTGCTAGCCTAGCACTCAAGAACGAGGAGAGAACCAAAAACGGAAACACTAGAAGAAGAGAAGAGCCACAAAGTTTACACACACCGCTTACGAACAACGCCCTACAGTCGGGCATTTAAACAAACAGAAAGTAAAAAATAGCAGTTGTAACCGTCGGGCCCCACTTCCTCCATCGTGGCCTCATGGATGCCGTTATAACTCAGCAGATCCGACGGCTACGATTTAACGCCTGCACTTAAGTAAAACAAAGCGTTAGATCGTGATCCTACGGTGAGGATCACTCCTTCAGATCGCAGGCCCACAACCGTGATCATCCTTCTCCCGCTGGGTACACGTGCCCCAACCGTGCCCTCATCCATGTGGATCCTCCACGACGCTGCAAGCTCCAACGATGTTCCACGCAAACACTCATTCTTGCCAACGCTTTGAGATCGTCATCCTCCTGATGATATACCACTTTTGTGTGATTGATCAATAATAGACGCCATGCTATCTCCTTGGTTGCACCCATTTTATTACTACTTTACTATAAGCGTGCGAGTGTAGCTCGAAAGAAAAGAGAAGAGAGATAGAGACGGAGAGAAGGAAGAGACACATGCGTAAGCCTACAATTTCAAGATCTTCGTTATCTCTGAGTTGCTGCATTGGTGCGTATTATATAGCGTATGGTATAGGCTAAAAATAGTAAGATTTGAAAACTGAAAACCGTTATAACGTTATTATAACGGCTATGTATCGAACAGTTTAGATCGTTTGATCCGTTTTAATCATAGCCGTTATAACTTGTATAACGGCTAGGTCTTGATTAAGTTGTAGCCGTTAGATCCTATCTATGTGTGCCCTTTCTATATTTCATCCTATCTATCTTTAACCTTATATTTTCCTATTCTCTAATCTCTAACGAGTATATGTTACGTGCTTCTTTTACTATTTGCTAATCTTTATTAACGTCCCTATAAGCTGCTTGGCGAGTTTCCGTTGTCACTCTATCTGCTTCATCTTCACCCCCCTTCAAGCACAACGGACGGCTCCCGACGTTGAGCTTGTCGCAAAGCATCTTAAAACGAGGATGAGGCAGTGACTTCATCAAGGCATCTGCAAGGTGATCATCTCCCTTTATGAATTTGACCTTAATGCTTTTGGCAGCTACCTGTTCATGCACAAAATGAAACTCTATTTCCACATGTTTAGTTCTGGCATGGAAAACAGGATTAGCAGCTAAATACGTAGCTCCAATGTTGTCACACCATAATGTTGGATTTTGGTTAGAGTGGATATTGATTTCTTTGAGAATTGATTGTATCCACAAAATTTCTGCTGCACAGTTGCCGAGGGCCTTATATTCTGCTTCTGTACTAGAGCGAGCTACGGTTTGTTGCTTTTTAGAACTTCATGAAACAAGATTCTTTCCTATATACAATAAGAAAACACTTGTTGATTGTCTATCAAGTTTGTCTCCTGCCCAATCAGCATCACTAAATGCATGTAATGTAAGATCGGAATTTTTATACATATTGAGGCCATGATGAATGTAGTACCTTTTAAATAATGCAGTAAGTATTTTAAAAATTGTCAATCAGTAGTAGTTTGTGAATGCATTTTTTGACATGCTTTGTTGACAGCAAATGCAATATCAGGTCTCGTCAAAGTCAAATATTGCAAGGAGCCACAGGTTTGTCTATAGAGTGTTCCATCTATTAGAGGAGCATCTATGGTTTTGGAATATGAGACCGCACATGGTGTAGGTAATGGTTTACAGTATTCCATTTTTGTCCATTCAAGAATGGACAAAATGTATTTAGATTGTGTCAAGAAGTATCCAGTGTTGCTTTTTAAGAACTCAATGCCTAAGAAAAAATGGGCCGGACCTAAGTCTTTAATTGCAAATTCAAGATGCAATTGGGTTACAAGAAGCTTAATATCAAGAATATTGGTCCCATAACTAGAATGTCATCTACATAAATCAAGATGAAAACAGGAGTAGGCTCAAGTTTGAAAAATAACGACGTATCTATCTTTGAACCAGAAAAACCAAGTGTGAGCAATTTACATGAGAGTTTGGTGAACCAAGCTCGTGGAGACTGTTTTAAACCATATAGAGATTTGTTGAGACGGCAGATGTAATCAGGAAAAGTTTTATTTTTAAAACCTGGAGGTTGTTCCATAAAGATGGTTTCATCTAAATTGCCAGGAAGAAAGGCATTCGAGACATCCAATTGATGAATATGCCAGTTTTGACTAATAGCTAAAGATAGCATTAGTCTAATTGTTGTGTGTTTGATAATCAGACTGAAGGTTTCATTGAAATCAAGACCTTCTTGTTGGTTATACCCTTTTGCAACTAAGCGAGCCGTGTATTTTTCTATATCCCTTGATGGTGTAAATTTTAACTTGTAGACCCACTTGCAGCCAATGATGTGGACATTTGGGTTACGAGGAAGAAGTGTCCTGGTGTTGTTTTTCATGAGTGCCTGAAATTCTAGAGCCATGGTTTGCATCCAATTTATATTTTTGGGTGCAGATGTAAATGAAGTAGGTTCAGATGTATTCTGTTTCTCACTATAAAGACATATTGGATGACGTACTTTAGTGCATAAGAATGATTATTTGGGGCTACAAATCGGATCATCATTAATATCAAGGAGACGTTTAACTTTCAGCTTTACATTAGACTATGGAGTACAATCAAACGTGGAAACAATATCAGGATATTCCTTAGCCAATATATCCGGATAATGTTTACTTAAAACAGGGGTGTTTATACAATCAGTTTGAGAGTGTGTGGTTTCTGAACAATATTCTACGGATGAGTTCGAGTCCGAGAGCTTCATCCGTGCTTCAGATGAATCATTTTCTGACTCTATATAACCTTTGGTTAATATCTGATCTTTTAGATGGTTGGATATTTGTGAAGACAAGGAGCAAGAGATATCTTTATTACTTTGAAAAAAAAATTGAGGAAAAGAACTTAGAATACCATCCGACGGATGAGTCTCATGGCTCTTAAAAGGAAAATTATTTTCATAGAAAACAACAGGTCGAGAGGTGTAGAGTCTACATGTTTGGAGAGAAAGGCATCTGTACCCATGATGTATAGAGCTGTAGCCCAAAAAAATGCAAGTTTCAGACCTTTTTTCAAGTTTATTTTGAGCATACGGTTTAAGGTACGGATAACATAAACAGCCAAATGTCCGTAAGAAGGTGTAATCAGGAGGAAATTTGAACAATATTTTATATGGAGACTTATTTTTCAGAATAGGAGTAGCAAGACAATTAATTAGAAAAACAGATGTGGCAACAGCTTCATCCAAAAAATAATTAGGCATATGTTTGCATGTTTTAGGAAGGCAAGTGACATTTCAATAATATGACGATGCCTTCTTTCCGCAGTTCCATTCTGCTCAGGGGTATGAGGACAAGAGACTCTATGTATGATTCCATTATTTTTGAAAAAAGAATTAAGTGATTGGAATTCACACCCCAATCAGACTGCGCATATTTAATAATAGCATTGAGTTGTTTTTCAACACGATTCTTAAATTCAATAAAGACAGAATATAGATCTCTTTCTTTTTTAAGAGGGTAGACCCATGTATATTTGCTAAAATCATTGATGAAGATACATAGTAAGAAAAACCGGGTATAGATAAAATAGGAGAAGGCCCCCAGAGGTCAGAGTGAATGATTTCTAAACATTTATTTGAAGCATGATTTGTAGAAACAAACCATATTTTTTGGGATTTAACGAGGTTGCAAGGTTCACAAATGAAATTTGAAATCCGTGGATAAACGGGAAGACCAAATTTGTTTAGAATTGAATTTAAAATTCAAAGTTGAGGATGTCCCAGGAGAGAATGCCATATTTCCGATGATGCTTTTTCTCCCACTAGCGCACATTTAGAAGGATGTTGATTTTCAAGGTGATATAGGCCGTCCCTAACTGTCCCTTTGAGCAGTACTTGGCGGGTTGCTTTGTCCTTCACCAGGCAATAAAAGTCATGAAACTCAATGAAAACATTGTTATTTTTGGTAAAAGTATGAACAGACAAGATTTTTCGTGATATCTGGTACGTGAAGAATGTCATTAAGATATAAAATTCGGTTAGAAGTAGTAATTTTGGATGAGCCTAGGGATAGAATTTTCAAACCTGACCCATTACCGATTTGGAGCTGATCATTCTGAGTGTAGAGCCTTGGTTGAGTCAAATTTCCTTGGTCAGCAGTCACATGGTGTGTCGCTCCGTATCCGGATAGCATTCTCGATGTTCTACTGTGAAAGCTAGAGAATTTCTTGTACCTGAGTTTTGCAATTCTGGACATTATCTTGCTCTGTGGCCAAATTGAGCACATATTTGACATCTGGGCTGAAATCTTTGATTTCTTTCCCTCCCTCGTCCCCTGTTCTGGGCATAGAATCTGTTTTGACCAGAATATCTTCTCGGATGGTTGTATACTGGTTGACTCCTTTGGATCTGCAGATTGTTAGCCACTAGTGGAAGTGAGTTTTTTTCTTCTTCTTCCTCATAGACGAGGAAGGCATCATGTGATTTCAGATGAGCAACTATTTCATCAAATTTGAGATGATACAGATTGGCGTTGATACTGACCACAAATTGGGAGTATGCTGACCCTAATCCTCTTAAAAACGTGTAGACAATGGATGACTCATCTACGGATGACCCATCTGTTCCAACGAGTCTACTACTTCTTTGAAATGCTTAATGTAATCTTCAACATTAAGGGTACCTTTTCTCATGTTGTGAAACTTTCTATGTTGCTCCATTACTCTGGACTGGTTCCAACCAACGAATGTGTTTTCCAGGCATTCCCATGCTTCTCATGACGATTTTGCTTTTCTGATATATGGTCAAGCCAAATCAGAGATTGTCTGGTGAAGAAATCCCAACACTTATTGATCCGCTCTCCACCGCTTCTTGAAAACAGGATTTTCTATCGTGCTTCCTTGCGCATCTACAATCACGTTAGGAGGCGAGATCCCTTCTATAAATCTCATTAAATCATACCCGTCTAAGACTGGCAGCATCGAGCGCTTGCACATTTGGTAGTTCCTGCAGTCTAGACGGGGATTGATGATGATTCCTGGAGGGATTGCAACTTGGACTTGTCCAACTATTGCTGTAGAGGCTTTATTGATCGGCACAATCGGAGTAATAGCCATGGTAGACAGTTCTCCAGCCATCTTGATTGCCGAGCAGCTTGGCTCTGATACCATGTAAGCGCGCGAGTGTAGGTTGAAAGAAAAGAGAAGAGAGGAGAAGGGAGAAGAAGAGAGATAGAGATGGAGAGAAGGAAGAGACACATGCGTAAGCCTACAGTTTCAAGATCTTCATTATCTATGAGTTGCTGCATTGGTGCGTATTATATATCGTATGGTATAGGCTGAAAATAGTAAGATTTGAAAACTGAAAGCCGTTATAACGTTATTATAACGGCTATGGATCGAACGGTTTAGATCGTTTGATCCGTTTTAATCATAGCCGTTATAACTGGTATAATGGCTAGGTCTTGATTAAGTCGTAGTCGTTAGATCCTATCTATGTGTGCCCTTTCTATATTTCATCCTATCTATCTTTAACCTTATATTTTCCTATTTCTCTAATCTCTAACGAGTATATGTTACGTTCTTCTTTTACTATTCGCTAATCTCTATTAACGTCCCTATAAGCTGATTGGCGAGTTTCCATTGTCACTCTATCTACTTTGTCTTCAACTACACAGGGGCAATAGTGACTCATCTCTGTTTGCACATCGGGATCTCGCACCTACACCAGGCCCCCCACTACCTTCTTAGTCGTGCCCCATCTTACTACAGCACGGGCGACATTGACTCATTTCTGCTAGTCCACCGGAGCCTCGTGCTCCTACACTAGGTTCGTCTCATTTTCCCTTTCTAGAGAGTATTGTTACGATCTGTTCTGCTGTCTTCCCCTATCTGTTCTGCTGCCGGGTCCAAAATTTTGTATATAGGATAGCCACCTATATTGAGTGTTAGGGTATTTTGTGTGGTTGAAGGATTATCGCTTGATAACGGAGTCGTTTACGCTTCCGGGCTGTCAAGCCCCTCGCGTCATAGGCATTTCTAAATACTTGCTCGGGTCATTGAGAGCCTGATTGTGATCATTTTCTTTCTCGGAAATTTAGTGTACCGTATTTTATGGAACGACTGTTGCCATGTACAATTGTTTAGGGTTATTCTCATAAAATGTATTCATACTAACTCGTGCATAATTTCTAATTTTTCTGTGTTGTAATACATGTTGAACGATCTCAAAAATTCTGTATTACGTCATGATATAAACAAGGGAGATAGAGTTTGAATAATGATTGTGTTTTATTAGTGTGATGAACCTAGAACTATTGGGTTCTAATCCTATGATTTAGGTCTGCAAAATGTTTTTCAATGGATTATCAGTTTATAGTTTATTTATGACCTAACAGTAATCAAATTAACTTTGAGAGGACTTTTTCCACCTTTGACTGGCTCCTCTCGAGGGTGCTTTCAAACTGTTCGTGTGCATTGCCTCTCATAGTATCTACATCATTAAAGGATTTTAGATCTCCATTTATTTTTTCTCAGCTCTTACTGAATATCAAAGTGATCTTCTTAGTATCAAGACCTTCAAGTGGAGCAAGTGGAGTGGAACCGAAATATGGAAAGGGGCATATCTAGCTTCTATGTGTGCCAAAAATGTGTGTCTGCCCTATCTTTACTTATTTACAAACTTATGATAAAAGCCCTTATGGATAAAGTACATCCAGCAATGTGTTCGTAATATTCTGTGCAACTCTCCAGGGTAATGCATCAGCCTATTTAATAACTTTAATATCCTAATAACAATTAAGGATCCATATTATGAATAAATTATATGGAATATTCTAAATCAATTTAACATGATCAATAGGTTAAGTTTCCAGCATGTAGGTACACGACTACACCTCCTGCTCGAGAAGATAAAATTATTACTTGAACTCTCGCATGAAACTTCTACCATCATTAGATAGCATATATGCATAATCTTTTATCAATGTGGGGACTGCAATATAACTAGGCTATGTTTGCTTATCAAAACCTAATCAGTAATGGAAATCATTAGCAAACACCTTCTCAAATATCCCCACTACTCTTACCAAGGATTAAATGCATCCTGTACCCTTAGTTATTCTCCAGTTATGTCGAGGGTAGGCAATCCTATACGAACCGTTTTGATCACCTTCGTATATTTCTTGTTATATTCAAGGGAAGACATGTTTGAATCTCATGATTGGATATTCATATGTTGCAGTTAAATCCTAGCCATGCATCCACAAGAATTAATAGAATAAAGAGAGTACTTCTATTACCATGATACATATCAACCTAACTGACATTTATATATAATAAAATTAAGGGAGCCATGCACTTCACTTCAGTAAACTCTTTCTTTGTATTTAGTGTCTATAAACTAATCCTTGAATTGATCTGTGTCATGGTGTCAAGTGGTCAAATCTCAAGCTAGGAAAAATGCTCAAATCGGGAGCGTCCTGGCCTCACTGCTTTGACCAGAACTCTGAGCAGCCTTGATTTCTTGTAGTGGAAGTCTCTTATAACAGCATAAGTTTGCAAAGAATGGGTTATAGGATCAGGAGGGGATGCAGCCCTAATGGGTAATGGTCTCATTCAATTCATATCATAGGAGGTTATATCATAGTCATGAACATTGCATGGGCGAAGAGGAAGGTTGATACTGAAGTAACGAGACAAGGCGCAACACACCGGGGTAGTGTCACCCTTAGACCTTGAGGCCCGCCGCTCTACACGCCAGCCCACTTGCCCTCTCATTACACACGTGCCCTGGGGCCCAGTGTCGCATGCCCGTGGGCATGGCGATTACATACACCATCCCAAATTTGGCGATCACTCATGCCACGGACACCCCCACTAACACCTATCGCGCGTTCTGCTAAGCGCAGCCGTGCTCGACACCTCAAGCTGGTTGCAGTACGCCTAGTGATATCCGCGGGGATGCCACGTGCCCACACCATGTTGCTGCTTACTGTGCGCCAATGTCTTAGTTTTCTAGTGGGTTGTCTCCTGCCCATTTCCTAGTTCTATCTGTGGGGATGCCACATGCCCATGCCGCCTTGGCACTCACCGTGCACTAATGCCTTAGTCTTCTTGTATGATGTCTCCCGCCCGCGCCCCACATGCGCGATGCCCACGATGCCCTCACACAGCCGTGTGGTTCCTCGAGTTCCACACTCTGCACCACGACGTTCCCCCGCCCTATGTGTCCTGTACACGCGAGCGGCGGTTGGCACCCACGTGCGCTCCCATCAAATCCGCACAGCCAGTACACTCGGGTATTCCCTAATTGATCATGCCTAAGCCCTGACGAGCACGGGCACCATCTGTAGTGTATCACCACCACGGAGGCAAGGGCTTAAAACATGAGGGTACGGTGTCATCACCCTTAGTCTGTTGTGGAATCCCACTAAGTCGAACCTAGTCGTTAAATATCGTGAGTCAAACCACAAACTTGCTCTCGCCACTAAGCCCGTAGGCCTTTGGGGAGGAATGCAGCATAGTAAGGTACCTAACACATGATTACAGAAGTAATCCATTGGTTGTATTATATATTGTGGACAGATAGCTATGTTTTTACTGAGGCGTGTGAATCTCTAATTGTGGGATTCAAATGTCAAACCTTCTACATAACAAGAAACATACAAATGTAATCACATGGTTAATATGGGATTGCCTCCGTCAAAATAAGACAAGAATGACTCAAGAAAGATGATGCACTTGATCATTCATACATGCATTATACGTAGAATCAGGTATTGCTTTTCTATCTAGACAGTTTGATCGCTATCTTAAGTATCCATCTGATAAGAATATTTAACACACATACATAAAAACTAGTGATGACTGTATTATTATAGCATCATGAGTCACTAAGTCATTGTACTTATATATGGAATTTAATGTATACATCACATGGAAATCATAATGAAGAATCATATTTCATTCAATGAACTTAGATAACAGGTGGAAGCTAGCACATAATATGCATCAATAATGAGTGCATAGGAATAATTCGAAGGCTGTCCAAATCTCTTGCTCTCATAAAACATAGCTAAATATTCAACTATGACAGATATGTAATTAACGCAAAAATAGTTATATATATATATTTAAAACATTTTAACTTATTTTGATGGAGTTTATAGTCTAAAAAATAAACAAATATTTATTTTAAGATTTTAGTCTCAAAAATTTATTAATTTATTTTAAGGCTCGTCAAAAGAAACCAAGCTCATTTATAATTTTGATAATGATAATTTTTAAATTATTTTATTTGGTTAATAGAAAATAAAAGATTCTGGTTTAGTTTGTTCTACTAAAGTGCTAAAGTTTGAGTTGATTTTGGTCAAGTTGTGTAAAATTCATTATCTTTCATCAAACTATTTTAAAAATTAATCTGTTTCTCCAAATTTTCAGAATCCTATTTAATAATATCTGTTGATTATATCTCTGTTATATTTTGGATAATTATAGAAATCAGTAATGGGGTCGTAAACTGTTAAATGGGAAATTTTCAATGTTGTTTTTTATTTAAAGTTTGTCTCATGCAGTTCAAGTATGCATGCATTCGTGGTGAAAGCACTTTGCTCATATAAACGTAACATATTATTTAAATTTGGCAACTTTAACTCAAAATATATTTCATTGTTACTGTTGTCATTCAAATTCTGTTTAAGTTTGCGTTGAACTCAATGACAATAAAATGAATACACGGGAAACATTAAAAAATAAAAGGCATGGTATCTGTTTTAGAAAAACTCAGTTTCAAGATTATGCAGTAGTCTTGACGCCAACGACAAAATGTTAGAGGCTCTGTTTTTTTGGTTTCAAGCATGATGAGTACTCTAATACAAGATTTGTAGTGTGAGAAATGGAAACCAAAATGAACCTCTAAAAAATCCACTTCACAATGCTGGTCAAATCAACTCAGGTAGAGTCAAATATGTGGCTAATTTAATGTCTTTTCTCAAGCCTCACATAAGCCTCACAGTGTTAGATGTTCTGGTTTTTTTACTTGATAAGTGTCACTTGAGATCTATTAGGATATTTTCACCATTTTAGTTGAACTATGAGAGGTGAAAGCCAATAAGAAGGGGTAAGAAGAGTAGGATATTTGAGGATAACTTTTGTGGGTGTTTCTCAAGTAAGGAATTGAACCCATTATTATTTAATTATGTTTATTATTTTCAGTATTCTCCAATGTCCAATGAACCTTAGGTATGTGACTCCTTGGGCACATACACTAGTCAAGCCAATGACTACATCATCTTGATCATCTTGTTGGCTAACCTAATTAATTAACCATTTATTAATTTAGTCTATGTTTGATTCAAGCCAAAAAATAACTTGTTTTACCAATACATCAGGTGTCAAGTGACACTACATACTCTAGAAGGTAATGGGCTCATCAACCCTTTCATGAAAATTTTATGTGAAGAATTACCATGAATATGTAATCTGATATTTAAGTGACGATCCTACAATAACATACACCATGGTCATCTGTCCAACCACATTCCGTAATCCTAGTTACAGCCCTTACAATTGAAAATCATCGGAGAACAATGTAGTTGATATCTTTAATACCTTGTCCAGTGATTTCATCATGTCTTCTTCATTGAAATCCATTTTCTTATACATATGACAGATAGATCCATACTGACAACACACTCACCTTCTTGACTTGTTCTTACATTTAAGCTAAACAGTGTTTAGAATCATAGTATTAGGTTGCCTTAGGTCATAATCAAAACATAATCCTACATCCAAAAAAGTTCCTTGTTGTATAAGATAAGAGGATCACCTAAATAACTATGACATTAATGAACCTGGTTGATGCAGATGCAAAAAACCATCTAGAGATTCATTGAGATCAATTAACTGATCTATGTTATTTCTGATCAGCAATCATCTTTCCTTAGAATATCCAAAATAATGGTCATGGGATCTGTCAAGACTTATTCTCCTTCAATTGGTAGATGGTCTAATCGTAGAAGGTTAATAGTAGAAGGAACCAGCCTTCAGTAAAGGACCCACCCCAAGTTTTATGGGGTTACATAGTGGGATCAATATAAATGGCTTTGGTATACAAGCATAATAGAAAGAAGATAAAAGAAGTATACTGGGTAAAAGTCATTAAAACAATAAAAATATAAAAATGATGAGGAGGCTATTTTTGACTTCCCACCACAACCTGCTAAAAAGATGCTTATGATATCCAGCATTTTCAATTGCCGGTCAAAGAATTTCCATACAAAGCCCAGTGAAAATATAAGTAACTTAATTAGCTGATTAGGTGTGTGTAATAACGTCATGTTTATGATCAGTCTTCCTCCTGATCTATTATTTCTTAAGCTCAATATGCTTCATTTTTTATGTATGATAAGGTTTTGGGTGACATCAATTGTTGCTTTACTATCATAGTGCATAACTGTAGTTGTGTAAATTTCATGATTAAGCTCCATGAGGATAGCTTTTATCCACAGTTTCTGGCTAATGCCCTTACCTTAGGGCTTGTACTTTGCCTCGTCACTCGATAAAGAAATTTCAGACTGTTTTGTAGCCATCCAGGCGATCAAGTTTCCTATCTAGAATGAGTAATAACCTCTTGATGATCATCTATCTACCAGTGCTCTGGCATACGCAGCATGTATATATAACTTGACATCCACACCTCCTTGATGATGATACAATATTGCATGACCTATATGCCCCTTGACGATGATCATGCAATGTTACATTGTAATGCACATCTAAATTAGGCTTCCTGGGATGGTCTGTGAATCTATTGAATATTCAAACTTTTAATGCAATATCAGGTCTTGTATGATTTTCCCAATCAGCTTTCATTTTTGGACATTTTTTACATGTGACTCTTATTCACACAGACCCAACTGCACATTTAAGTCAATACACGTGTTAGAGGGTTTTCACCCACTCCTTTTTGTTTCATTTTGGAGAGCAAGCATATACTTGTGTTATGATATGAATACCTCATATCCTTAACATCCTAGCATTGAAGGCTTTGTTCTTAGTCACCAATGCATGCAACGTTACTGTAATTGATATATGCCAACATAAATGAAACTCTACGTGGGTCGGAGTGTTTCACAAATAAAGTGTTAGCACCATTAGTTTGCTTATACCCCATGTGTCTCATGCTATAGGAGAATTGGCCAACTAATGCTCTTAGGGACTATTTAAGCCCATATAGGGCCTTCTTCAGCTTGGAAAGTTTCTGTCCCAACTTTATTTAATAATGTACTTGAGTTAGTTGCATATACATGTCTTTATTTTTATTTTTTTATTTTTGGCAGAAAACACGCTGCCGGGCACGTCCAACCCTAGGGTTGTGTGCAAAGACCAATCGAGCCATGCCGTGGTCGTCACCTCTGGGATTTTATATATAAAGAGTAGTGTTTATCAGCATATGTAGGCATGGAGCTAGCATAAATGTCCCACGTACACACAAACCATACTTGATAATGCCCATGATGGAATAAACAAGATGGAAGAGTAGTGGTACTATGGTAGTCTAGGAGAGGGTCTGTCGATGCCCCAGTGTGCTGGTGCCCTGTAATGATGGTGGTACATGGAGTGCGCTTCATCTGCCCATCTTCATCAGGTATTAGTGTTGAGGTGCGCAACGGGTACATTGATTAGGTGAGAGGATGAGAGGTCCCGCCTCTAATGCTCCATGTGATACACCGCTTGCAGAGTCCATCCTTTGCTAGGGTGTGCCGCACGAGAAGAATCAGAAGGCAAAGGAGCTCAACTTGACGACAACCTCGAGCCACCCGGGGAAGATCTTGCAAAGAAAGGAATAGGGAGATAGAGGTATGAGAGCAAACTGCATATTACACAAGGGTGGCAACGGTCTAGTTCCTCTCTTGCAAGTGATGATAGATGCTTGTCAAGCAGTGACAACACCTCATGATGTCATTCCATAAGCTCTGAAGACACCACTGGGAGCATGTACCTGCACGAAGTATATCGACTAACAACTATGAGTTCGATTCTATAACAATATTGAGGAGGTTTCGCTCCTCGTAGAGAAGCAAGCCATCACCTGTCATCACACCCTTGGCGGTTATGTTTTTTTGGACTCCATAAAAATAGGAAAAAGCAGAAAGGTTACTCCTTGTGTGGTCATGGAGAATACCACCCCCATTGCCCAGTTCCTGGTTTCCTTTTGCCGCACCATCCAGATTCAACATTAGAATGTCCATTGGCGGTGGGTGCTAATAGACAATCTGTGGCCGAGTGACGATGGAGGTCAAGATGAGCGGAATGCTCAAGATCACGCAAAAGGTTGAACTGCGGCAAAGGAGTGGTATGTGGTCATGCATTCGTTGCACACATAGTTTGACCCGTCGCATAATATCTAATGCTCATAATGGAGACCTTATAAAACAAGAAGAATTTTGTTTTTTCCAAATTTACCATAGTAGGTAGGCTATAGTGATGGATTGGTAAGGGTTCCACCTAGAGCATGCTGACAACAAAAATATATTGTTAGAGCACTCTAACAGTTTTGGTGTATTGTGAGTAGGTAATAATGGGCATCAGTGGTATGTAAATTGGTGCCAATAGTCTAGCGCAGTCTCAGAACGGAACAAAAGGTGTTCCATAGTCTCAACCTGGAGAGAAAAGGACAGCAATGGCATTGCAAACCAACTGGGTTACTGATTCTTGTAACCCATTCATCTGTTGGGAGGCCACTATTCATGAATCTTCAAAAGAAGAATATGACGTGAATAATGATCGTCTGATGCTAGATGCGGCAACCCCAAATCTTTATATGGGATCTCTCTCAAAAATGACCCAAAGAGTACCAACAGGAGAAATTTTCATCGAGCTTGAGTGTCCAAATAGGGCAGTCATGAGAGGTCCCTAAGCAGTAGCTTGTGCCTACAATAAGATATCTAATGGAAGACCATGTTACTCCTATAGGTGCTGTGTTCCCCGTAAGCAACTATGCCATAGTTTTGTAACATGACGTATGGGGATTGAATGGCTCGTGTTACACCACAAGGAAATGACGTGATGCGAATGAGAATAAATGATGGATACTTTATGTTCAATGAGAAGTAAGAGAGAAAACCACTCAATATGAGACAAGAAGGTAGGTAGATGACACGAAGGGGTCGTGCCACAATCGGGCTCCCAATGACCTGTGTGATCAGTTTGAAGGCCAACTGGTGGAACACAGTGGTCAGGATCAGATAGCGTGTGTTACACCACAAGGGAATGACATGATTGCATGATGTGAATGTGATTAGATGATGCATAGTTTAAATTCAATGAGTGATGCAAGAGTAAACCGGGGATATGAGTCGACAAGGCAGTTAGAAGACTCAAGGGAGCCATGCCACAAATGGGCTCCCAATGACCCAAGTAATCAATCCAAAGGCCAACAATGAGGGGGATAATCATAGTCCGTAGATGTCCCCATTCCTCGACAACAACCACACTGATCCGAAGCCAACAAAAAATGTTCCTATTATGAGTGCAATGGCTAACCTATAATGTTTATAAATTCTATTGGGCAATGTGGAATGGGAAACCAACACTGATGGAGATAATAATGTTGTATAAAGGAGAGATAGGATCAGACCTGTATGCTGGATCCAAAGTGTATGCTTATGCGACTGTTAGGCAACTTTGAGTAGTGTCTGGACGGTGCCAACATCAGAGAAGGATCATCACTAAGTGCCGTGAGCTGTGACTTATGCGTCCTGGCTTATAGGACATTGAGAGACGATGGAGTGTAATAATTTGTCAATTTTTGCACCAAGGGTGAGCTACCAAGGCTTAGAGCCTGATGGCACAACAATCGACTGGGGGGGAGAGTCACCTATAGTGGGCAGAACTATACATCGACTTGGGAGGGTGCACGTGTAGGCTGACGATGGAAGCATAGGTGTTACAGATCGGGCATCGATCAACATAATCGTGTGAGTATCAAGTCATGAGCCTTTGCTATCAAACACAACACAAAGCATCGACAGAGGTTGTAGCGACGTCACTCGGGAGACATAATCACCTCCAAAGCTGCGACGCACGTAAGTGTAGTATTTAAGAGTGCCCAAAGCTGGTGGGATAATTATAGAGCCGAGTAACTCATTTGTAGGAACCAAAGGGATGCTAGCAGAGTAAACTTTATCGTAGAATTGCACTCCCAATGAGGAAGCATTAAGTCAAACCAGTCGCTCACCATAGATGGAGGGTTACCATCATTGGATCGGAGTAGATCTCATTGGGGAATGCTGAAGATTTGACCAAGCTAATGACAAAAAAGGCGGTAGGTATTCATCAGGGCCATAGATTAACACTGGTTAAAGAATCCAGCCGTATGACCTCACACGAGGTGGACTTGCACCGAATAATACTTTGAAGAATTGACCACAGACACCCAGATCAGATACAAACCCTCGGAATATCCTTAGATTGAAAGATGAACTGAGACCAAACAATAGCTGATAACCTGCACTATCTCAATTGGAGGGATGCAGCTTGCATGAATCTTTCACGTTTACCTACAAAAACATTCCCGCAATGTGCGTCGGTGCAAGGGAACACCATTGCTTCCCGAAATAAGGTCGAGATGATGCGGGGCAGGAATGAACCAAAAGGGACCATCAATGGTTGACCAAGGGAATGATGGCCGGGCGAATAATTGTGGTGGGGTCCCCAATGTTCAGTAGTACAACAAAGTCATCAAGAGAGGGGGGAAGATGTGAGTAGCGATCAAGGGTGCTTGAAACAAGATTCTTCCTAAAATGGAGGAATAGAAAACCTAAAAAATTGATTGTAAATCTTCTTCTTCTGAAACAAGAGCAAGTGATCTCTCACCCACACGTTTGCCCTCATGGGCCACCTTGGGGGACGGTCCAACAAGGCCACATTCCTATGGATTAAAACAAGGTAAATAATACGAAACATGAAAATATTAGAGGACATCCAATACGATAGGGAGGCAACCTCCATTGTGAACAAAACTATGCTAAAATGCTAAAACATTGTAGTGCAAATGCTTGGGTGTCGTTGAACCGGATAACGAATGCTTGGATTTGTCATGCCGGCTCGGGGTCTGTAGCGTGGCTGAAGACGACTCTGGACGTGCTCGACCGGATAGTCCTCCATCACCATTGGAGAGGGGGACAATGATCAACATGAGCATCCACGTGTGTTACTATGGGTGACACCAATCCGATACAAATGAAGAAGGATTCCTAAACGATGGAAATGGGTAATCCTATGACATGTAGGAAAATCTCTCAAGACAAAGGAGTTCACAAGGATGGTACTAGAAGACATAGTAATAATATAAATAGGAGAAGAGGATGAGTGACCTGTGGGTATGCTCAGAGTGCTCATGGAGATGGCGCGACGTCTCGTATGCAAGGGGCGTAGAAGCTAGGATCAAGGTACCTAGGGTGGGCGGGTCGACATCACGGTGGAAGTTGGTATCCCTAGCGGTACTATCTAGTCGGGGATGCCATCACCCTTGAGAATCACACATGATGCTCGCCTAAGAACAACAGTCTGGTAAACTTAAAGAGGGAAGACACTCTGGCACGATTCACGCAGGCGGTCACCGAAAGTCAGTTGCGCCAGTAGTATTGACAGGCACAACTGCCTTAAACTATGAACATGATCACTCGGGACACTTAGTGGTTCTGGGTTTGATAGTATGAAGGGCTAGAGACCCAAATCCATGTTGTAGTCTAGCAAAACCATAGCCGGCACGTCTGGCAACCCGACCGTTATGGGAGATCAGACCGCGAGCGTCTAGAGGTCACACCACTGAGAGTTCTGCGTAGACCTGGCGTACACACCGTCGACTACGGGCGTGCAAGAAATGTTGGAATCAAATGATCGACCAAGAGAACAGGTCGACAGAATGCGCCAGCCCCACGAAGGTTGTAGTAGTTGACATGTTGAGGAGCCCGAGAGTTGCACTAGATAGAAGGCAATAGAAGGCAGTCTAGCTTCCCTTGGGTGGCATCCCTGTTGCAAGCAACAATGTGGGTCAGTGAAGCCCTCGCTCAAGTGGTGCAACTTGTAAAAAGTGGCATTGAGGCCTGGGTTGCTTTTGCTTTGGCGGTTCTCCAAGGGCATATAGGAGGTACAAAAGACCCACAGCAGCCAAAGTGGAAGATTAGTGATGGCAGGTTGGTGGCGAGGAATCCCAAGGCCGTGGTCTGTCTAGAATGCTTCTACTTTAGCAGATTTTCTGGATAGTCTCCATGGGGGCTGTGATGCTTCTTCGGCTCCTAAATAACAAATAAGGAAGAAGGAAAAACCCTAGGAAAAGAGGAAGGATGGACAGTCGACAAAAACTAACACATGAAGCATGCTCTTCTTTCCTTTTTTTTCAAATAGACTCTCCCTCATGTGATGACCCTACTCCCTGATATAGTGGAAGGGTAGGGTCATCAGCCCCCTTAGCAGGGTGTCCAAAAGAACTTCATACTAAGAGTAAAACAAAAGAACCATACAAACATACTATACACATGTAGGGAGCTGATGGGTAAAGGAAATAAAGCAGGATACCGACTGGAAACTAACGATGATGCAAGATAAAATAACAAAAGGAAAACCCGACGTGAAACCTGATATCACAAGTTTAGGTTTTTCGCATCAGCTCGAGCTTCACGACATGGTTGATGATGAGCCTGGACGTTCTCTGTCGGATGGTTCTCCATTACATTGTCAACTGTAGTATATGATAAATAAAGTGAGGATGGGGGTGAAGGCGTGTCAGCAAGCCAACTATCATACCATGCACTAATTTTGCCTTGGAAGAGGTACAAGCAACATTGGATGTCGCTGCCAGGTTTGCCACCTTTTATCCCTAGATATAAGAATCTATAGAAGCCCAATCACCATACTTGGCCGAGATGAAACTCTCCAAGAGGGACTTTGTGGTATGCATATGCCACCTGAGCTTCTTCTAGAGCATGTCTTGTGCATCTTGAAGGCGTCTGATCCTTAGACCCCTCTCGTTTGTCGGCTAACATGCTTTCTGCCAAGAAACCCATTGATGTCTATGCTCTCTCAAGGTGACCCAACTATAGGAAATGTGCGCATAGTCACTCGAAGTGAAGGACTGTGACCAATAACAAGTGGCCCACTAGCGTATGCCACGAAATGCTCATGAGGATGTTGGAAACATGTTGGATGCGCCCACCAGAGTATAGAAAATGGAGTTTCCTGCCATCGATTTTCTTTCTCAGCTTGGCAAACAAGGCATCAAGATAATGAAGTTTCCTTGGGCCACAAAAGATAGGCATCCAAGATAGTCGAAAGGAAAACATCCTAGTGACTGTTGGAGGAGGCAAATTGCATAATTATTTTAATTTGTCATTGTATGTTTAATTTTATTAGAATTAAATAATTTTGATAAAACATAGAACTTACTCAAATGTATAGTTGGAGTAAGGTCGTTTCCAAAAGGACTGGCCTTTGTGGATGTATTCAATAATCGAGTAGTTATCTATAAATATTTATTAATAACACAAAAGACAATGAATATAAGAAGAATTAAGTATTTAGTAAGTAGAGAGAATGTTAGGTAATAAGATAATTAGATAATATAAAATATCGGATCTTATAAGTAGGCATATTATATAGATACTAAGAATAATAAAGAAGAAGAACAATAGATATCATAGTTAAAGATGATAGTTAGATAGTTAGTGCAGCAGCAGAGAGTACTTAATAAGAGTAACTAGTCTAATGAGAGGAAGTAGAAGAATAAGAAGCATATAGTTAGATAGTTCCAGAGAGAATAAATGATGATCTGTGGATAGGTGAGCTACAGAAGTACTTATATATGTTGAGAAGAGAATTCGGAAGAGGGCAAGTAAGTATCAACACAATATACTAAATAAGTTGTTAGATAGGTATAGAGAGATATTAAGATGGAATAAAGGGATTACTAGAGGCAATGAGGAAGGAAGTATGTATATAATCATCCATTGTTGCAGATAATACATTATATAGTTAAAATATATACTATATAGAGATAATATATATATTGTAGTAAGTTTTTATAATTATTCTTCGTAGTCCAAAATACGGATTAAAAGGAGAGTTATGTCTATCACCCTCGAGGCGTTCAATGGAATCCCCAATAGAATATTGAAATAGGATAGATTTATATTTTTATATGCTCTATACTTTTCATTTATTTTATGTATTTTTATATTTGACTTCTAAAGCTGGAATGTTTGATTTAATAGAACACCTAAGAGCTATTTCATCAAAAGCTCAAAATAGGGTTGAATCTGGGAGATATAAGACTGCAGATGCCCTACTAACCATGCGGTATGCACTCAAGCCCCTTCTACTTTTTACTCCTGAAAAAAACTCCCTCTGGCAGCTAATGGTTGCCTCTACGTTGAGCTCCTTAGCTTGTTGGCTCTTCCCACGCATCACACTTTGTCAAAGGATGTACCCCGTGACTTGTGTATTGCATGGAGCCCTAGTGGTCAGAGTGCTCACCCTCTCGCATGAGTGATGTCCCGCCGCACACCTCAATGATGCCATGTGTTGATGGCGGGGATAGCTCCACATACTCCATGCATCATCACTACTACGGGGGGACCTGGTGACACGTCGACACAAATGCCTTTCTTTGAGCACTTGCCATGTATTACTCATGCATCTTTTTCTTTTCTTGCACATGGCATGGACAAATAGGATATGAGTGTAATTGGGATATTTATGCTCGCTCGTCGCCTATAAATGCTGATAAAAATCCACTTCATATATAAAATCCCCTTTGGTGGTGTCTATGGCACAATTGGATCAATCAAGGGGCACAACCGCAGGGTTGGACGTACCCAACACTGTGTATTTTGACAATAATATATATATATATATTTATAAGGTTGAGATAGTCAAACTTATACAAATTGAAGAAATAATCATCGAACAAAGGAAGTGTTTCATGAAACATCACAAAGAGTCCGCGGTGCCAAATTTCAACAATTACTCCATCACGATATAAATTGAATGAGAAATTAAGCATCTAGATTAACAGAAAACATAAAAATTAAACCCAAAAAACTCATAATATGACCTCAAATACCCTGATTGAACAATGATAGCGGCAGCGCCGATCGCCGCCAGCGAGCTTCGGTTTAGGATTTCCCTCGTTCTTCTCCTACATTTTGATGTAAATCCGTGATGCTCTAGACCTTTTCAATGCTTTCTAGAGCTTTGAGAATGCTTGGAGGATTCTCACACCCCTCTTCCTGCTCTCTTGGGCACCAGGATCCCCACTGTTGCTTGGGACAAGCCTCTGGGGCCGTGGGGATCCTCCTTGGCTGTTTGATAGCTCAACGGTCCCCCTTGCCATTGAACAATCACCACCCAACTGGCGACCTCAACGACGATGACACTTCGGGGGAATGTAGGACAGTACTGCCACCACCATTTGATCTTGTCCTGAAATGAATCAACATCTGCAATTAAATTGCATCCATGGACCCACATGAGTTGTTGTACCTCAAGCGCAACATTAGCACACCTCATCAGCCACCTTTTCAGCTACCACGCCACCAGGCCCTCTTTTGATTTGCCACAAGAGGGGCCCTTGTGTGCATCATCCGCTCCAGCCAATAGGGAGGCCTTAAAAACAGATATTAAATAGAACGGGATCGATAAGACGCGAGCTTCAAGCCGGGTTGGCTCAAAGCCTGGTTATGATTTGTTAAACAAAATTGCACGTGATTGTGGCCTGTTGGGCGGCAATGATCATGTTTTTACTCGGCCCAACCCGCTGAAATTCTAAAAGGTAAAGTGGCATTCTAAATCGAATATCACAAAAAGCCAAGAAAACTTGACAGTATAACTATTTTGTCACGTATCCTTCAGTGAACCAAAAATTTACCTTTTGAGCTTGGAACCTCGTCATCATTGTGGGATTGTGTAAGGGCTCAGTGTTCCTCATGGTGGGCTCGCTCAAGGCTTGCGCTCACTAGGATGCGGCTCGTTTGAGCCTTAATGTGCCGGGTTGACCCTGGCAGGCCCATAAAACCAGCTTCATTTTCTTCCCTATAAGAGCATAAATACGTGCTAGATAGAAAATTACAAACAATGAAAAATGTCTTAAATATATTTTTACTATAAAATACTTGAACTTGTAGAACATGCATAAATTCACATAAAAATGAATTATTTCATTTTTCTCTCTATTTAATGAATGAAATGCAAAATTCTTATAACATTAGAGAAAATACACATGAAGTGATTGCAAAATGACTCTAAAACATGTATAAGGACATGACACATTTTGGGTCTGTCAACTGTCGTATGTAGTGTTAGATAATCTCTGAGCACTTCATGGTGGTGGAGGTGCCAACCATAAAGCTACTCTTCAAGACATTGATGAGTTGACCGGATGCCCGCACGTATGTTGTGAGTACAATCATGAGTTCCCAAATGAATTTTATAGATTCATTGAGAAAAAGAATGGCATCATTTGTGAATAGAGAATACAATATGATCGGGCAACCCTGACAAAGGTGAAAATGGGGTGTAATTTTGTCGTTGTTATTATTTTCACTTCAATCAAAGAAAAATTTTAATTTGTATACTTACTCAGGATTGTACATTTTTGAGTAAGGTCGTCGCGAGAGGGATTTACTCGTAGAGATAGACTTAACTGTTGACTAAGGGAATAGTGAAAACGAATTTATGAATGACAATACTAATGGAAAATTCAATGATTCTTAATGTTTGCTTAGATTCAGGATAGGATAATGTGATGAATTTTTAACATAAGATTAGTGAATTTGAATGTAAGATGAAAGAACTCCGCACAATAGTAATGAACAAACACCACCAGGTGTTTGTTGTAATGCCTAAGAGAAAAGAAGAAAGAATTTAATAGTGTCTTTATGAAGGAAGTCCCATCTAACAATTTTATCTTGAGCTCAAATTTTATACATACATAGCATAGATATATTAGTGATTTTAGGAAAATTTTGGAGAACTTTTAGAAGTCATGTGGTATGAGAATTTTTAGGGTAATGCATGGAGGAACTTTGTTTGATAGAATGGCTAAATGAAGAAAATTGATGGATAAGGATATTTATAAAGAGCGTGGGTGAATTTTTTAAAGTATATGAGTTAGATAAACCTTCCTATATTTTATTGTATTTTTTATTTATTTTTAGTTGGTTAAAAATATTTCAAATGGCTGTTTAAAAATCGCTTAGAAGATGAGCACAGCATGTGTTTGAAGAAATGTGCCAAATGGCTGTTCAAACTTCCATTGTTTGAAGAAATGAAAAATATTTTTGACCCTTTATTTATTTTTTCTGAAAATTGAAATATTTTTGCTGAATTCTTTCCTATATTGAATGATATATCAATTAAAAGTTATGGAAATTTGAATTACTGGCTGGATTTTGGCGGTGGATGGAGGTCCTCGACGGCTCCTGACATCCGTTTTCGGCTGCGTCGTCCTTTAGGTAAGTATTCCTTGCTCTGTCCTCTGATGTCTCTCTCTTTTAGCTCTCCCTTCAGGTCATAGACGTGCCACGGTCGTTGACCAAGAGAACCGAGAAGAAATGACTGAAAATGGCGCTCCACCTGTTAAGAAGAAATGCTGATTTTGTGTATAGAATTTGTTGGCAAAAAACCCATGTTCAGGGCCATAGAATGGAAGTTTATAGGGTCAGAAATCTCCAGAGCTTATAATCTACGATGTGGGATCATTTCCCCTTGCTTCTTGGCACCGAGACGGCAGAGATTCGCCTCTTTGTTGTTAGAATTTGGTCACCGGTGACAAAGATTTCAACCATAGATTGAAATGGGCCGTTGGTGATCTAGAGCTACTAGATCTTCTATTAGAGGGTTCATCAGCTACAAATAAATTGTAGCTGTGGGCCCTCTTTAATTTTAGTGGACCCTGCTCTGTCAATGGAGCCACATCAGTGCTGATTGTCCATATGCTCATATTTGGTTTTTCCACGATAGCTCGCCCTGCTGAGCTGTCACATGAAAATGTAAGAAAAGCAAGAAAAGAATGTAAGGAGTTTATCTTGACCGTTTGATCTTGAGAAAGAAGATCAATGGTCAAGATTATATCACCATCTATGAGAAAAGCCCGAACTGATACAGGCTTCAGGCTAGGTTAGCTCAAAGCCTAATCAGGTTTTACTTTTGCTTTTCTTAAGATCACGACCCAAAGGGCCGTGATCATACTCTCGCCCATCTGTGGCCTGGCCCGATCACCTTGAAAAAGTTAGGTTTTAAACATCCCATACTGTCAATTTTAGAAAATACAAGCAATACATAAATGCCGAAATCCATAACAAGATGAATTCAAATAACATGACTTACCTTCAGCGCAGGATGATATTACCTTGGGGCCACTTTGAGGAACTGCCCTTGGATGCAGCTATGGGTGCTGCTTGCCGCGGCGGCCTTCTCTGGTTGTGGCCGCGAGTGGCGCCTATGGTGCAGCCATGGTGGCTCTTTGGGAGCCCCTTTTTGTTTATTATATGTATTATTATTTTTATTTTATTTTCTTTCTACTTAATCAATGAATTTCATACTAACTTTTTAATAATGCAAAAATTCATTTTAAAAATGATATTTTACATCATGACTGAATAATTGCATGAAAATGGAATTTAAGATAAAAGTACGTCTTCATTCCATTATATAACTTCATAAACCCTTAAAAAAAGATCAGTTTGCAAGCATGATTTGTGGTACATCAAACCCCATTTCGTAAAATAAGGTTGGATAAGGGCTTGGGTGATGGATATACCATTAGGAAAAAATGTGAAATATCCAATAGAATCTCTTAATGAAAATCACTATGCTGAAAGGCACTGTCACATCAAAGTGTAAAAAAGAACAGCTATAACTTGCTACTGGAGGAATGAGAATTCTCAATGTATTAAGTGTGGCTACTATATAAAATTTATCCTCATAAAGAGTTTCATAGTATTGTGGGTATTCTATGGCCACCAATAAAGCTTTCTATCTTTCAATTGCTCCGTATGCTTGATAGTTCACTACAAACCACCTTCTACTTCACTGAAAATATTTACCTGACTGAGCTTCTACAATCTCCCAGGCAGTGTTTTTAATAAATTCTTCCATCTTGATGTGCGTCGTCCCTTTCCAGTTCATCTCTCTATGCACTTCCTCATATGTTCTTGAAATAAACACATTCTAATGAGCTTTCATCAAGGATTTATAGTCATGCCCAAGGTTTTTGTTGCACCCCACATTTCAGACAGGATATTTTACCTTTTGTGCACACCTTCCTTTCCCCTCACTGAAACCAACTGGGAACCTTAGGTCTCCATCTGTCACATTAATCTGATCATTTATCTCATGTTATTCTTAGTACATCTCCCTTGTGTTGTCATCACCTTTGTCTTTTGCATCCATTTGAACAGGTTGAGATCTTGGATGTTTCTGAACATAATTTAGGACTACCCAGAAAAATAAGTAATAATCTCTACCTTTTTTTCTGTGAGTTTTAAAGGAACTGTCATTCTTATAGATTTTAGAATAAATTGATATGAACATTTTGTTGATTTAGAATGAATGCACTTATGCCTTTTTAGAGTGTGTGAGTAACCTAGAAGCACACATTACATAGAGTGTATCAAGGTTTTTGACTAAACTTATCAAGTGAATTATGACCATGAAAAAAATTTGTGCCACAAAATATTTATCTTTAATTGAAATACGGAAAGAATATTTCATTATCAGACATGCTGGGATTTCATTGTCCAGTGTCTTGGACAGAAAGCTGTTGATGATATGCGTAGACTTCATGACTATATCCCCCAACATAGTCATGGGCATATAAGGTAAAAACATTGATAAGATCATAATGATCATAATACTTATCCTTCTATCTGCTACCCGGTTTCACTTTGGGGTATAGAGATAGGAAGATTCAAGAATCACACCTTCCTGATTGAATATTTTTAAAAATGTCTTCTAAAAAAATTCACATTGTGTGGCCATAATTCTTTAATAGAGGTACCAAAGTCTTATCTATATGACTAAATATTTTAAAAATGTTACAAACATCTGACATCAAACTTAATAGATACAGCCATGTCGTCTGAAACAATCTTGAATAGATATAATATACGACCTCTCTCGTGCCATAGCTTCTATAGACCGAGGTCACTATACATCATAAAGAACAAGTAAAAAAGGGTCTTTACTTCGTTGGCCTCTCCCACTTTAAACATTTGCATATATCACGTTTATGTTCTGAACATTTGTATGTATCATGTTAAACATGAGAAAAGTTAACATGTTAAACCTGCATGGAAACATAAATTTTAAGAGTTCAATGGAGGGATATCCAACACAAAAATGAATAACTTTTATTCTATGCCTCGCTCTTGCCATAGCGTCTATAGACCGGGATCACAATACATCACAAAGAACAAGTAAGAAAGGGTCTTTACATCGTTGGCCTATCCCACTTTAAAAAATTGCATGTATCACATTTATATTCTGAATATTTGCATGTATCATGTTAAACATGAGAGAAGTTCACATTTTAAACTGGCATGGAAACATAAATTATAAGAGTTTGATGGAGGGATATCCAATACGAAAATGAATAAATTTGTGTCAATGTAGTCGACTGTTGTCGCCATGTTGTTGAGAAGCTAGGCTATATAATTGAGCTCCTTAGCAGGTCCCTCTTGTACAATACCTAATTCTTATCCTTAAAAGGAGAAATCCTCGAGTTCTTTACATTGTGATAAACAAAATATCCATCATTCATCATACTAACGACAAGGTCCAAATCTTTAAGCAGTTTCTTAGGTGATATGAGTTGTGCTCGAGTGCCTAAAACCTGAAAAACATGTTGAATGACACCCAGTTCCGTGATCCAGACATTGCCTATGCCAGCCAATAGCATTTCTCTAGTTGTTGTAAACACTCTGATATTTCATTCCTGATGAAAATAAATTTAAAAATTTTCAAAAATGTGAGCTATTGCCCCTGTATCAATTATCTAGTTGTATAAAATGTGAAGTGAATAAGTTATTCACTCACCAGCCTTCGCCACAAACATGGACTTTATAACAGTTCAACTTTTCAAATTCATCCTTGAACTTATCATACTCCTAAACTTGTATAGTTCTTCCACCTTCTTCGCTTTCGTCCCCATCTCTAGATTCAGGTTCTTTAGTGTATGTAGCATGAGCTTGTGCTAGTTTCAGATGTGGGTGCAGCATCCAACATGTGTCCATTCTGTGATTTCTTTTCTTTCATTTTGAAAATGAAATATTGAACTTGGGCTTACTCCATCATCTGTTTTGACCAGATTTATCCTCTCTTGTCTTCTCTTGGGTTTTTCTATTATACCCTCATGTTTTTTTGATGGTCCCTTATGTTACATTGACTTGGGCATAAAATCAGATTCATTTGAAGCTTTATTGTTTCTTGGAAAAAGTTAAAGGGTTTATCTTCATTCAAGGTTATCTAGATGACATTTTCAAGATTAGTTACATGCTCATGGTTGAGAGTTTGGCTATATAAATTCTCACATTCTTTGTTCAGTTCCATTAAGAACCTTAATATATAGTATTCTGGTGTCGATTATCACTAAGGACTTTTGATTTTTTGGCAGCTCTCAAGTCTTGAGATCCTCAAAATATTCTAGTATGGATGTATCACCATGGGCAAGTGTCTCACCCTCAGCCATGAGGTGAAAAATGCACCAAGTTGTAATACCATAAAAATGGCGTTTAAGGTGTGCATTGAATTTCAAGCATGAAGGATTGAAGGAGCAATGTTTTGATCAAGACTCATGAAGCACAAACACCGCTTAACCAATTGGGCATATGATGACCAGGTATACCCTTTTAGACTCGATTATTTGTTGTTTTTCCTTAGTAATTGGTACAAAGATATCTCAGGCTTCACTTTCCTAGATGCCACCACCAACTATATCACTGGCCAGTGCATATTTGCCCTAGTTTCCCCTCATCCTAGGTAGGGTCAATCCATATCATTTTCTCCATTCTGTCAAATTTATTTTCATATTAGCAATCATCTAATCCACACTTTACAATGATAAAACCACCCCATTCTTTCCAATGTACTGGCCGATTTTCGTGTCCCTCTCAGTAAGAAAACACGGGAGAAACAATTTTATTATTTTTTAATTCATATTTCTCTCTAGTGAATCCCACAATGTTCTGACAAATTATCTAGTTTTAATGTTTTCCTTTTGAAAATTTACATTGTATTCTTATGAATAAATATATAATATTTTAAAAATAGAAATGAAATTTAAAATCCACTAATACAATACTGGATAGCCAATTAATAGCGGAGTTATTTGACTCAAAACTTGTCCTGGTCACCATGTCTCTATTGTTGATATTTCTACACATATAAGTTGTGATATTCTCTTTTTTGTCACAGAAGGCACCATTTAATCATCCATCCACTTTTTTAAAATACTTTTTTTGAAAATTAGTATATATATATATTTTTTATTAAGTATTTGATGTTTTTCATAGCTTCCTCACCCAGATTTAACCATTAAGAATTTTCATACTTATTATCATTGTAAAATAATGCATCATGCCTTTGGTGTTTATGTCCATCTCACTTTTAATAAAGTCTTTGTCATTATCCTTATTTTCCTGAATGACCACATGGTTTACCTCAAATCCGCCCTAACACAAGTCCTCATCATTGTCGATGTCTCTATTGTAGATGACGTTAGAGATGATGGTCGATGAAACCTTTCAGAACATTCTTATGAATACTAATAAAGATGCTGTGAAAACATTTCTAAATAAACGAATCTAGAGATGAATGAAAAAATAAACACATAAGGAATAACGAAAGTTGGCTTTGTGCTAATGGTTAATCATAAGCTTCCAATTGGTTGATTTTTCATAGGTGTTTCCAATGTGCCCACTACTTTTGATTATTCAAAAAAAAATTTAAAGGAATTAGTTCATGGCTTTCATAAAGATGTATATAAAAAGGGATGTGGAGAGGATATAGAGATAAAATAACATCAATATTTTATTTTTACTCAAGATAGTTTAAGTTGGGAACCTATCGCTCAAGAGGAAGAAGATGAAATATGTTCTTTAAAATTTCAACACTCTTATATAAATAAATATTTGAAATATGAGATAAATGATAGAGTTAGCTCCATTTTGTACACATCTTAGTGATTTTTTGGGGCATCCTGACCAAATGGATGATGAGTCTTAAACAAGTTTCTATAAGTGCCCCTGAAGGAAAACACTCAGAATTAAAGTTTTAAAAAAGATACCAACAGAATTACATGTTATTAAATACTGATATTATCAACCTCTAAATTCTGCCATGTCATGATGATATGGATTTGTATGCCACTATAGAAATAATGCTTATTTAGAGTAACAATAATAAATTATTGAAAATCTTCCAATGGTGATCTTGAGACTAAGGTTTCAGATTGACCGAATATTTGGTCATGACATTTTCTCCTTGGGTAGAGTCATCAAGTCTCTACAATGTGAGCCATAGTGATTGGTCAAATGTCTCAACTGATTATGTGTAGAAAAATGCACACTTAAATTTATTTTTAAAAAACATCAGTGTTCAATAATACATACACAGCATATATTTATTCTATTATATAGTCTGACTGTGGATTTCCTAGGCCAAATTTGTAATGCCTTTGACTGCTTTATGGGCTGCTCTCAATTTATCTTTCCTCCTTTACCATGATATCCTTTCTCCCAATCCGTTTTGTTAACATCACTCTTTTCTGCTTCATTCTTACTCTTACTTGTGTCATGACCATCCGAATTTTCACCCAATACAGCTTTCCGATGACAAATAGGTTGAGCTTCAACTCATTTTTACCAAATAATAAATTAATCAAAGAAACGAGACTATGAATCAAGCTGTAATAAGTAATTAAATTGAATTAGCTGATTCTCCTTCGTTGTTGTGAAAACAATATAACCTTGAATTGGCATTTTTTCCATTTCATGAATTGTGTAGTGATTTTTTGGATTTCCCACCTACTGTATTTTCCTGTTTATCTTATACATTGTTGTTAAAATAATCATAAGAAGGATTCGAATTTTGATGAATTCTTCTTGTGTAGCCTATGGGTAGAATTTTATTTAATCAGATTGCTGAAAAGAAATATTTTCCTAGTAGTAACTTACTTCATTCTTCCATTCTACAGTACCCCACTATTACTTGGACTCCACGCATTTCTTGACAAAAAAGTATGGTTCTCTTGGACCTATTAATGGTCATAACTTGTTCACTCAGAGGATACCCACTTTGTTGGGTTGCATGGCCTTGATTTAGATGATACACATGAAATTCCTAGAGTGGAAATCTTGGATTTGAATGAAAATCACATCAAAAAAATCAATGAATTGAATAACCCATGCACAGATTAAAACTGTGATTTCTGGATCCTTAATGAGATCTGTTGAGATGTATGAGGGTGCAGTTTCTGGATGTATCCACACAATTTTTAGCACATCAAATCTCCTCCTCATTAATGACCAAAATTTAAAGTTTTCACCATCCGTACACCATTCTCGTTGCATTAGAAATGGACCTGAGCTCAGAGGAGAAGGAAGAAAGGGGAAAAGTCATTCCATATTTATACTAATTAGGGAGTTAAGATAAAATTTCCCTACCTTTAATTATATTTTATGACGGCCATAAGTCCATGTAAGCGTGACCATCTAGGCCAATGTATCAGTCTAATTAAGAACTCCATGCCCATAATCTTTATTGACCTCACAAATTTATTAAATATATAACTGTATAATTTAGACAATGGCCTATTGACTCAACCAAATCGGTATGCCAAGTCATGAGGTCGTGGGATGCCAAGATACACTTCATGCACTAGAGATTACAAAGAATGTATTGGCACATTGCTAAAATGTGACCATCATAGATTAACGTGTTTGTACAGTTCTTCATCTACTTGAAGCCTCTAGGATGACTTAGTTTATAATCAATTTTCAAACCCACATCCTTCATCGGAGTTATTAGTAATGGGGTTAAAATCATAGTACAACACATCTGTGATATTCCATTACCTTTGCCAATGACTTGAACTCATAATCTCCCTCGAGATATCTCCTCTTATACCAAAGAAAGAGAATCCCATCTTGAACACTAAATCACGTTTGTAAACCTCTTAATGCACCTCAACTAATACTGTTTATACTTTCATGAGTAGTAGCTCGTATGTCGTAGACAAAGAGTTTATTGTCCATCCATAGGATATCTTTAATTTCTCAGGTCTAAGAAACATTTATACAACCATGATGTGAGTCAACGTGATTGACAGTGTCGTATTTTTTGCACATTCCATTTTAGATAAATATTTTAACTAAAGAGCAGCCACTATCTACCCATAGTGTCTCCACAATAATAGACAGGGGACTAGACATACTGTATGCGTGAGACCAGATAATGGAATCCAGATACCTCGATATCCTTCTTGAGTATCATTCACATATGAATATTTGGAACATAAGCTTAAAGACTAGTAATTTTTGTATTAGAATATCATCATAATTTGCTAAATCTGATCATGTATACATAGATTTTAGTATAATAATTACATATCCACTCTAATGAATATGTTATATTAATGAACATGGAATAGGATATGTAATGTGTGATTGACTTGCTCACCACATCACACTTCTCAATCAAAACTAAGAAAATGATGACAGAATAATAAGCCTATTTGATAAAGATATAATGATTCATGAGACTTCAAGGCATCCCCATGTTTAGTTAAATCAGACATTGTTCTCACTAATCCTATTTGGAAATCAGGTTCAACTACACTTCTGTCTATAATCTCACAATATCCTTAAATTTTGATTTCTTTCATTACCATTAACAGCGGCACAATAAACATCATCCAGACATATATATGCATAAAGTTACCTCTACTACCATCCTCAATTATCTTCTATCAGAATATCTAAATCTTACATTAAAATCTCAGAAGCTTTTATTACAGTATATACCATTGGACTCACATTTATTACTTCCTTTAATATTCCTGAAATTTGACATAAGGATTCATTGATTCCTTGATAAAACATTTGTATGACATTTCAATATGAATTCATTTTTTAAAAGCATTTTCCCAAAACATTTATGTACATATACGTTCATTAATTACAACTTATTGATAAATATCTAAAACAAGTTCTCATTTTTCCTTTATACTTCCTTCTTTGCTTGTGTTCGATCTGCACGAGAACCTGTTTGATAGACGATCACCACGGGTGTCCATTGCAACACTTCGGGATTTGAAAATTAAGAGCAGTACTGGAAAAAAAATTCTGAAAGAGTTCCATTATCATGAGAAAGAGGTAGAGAGAGAGGCTGCAAAGACAGCCAGCATGAAAGAAAAAGGAGCTGACCTGTACGATCTCAAGCAACAGGAGAATGTCTTAAGCGAGTCAAGAATGATGATCCCCAACTGCCGCAAATGCCTGGAGGCTTCACTTGGAGATTTAAAGGGAATACTGGCCGAGGTCAAAGATTCAGATCTGCAAGGCCCCAAAATCGTAGATACTGAAACCATGGTCGGCAAAGTAGAATCTTTTTTCCAAAGTACTAAAGCGTGATCTAATTCAAATGCAGATCATTTTAAAGGAGTGATATTTCAACCTGGATTAACAAGTTAGCTTATAATTGGAAATGTTGATTTACAACTTAATAAAAAAAACCTTTATGCTTCCAAGAAAAGATTCTAATTATCCAAACATGGCTAATGACAAAATAAAAAATGAAAGTCATAACAAATAAGAGTAAGTCTAATGGAGCTTGCTAGTCCACTGCATCAGAGACGTCATCAGGTCCACCATCATCATCATCCATGGCTCATCAGTTCACGTCAGAACCAATTACCATGCCACGGCAATGGGGAAGACGTCTGGGTTTAACACCTCGGGTAAAAACATGAACGCACCCTTGACTGTTTTAATCTTTTTTTATGCATCATGCTCATTTTATTTGTCATTTTATCGTGTTCGTATTTTCTTTTTTGTCGCGTCGCTATCCCGTAGTGTCGTACTCATGGTCATGTTCTTGTTGTCACATGTTGTGTCGAGTCGTGTTATCAAACACGCGTCAAATCAGTTTGTCTTTTTGTATTAAAAGTGGGGGAGTTCTAGTGTTTAAGGCTCCATGCCCCCTTAGTTAAAGTGCTAATTCCCTTACTTAGGGCTCCCCTACCCTAGTAAGGGCCATCGTGCCCCTATATAAGGGGCACCATGAAGCGATAACCAACTTATGGCAGGAATAACATGAAGTTTTTTGTTCTACTCTTGGTCTTACAAACGAGGAAGAAGGGAGAGGGAGAAGGGATGAAGACATAGAAAAGAAAAAGGGGAAGAAAATGGAGTAGGGAAGGACGTCGAGAACATC
Organism: Wolffia australiana; assembly: GCF_029677425.1. NCBI lineage: Eukaryota > Viridiplantae > Streptophyta > Magnoliopsida > Alismatales > Araceae > Wolffia > Wolffia australiana. The sequence continues at coordinate 10,908,725 of NC_135844.1, forward strand.
CGCGTGCCATTCGCCACCCTAGCACATCCAGTCGAGCTCCATCGAGCTGATCACCGCATGCACAAATCCACGCCATGAACCACACAAAGAACATATTAGACTCCTCATGCGCACTGTGGATTTATTCTGGCAAATCCGCTACAGTTTACGTTGCCATAACACTCGGCACAATGCCACCAATCGCCACCAGTAGTCGCGCCATCCTGCATCTACACCGCCACAACATGGATCGCCACACGAGTCTGGATAACACCTTAGCGGCCACCTGTCCATGCATGTGCAGTCCATAATGGCATAATGGTCTGTTGCGGTGCCTTTACGTGTTCATGTCACATCCCTGACTCCACTAACTCCCCAGTATGCTCAGGTGGCCCACATCAAGGACCGTGGAGGTGCATGTGCATGGTCACGTGGGTGCTTCACAAATCCATTGACTGGAACCTCGCAATCTCACGCTATCTTGCGGAAGGTCACGAGGAGACGTCCCGCATAATAACATGCGTGGACTTGCACTCGCGATGAATCGACAACTCTACATCTTTGTTGCCACCAATGCTGGTTTCTGCTAACCGTGAGCATTTCTCACTTTTCGCTATGTGTGCACGCTGCCCCGTGCCTCCAAGCTTCTGTTATCCTGCCAACGTTGCACCCAACCCATTCCTGGTGCCGCTCGGCTGCACGAGCGTCATGTACTTCATTGTGCACTCCTTTAGGCCATAAGGTTTGCCATTCAGTTGTGCAATTGCTCCATCTTGCAGCTGCCTACCAGAATGCTGACCTACACCCTGATTCATGCTGCCGGTCTCCGCTTGCCCCGCCGATTGTTGCTGCCCTCACAAATCACCATTTAAAAGTGTTCATCCAGATCAGCGATCTGTCAAGATGCTTCGCAAGTGCATTTCTCTTGTCCTCAACCTCACCTATATCAGACTACTGCTCTAGCACCATGCCCTTGCTACCTGTTGAGATATGACGAGCTCTTCCATGACACACCTCCACCATACCTACCCACATCAGTAGCTGCACCGACGAAGACATTGACGACTAGCATATCCACTGATGAGGTACGTCGTCCCCCTTGCTTGTTACGTAAATTATCTTCTACAAAATATTTTTGGCTGCTCTTCATCACACTCAGGTTTTCTGAGGTGAGAAATATATAGCGAGAAACGTCACAAGTGAATTCCTAGGTACGGGTCAAGCATGTTTGTTACGTGTGACTAGTGAAGGAATTATTTTGTTCAACACCATTGTCGCTCCAATAAGGGTCATAAGGTCATCGTCACCATCACTGATTGCACACCTTTAGACCTTAGAGCTCACTAAATCCTCACAAGTCAGGCCCTGCAGGTACGTCCACTTGGGATTTTTGTCACAACTCATAGTTACATCCCCTTACGGATTGATCCATTCGACAATGTCGTTGACAATGTCCAACACCATCTCAATATCTAAGCATTGGCTTGGTACCATCGGATGACATCTATGATGACGCTCGACATCAAATTGGTATCAGGCCAGGCTATGGTCACCCATACTACATCTTTTTTTTACCCACGTCATCATCATTTGCATTGAATTATTTAAAAAACTGTATCTAGGTACCCATTGAGGAACTATCCATTACCATTTACACTTGATTGAGTAGAAGGATGCAATACGGAGGTTCGACCTTCTCACAACAACGCTGTTCATCACCGATCTTGAGAGGCAACCCTTCATGCCTCTCTGAACACCATCCACCAACGCCTCAAGGTGGTGCATCATTATCTCCTTTAGAGCCCAGATAGACAGCACCCGCTGATAGGGGTGCCACCGGATCGTTCGATTCAGACAGATACACTCGCGCCCACCGTGGAGGCGCATGACACCATCATTGCTTCTCACAATCACTAGGTGCATTGTCTTCTACTGACAATGAGGATAGAGCATCGATGAGTCGTTGCCCACACATGAAAGATTACGTGGATGGGCCCACACCCCGAGCTCTAATAGCATGCATATCTAGTACCTTATATTATTATATTTACATCTTTGTCTGCATTAAATTACTTATATTTCCATGTTGTCGAGCTTAAAATAATTAAATGTATTTTAAGAAAAAATTTCTGAATTTTCTACATTTTTTGGGATTTTTGTAACAATATATTCCAAAAGAATATAATTTTTGAGATAGAATATGATTTTTCTGGAATTTGTTGACATAAAATTTGGAAAAATATATATTTATTGTATTTTTTGGGCTTTTATTTTATTTAATATGAATTTTTAAGTATTTTTGGCTCTTTTTGGGGCAGGGTGAAGTGGTGCACTCACAGCCACTCATTAAAAACAAAGAAAAAGAAGAAAGAAAAAGGTGACGTGGCGCGATGCCGCACCTCCATGTCACCCTCCGAAAAAGACATGTTTTTAATATTTTTCTTTTGTTTTCTTCTTCTCTTTTTTTGTCTTTTTCGTCATCTTTTTGTTTCTTTTAGGATCCATCAAGAGTGTTCTTGGTGTCCTGGGTGTGTGGGGAGAAACATTAGAGAAGAGGGGGAGCTTAACGACACTCTTAAATTACTGCAATCCTGGCGGACCTTAAGGACCTAAGGTAAGTATATTTGCCTTGCGGTGTCTCTTTCCTGATGCCATAGTTAACGTAATTAGGGTCTATCATCATTCTTGCACTCTCATATTACTCTCTTGTCTCATCTCTCCATCCTCACCATCGTACCACTCCATATCCAATCACTATTTTCATTCATCGTCATATCCATCACAATCACTCACTCTTTTCTTCAATTTTAATTAACACATAACAAACATATTTTTAATCAATATCACTATTTCATATATTCAAATATTGTTCTAATCCATCCTCTCGACGATCATCATAGAAAATAATTCCTTAATCATCGTTCCTTGTGGAGACAATCCATACTCATCACTAACTACATATGTTTAACCACGGTTAAATATATTTTTATTGAATAATCTCAATCACCAACGATAAATTTTAACCCTAAATTTGAGATTATCGGGCTCTCGTCTCATGTGCCCGAGGAGCAAGACATGCACAAGGGAGAATGCACCAGCAGCACAGATATTATGAGGACTCGTCCGAAGAGCAAAAGGTGTATCTCCGCACCCTGAGCACCATTGCCAAACGCGTCGAGCAGCTACTAGCTCAGCTCATGGTACCTCCGATACCTATCGCCAAACCCGTGCCTGTGACACTAGACCAACCCCGCAACCCACATTGGATTGTGCCACACCTAGAGTGCCCACGGAGCCCATATGATGACAACGAATACGTTGAGAATGATAGGTGGGAGGATGAGGAACGTACAAATTGACACCCTACAGGTGACTTACAGGACATCGGTGTTAGGAATAGACAATAACCATGAGACGACTATGATTGTTGTTATGAGGCCGACTTACCGGCCTGTCGAGCCGACTATGTCCAGCACTATGAGTGCCGGTATGAGGAGCCCGACAATGTTCCCCGGTACACGCCATGCACAATGCCCGATATCCACGTGCGGTACAGTGGTCATCCTGATGTTGGGATGACCATGATTGCTACCCCACCCCAACGAGATGACATACTGGTCCTCGTTATGGAGGATACCCGGTTCCCAAGCAGCACATGGACAACTACAAGCGCCAAAAAGAAGAGCATCGCTCCAGGATCTAGAAGAGTGTATGAGCTGACGTTGCCATCTTCGAAGGGTTGAGGAAGCCAAAGGAGTTCATGGACTGGGATCAAATATGAACTCCACTTTTCTAATGGTATCACATGGATGACGACTTGTGCATCAAATATGCGAAGATGAGACTTGGGGGACAAGCCAATATTTTCTGGGAGAACGAGTGAGTCATAGTGATGCAGGACGACTAAGGATTGGACAATTAGTGATGTACGACAACTAAGGAATGGACGACAGGGATAACGGGAAAAGGTTACGGATGGATGAACAGCAATGGAAGGATAGGGTATGGGTGGGATAAAAACAGTCCACAGAAATCCACACGGTCGAATTCGGTCTTCAAAATCGATGAAAAACTGGTGGTGCAGTTCCAACCCTTGTCGAGGGCGGGAGTACTGTCTTCCCCCACTGCGACGATGCCTAAGCAACGAAATTAATACCCAAATTTGCATCACGAAGAAACACTCGAAAGAGAGGGAGGAATTGGGAAATCCAAACCAAATCTAATTCTGACGGCGGTGGAAACTTCTCGAGGAAATACTGAACGGAGAACACTTCGACACCAAAGAGTTCAGGCGTACCTCGGCACCTTAGTGCGTGAAGAGGATGCGGGAAATTCCGACCGACGCGAGACTTCGCGAATCTGGGCATTGCATGGCCCTCTAGATGAAGAAGGATCTAGGCGTTCCGGGCGTTGTGTGGCCCTGGCAGAAGGCGAATGGTCCAAGATCAATCCCGAAGCGGTCCGAGGACGGCCACAGAGGGCGGCCAAGGGGGGGCCTTGGGCAGCCAGGGAGGGCGACCCTTGGACAGCCTAGATGGGCGGCCCTTGGGCGACCGGTTGAGGGCGGCCAAGGGGTGGACCCGGTAGCCTTGGGGTGGCCTGGGAGGGCGGCCCCTGGGTGGTCTGGGAAGGCGGCCAAGGGGCGGCCTTGGGTGCCCTTGGGCGGCCTAGGAGGGCGGCCCTTGGGCGACCTAGATGGGCGGTCCTTGGGCGGCCTGTGGAGGGCGGCCAAGGGGGCGGCCTGGGAGGGCGGCCCTAGGGCGACCTGGATGGGCGGCCCTTGGGCGACTTGTGGAGGGCAGCCAAGGGGGCGGCCCTGGTAGTCTTGGGGCTGCTTGGGAGGGTGGCCCCTGGGCGGCCTGAGAGGGCGACCAAGGAGCGGCCTTAGGCGCCCTTGGGCATCCTTGGGCGGCCTAGGAGGGCGGCCCTTGGACGGCATGGAAGGGCGGCTCATGGGCGGCCTGTGATGGGCGGCCCTAGGGCGGCCTGGAAGGGCGGCCAAAGGGAAGGCCTAGGGTGGCCCTCGAGGGCGAGAAGAGAGAGAGGGAAATGGAAGAGAGGGAAGAGGGAGGAAAGGCCGACGACAAGACACGAGGTGGTGGCGGCAACGGCGGCGGCGGCGGAGGCGACGGAGGTGGTGGAGGTAGGTTGAGGAAGGGATAGGGAGGCTTGCGCAGTCCTCCAAGAAGAGTTGAACAAAAACTCGATTCTTGAATGATAACTGCCTAACCGTTTCTTGAAACAATGGCCTATACATATAGGCCTTGGAGGAAAGAGAAAATACAACTTAAAGAAGAGAAATTAAAGACGAGAAATTAAAAATGCCAAGGGCACTTGTTGATCTGCCGTTGGCGACGTGTCATGATGCGCGAAGGGGCGTGCACGTGGGGACGTGCGCAGCGGAGACAGTTGCGGCGTGTCTGTAGCGGGAGTATTGACGTCGGTTGACTGTGGCGGTGTATCTGTGGCGGAGACGTTAACTTTGGTTGACCGTGGCGACGTGTCCAATGGTGATGTGTTGGCGTCCTCGCCATCACATAGTAGAGCGATAAGGACGACCAATCGTAACATGGACCAAGATGACAGAGAAGCTGAGGAGCAAGTACGTGCTACAGTAGTACTAAATGAAATTATTCATCTCGTGGCTCGACCTTTTACAATGTCGACAGTCCATGATGGAATACATTGCAGCCTTCGAGGAATGCCAAATGAAGTGCCGGTTTGTGGAGGACCCACAGATTGTCATCAGATTGTTTGCCCTTAGGCTTTGATCGACCCTCTAAAGCGAGGTGCTTAAGTGTAACTCAGCCGAGGTCGACCAAGCCTACCACATAGTGGAGCACCAGAAGCATACGACCAATAAGGCCATTGCTCACACTACCCCAGCTACCCCTCAAGCTACACCCACTCAAACTATCCCTTTTGTGACCACACAAACCTCGCAAATCATCAGAGGGCAAGGGAACATCCCGGTCACTCTAGTGGGCTTTGCCCCACTTGCTCTGGCCGTCTCTACTGATACCTAAGCTTGTAGGACAACCGTGAACCAAGAACAAATCGCTTGCTTCAAGTGCCAAGGGAAAGGGCATCGAGCTAGTTAGTATTCGTCTTCGGCTCTCTTTGTCAATACGGAAGAAGCCGAACAGGACCAGCTAGGAGAGATGAATCGGTTACATGATGACGACTATCATGTGGATGAGGAGTTCTCAAAAGAGTATGAAGAACCTGACGCTCAAGTTGGGTACATCCAGATCATGAATGGTCATACGACGTTGGCACCCGTTCCATGCCCTAGTGGCCGACGGCTTGCCACCATAGCCATTGACCACCCTCGCACTAGTGGGATGCTAGTCCCACATCGAGAAACCCCATAGGTAACACATGTACCTGTCCCACCAAGGACAGATCGGATGGTCAATACAGCTCTCTAAACCTTGATGTTTTACACCTGCGTCAAGATCAGTGACATAGTGTGTAAGTTGCATCAACGCCATCTCCGACACGATGGTCGCCCGACTCGGATTAGTGACCATACCCCATCTGACTCCATGTGATACATTGTAGGTTGATGCTTCATCATTTTTGGTGAACATGTCCCGTTAAAGGTCAAAACCTATGATGACATTGTCCTTTGTGAAAGTAGGAAATATCATCCTAGGTCATCACTAGATCTATGACCATGATGTCACCATAGCTAGCAGGACGAACACGTGTTCGTTTATGTATCAGGGATGAAAGGTTATATGGTACCCGTTGTTGAGTTCTAGATGACTTCATATGGATGAATAAATAAAAATATTCCGCAGTAGAAGACTTCAGCGTAATCCCACGGTATCATATAAAACCATTAAATGAAGTACTTTTGTATGGATTGCATCAGTGATTTCTAGGATCCCCGAATGAAACGATTCAATTTGCTGAAGTGTGCAGCCTATAGAAATATCCATGCAATCCTTGCCACGTCGAATCTCCTCATTGACGGGCCCCGTTCAACATCTGTAGCCATCCATACCTTGACCCGATCCCATTGAGGATGGAGACGGGATGTGGGTAGAATTGAGAATAAGGGGAAAGCCCCCTAATCACTTTTGCCCAGGGTGAATTTGATTTAGGGCCTTGAGTTGGGAACACTTCTTCTAACGTTTAAAAGACCATTTGAGTGTGACTCTAGGCCCATGTATTAGTCTAGTAAACAACTCTAGCGGCTTAAAAACACTTTTCGGCCTTCTAAATTAATTAACTACATCACCCTACAAATTAATCAATGTCAGATTGATTTAACTCTATTGATAGGTCAAATGTTCAACATGTGGGGTGCCAAGCTACACTTTGTGTCCTAGAAGATGCAAAAGTTTGTGTCTACTCACTTTATGGGACCTATTCATCCTCTCTTGACAGGTATGTATTGTCCCTCATCCACTTGACGCTCCGTGGATGACTTAGGGTATGGTCAAGTGTCAAACCCTAATCAGTCATCGGAGTTAGTACTTATGCATTTGAAAATAATCAGATAACTATTCTTTTGATATTTCACTACCTTTGCCAAGGACTTTGAAACATTGTTATGGAAGATTGAGTGGCGAAGATGGGATGGTACGCCCTTGGTATAAGAGGTCACCACCGGTTGTCGCTACACAAGTCTCCTGCATCAACGCTGGTACTACGTGGACCGCTACACAAGTCTCGATAACACCTCAAAGGTCCTCTCTCCATGTATGTGCACTCCATGATTGGGTAATTGTTTATCACAATGCCTTCACACGCTTGTGCGACATCCCCAACTCAGCTTACTCATCAGTAGGCTCAGGTGGCCCCAACCAAAGACGGTCAAGGTGCATGTGTATGGTCACGTGGGTGCTTTGTAAATCTGTTGACTAGAACCCCCCGATCTTACACTATTTTGAAAAAGGTCACAAAGAAATGTACCTCATCGTGATGAAATCAACCGCTCGTGATGAAATCAACCACTCCACATCGTGGTTGCTGCCTGTCCTGGTGCCCGCCGACGAGGAGCATTGCCTGCTTGCTGCTACGCAAAATCAACTCACGCTACACCCCACCCACTCCCAATGTCATTCAGTTGTATGCGTGCCATGTGCTCAATCGTGTGCTCCTTTGGGCTCTAATGTTTGCCACTCTGCTGCACTGTTGCTCTGTCCTATAGCCGCCTACCGGTATACAGACTGGCACCTCGACTTCATACCGGCAATCTCCGCTTGCCCCGTCAGCTGTCGCCGCCCTCATTAAAACATCATTTGAACGTGTTCATTGAGCTCAGCCGTCCTTTAAGCCCCTTCGCTGCTGCACATTTCTCATCCTTAACCTGACCTATCTCCGACTACTCCTCTAGTGCTATGCCCTCACCACTTGTTGAGCTACGATAAATTCTTTCATAGCACGCCTCCGCCACACCTGCCCGCATTGCCTACTGCACCGACGAAGACATTGAACATGAGTGAATCCACTAACGAGGTACGTTGGTCCCCATGCTCGCGAGTTCAATTATCTTCTAGAGTGTATTTTTAGCTGCAATCCACTACACTCAGGTTAGTTTAGGTGAAAGAAATACATAGCGAGAAAACTACATTACAAGTGAATTCTTGGGTACGAGCCGAGCCTATTTGATACATGTGAGCGCCAACAGAATTATTATGTTTGATGTTGTAGTTTCCATTGTCACTACAACAATTGAATTAATTTTAGTGAGAAGTTCATTCTCTAGGAAAGAAAACTTTTCATTTTATCTATAAGCTATCTTCCTTAAATGTTGATTTATGACATTGTATTGAAATTGATTATTTTTCTGATTGTCGAGGAGGAGCATCTATCGTTGCCTTTCCGTCCTAAGCAAGATCATGCCACTAGAAGAGTGTCCATTGCCAAAGCCACTTTGCCATCCAATCTAGTGCCACTGTTGTGGTCCTCATGTGGATCTTGGCATTGTTACCACCGCCTTGTCCTAGAGCTGCTTATGCTGCAAGAAACACCCACTACTACGGTCACCCTAGCCTGAGGCTGCTCACCTCATCCATTCGTGCCGCCATCTCATCCACGATTTCTGATGGTGCCCCACATGCTGAAGGTGTGGAGCACCATCTGCTACCTCACATCAAGTGGGAACTGAGAAGGTCTCCCCAGAGCCCAACTCTTCTGCATGTAGTTTGTCGCCTTCCCATTGATCATCCGCCTTGTGTGCTTGATACCTTTAGCATGTTGTCTGCATGCCTCTTGCATGGCGCCTGCCCGCTCAGCCACCCCGTGATTGGCTTGCACTCAGCCATTGAAGCCACCAACCATAAAATTGGAAAAAAGAACATCATAGTTGATGTCCATGGTAAGAAGATGCACATCAGCGACGTGATGAAGATGAGGATGTTAGGTTTTGAGCAGGTCAAGGATGATTATGTAGACTGTCTCAACTTCATGAAGATTTTTGACACTCTTCGAGATAGGCCCAAGCTCCAGTCCAAAGACAATCTCCTCTCAGATGTCTATCTCTTCTAAGGGAAGAGGTTGTCCATACCCCACACTTCACAATGTGAGTTCTTCATTTGGGAGACCCATGCCCTCGACCACTTGGTGACATCCCTAGAACAAGGTCAGCATGGACTTTGTCCTCGGTCTTCCCATGACTTCACGAAAAAATGATTCGACTATGGTTTCATGGATTAATTCACAAATATAGCACATTTTGTGCCATGTTGGAAGACTGCAGACACCTAAAAGCTTGCTAACCTTTACTTTTGTGGCATCGTTAGGTTGCACAGACTGCCCCGTTTCATCATTATGGATCGAGATGTCCACATTGTGAGCTACTTCTAGAAGATAATGTGGCTCTTACTAGGAATGCATCTTATTTTATTAATGACCTAACATAATCAGACCGATGGACAGATGGAGGTAGATAAACGTAGTCTTGGGATCTTAGTATGTTCCGTTGTAGGAGATAACCTCATGACTTGGGATCCCATCATCCCAAGGGCTGAGTTTGGCTTCAACTTGTCGGTGAACTGTACACACTCTATTTGAGATGGTTAATGGGCACAATAAAATAGGAAAAAGAACAAAACAATTTCTATTTTTTTCAAATTTTTGTTACTGATCAAGTGAGGGAAGGTACCCCCTCTCTTACATAGGCGGGATTATGGGCCCCTAAGAGAAGGGAAGAGGGAACCCCACATGTGGCCTCTCAAACACAAACACACATCTTCACCAATATAAAATGCCTACAAATGAAAAGATAAGTCACAAAAGAATAAATGAAGACAATGTCAACCTCAGGGGGCCATTGACTAGGCCAAATATTTGAAGGCCGGGTCTTTCACCTTAGCTCTTGCTCCTCGAGTTGGTTGAGACCAAATATTCGGAGCTAGATGGTCCCCAGCAAAAACATATTTGTCTTATACAAATCTTGTTGTCGTGTGCTTGAGTATAAGATCATATCCTCATTTTTTATCAAAAATTTTTTAGTTCTTCTTGCCACAAAATTTGTTCCTAAAATAAATGGAATCCACAACTTTATGATTGTGTCATTTGATGTACATTTGACGACGTGATCGAATATATTTTTAATATGCTAATATGTCCATATTTACCTGATTATATGAACTAGGTTGATTGTATATCCGTGTTATCAACCTAAAATGATAATATTCATGTTTAGAATGATGTTTTGAAGTTTTATTCATTTTAAGGGATTTTTGAATTTCAGTTTCTAAAAGAACATAATTTCTTGACTCATATAATTTTTGTTTAATTGTTTGGCCTTATATTTGAAATATATATTTGTAATATTTTTATGAACCTATATCCGTTTAAGAATTATTTAGCGGATCATTTTGGTTTTCTCTACCTTTCTACAATAAGAGAAGAAAAAAATCAGAGGGCTGAGAATGATCACAATCAAAATATTATATCCGGTGATATAGAAGGATTTTCATGCTGAAATTTTGAGTGAAGCTTGTTTTTCCTTTTTACTTACATTCCCCCATTGGATCTACAAAAATAGCATCCAATTATTGAAAAATGTATCTATAAACTTACATCCTCTCGGACAGATACATTGAAAAGATGGTAAGATTTTGAAGGTCCATGAAGGGTGTTCTTGGTTTCCTGAGTGTTTAGGGAAGATCGACAAAGAAATGATGGGGGACCATTCAGCCTCGAGACATATCTTTTATGTTTTTTGCACGCCTGGCATATATATGTACTTCTTTTTCCCTAAATTGGGCCCCTCTTTTAAACATTTGGGCTTTCTTCTCTTTTTTTTCTAAGGGGAAGGCCCATATTCCCCCTATAAGAGGGGAGAGGTGTCCATCGTAAGAAATAAAGAGCCAAGTGAAAAAGAAATATTTAAAAGTGCAGTCAATTTTTCTTTTCTAAGTTATTTTAGGTGCTTTTTTATTAGTTTTAAAGTACATTTTATTTGCAAAAGTGCCCCTCCGAGAGAAAGAGGGGTTAAGGAATCCATCGTATTTTCAACAGACCACTGCCACAGCCTTTGTCGACGTTGCTGCCAGACTAGAAGGCATCCATCGTCGTCGAACAAGCCCCCATCATGATTTGCCTACCTCGTGGGTGCCACTGCAAGCAGCGGGTGCCACCGTGATTGGCCATAGCCGCCAGAGCGGCCGCAGCTACCAGAGCGACCTCAGCCACCAGAGCCATTACAGCCGTCGTAGGAGGCCGCAACTACCAGAGCGACCGCAGCCGTCAGAGCAGGGTGTAGCCGCCATAGCAACCATAGCTGCTGAAGCAAGTCATAACCGCTGGAGTAGGCCACAACCACCTGAGCAACCATAGCCGTCAGAGCGGGCCGCAACCGCCGAACCAGGCTGTTGTTGCCAAAGTGATCGCAGTTGCCCGTAGCGACCACAGCCGCTGGAGCAACCGCAGCCGCCGAGGCGCCTACAACCGCTACAGCTGCTGCAACCACCAGAAGCGGCTGTAATTGCCCGCAAGCCGCGTAGCTGTGCAGCCCTACAGCCGTATAGCTGCGTCACCACACAACCGTAGCCACACAGTCACGCAACTATGCAACCACTCCCCCACAGCCACAGCCGCGCAGTCACGCAGTTGCGCAGGCGTAGCCCCAATCGTGCAATTGCAGCCACACAGTCACCCAGTCACGCAGTCGCGAAGGCGCACCCACAACCGCGCAACTGTAGTTGCGCAATCACGCAGTCGCGCAGGCACAGGCACAGCCACAGCCGCGTAGCGGCAGCAGTAGCAACATAGCCACGCAACCATGCAGTCGTGTAGTGGTAGTCCTAGCCCCGTAGCCATGCAATCGTGTAGCCATGCAGCCAAGCCATAGCCGTAGCTTCGCAATTACTCGCCGTGTAGCAACCGTAGCCTCAACCGCGTAGCCGCCACAACAGCCACCTGCCTTGGCTGCATCTGCCATGACGTCATGTCGCCGTACCGTCCTCGTGCCTTCCTGCGCTGTTGTCATCCTCGTCAGTGCTCTGGCCTTTGAGCCATCGCCACACCCCCGCGCTCGCCTCAGAGCCCATTACTGTGCCTAGCTGTGCACCAACCTCGTCACCATGCTCACCTCCGAGCAATCATCGTGCCTACATGCGTCACGCCAGTCCTCATCACTGAGCTTGCCTTTGAGCCATCACCGTGCCTAGCTGTGCTACTGCCATCCTCGTCACTACGCTCGCCTCCCAGCATGCTCATGCGTCTACTCGCACCACATGCACACCTAGTGTTCTCTATAGTATTTTTGAGGAGAGCCATCGCTGGATGACCCACCGCCGCCACTTTACCGCCGTGAAGTACATGCCACGACAGGATGAAGCGTCAACACGGTCATCGCCAATGCCTACCTCCATCCGCTAGTACTTAGTTATAGCCTTCTTCATCATCAAAGTGATGCTAGATATCGTTGTTGCTGACGTCCGATAGTACCTTGATGTAGCCTCCCAATGCCGATGCACCTTTATTATGTCCTATGCCCACCTTTACACTCTCCTAGAGTAGCTCCAAGGGAGCCGATCGCCAGATGACATGCTGCCGTTAGTTCACCGTTGTGTAATACATGTCGCCGCATGATATACAGCCGCTGCGCTGAAACGCCGATGCATGTCTTTGTTGCCTATAGCGAGCCGTAGCAGAGGCTCAACTCGTCACCATTACTGACCTGGCCGCCCTATGCTGCGGCTCTGCTAATCAGCCCTCCTCTCCTTGTGATGTAACGCAAGCCATTCGATCCCGCCACGTCACGTTACATAAAGAAGTATAGAGGCTAATATGCATGAGGAAAATGCCTCGATCCCTGTGGATTTTAATAATCTACATCTTTATTTTTGTCATATCATTCTCATCACCTTATTCCATCATCTTAGCCTACCACCGGCATTTTGATCTAAATCTTATCACCTTTTTCTCATTGGAAAACACTAAATTGTCTAGTTCATCATCATCTTCTCCATCTGACAACTACCTACCCATTCATTTATCACATCAATTATTTAGATCATTATCATTTCTTTTTCCTCAATTCTACTTCACTGGCATCTGTCCAAATGGATTTACATCAATTCACCCATTTCACCATCCTATCTTCTTAATCATCAATTCATGTCTTCATCTATCTCTTTTTATCATTTCCACCTGAACTATCCACAACCGCCAACTTATTCCTCGTATTATTATTCACATCATCGCTATCAAATAATTATAATCACTATCTCACCACCTCATACTCATCACATCACAATCTCCTATTGTATATGTATCTCCTCTTTTGCCTCTAGAATGATCATTTAAAGAGTATTTAGACCCTAATATTTGTTCCATGTAGAGATGGCCTTGTCTATCACTCAATATTCAAATTTATTAATGAATAAATATTTATGAATTTTTATTAATTAACTTAAATATCAACGACAAAATTAACACGTTTGAGTTCATCAAGAAGATACGAATAAATGAATGATTAGTAAGAAAGTGCATTTTCAACAATGCAATTCAATAAAAAAAATTAAAGAAAATTCTTAATATGTGTGTATGCGGTTCACTGATTTTTCAGAGTTAATTTAAGTACTAATTGTTAATAATCTAACATATTTTTCTGTGTTATTAAAAGCATGATAAATATATTTCAGTATTTACTAGGAGGCTTGGGTGGGAAAACAAGAAATGGCTTTGGTTTTCAATCGTGAGGAGGCTTTGTGGGTTTACTTGAAGAGATAGTCTTCTAATTCTTTATTAAACACTTCTGGGGGTAGAGTTGATCATAGTTGCACCAAGAGTTTACTTTTCTTGATATCCATTGTGGAATGTCCATTTATGAAGTGGTTCTGATTGTGTGGTCAATCTAGAGGAGGATTTGGGGGTTGACTTGAAAAATGTGGTGTTCGGATTATTGATACAATAATTTTGTACATAGAGGGGATCAGAGTTGCATTAAAAGTTTACTTTTCTTGATATCAGTTGTAAAGTATCCAGTTGCCTTGTGGTTTTTGGCATAGGGGACTCACACAAAATCATTGTTAGGGTTTTCATAATTGTGGGATGGATATCTGCGAGACATCATTAAATACTAGACTAATATGTATAAAAATAACTTATTACATCATATCTTCAATTCTACAACATGTGTGTAGTTATTAGAGGTACTCTAAGAAGTATTTAGATTTTGTCAAAATTTAAATAATTTATTTCCGATTCCTAAACTGAATCATTGGCCATATAAATAAACAACAATGATACTAGAGATGACTCACCTAATTCAAGAAACTTAAAGTTTTAATGTTCATAATGGAAAAATATATAACAGAGATTTTACAATTAGGATTCTCTATATTTATGAAAATATTATAAATAAACAATAAAACTATAACTGTATGACCTTTCCTCTCTCAGATCCTATATTGTAATGATTATCAACGTATTGTTCAAAATCATCCTATATACTTATGTGAATCATTAGATAATGGAATATACTTTTTACAGATTTAAGTTTTAAAACAAAACCTCTTTAGCATAAAATATTTATAACTGCAAATTAAAGGTTTCATAATCATTATATCTATTATATTATAGATCATTCAAATTGAGAGACTCATTAATAGGAAAAGGATTAGAAATGATTCATAAGAATTATAGGAAATGTAGGTATTGGTAATTTTTAGGGAAGCAGAAAATCAAGACAAGCAAAATTTTAGCCTCGTATTTTTTGACAAATCCTTCAGTAGCATAAAGACAATAAGTATATTTCGAGGGGTAAGTATACCAAATGAAGTATTTCCTTTCAGTCATGTGATAGTTGTACGAATGTAAACAGATAATATAATCATGTAAAAAGAATGATTAAATATATGTGCCTCGAAGAAATATGAAATAAGTTCCATTTATTTTTAGGAACAAAAAGTATTAAGTTACTGATGTGATGTAGAATGTGTAGGACAGCTATGGGTTGGAAAGACTAATAGAAAACTATGATTGGATAAAATAAGACAAAAAACAGACAATAGATTCAAACCTTTAAACACAAAAGAAGAGTGATGGTGTAGCCCCTTTCATGAATAAAGGGTGTCAATATTACTTATCAAACTACCATCGTAAATTATAGTTCCAAGTTGAAAGTCCCAAATGGCTAACTACAAGAAGATTAAAAAATAGTTACGTAAAAAATTTAATTAAATCTGACAGAGACAGAAAAGACAAGAGAAAACAGTAGATATAGCAATAAAGATAATTAAAAGGTAAGCAGTGGAGCTTCAGGACTATCTTAGTGTTGTAAATGATGGATATTACGCAGCCATCAGGCCAATCATAGTCCCATTTCATGTTTAGATTTCTTGAAATAAACCTTTAGCCATAATTATCATTTGTAGTCTTTATAATGATGTTTGTGAATATATTGAATGCCTAAATGAAACATGAAGAGATCATAGTGCAGTGATAACTAGTATTTAGGTATATATTATAGATATTCGTAATCAAGGAATACTTGATATAAACAATGAACTATCCATAAAGTATAGCTCTACTTAAATTACAAGTATGACTGATCCTGTTGCCATTGTGCAGAGAAACCAAGGAGAAGTAGTGGGTGCTCTTTATAAAATGAGTTCACTAAATTGATCTGTATGAACCCCTAAATGGCATGAAATCTAAATATCAATAAGATTGATTCGTGTCACAATCATATACGTGGTGATCAGACCAAAGGCACCAAAGACATTGTGGGTAGATGGATATATTTTGCTTATAGCTTATAAGTCTCTAATACTAGTATTCAAATCATTTTTATTTTGGATATAGCAAGAAGTACAAAACGGTCATCGAGTAGTCAACATTGGGATCATTTGTCCTTACTAAAATGAAAGATTGACTCAAGGAAGTTGTGCTTTAAGTCAATTGTCAGGGTAGTGAACGTTATCCAATGATCGCAGTTGTGCATCAATACTTAGTGGAATGAGAAAATAGTTAACCATACCTGAAGGTTTTTGGGAATCTCAGGTGGATGAGTAAGATCTTAGCAGTCCCCTTGTCTTTTTTCCTTCGCGGGTTTTTCCCTCTTCTAGACAGACTATATGGTGAGAAGATAAGGTGCATGTTTGAGGATTGAAGCTGTTTAAGAGGAGACCTATCATTTCAACAATCACGTGGATGAGTCTAGAGGCTAGACATGTGAATGGTTTGAAGGTTCTCTTCTACGGAGAAAGTGGGAATGGATTCAATTCCCCACAGTAGTATGAGATCATCATAAGTTATATAGTTTGATATTATTTATTATTTTACATTTAAATGCACAAATCATTTTTGGAACATGAATCTGGCCAACTTAACCAGTAGTTAGGAATTGGGGGGAGTTGGTGAGGCATCGAGTAGAGGGGAGGATGGTGTGATGTTTTACAGGCCAGACATGGACCTAACTATTGAGGGATGTGCTAAATTATATGCAAGATGGTGAGCTGTGCCATCTATAGTGGGAAACCAGTCCAAGGGATCAAAAAAGTTTATTCAGTTGCGTACAATGAGGTGGGATCACAACACGTGCAGACAACATGGGATGGCAAGGTAATTTTGCAACATGGCATGAGTGGCATTATGTGAGGCGGAGTCACATGATGTGGGGTGCCAACATAATCTAACAGCATTATTCAGCATGTGAGCCATTGTGGGAGGTAACGCAGATGGTATCATGTGGAAATACTAGAGCTTAACAAAGTACAACATGTGGGGCATGTTAGAAAGAAAGCAAAGGTTGCTCCTTTTAGATGGCTTGGGATACATAGCAATGGTGGCAACATCATTAGAGAGGGAACTCTTGGAAAAATCTTGAGAAGAAAAACCAAATCCAAACATTCCAAACAATCTATCACAGCATGGACCTATAAATAAAAATGAAACATCTTTTTAGGGATGGTAACATCTTTTTAGGAGGTAGAGGTAGGGTGCTTTCTCCACCAGGATGAAAGTTGCATTTTATATTTCTAGTGCATGATCATTCAATATGACAAAATGTCAAACCTTGGGATACACAAATGAGACTCTAGAAGTTACCTATGGATTATCTCAAAAAATTCGAGGCCACCATAATTAACCATTGAGATGAATTGAAAAATAGAATTATTGAAATTATGGTTAGAAAATGGGCACACGCCTCTTAAGGGTAACAATCCTATGTTAGAGCATTTCAAGTTTTTGAACCATAAATACATATTATTATTCCAATAGTTGTTACAAAATCTAGATAGTCTAAGTTTATTTTGAAAAGTATTATATTTAATAACATGATATATTGTGCTTACTGATTGACTACAAGTTTACCATGCGGTGCCTGCGTGGAAGGTAGGGGAATGGTCTCAAGGTAACTATTTCTTTTTTTCATTGACCACTTTATTGTCATCAACATCCACATTGTGACACATTAGTAGATGTTTATATCAGACATCATGCAGCACTCTAGTAATATCTGATATCAGTACCTGCGAACTTCTCAGTATATTGATGAATGTGATTAAGTAAATGTTAAAAGTTGATGTTAGATAATGTTGCTACAATAAAACTATCCAATATCTATATCACTCGATATTTAATAATGCGAATGATGCCTGACATTGTCAAAGACGTCTGATGGGTAATAACCTACAAAGATGTAACTACGTGATGCGATGTCCTAGGTGAGAGTATGCACAGGACCTACCACTTGGGATTTCACCAAGCTGCAAGCTCTGGGGTGACAGACCAGTGATGATGTCGATGACCTCCTGACCCTCATCTGAGCAACAATGGTGACTAAGGCACTGAGCGGACTGGTTAGGGGGGGGAACGGCAGGGGACCCCCCCCCCTAACTAGATAAACTTCTGTTTATCCCTTTTTATTTTTTCTTATTTCTTTTAATAGTTTTCAGTTTTTTTATTTATTATTATTGTAACTCCAAACGTCTCAAGGGAGAAGGTTATAAAAGCCCCCTCCCTTGACATGAACAATTGGTGAATTTTGGAATAGAAAAACAGTTTTCATTTTCACCCTTGTCGTCTTCGCCGCCGCCGCGTTACTGCCGCATTACCGCCGTGCTGCCGCTCGGACATCAAATCCTCCCCCTCTCCCTTGCAACGATCCATTGCATCATTCGCATCGTCTCCGCCCACCGCCGTCCTGCATCAACTTGGTATCATAGCGTCATATCCTAATGGATAAATATGTATCAGATTCTTCGTTCTACCAAGCAGCTTATCAAGCCATACTGGAAGGATTTCAGGAGATAAATGATGCCTTACAGAATTTCGAGTCCAACATGGACAGGTTCGAAGCACGCATGAGGCGTCCCATTGTCTCCCGCGAGCTTCCCGTTGGCCGTTGCAAAAATCATCCAGTGCCGCATCAAGCGTTGCCGGCGTCGATTCAACAGCCAATGGCCTCATTACGCATGGTCTCCTCCATGACTCCCACCGTCTCTACCCCTCTGCCACTGATTGAGACCTCGTCTCCCTTGGCAGCACAACCATCCACACCATGGGGCATCACAAACCCTAGCACTTGTGATGGTTTGCTGTCGGTTACGAGACGATTCGCAAGTGGGTCTCGTGAACCCGCCCTCGTGGGGGGATCCGATGATAGCGGATCCGTCTACGCAGCTCCAGCATTGTCCAACCCCTTTCAGATGATAGCGGATCCGTCTATGCATGTTGTTGGGCCTCGCGGACCCACCCTAGTGGGGAAATCGGATTCCCGCTGTCCAGCTCCATCCGCGCTCAACCTTGATTGCGCCTCCATCATCCCTGAGTTGGCGCCCTTGCCCCATGCTCGGGCCAGCAACTTGCGCCGCCACCCAGTGTTCCACCATGTACCATGCATCTGCCCCGCCATCCCTAGCTCCTTCTTGCGTGCAGCCATCGCTTGGGACAGGGAGATCAGGATCCGTCGCCGCCCGCGCCCCCCCCCCCCCACTGCCCGTGCCTCCTACGCTGTTGCTCACGCCGCGAGAGCTGCCGCCCAAGGCGCCACCCGAGCCGCAGCCCGCGCTAGCGGCCGTCTGGCCTCCTCCGGTGGCTCCAGGCCATCGTTGGCTCCGTTCTCGCGCCAGGTCGCCCTCCTCCTACATCAGCAGTTGTCCTACCTCCTCTAGCGGCTCTAGGTCGACTCTGGCTCCGCCACCATTCCAGACCTCCGGATGCCCGCACCAACAGCTGTCCTGTTTCCTCCGATGACTCCAGAACGTCTCCTGCTCCGCCCCCGTTGCCTTGTTGCCAGCAACAGCTCTTGGTCGTCATCCACGTTCAACCCTTGCTTCTGACCAACCTCAACACCCTCGACCACCCACGCCTGGGCAACTGCGCGTATCGCCCGTGGTCGCCCACGGCTCGATCCACCGGCCACCGCCCATGCAAGATATGTTCACCCGCACCCCTGCTACTCATGCGCGACGACCTCAACCGCTTGACACTACGGCCAGAGATCTTAGCAGTCTGCACCAGTGCCACGTCGTGCATCCTGCTTCTAACCACCCGCACCGACGCCTCGCCACGACACCGCCCAATCCGCCCACCCGCTTCCCCGCCCAATGCCTGCACACCGTCCGCAACCCATCCACGCTCGTCGCCCCCACACCGCACCATCGTGCCAACGCCTGGCCGCGCTCCAGCCACACCATGCCCTAGCGCCAACTGCAAGCCATCCACCGATCTTGTGCCTCCGCCATTGGCCCATGCTCAAGACCACCATCCGCGCCGCCTCGCCACCCGCATCTCCGGCCTGCGCCGGCGCCCGCGCCGCCCCTGCACGGTTCCCTCGAGTACCTTCACAACAGCCTGCAGTCGGGGCCGCTGCCTCAAGCCACTGGTCAAACATCCCCCACCTGTTTGTGACAATGACTCAGAGGGAAACACACCCACCCATCCCCTCAGCCTGCATTCTCGTCACCCGCGCCCCAACTATTTGTGATTATGTCTCAGAGAGCCCGGACACACACTCAACCAAACATCTTGCCAAGCATGTGTCTGTCTGCCAAGCACCCTGCCTCCCTAGCTGTTTGTGACAATGACTGCCATCACCATGCAAAGCACGCGACGTGTGCATGCTCAAGAGTCAAGACCAATTGCAAGACACATCCAGGTAACTCGCCAGAGGCGAGTTCTCGAAGAGGGGGAGAATTGGTGGGGAAGAGCAGGGGACCGCCCCCCCCCCCAACTAGATGAACTTTCATTTATCCCTTTTTATTTTCTTTTATTTCTTTTAATAGTTTTGAGTTTTTATTTATTTATTATTATTGTAATTCCAAACGTCTCAAGGGAGAAGGTTATAAAAGCCCCCTCCCTTGACATGAACAATTGGTGAATTTTGGAATAGAAAAACAGTTTTCATTTTCACCCCTGTCGTCTTCGCCGCCACCGCGTTACTGCCGCGCTGCCGCTCGGACAGCAAATCCTCCCCCTCTCCCTTGCGACGATCCATTGCCATCGTTCGCATTGTCTCCGCCCACCGCTGTCCTGCATCAGAGTCGGTTAGCGCTTACACATAACGGAAGGGCTTGGCCTATACCTAAGAAATCACTCAAGTAAATCTCTCGTGGTCCTTTATCCTCTCACCTATTCTAACCCGAGCATGGTAGAGTGTAGTTGAAAGTATACAACAGAATATAAATCAACTTGGCGAGCTAGGGGAGAGGAGAACCTCTTTGATGGTGTCGTCCCAAAGTCAAAAATACTCATTGCTGCAGGAGCCACGCGGGCGTATCTAGTGGAGCTTTATTGCAGATGGGCAAAGCGTTGATCGACAAGGGGATGCGGTCAATTGCGGGGGGCACGACGGGAATGGCGCAAGGGATGACACTGTGCGATGGAGTAACAATGTCGCGGTGAGGCAGGGGTGTTCTGACACATGGGTGTAGTGGGAGTGGCGCGCGGCCAGGCGAGTCAGCAGTAGTGGTAGCGGCAGGCAACGGCTCGATGGCGAAGACAGCAGGTGACGGCGGTGCGATAGCGCTGTGGCTCAGAGGTGGCAAGCATAGACCACGACACATGATGGCACACGTCAGCGATAGCATCGGACAGCGTAGGGCGGCGGTCCGAGGACAGTGGTTACGGTGGTCATGGGCACTATAGAAGTGCGGCTGGCATTGGCTATTGGGCGGCACATACATGTGGCTGCGTGGACTGTGGTGACCTGCAGTAGCCGGTGGATTTTTAGTAGTGGCAGTCACGGGCGGCACGAGAGTAAGGCCAGCGACAGGCAACAACAGTTTGAATGCGTGGGTGCACAAACATCTGCGACTAGCAGTGAGTAACGGCCGTCTAGCAGCGGCGACGGTCATGGTGGCTGTGGCCGACACACAAGCACGGCCAACGGCGGTCCAAATGACTGTGAGCACAGGGGGAGCGCAGCTGATGGCAAAAATGGCAGTCGTGGGTGCTTGCAAGAGGCCGCGAGAGCACGGTCGGTGGTGGTTACAGTGACCTCAGGTTGCTCAAAAATAGCGGCTATGTGCGGCGTGGAAACTACGGCTGCGAGTGATACAGAAACAGCAGCTGCCGATGGTGTGGGAGCATGGTGGGGTGGCAGTCATGACATTAACTGTACGGGTGACGCAGGCAGCACTTGGTATCGGTCTGAGTGGCTGGGCCCGCACTCGACTACGATGTAGGCGTCGCTCGGCAGCATGAGCGACATGGTGGCTCAACATGGCGAACAGCAAATGGCGGCGGACCGCTGGCAAACAGCAACGGATCGATAGTGAGCGGCAGCGGACCGACAATCATCTTCTCCTCCTTCCTCTTCTCTTCTTCTTCTCCTTCTTCTTCTTCTCACATGAACGTGGAGTGGTGGGTCTTATTTTTTCAAAAGAAAACTTTGACTTGACCAAGGAATTAGGGCGCTCGCTCCATCCCTTGTATGGGGATGGTAATGGGCCCCTTGAAAGAGGTCCAACAAGGGGGACCCATTAGACTAAGGGGCCCCTTTGAAAAAACCAAAACAGAAATGGAAAAGACACAAACAAAAATAGAAATAGGGGGTTTAAAGGAAGGGCCGTGGGGGTGGATATGGTCTGAAACACATTGAATCTGACAAGCATGGGCATGTTTACACCTTTGCCTTGGTGTGCCGATAAGGTTGGGCTCAAAATGGTGGCTGTCGATGACGTCTTTGATGGAGTGAGACTACTTGCTCCATCAATCCCCACGGGGTGAAAGAACTTGGCTCCGACTTGTTGGGGTCGCAGGTGGCGGTGGGTGAAGAAGATTTGGCCGCAAGCATTGTAGATCGTCCCTAGTTCTCCACATATCATCTATGCATGTACGTGCTTGTCAACGCACCAAGAGCCTGCGGAAGACCTCATCCCTTAAATGGTTAACTATCTCTTGTGATGGCGCACAATATCTAGACCCATCGAAGCTGTCACCCGAGCCACCGTCACGGTCATCGACTGCGTGTCGTCGCGTCCAGCCGACTGGGTACCAATAAAAACACCTAGCACTGACAACCCGGGTGAATTATGCTCATTTATTGTGTTTTGGTTTCTATCATCCCTTCGTCTAGTCGCTGTCGTCATATTCGTGCCTGTTGTTTTATCCGTGTTTTGTGTCTACGTCATCATGTGAGAGGGGTCCTTAGTGATTTTCGTCTCCCCTCCCTTTCCCCCCATCCTTTATATTTAATTTCCCCTTTATTTTTGCATGGGGGCCCATTAAATAAGGTCCCCCTTAATGGACCAATGCCCCCCCTTTTGTTGACCCATTAGGCCCACTTGACTTCCCCTTATATGGGAAGAGTGGGCGCCTTAAGGAAACTAATCCAAGTAATTTTGTTAAGGATTTGTTTTTCCACATTGCTTGGTCTCACCTCTCCCGATTCAGGAACAAGAGAGGGTGAAAAAGGGAGAGGAGGACAAGAAGGAAAAAGAGATGAAAAAAGGGGAATCAGGGAAGGATTGGCTACGCCGGTGAGAGCGTTTAAAGCCATCTATTTTCATTCCCCCCATATCTTCTCTCCCCACGGTCCGGTCGCGCGTTGGCCCACTGACGCTTACATGAAGGAAGGTCAATTTGATCTGTGGACAGCACCGCAAACTCACGCCCACATTGCCAATCCACCGCTATGTCTGCAGTTCGCGGGCGACAAATGGGTACCCCCATCGGACGGTGGATCTGATTGTTGCGCAAAACTGGGTCTCGATTATTATGAAGTCTCGACATCCCCTCTAGCCTTCCTTGATTGATCCTCGATCCATGGCCCCAGCGAGGAATTCTGGTGGCGATGATGTCAACGCTCCATCTTCAGACGCGCCGCCACCGTCATCCGAGACACCTCGCATCCTAACCCATCATCAACGTCAACTGAAGAACCACCATGATGACGACCACATCAACGCACCAACGACGGACGTGCCTCCACTTACGCATGACATATCCCGCATCACCGCTTCCGCGCCTTTCTTTGGTTTTGACGAAGGCGCGGAAGCGGTGAAGATGAAGATTCAGACGCGACGGAGCGATTTAGGAGCGAGGAGCGGTTATGAAATAAATTAAGTAGGCGCGAGGAGCAAAAGCGACTTTAGGAGCCGACCTATGAGGCGAGCTGATCTGCTTTGATCCAGGACATGACACGTCGCCAATGACAACTGCAGAACCATTCGTGACGTGACGAGTTGACACATCGCCTCATCCTTGACGATTATTTTATTTCTTATTTTCTCTTTCCTCCGTGGCCTATATGTAGGCCAATGTTGCAAAAGAGTACTTAGCGAGTTTATTTCAAGAGTTGAGATTTTCTCTCCTTAGAAGGCTTGCCCTATCTTCCCCATGCTGTTCCAGTCGCAGCCACCGCCGATCACCATCGCCGTTGTTCGCCGCTGCGCGCTCCACCCTTGGCCACCACCCTGCACCCTGGCTGCCCGCCCCCTATTCCTTCGCCACTGCCCTTCGTCTTGGCCGCCCTGTGCCCTAGGCGCCAGCCTGCACAAACGCTCGCCCCACGCAGGTGCTCGTCTACACAAGCTCTCGCCCTGCGCAAGCCACCCGTGCCAGCCGCGCATCCAACCGCCCGTGTGAGTCGTGGCCCGTCCACCTGTGCCCGTAGAGTCACCGGCCGCTAGTGCACACCCGCCATGCCCTCAGACGCCCTTGCGGCCACTGGTCGCCGTGTATACCGTTTACGTGTCGGGGCGTTGTCCCCCACCTCGCAAGGGGGCGACTCCCCCCTTGACCCTCCGCCAACTAACCACGTAGTTGGATACATGACACCTTGTTGAAGCGCACGTCAAAAATTCCCCACAACCTCTTCACGCACTATT
Source organism: Wolffia australiana (assembly GCF_029677425.1). Classification (NCBI taxonomy): domain Eukaryota; kingdom Viridiplantae; phylum Streptophyta; class Magnoliopsida; order Alismatales; family Araceae; genus Wolffia; species Wolffia australiana. The sequence continues at coordinate 10,933,456 of NC_135844.1, forward strand.
AAGTGCCGAGGTACTCCTACACTCTTTGGTGCCGTGTCCTTCGTCCAATATTCTTTGAGTGTTCATCCGTCGCCATCGGATTAGATTTGCATTTTGAGTTTTCTAAGCGAATCGCCCATTTGAAGTTATTGATTTTGGTGCTTTTGCATCAACACGGTGGTTGTAAGACAGTACTGCCACCATTAACGAGGAAAGGGGCTGCACCATTAGTATTTTCACCGGACTTAATTTTCGAACTCGACCGTGTGATTTGTGTTCTGATTTATCCTTCCCCTCCCTTAATCATTCCAGAACCCAGCACCCATCGTCACCTTGTAGAGTGCTATTCATGCCCAGAACTACCAACGACCCTCGCTAGTCAACCAGCAATGGACAAGGCTTTTGCCAATTCAGCTGAGATGGTCAAGTCGGGTTGACTAACAGCCATCGTTCTAGGCCTCCATCAAACCAGAAGGTGCTAAGGAGGACAAAGCCAATCACCCGACGCCAGCCGAGTGAACGCCCATCAGCCACGCTGGGCAAGCCGTCATTTTCCAACCCACGTCGATCAGCTACCATTGCACAATCTGACACCGGTCAGTAGACGCTGATCTAGCATCGCCGGGTGACCAACACCCATTAAACCAATGCCAGTCCATCCGCGTCCCGACGTCCAAGCCGTATCCTTGCCTCCTCTGAACAGATCGACCACACATGTTGCTGCCGACAGTCGTCATGGCTCCATCCCCCCGTTGAGATGTCCCATCGCTCGTGTCTGCCTTTGGACCCCACCGGCACCGATCCCTGTAGGGATGTGCTAGCCAGGCTCATGGCCTACTTGAGCTGAAGCACCGCCAAGGGACGCCAACCTCTCTCGCCACTCATTACATTATCCTTTGTAGTATATTTTCATACTGGCTCCTCCACGCTCAGGCTAGATAGGTGGGAAAGGAAGGAAAATTGAGAGATGACTGCAAAACAATTGAGCGTCTTACGAGTACGAATGAGCCCGCCCACGACGTGCGGGCCCTTAATGGATAGACTCCGTCCTGCATTATAGTCGTTGTTGTCCCTCCGACGAGGCTCAAGAAGCCACTGTCCCCTTCATCCGGCAACCCCTTCGGAGCTCGGAGCTCAGCATCTCCACCGAGTCGGCGCATGAAAGTACGACACGTAGGACGCATTCATTGCATCATAGTTACATTACCCCAATAGGGTTTTATCCTTCGAACGATGACATCGTCGACATCTGACAATAGTATCTAGGTATCGAGCAATCGACTATGTACCACACGCACGATGCCCGCAACGCCGTCCTACATCATCTTACCATATACTCTCTACTGACTCATGCCAATTGGGTGACAGCATTGGGAAAGTGGTTGCGGCAAACTCACTCGCACTTAAAGGGTCTAGAAGGGTAGAGTCAGACGGAGATGAAGGGACTCGATATGGAACCAGGTCCACCACGTCATATGAGGAGCTGATCCCCATAGAGGAGGGATGTCGATGACATAGGTGTCATCGCCTACTTGTTTGAGGATTGAGAACGGGCCGGCACTACGAACACATAATTTTGTAAACGTCCCGGGAGAATATCTCTCTGGTCAAAATTTCACCATCACTTAGTATCCCACATCAAACACTCAAATTCGATGATGCGAGAAAGCGGCCTACTTGTATTATCCAATGAGACTCGTTCTCTTAGCACGAAGATGTTGATGCAATGGCAAAACATGCAGGGCAAATGCAAAACCATGACATTCTAAGGGTGCTAGGTTGGGGGGTCAGAGGAACCTGGCCAAAGGCAATCTTAGAAGGATTTAATCTGGTGGTGCGATCCTCTAGGGAATTGTGTGCATACTCGGTGAGAGGGTGGCGGCAACGATGCTTGACCATAGTACCATGGGTGGCACGGCGATCGCAACGTATGTGCATCGTGCCATCTTTTTGTGGGGCGAAGAGTGTGAGATTTTCACGGGGACTAAAGCTCACCTAGATGAAGCCTATTAGGATGATACATCCTAGTACCAGGTGGGCGGTGCAGGCTGCATGGTGGCGGCTTGGCTGGGCAGGCAAACGGGACTAATGTGCGTGGCCACGACATTGTGGGCCAAGCAAGCAGCACGAGCATACTCGATGATGGCTAGGTGAGCCACACAAGTGGGGGGGGGATGCATGATGATGGTTCAGTGGGCCTTGCGAGCGTCACAAGCTTGCGCAATGACAGTTTGACAAACTGAGTGAGTGAGCTTGCGCGGCAACGACTTTCTGGGCCGTGTGAGAAACGCCAATATGCACGGTGGTGGCTCGATAAACCGCTCGAGAGGCGCAGGCGTGCATGGCGGCAGCTCTGCAAACCAGGAAAGTGGGGTGAGCGTGCGCAATGAGAGCAACATAGGCTTGCGTGGAGGCAACTCCGTGGGCCGAGCGAGTGTTGGGGAGGGGGGGTGGGGGGGCGTGTGGAACTGCCAGCCAGGCTGGTGGCTTGGTCGGTTAGCTGTAATGGCTGGTCATCAATATTGCAACCTAAATCTCAGGCGAACAAGGGGTCACGAGTGACCACTAACCCAAGTGGATCCGTCGAAACCTTGTTGTTCGTCAGCTTCATGGTATAAGGGCACCATGTAGCCTTGTGTGACAGGAGCTCCTTCACAGAATTCTTCCTGTGAAGTCGGCCACTTGGAGTATCGGCCTTTTCCTTGTCACTAACACTCAAAGCTCCAACTAACTGTGGGGTGCTACGGGTCGATTGTGCTTGTTCATGGCATGAACAGGTCGCCCCATATGATCTGTTCGACCTAGTGGCACCCTTGTTCTCGTGTGAAGACTGCGTGATATCTGGGGGACGCAGCAAAGTGCCTCCTACAGGTATTGAGGGATGGGGTTGAAAGAGATGCCTATTGTAGTCTATGTCTATGGGTGATGAGCCTTCTCGTCGCAGGCAGATCGAATAGCGTTCATGGTCATCTCAACGTCGAGGTTGACCATCGTAAGGCATGCAAATTTTGGGGATCACACGTGGTAGATGATTAGGAACCTGATCAGGTTCCTCGTATCATTGGCAAAACGTAGTCATCCCGGCATGTTGGTGGGTCAACCCTGAACCCATGGTCATAATCGCCTCGAGGGTTTAGTTGCTCCTATTAAGGGGCATCCTAAAGAACCCGTGTGGGGTAGCAATCAGGGCATTGGTATCTTTGCACCTTGTCCTGCCATCGATCGTCCTCCAAGTAGAAGTCTTCATCTTACGTGCTCTACGGTTGCCCCATTGGTCATGCAACCCGAGGTAGGTCATGGGCACTAGCACGACGGCGAGTTCTGGTTGTACCATGGGTTTACCAATAACTGCTCTACGCATTCAATGATGGATGCCAGGAGGTGAAGATGAACCTCTCGCTCCTCAATCAGATCCTCTTGCGGTTGAAGAGAAGGGTGTAGCCTTCTTTGGGAGCGTCCAGCTCCAGGGCTTCATGCAATGGGAGCCCAGTGTGCGAGCTCGCTCAAGGATTCTTCTCATGTGGGGGATGACTCGTCATCTCCCTCTTCTCATTGTCACCGAGTGACGAGGCTCCTAGTGAGTGCAAGGAGCTATGTTGTGATGGTGCTCGTCCTCGGCGCGCATGGGTGTCCACGTGGATCGGACAATCTGGTGGCATCCCTATCAGTAGGTGCAGTTCGTCTGGGTTCTGAAGGTGGTGGTGATGCAACATCTTTGGGTGTTGGAGGACAGTGCCTCGACAGGTGCCTAGGGCTGTCTGTTAGTCCGCAACAAGTCAACTCGTCATGAGGAGGCTGAACCTCCAGGTTGCCTCCTTCTACTAGTCACATCTCCATGGCCATAACTAGTTCCTTGGGGTTCCTAGATGTGTTTTTGAAGTGGATAAATACATATGAAATGATGTGAAGGAACAGAAGCGAGTTGTGAGTGACCGTAGCCTGGCTTTAATACCAAAATGGTGCCGGACATCATCAAAGATGTCATCCTACAAGTAATAACTTACAAAGATATAATTATGTGATGCGATGTCCTATGTGAGAGTACGCGCAGTCCCTGACTTGTGGGGTTTCGCCAAGCTCCAAGCTCCGGGTGACAGACCAGTGAGGATCTCGATGACCTCTTGACCCTCGTCGGAGCAATGATGGCGACTAAGACATCAAACGGACTAGGTCCATTAGCGCTCACACGTAATGGATGGGCTTGGCATGTACCTAAGAAATTACTCGACTAAATCTCTCTTGGTAGTTTATCCTTTCACCTATTTTAACCTGATCGTGGTAAAGTGCAGTCAAAAAGTATACGATAGAAGATAAATTAATTTGGTGAGCTAGGGGAGCAAGGTGCTGCTATGATGGTGTCGTCCCAAAGTCAAAAATACTCATTGGTTCAGTAGTCAGGCGAGTGTATTCATTGAACTGTGCTTGAGATGGGCACTATGTCGATCAACTGGCAGTGGGGTTGCGACTCAAGAGACGTGACGCTGGAGAAGAGAGAAGTGGTGGGGATGCAAGCGCAACGGCAACAACGCAAGGCACGATGGTAATGACGCGAGGCATGGCAGTGTGCAATGTAGCAACAATATGGGGATGGTAATGGGTCCCTTGAAAGAGGTCCAACAAGGGGAGCCCACTAGACCTAGGGGCCCCTTAAAAAGCCAAAAAAAAAGGAAAAACCAGAAACAAAAATAGAAAAATGGGGTTGAAAGGCAGGGTTGTGCGGGTGGATATGGTCCGAAACATATTAAATCTTACGAGCATGGGTGTGTCTACGCTTTCAACCTTGGCCTGATTGTACGGTTGGGCTCAAACCGGCGGTTGTTGATGATGATGGTGTGGGCTATGATGACGTCTTTGATGGAGTGGCACTGCCCCCTCCATAAGCCAATGTAGAAGGTGTTAAGGTGGTCATGGACACTCCCAGATAGGGGTTTGACAGTATCTGAGTTCAAACATAGGTTGTTGAATGTTGTGCTATTATCTGATATCTATATCTGCTAACATCTCTCAATGTGAGTGTTGAAGAGAATAGTATGGCCAATGATAAACCCTAATAGGGATCCGACAAAAGACAATCTGGGATAAATGTTGTTATAACACACAAATCTGATATATGTATCCACTAGTGTCCCATTATGTGAATGTTGTAGATATAAGACGATCAAGGACAAATAATAAGAGGGTTCTAGCAAACGCCAATATCAGAGAATGGCTGAAATATTACTCATATTTGATATTCATATTTGATATTCATATTCCCAAGCATCTCACAATGTGAGTTTCTAAATAGTATAAAGTTGTCAAGGACAAATCCTGTTGCAGATTCTCTAAGAGCATAAATCACATATATGTTTCTGCAATGCTAATATCCTATATTCAAGGAGGCAAATTACATTATTTTTTAGTGTTGTTGTAATTTTCTTTTTTCCAAAATCAAATAAATATGATAATAATATAAAACACGCTCAGATGTATAGCTAAAGGTCATCTCCACAGGGACTAGCCTATATAATTGAATCTAATAATTGAGTTATTAGGGATAATGATTATTGTAAGTGATAAGAAAAAAAAGAACAAGACAGAGAAAATATGAGGGATTATTTTTTAGGTCTGTATAGATCTTAAATATATAAATGTAGTAAGGAAAGTAGGATATTAAGATGAACTAATAGAAATTTAGTTAAGGATGATATTGGTGTAGTAATGGAACAAGTACAGAATATTAATAAAGTAGAGAAGAATAGTAAAATATTACAAATAGAAGCTGTGAAACTAATTAATTATTATTAAGTGACATAAAAATATGTGTTCAGTTATAAGGATAATGGTATTAATATTTTAGTTAGATAAAGAATAAGTGATCAGTTATTAGTTAATAGAGGTATGTAGTTTAGTAAAAGGTACGGAGTAGAAATAAGAGAGAGAAAATATGTATTGTAACGATGAGGGAAAGAGAGAATTATAATTTGAATGAGAGGTTGGAGTAAATGATATGTTTGCTAAATTGAGTATAGACAATAGGTGTAATTTTGGAGATTATTTAATTAATAAGATAACTAATTCGATGGGAAAAGGAATAGGTTTTTGTTTCAATGTAAAGAAGCATAAGTGAAAATGTAGTAATGATAGAAAAGAAAGGGGTTAGTATGAAGCAAAAAAGGCTAAAAATAATATCAATAATGAATCTATATTACTACTAAGTTCATTATAATAGCAGAATATGTCTTATAGAAGATCTCATTACTAATAGTTATATATATGTTCCTATATGTGTTTTTAATGGCTTAAAATTGAGATGAAAAGCCGTAGTTCTGTGAACACCTTTGTGGTGTTCAACAGCATACCTCAGAGAAGTCAGAATAGGAACAAGTGATATGTAAATGTATGTAAATATCTATTAGTTTTTATAAGGTTGAATGAATAGGAACTTCGTGAAGTTGATTAATATCTTAAAATGCACTATAGGTACTCAAAGAAATGTCAAAACATAATCATGATGCCAAATTTTTATGGAATCATGCTCAATGAATGATTAACATTAAATTTGTAGTATTGTACTGCTTACTATCAAACAGATCAAGCAAGGGAAATATCAGCACCGCCCTGATTCCATTGGCAAGAGTGGTGGCTCTGATTGCCGGCGCCGAACTTTGGTGTGCAGCATCCCTCACTTTTCGCCTCTGTACTGGTGCTGATCGGAGCTTCCCTAGGTCTTCCTGAAGCCTTCCTAAGCCGTCTGCACTCCACAGAACTGTCATGTTGCCGCCGTGCCCTTTGAAACTCGAGAGGGACCTCCATCATTGTCGTTTCATTTCCTGCGATGAGGATGAGAGATAAGCCTTCAAAATATCCCTTTTAAGGGGTTGAGGGATGTTTTCTCGAATCCTCAAGGGGTTAGGCTTGAACCAATGGCCGTCTCGGGGCCATTGGATCAATCTATGGTCCCCTCATCAGCAGTCTCCACTGGCCAGCTGACAAGGATGGCGTCTGGGTTGCGGAGAACAATAGTATTGCCCCCAACCATTCGATCGTCCATCAAAAAGGTTCAACTGATGTGATTCGATTGCAGACGTGGACCCATTCTCATTATGCGTACTCCCTCTACCCACATCATCTGCCGCGTCATCCTTCTTTGTGGTTTGCCCATTCGTGTGGCCCCTCGTCAATATCAGTGCCATGCAACCGATCATAAATCTACAAAAGTTGGAAATATATTTAAAATTTGTGTATATTAAATCTCACTTTCTGACCTTCTTTAAGAAGACTGGATGGTCAAGATTATATCAAAATCTAAAGAGAGCCCATTATGAATTGGGCTTCAGGCCAAGGCAGCTTGAGGCCACTTCAATATTTCCTGTATTGTTTTAAAGAGTGCGTCCAGTTGGGCCGTGATCAATCTTATCCTTATCGGCCCGGCATACTGGAGATCTGAAAGAGATAGTTAATACCCATCTCATGTCGAACATATATAGGAAAAGTTATTGTATAAATTTTTGCACAATAAAATGGATTAAAAATAAAAGACTTCCCATTATTGCACGTGTACACTCTCTGACTTATGCTAGCATGTTGTTGTTCATTCATGCGGGCTGTGTGCTAGTTATTGGGCCATGGACGACGGTGCACACTGGCTGTTAGCCTGCCTGAGCACTCAACACTCATTGGTTGGCGGTTTGCTTGAGTGCTGCTGGCTCTCCCCTTTCAACTAATCAATTATTTATTTATTTATGTATTTTTCTATATTGAGATGTTGATTTCAAAATATTTCCTTAGTGGGATAAAGAAAATGGCCTTAAAAGACAAGATAGAATTTTAATAATGATAAATGGTCATATTGAATATTTTTTAGAATTAATGCACGTAGCACAAACTTATGGTAAAAGAAAGATAAAATTAATAAAATGATGCATCAACTAACTCTAAAATATGTTCATTTTTACTACTAAAAATCCCTTTATTAGATATCGCCAACCGCTAGCATCTAATAATGTGGAGATTGGGGCGAAGAAGGTGCTCAAGGAGAAATCCTATTGGGTACTTGACAAGAGCCGAAATCACATATATGTTGGTGCAACACAAATATCTGATATCGGCATTCACTAGCATCTAACAATGTGGATTCTGAATAGAAGAAGGTGGTCAAAAACAAATCCAATTAGGGATATGGAAGAATCCCATTAAAGATATAGGTTGCTATATCTCTGATAACTGAAATCGCTAGGGTCTAGCAATGTGGATGAAGATGAAACTATGGTGGTCCATGACATATCCTAACAGGGATCCAACAATAGCTGAAATTAGATATAGGTTCCTATAGCACTGATATCTGATATTGGCATCTTATTGTGTCTAGCAATGTGGCAATCCGAAGATAAGAAAATGGTCAAGGACAAACCCAAACCTAGATCCCATAACAGAGAAGGTCATGAAAGGTAGACGTTAGCCGTCATCCTTCATCTCACACTTTAGGGCGACGGCAACATGATGAATGGCGTGATGGTGAGGTGACAAAATTAGGGGCCCGTGACAATGACAATGACACAACAATGACGAGGGGCCGCAGATGAGTGACATGACGGGATGAACATCATGGATGACAGTGATGTAGTGTGCTAGCCCACAACATCGGAGACATCTTCAGAGCCGCCATCATCGTCATTGACAGGCCCTCTGGTCCGCGTCCAGCCCCATCGACACACCAAGTCAAAGGTGAAAGCACCCGGATTTAAATATCCCCGGCAAAAGCATGTCCCCGCATTCAATGTTTTGATTTTTGTCAGCATGTATTCGTCGTTTTCATCATTTTACCATTGATGTTGGATGTCACCAATAACGTCATCCGACGGATAATTCCCTAAGGGGAATGAAACTATGTGATGCAATGAAACTACGAATAATTCCCCAAGGGGAATAAAATCTAGGCAGATGTGCATGTAGGCCTCGACTCGTGGGGATTCACCGAGTTCCGAGCTCTAGGGTAAGGCAATTGGTGACGATAATGGTGACCTTTTGACCCTTGTCAGGGCAACAATGGTGACCACAGTGCATAGTTCTGGATCATCCCAAACCTGGACAAAGGACGGGACACGACGAATTTTGTCCCGTCCTCCCGGGATAAATTTTCGTCCGAAAACTCATCCTAGATGAAAATTACCCATTTTATATTTTGAATATATTAATATGGATCTCTTCAAGTTTTTTGGGAATTAATGAGGAGATAGAATGCAAATGGACATAACTACAATTATTTTTGAGTGGTGTCCATTTGCACATACACGTAAAAATACATGGACTTTGATGCAAATTGTCATTCTGAGGCCACGTGGCAACATTTCAACCGTCGGATGTGAATCTGGAAGTTTTTCGTCCAGATTCGTCCATCCATCGACCAAGATCTCTGGACTGACAGTTTTTTCATCCCACAAGATGAAAACCATCCCATTTCGTGGTCGTTGGGGTGAATTTTTGTCCCAAAATTTGTCCACATCCTGGGATGGGATGATTTTTTCATCCCAAGACAAAAAAATTGTCCCGTCAGCATCCTTGCACTATACTACAGTGTCAAATGGAGTAATATCTATTGAGGCTCGCACTTAACATATGGTCTCGATCATACCTACGAATTCACTCGTGATGTAGTTTTCTCGATATAACGTTCACCTATACTAACCCAAGTGCAGTGGAGCGCAGCCAATAATATACTAAAAGATGTAACATAACTGACAAGCAAGGAGAACAACGTACCTCGTCTGTGGCAGCATTCTTTCATCGGTGTCTTTGTCGGTGCAAGCGTCACTTGATAGGCAGCGGTGATGTGTTACAAGAGTGGTGATGCTGAAGATAGACAAGGACGAGGAAGGGATGTCTCACAAGAAACACAAGTAGTTTGGTCACACTGATTTAAGTAGGATAGTGACGCTGGCACGAAGGCAGCATAGTGCTTGACGGCGACAAGGTGCTCCACTTGCATAAGCAGAAACCGCAACTGAACAGCTCAACTGGCAACGAGCAGTATCCGGCTTCGCAAGAGAAGGCTTGACGGAGTAGAGTCCTGTCGGTTCGAGACGAGTGGCCAGGGTGTGATAACCCCCGGTGTCTGGTGGTTTCAGGCGAGATTGAGAGGGCCAACATGGCTGCATTGCAGTGCAACACATGTTGTTCTACAACGTCCAACAGAAGGCGGTGTCACAAGTGCATGAGACAATCATGGAGCAGCCAGATCGTAAGAAGATTCTTCGATGGCATACAATGAATGCAGACCGCAACCATGCACGGGCGTTGCAAAAGGGATTCACGCACATGCGTAGACCCGCCAAGAGATATGTCGCATTGTCCCCGTTTGAAGCTCGTTGCCACGGCACCTTTAAGGTTCAGAAACTCATGGTTTGACCGCAAGGTGAAGGCGCACCTAAGAACTCATTTCGGCAACGGTCATCACAGGTTACACTGCATGCTGATTCGGCGTGGTGGAGTTTCATCTGTGTGAGGATAATACATCGCAGGCCTTGGTAGATAGCATGGTGAGTATCGGCAGGACCTGTGAGCGTGCGGGCTTCACAGCGGCTCCTACGGCCTCCGAAGGATGCAATCAGGAGGAAAAAAAAAGAAAAGAACAAGGGGGGGGGCGCAGTGAGACTCTCCCCTATTTTTCTACTTCTTCCTTCTCCTCTCTCCCTCTTCCTCTTCTCCTTCCTCCTGCTCCTCTCTTCTTCTTCTTGGTGAGATCTAGGTTTCGCGTAACTTCCACGTAGAAACAACCAGATCTGGAACTGTTTGACGCCCATCATGGCCTTATATAGGGCCATGATGGCCCCTTACAAGAGGCTCCATTATGGGGCCTTTATGATATGGGGCCCCATTTTAATACAAAAACAAAGAAAAATAAAACACTTAACATATGAAGATGAACAAAACAATACGATAATGGCACGATATACACACAGGATAAAACGATGAAGGCTAGATGAAATAAAGTCGCGATAAAGATACGGACGTGCTTTCACCCAGGGTATTTGAACCTGGGTGCCTTTACTTGCGCCTTGATGTGATTGTCATTTTGGATGTGAATCATAGGGTTGTCGATGATGACGATAGTAATTCTGAAGACGTATCTGGTGGAGCGAGCTGGCGTTCTCCATCAACCATGCTCGTGCGCATGTCCTCTTTGTGTTCGTGTCCATCATGTGTCATGTTGTGTTTTTATGTTGTCGTGTTTCATGTTGTCATGTTATCATGTCTTGTCTTTTATTTCATGTCTATGTTGTTTTGTAAGGGACATAGCACTCTTCAAAAGGGCCATCGTGCCTCTTTATAAGGCGGCACGATGGTGCCCTAGCCGCATAGATCAGGAATTTATCGTTTAAAAAGTTTTGTTCATTTATTGGCCTCGTGAAGGAAGAAGAGGAAGAAGGAAAGAAAGAGGAGAAGAGAGGGAGGAGGACAATGGTGATTGCACTTTTAGACTCATGCAATAAAATTTATAAATACCCCTTAATCACTAAATACAGTGTATAGAGCAAGCAAGGGTCGAACCACAAGGAGGCAACAAGCAAGAAATTTTATCCAATTTTTAATAAATTAATTCAAGAATGAATTAATTTTGCAATTAATAAACCTTAATTATACTTAATAATGTTTTTAATTAATCAAGATTAAGTAAAAACTTAATTTTGTTCCTAAATATTTTCGGTCAAAAAGCTCAAGATAGGAAAACTTTAATTATAAGATCAGATTAATTCAAATTATTAAATTCCCAATTATTATAACAATGTAAACAAATCTTATGAATTAAAATTGGGAATTTAATAATCAAGAAATGGGTTTTGAAATTGGACTTCAAGATGGACAATTTTTTGGATGAAATTTTATATTTAGGTTTTTTATATTGAATTAAATTTCCAAACAATCAATTTTGAAATCTAGAGAGAGAAATAAACGAATTAACCTAGAGAGAGAAAGTGAAGAATTTGAGGAAAAGGTGAAATCTGACCCTAATTTAAAAAGCTAAAAATGCAGAATTTTCCAAATCTATTTAAAACTAAAGATTAAAAATCAGATCTCGAATCAGACTCAAATTGCAATGCTAATTTTATTCAAAACCACTGCTAGGGCATGTACATTTCTCCCATGCCAAGGCGTTTTAGAATCTCTCAAGAAGAAGTTAAAAATACAAATCAGAAACTAACAACATTGAATGCAGAATCAATATCTGTCGACTTCCAAAGCAACTCCTGTGTCCTTCTTGGCCAAATCCTTGGGGAGAGCTTCAAAAAGTGAATTTTGCCTTTTTCCGGAGCTCTATTTAAATACCCAACCATATGGATGGTACAGCATTAAAAGACAAACATGACCTCAAAATTTCAGCTCAATCGGACATCTAGATCTCAAGATATCATAGATATAGTGACGTTTAATCAAGGCCGTTGGATCGTTTCTTTATTTAAATAAAACGGATTTTTCTTATTGGCTGGCGCCTCTTTTCTTGGTTTTTGCCACCTTGGATCTCGTTCTGACATGTGCTTGAGCGCTTCCACAGGCCCAATCATTGAATAAATGATATTCCATTTAAACAGCTAGCAAAGCGTCGTGTCATCCTCATCAGCTCCCTTTACAAATAAAATAATAATAAAATGGTGAGCTTACCGCGATTTTATAATACACGCGAATCAATTGCCCCGTGCATTTAATGCATGCGGAAAATTGACGCTGTGTATTATAGCGGCCGTCCTTTTTTTTAAAATTCACATGGAATCGATTACTGCGTGTATTTAATGCACGCGACTACTCGATTCCACTTACGAGGAATATATATAAATGCAAAATCGCTTCCCGCGTGCAATTAAAGCACGTGGCTATCGATTCCCCAGTCACTGATTATGCGAAACAAAAGACAAATTTACCTTTTTACTTTTCTTTCTAACAAATGATTGCTCATTATAGCATCGCACATTGCGATGCCATAATGAGCTAATAATGCTCTTCTTATTATTATTAAAAAAAGCGCATCCACTTATTTGCCCAAATTTTGGACGAATGGCATGGATGCCACGTGATATATTTATAAATATATTAAAAATTCTTTTTTTAAAATGCCAAATAAATAATATATGTATTCTTTAAATTTGTAAAATCATTTCTTGGATAATTATTTATCATAAAATTATTAAAAATATAGAAAATTCCATAAAAATAGGAAAACCCTTACTAACCTTTAGCCAAGTATTCTAAGCCCTGCAAAAAATATTTATTCAATGCAAAAAGGGTCAATTACCATGTAGAAAGGTACTGAAAATTCAAAATAATAATAAAATCAAGGTGTAAGTTATTTATCTTTATTTACATATGATAACATGCAAATATGGCCATGAAAACTCATAAATGTAATGTAATATTCATCAATTAAACATGTTAAGTTGCAAGTTATCAAACGGGGAAGGGAGATGGAGGAAAAAAAGAACCCGCCCTCACCTTTTATCCGTGTCTTCTGACCGTCGCGACCGTCAAATCATTGACCGGCTTCTGTAGCTGCATGATAACACCCTAATTTATGTCTTTATTTCATGTTATTAGCACAATTTTATGCATTTAAAGAGCCTAAAATGGGGTTATTATCATATATTTACATGAAAATAGTGTTTTCAAGTGATTTTTGATTTTTCCCTAATTTTCTGTTAATTTTATGAATTTTAAAGGATTTATTGAAGCTCGAAATAACTATTTTTGAATGAAAACGGCACATTTAATATTTAATTTCGACATTTATCAGCATGGGGATGAATGAGTGAATTTTCTAGAATTTTCTAGAATTTTTTACGAATTTTTAGGATTTTTCAGAGATTTATTTGAAGAGGAAATGTATTTATTCTAAGGAAAAAAAGGTATATTTATAAGAAAAAAAAGTATTTATATAATTTTCAAACTTTGAAGGGCCTTTCTGCAACGTTTCGTTGCAAAAAGACCCTGAAAACAGCTCTCGGTCGCCACTACAGGCGTAAAGATCTAATTTAAAATCTTACAGGGTTCTATTGCAAATACTTTATTTATTGTTTTAATGTTTTAGAAGAAAAGTGGAGGAGAGAGAATGCGAGAAGGACAGATACACAAATACTTTAGGGCGGCGTTCACTTGCAATTTTTCATTTTATAAAGGGCTTTGTCGGGAAAAAGAGCAAGGAATCTCTCGCGTGTCGACGTGGCACTTTCATGGCCGTCGAATGAGAATCCGATGGGGCGTGAAGAGGGAGAAGCTCCGGGAGGTAAGTTCACCGTCCGTGCGACGTATGCGACGCACACGCACAGGCGGTGACGTGGCGCGTGCGGATTCATCCGTGCGGTTTAAAAACCATGCGCCACGTGCAAGCTTAATGTATACAAATAGTTTTCTTACCTTTCTATTTCTATTTTTTCTTTTTTCGCCAGGGGGTACGTGGCGCAGCGAGGAAACACCCGCCTGAAGAAATTGAAACGGCGCCGCCAGTGAAATGGCGACACCTCAGCGTGTGGTTAGGAAAAATAAATAAATTAATAAATGAATTAATCCAATGGCTCACATTGGTTTAAATTCATTAATTCATAACTTTTGATCTACAAGTCCGATTGCGATGATTTTTTTATGGATTTGCTCGTATTGATCCCCTCTTTCTATCTGTATGGTTGGATTCATTGAGATCAAGCCAGTATTGATAGATATTAATTAATTACTAATTAGGGGTAAAATGGTAATCTATTCCATTTTACCTAGGTATAAAAGCCGAATTTTGAGAGGAGGGGATCATTCTTGATGGTTCTCTATCACAGCTGCAAGACAGAGAGGAGCCCCAGCCGGGATCAACTTGTTTGGTACTTTTCCCTTTCATTGTATTTGGATTTTTGTGCATTTTGAATGAAATTAGTTCAATTTCTAATCTGAACTTCTAAATCGCTTGGCTTGAGCGGCATGTACAAGCCCTGATTAGGATTGACACGAGAATTTGAGGGATTTAACTAGGCATTCAACTGCATTCCCAAAGAAAAACTCTAAAAATTAGATTTAATTCTTAGGAGATTAAATTAGCCACACTTCATTTCTGAATTATCAAACTTGCAAAAACCAACCAAACTCAAATAAAAATTCCTTCCAACCTCTCTAGTTGAACTCTTTGACCATTTTATTTGGGTCAAAGAAGCCAATTTAGAGCTCCCCATTTCTTCTATTCATCTCATCTCTTCTACCCCCCCTTTTTTCTAAACTTCTCATTTAATTAGGGTGATTTGATCTTCATTCAAGATCAAATTGACTTTAATTAGTGTCAAATTATTCAAGTTGATCATCAATTGAATTAACTTACTAGCTTCCCTTGGACGATACTCGCACTTATCACTATACATCTTAAGTAGAGTTTTTTTAAAAATTTTATTGCATAAGCCAAAATTCACAACGACAAAGGGCTAAAAACTCATAATTTCTACCCCTATTTTTGGCTTACACTGCGCACCGCCGCCCGCCGGCCCGTGCACCACCTGCAGGCGCCCCACCAAGTGCTGAGCGTAGCTCATCGACACCAATCGTAGCACGGGGAACAACCAACCATCGGCGATGCGCCGTTCCACCACTACTAATGCACCTATCAAGCCATTGTCGTTCACTCACATCGCGCCGCTGCCGCCATGATCCTTGTTGCTGCTGTTGCTGCCTGTGTGCCTTGCATTGGTTGGTAGCGTGCCACTCGCATACATTCCCTACCGTGCCCAAGCTCATCTAGTTGATTGTTCGCCACCTGTTCGGTTGCACGCCAACTGATAAGCCTAAAGTTGATGTATAAATAAGTCGTTGTTTTGAGCTTTTAGACTTGTGCAATAAAATTTTTAATAACCCTTAATCACTAAATAATATCTATAGAGCAAGAAAGGGGTCGAACTACATGGAGACACTAAGCAATAATTTTTATCCAAGTTCAATCAATTAATTCAAGAATGAATTAATTTGGTATTTAATATACCTTAATTAAGTTTAAAATTGATCAAAATTAAGTAGAAAATTAGTTTTGATTTTTATTATTTTTGGTCAACACATTTGGTAGGATAATTATGATTATAATTTCAAATCAAATTGGATTACCAATTGCCAAATCAAAATAATTTTATAAGTCAATTTTATATATTTAAAATTGGGAATTAAAAAGCACAAAATGGGGTTTTAAAATTGGACTTGAAGATGGACGATTTTTTAATGAAATTTTAGATATAGGTATTTTAGATGTTTAATTGAATTTCTAAACAATCAATTTTAAAATCTATAGAGAGAAAGTAGGAGATCTAACCTAGAGAGAGAAAGTAGAAGAATTTGGGGAAAGGTGAGATTCGACCCTAATCTGAAAATCTAAAAATGCAGATATGTTCCGAATCAATGTAGAACTAAAGATTAAAAATTAGATCTCTAGTCAAAATCAAAATACAATGCTAATTTTATTTCAAAACAACTTCAAGGGCATGTGCATTTCCCCCATGCCTTGGCATTTAAGAGTCGTTCAAGAAGAAGTTCAAAAATCAAATTAGAAATTTACAATTCTCAATGATGAACCAAGATCTGTCGACTTCCAAAGAAAACCTTGTATCCTTCCTGGCCAAATCTTTGGGGAGAGCTTCAAAAAGATCCAAATGTCTGGATTGAAGAGGGGGAAAAGACAAACATGTCCTCAAAATTTCAGCTCAATTGGACAGCTAGATCTCAAGATATCACAGATTTATTGGCGTTTAAACATGGCCGTTGGATCGTTTAATAATTTAAGAAAAATGGATTTTTCTTATTGGCTGACGGCTCTTTTTCCTTGTTTTCGCCGCCTTGGATATCGTTCTGACATGTGTTTAAGTGCTTCCGCAGGCCCAATCACAGGAAAAATGATTCTCCATTTTAATGATTAATAAGATGCCACGTCGCCCTCATTAGTACCCTTTTTTAATACAAAATAAAAGCGGTAAGCTTAC
This sequence comes from Wolffia australiana, assembly GCF_029677425.1. Lineage (NCBI taxonomy): Eukaryota > Viridiplantae > Streptophyta > Magnoliopsida > Alismatales > Araceae > Wolffia > Wolffia australiana. Next base: position 10,950,393 of record NC_135844.1, read on the forward strand.
CACAATTTTTTTAGTACACGCGTTGTCAAATTCTGTGTGCATTTAATGCACGCGGTGAATCGATTGTGCATGTATTAAATAAAAATAAAATTATTTTATTAAATGCGCGCGGCAAACCGATTCCATGTGCATTGATTTTTCGTGTATCATAAAGGCATGACAAAGCGAATGAAACAAAAGAACAAAATATACCTTTTTCTCCCGCCTTCTGCGCCACGTAGTTCCATGTGATCTAATGATTTGCTCATTTATATAAATCGCGATTTGTGATGCCATAATGAGCCCATAATGCTCCCTCTCTCTCATTATTATTAAAAAATGCATCCACTTATTCACCCTCATTTAGGCAAATGTCATGGATACCACATGATACATATATAAATATATTATGAAAATTATTTATAAAATGCCAAAAAAATAAAATATGTATTCTTTAAATTCAAAAAATCATTTTTTGGCTAACTCTTGGTCAGAAAATTATATAAAAATGGAAAATTTCCAAAAAATTAGTAAAACCCTTACCAACATTTAGGCAAGTATTCTAAGCCCTGTAAAAAATATTTATTCAATGCAAAGAGGTCAAATACCATGTAAAAAATACTAAAAAGTTAGAAACAATAATAAAATCAAAGTGTTAGTTATTTATCTCCATTTATATATGATAATATGCAAATGTGGCCATTAAAACACATAAATGTAATGTAATATTCATCAATTAAACATCATAATTTGCAAGTTATCGCCAACCTTCACATGCCAAAATTTGTTTCATTGCGAAGCTGGATACTCTGGATAGCCTTAGCTAATCACCAGGACTAGAATATCCAACAATATGATGTGAAGAATGATTTCCTTCAAGCTGAACTAGAAGAATAAAAAGTTTGGATGCCCATGCCTCTCAAATATATACATGCCCATAGGCTGGTGTGGTTGGTAAATAGAAAAAGGCCCCTAATGGTCTAAAGTAATCTCAATGGATGTGGTTTATCAGGCTTACTAAGACTATGTAGTAAATTGTTCCGTCAGGTTATCGCACCGCCTCGCTACCCACCTGCTGCTGCATTGACTCGCGCTCAGGCATTGTGCCCGAACTCAGCCAATTGCTCGAGCCACCTCATCGTTATCCTCTCTCATCCTTGCCTTCGCCTCTCTCCCATGTCACTCTCCAGTGCAGTGCCTCCATCGCATGTCGAGCTATGATGTGCTCGTCTCCCACACGCCTCCGCTAGACCTACCACACTGGCCTCTACATCGACAAACATTTGACGATGTACGACACCACCGACAAGGTATGTCGCTCCCCTTGCTCGCCAGTTATATTATCACTTTTAGTATAATTTTGACGTGCTCGGGTTATATTAGGTGAGAGGTTAAACATCTAGAACTACACAGAGTGAAATCACAAGTATGGATCGAGCTTGTTTGTTATGTGCGAGCGTCAACGAAATTATTCTGTTTGACGTCGTAGTCACCGTCGTCGCTCTGATGAGGATCAGAAGGTCACCGTCACCGTCACTGGTCACCCGCCCTGGATCTCAGAGCTCGGCGAAACCCGACAAGTTGGGACCTGTAGGTACTCCCCATCGAGGACACCGCATCACGTAGTTACTTCCCTTAGGCATCATCTTGATATCAGAGCCTTGTATTGGTACCCAAGGAACGACGTGCGTGATGACGTCCAGCATCAGACAGCCATGACCGTTTTTATGACCTTTAAAAATGGCAAAAAAAGCTTTAAAATCATTATATTTTAGCTTTCCGACAGTCCAGATTTCACCACGTGGCGTCGCTAACTCAATTTCTTGGCTTTTTGCAGAAAACTCCCCACATTAAGTTGTGTGCGCAAAAGGACGTCGTCCAAAAATAATTGGAGATATGCTCCTTTGATTCTCTCACCTCCATATAAACAGTATTCCTGCCTGAAACAGGGTTGTTTTTCTAGTCACATATGGCGGCGTTGACGTAAAAGTGACAGATTTTTCTAAAATCCTTGGACGTGTGATGGAGCGATGACATGACAAATCCTTCATCATGTCACCATCCTTCACAGGTCGTCATCTGTCCTGTCACGTCTTGGGCGTCACTAATGATTATTCAACCGATATCCGTCCGATATCCTTTATTGGACAATCGATATCCAGTATCCGGAAAAAAACTGGGATGGTGTCTGATATCGGTCGATATCTGTCCTTTAGGCCTAAACGGATATCGAAAACAGATATCGGTGGGGCAAGGACAAAATGGAAATTAGATACCGGATATCGGATATCGATATCCGGATATCGGAACCAGTATCCAGATATTGGTATCCAGTATCGACATTATAAATTGATATTTATCATCACATATGATGGTTTGAGTACATCATCGCAGTACACTTTTGATGTATTTTCCACCTCGACTAACATATATACGACTAAATCTTTTTGTTTTCTTCCATATGGGATAACAAGATTCGGAGTTTAAGATCAAACTCCGAATCCTGTTATTCCATGAGGAAGAAATTAAAAGTCTTGCACTATATGTATTTACTGAGGTAGAATACATATTAAATCATATATTACTATTTTTAACCAAACAGTAACTATATTTTAAGGCTGTTATATATGTAATATATTTAGTATATTAGTTCCTCGTCCAATAAATACAGCTAAAAATTTTCTTCCATATGGGAGAAAAGGATTTGGTTTTTGCTGTTAAACTCAAAATCCTGTTATCCCATATAGCAAAAAAAAAGATTTAGCTTTATATATTAAAAGGGCCACTTTATAAATCAAATAGCTCTCCGAATGCCCCATGCACACATTGATCCATTTGAACGGCTGCATAGTGATGTATTAAATATATTTTTATATAACCTCTCTAAGTTGAATATCGAAATCTGATATCCACATCTGATATGCGATATCACCATCCTCCTCTAGAGATGGAGGCAGATGACGATATCGAAACAGATACCGATATCGGATACCGTAACTGTAGCAACCGATTTCCGATTTCCGGATTTTGGAAAAAATGGATAGTTAAAATTTGATTTTCGGTATCCAGTACAGCATCCGTCCCACTACCGCGGATACTGGTATCGGGACGGGTGAACCCTAGACGTCACACGTGCTGTTCCCTTATTCCACTCCGTCATCCGTCATCCGTCATCCGTCATCCGTCATCCGTCATCCGTCATCCGTCATCCGTCATCCGTCCAGAAGCCTGAAACATTATATAAACCGGCCATTATCTATCAACGGCATTAGAGCTCGAGCTTCCGGCTATGGCGATGGCGGGGGGAGCGCTGCGTCTTCAGAGGGGCGTTCTCAGCCCGCGGTGCTGCGAAGACACTCTCGGAAGGCCCCGCCCTCGCAGGCCCGTCAGCGACGCTTCTGCCATGCTCAATCTCTTCCCCGAGATGAGGCCCATTGTTGGCCCTCCCGTCCCTCGGCCTCGCCGGATCATCCTCGTCCGCCATGGCCAGAGCCAAGGAAACCTCGACGAGAGCATGTACACGCGCGTTCCTGACCCTAGGATCGGGATCACGCCCAAGGGGTGGGAGGATGCGGAGCTCTGTGGCCGTCGGATCCGCGACCTGATCCTCAGCGATGGCGCCGACGACTGGAAGGTTTACTTCTATGTTTCGCCATACAAGCGCACTCTCGAGACGCTTCGTGGGATCGGCAGGGCTTTTGAGGACGAGAGAATCGCTGGGGTCAGGGAGGAGCCGCGACTGCGCGAGCAGGATTTTGGTAATTGATTGTGTGGAACCCATATTTCTTCTCGAAATTGGTTTTTTCTTTTTTTTGTAACACGCTTTGATTTCGCCGTAAGATCAAGATGCCGTCGTTGTCTCCCAGTTATTTAGGGATTCTTCGCGGGGAAGATTTCTGGAAACTATGTCTTCTATCGTACAATGTCTTTAAATGAAAAATGATTTCGATCAAAATTTGTGTATACCATTTCATCAACTTTGATCATCTCTGACCCAAATGGAACCTTTTACTGCTGTCTCCATGTTATTTTTGGAGTTCTTCCATGGGGAGATCTCTATAATTGAATTTCAGGAAAGTCTGACTTCTTCGTTGGCCCATCGTCTTAAAATGAAACAACATTTCGGCAAAAATTTATTTGTACCATAGCATCATCTTTGGTCATCTCTTTCTTCATCGCTGAACCCCTTTATTGCTGCCTCCTGTTTATTTTGGAATTATCCCCTGTGGAGATCTCTACTTTTGAATAATCACCGCCAGTAATGTTGGATTTCAGAGCAGAATTCAATGAATTCGTTTCCTGATACTTTCTATCTGAAGCGATTATCTGCTCCAGGGAACTTCCAGGACAGGGAGAAGATGCGGGCTGAGAAGGCCATTCGGCTTAGATATGGTCGATTTTTCTACAGATTTCCTAATGGCGAATCGGCGGCAGATGTTTATGATAGAATCACAGGTGTTCTTTGACCCCAAAATGTAAATTTATTTGCAAATTTATTCAGTAAATCATAACCGTTTGTTTCAGGGTTTCGGGAGACTCTTCGGGCAGATATAGACATCGGGCGCTTTCAACCACCGAGTGAGAGGACCCCGAACATGAACTTGGTCATTGTCTCCCATGGATTAACTCTCCGGGTGTTTCTGATGAGGTGGTACAAGTGGACTGTTGAGCAATTTGAAGGTCTCAACAATTTTGAAAATGGGGGGATGATGGTGATGCAGACAGGGTCAGGTGGAAGGTGATTCATCTACATATGTGATTATGATCCCCGTCCTATATTTCTCCAATTTGCTTTATTTTTTGCATTGGTCAATCCCTATTGTTTTGAGGTTGACAAAAAGCAACGTTGGTTCTGTTGTCGTCAGTGTCGTGTATTTTGTGACATTTATCAATTAGCTTCGGTGAGGTAAGATCTGTGAAAAATGAATTAGCAGTATTTATAAAATTAGGAAGATCATGATACGCTCTATAAGGAGTTGGTAAAAGAAATCTGTAAATTGACTTACAGACCGCCCTCGCTTATGATCCTCGTCTTGCAAGAACAACAGACGTCACCTCCAAGCTTCTCTCTAGCCACAACCCTGGGCAGAAACCCTAGCCCCAGAATACGCGCTCCAGAAAAGCTCAAAACCTCCATCTCCTTCTCCTTCCCGTCACCTTTATTTATAACCTCCGCTTTCTTTATTTCCTTTCTAAACTATTATTCAAGAAACTGTTAGTTATTTTGCCAGCTCAGCGCCAGCTGGCCCCTATCTTTCTGTCCTCTTCTCTTTCTTCTTTCATACATCCTTACAGGGACCGTATCAGATCACTAATCCGTTTTAGATTGTCTTTATTCATTTTGGTGTATAATTATATGAAAACAAGTTATCGACATTCTTGTTTTTTCTTAAAAAAAAATTGACATTCTTGCTTATTTGCAGCCGAAAGAGAAGATTTCCTGATTGATGTTGACAAAGTGCAATTGGTTATGCAGGTACAGTTTACTAGTTCACCACAGTCACGAGGAACTTAAAGAATTTGGCCTAACTAAAGCCATGCTTGTTGACCAGGAATGGTATGTTTCTAAATAAGTCTTCTCCCTCAAAGGTTTTGCTGAGTCACATGACTTGGAAAATATTAACTTGAATGAGAAATGACGAGAAACTTTTTTCCGTCGTTCTATCCTAATTTATTTTTACTTTATCTTCATCTTTCATTGTTCTTTATTCAGTCTTTTCTCACTACTCCATTGTGAGAATGTGTTTTTCCATTTACTGTATAAACTTTATTTCCTCGATTGTGTTCACTTATTTTGCATCATTTTTATGACAAACCAAGAATTTTCCAGCCATATAGAGCCAGTTTTAGCTAAGTATTTCTAAATTTGTGTACATCCAGGCAGAAATTTGCGAGACCGGGTGAGCTGAACTACGATTGGATGACCTCAGGCCCATCCTTCTTCACCGATTCCAGATGACTTTTGGAGAGAGAAAGTCTAGCCCTCATAGATCTGCACTGCAAAAGGTGGAGATAGATCTAGAGAGAGAAGGGATGGATTAGAGAGACACAATCCTCACTTTCTTTCTCTCTCTCTCTCTCTACTTGGAAGAACATTAAGGTATCAGAATGCCAAGAAACAGGCACGTCTTTCTCTCACTCCCTTCCCCCTATCTCGTGGCGACAATGCTGATTCACTTGTTCTTACATAGCATCTCTCTCTCTTGTGCCAGGTGACAGTTATTTCTTGGCTGTTTGAGAACAGGCTGACTTGGGGACCGATATATGGCCATAGGTGTTGGGTCAATCTCAGCCGTTGATTTTTCTGGACAACAAGCTCTGCAGCGCCTGATACATGAACACCATCAGTAACTGTCGGCCCAACTAGCAAAATTACATAAATGACCATTTAATTCAAATGGTAGTCAAGAGATATGCTACGTGTGATCTACATTAATCCTAAGTAATCAGATACTAAGTAATAATGTGCAAACGAAATGTTTATGTTGAATATGAGGGCATTTGGGCTTATAAGATTTTAAGCTAGGCATTTTGGGATAAGTTATGCTTCCTCTCGTTGCTCTTCCAATATCATAAAAAGATGCAAATGTCAAAGCTCTTGCTGAGAGGCCATAGAACAATTGGAAGATTAGTGGCTCCCAGCCCTAACCTTTGGTTGGAAGATTAAACAACCAAAAAATTCATATGAGAAGACATTGATATCAACACAAAATCAGAATATTGATAAAGATTTGAGTTATGTTAAATAGAGCCCTTACTAAATGTTTTGTTTGAATGCTTAAGTGACTTCTTTTTGTTAATTGAGTTACTTAAATCGGGGCTAGGCTTGGAACTGGGCTCAGGCCTACTCTTTGCTTGGGCTTGGGCTTAAGCCTGCTAAAGTACTTCATGGGTATTTAAACCCTTGACTCCGAGTGCAAATTAAGGCTGTATTTTTCTTTTTGAAAACCTACATCAGTAGTCTAGTGATAATCTAAATTTTAGAGTTTTAACTTGTCGTGGGTAATTGAGATTATTCAATAAATATATACTAGTGCATACTTAGGAATATTAAGCTAGTGATCATTATGGATCGTCTCCACAAGGAACAGTGATTAAGGATTTAAGTTCCTTACTAAGGTGATTATCAATATGAGGAGGGATAAAGACAAAAAGATAATAGGTGAAATAGTGATTTTGAATCAAAGGTTGTAATTAGTTATATTATAAACTTGAATTTAGCAAAGAAAATAAAAAATGAAAATTATAATGACACAAACTGTTACGTGAGCGAAGTAGAGAACATGTTGAATATGATTGTAATCGAGTGTGTGAATGGCATGATGATACAGAGACAAGATTGCGAAGACGTAAAGAGATAGTGTGACAGTGAAACGATGATAGTAGAATCTAATTAAGCTATCTATGATGTTGGGGAAGAGTTGTGTAAGCCGAAGACACTTACCTTAGATACTTACATTCTGTTGGGATCACAGCGATTCATAAATGCCGGCAAACTCACCCTTTTCTCAATGCTTCTTCCCATATACCCAAACCCAAGGCCCAAAGAACACACTTGATGGTTCTCAAAACATACTATCTTTCAATCAGCCTACATGAGTGGGAAGCAAGTTTAAGATGAATTTCATGATGATCCAGGCCCTGTTTATAGATCAGACGATCTGTGAGGAAAAAGGAGGGGGAGACGAAGTAACCTTGAAAATTTCAACTCAATCAGACCTATGGATCATCAGATATCATGGTTTAAAATTTGACCAATCCTAGCCCTTCATTTTTTCTCTCCTTGTCAGCAGCATTGACAATTCCTCTTTTTCCATTTCAAGTGAACTGTCAAGTCAGTAATATTCTGTGTTGCATTGTCTTCTGCACTCGCATCTTTCAAATTGGACATGTGTACTTACAAGTGGGAAAAGACAAAAACCATTGTTTACTTTATTCGTTTTGTAATTGATAATTCCATGACGTGGTGTCGCGTTGCCATGCCACGTCATGGAATATTCTCCTCTTTTATTGTTTTAAGTGAATGATGCACTAATGATCGTCATTTATGACAGAGAAAAAGGGGAAGATTCCCATGTTAGTCTAACGTGGCATGTGTTTCTAAATATCACTTCAGTTTTTTTTGTTTTCTTCTTGTTTATGTAATAATTGTGATGGTACATGCGCGCGCCACATGTGCCACCACACTTTTTTGACCTTGCTTTTGCCAATTTTTTAATATTCAGCATTTATTGAAAAATAAGAAGTCTCTTTTGTTTGATCGATCCACGTCTCCATGCCAGAAAAAATAAAGAAAAATGATTCTTTAATTTTAAATGGCAGTATGGCATCACTAGTCGCGATGCCATAACGGCTTTGTTGTCGTTATACTTAATTTTCAGCAATCATTATACTTAATCCTGATTTGTTGTCGTTCAACCAATTGAACATTGACATGTGGCGTCGTGAAATAAAGGACTTCAAATATATTCAAAATTTCAATTTTAACAAAATAAAGGTTAAAAAGTAAAAATTAATATATATTTCAACTTAGAAAAATCATATCTTTACAAATTTAACGTCGGAATTCAAGAAAAATCATATTCTCACTCAGAAAATTATATTCTTTCAAAATCAGTTGTCAGAAAAATCTCAAAAACAAAAAAGCCAAAAATTCATAATATCATTCTAAACATAAATTTAATCATTTTAAGCTTGATAACATGCATATATAGTTAAATTAATGCAAATAAACATGTAACTATGGTCAAATGAAGGTACTAAAAATGCATGTCATCATCTAGCTGCTGGGTTGTTTTGTTCCAACATAAATGGCATGGTATTAGAGCCATGGTATGTATGACTCTGGATCAACTTGTGTCTTCCTTGTGTTATCGATCACTGTCTACCTGCACCCAATGTCATTCGTTGAATCTCTAAGATGGAGCAAGATGATGCATTGGGCATTAGAGTAATTGTGGATAGACAAGAGTATGGAGATAAGCCTGCCTCTATGAAGATCCTATATCTGTTGCCTCAAGTACCTACCAAAGTTAAATTCTCATATACAAATTTCTATCTATGACAGAAGTTTGTTATGCAGACACTAAAGGTTAAGTGTTTGAGCAAAAATATAGTGAACGGCCTCGTGGTAGACAAGGGACATAAGGGACACAAGGGAGCCTTCATCTAGCCCTTGAGATGTATTACAACTTTCTCCATACAGATATTGTGAAGGAAATGTGGAATCAGATCTACACATTGTTCCAAGAGGACTGATATCTAGAGGGTTTAAGTTCTCATTGATTGAGATTAAAAAATGGAACAAGGAAACCAGTCTATTACGGAATATAGATGTGAGTTCATGGCACTTTGGCATGAATTGAATCTCTATTGGCACACCTAGTCTCCTGATGGGTAGATAGGTGTCATGTTGTTAGATACCAAATGCTTATGTTTCTGGTAAGTGTGAATCCAGCGTATGCTAATGTGTGGAACTAGATCTTTCATGAGGAGAAATTACCAACTTTAGATGAAGCCATCCATGTTATCATGGAGAAGGAAAGCACACTAAAGGTCCACTCTACTGCTAAGAGGCTTGACTCCTCAGTTTTGTTCTTCGAGAGAGCTCCTCTGCCAATAAAAAGAACAAAAGGAGAGCGGAAGGAATTATTATCTTGCCAACAGATCTGACTCGAGTGGTGGGAACAAGGATCTAAGAGATAGCCCATATTTTACTCACTGGAAAAGCAGTTAGTATGCTATGGAGACTTGTTCTAAGGGAAATAGAAAAATGCTTGTGTTGCCCAAACTCTAAGAGCTGAAGGGGAAAATATCAAATATGTCCTAAGGGAAGCAATAATACACTTCAACCAGCCAACTTAAATAAGCACAAAGAAGACATGGCGAAACTAATGGGAATGCTCAATAATGAAGTTCTCCATCCTAATATTGTTCCAAAATGGTCTTGGAAAGTAGATATTGGGGCCACCGACCATATGACCTTCTACAACGATAAATTTATCAATTACATAAGAAGCCATGGTCAGAGAAAGGTTATCACTATTGGCGGATGACTTCTTCAGGTGGCAGGTATGGGAATAAATGAGAATGAAGAAGAGTCATTATAAATGTTTTATCCCAAAGTTGAAAGCCATGCTACTTTGCTCTCAGAAGTTAGTTTCTAATACTAGATGCTCAGTCATTCTGAATTACGATGGATGATTTCTATATGAAAAGGTGGGGAAGTAGACTACACAAATTAGAGGTGGCAAAGTATTGATGCTTCTAGAGGAGAGAGATCAGTAGAGAGTAGTGTCTAGAGCCAAGGGAATCAGAAGAGCAGGTGGGAGAGAATTTTTGTACATCATGATCAATGGGGACACCATTTCTTTTCCCTCTTTGTTCAATGGGGATATCAACTAACCAAAACAAGAGAGATGTTTTTGGCCATATTAGTGAACCTACTCAAATTCCATTTTATTGTGTGCATAGTGATGTTTTGCGAGCCTAGACATGTCTCTAGTCTCATAGGTGCACACTATTATATTATTTATATTTACGATTCTAAATGTTAGACACGGGCTGACTGATAAGCCAAAAATAGGGGTAAATTTTATGCAATTTTAAACCCTTGTCGTTGTCAATTTTAGCTTATACAATAAAATTTATAAAACCTCACTTAAGATGCACAATGATGAGTAGAGGTATCGTCCAAGGGAGGCTAGTAAAGCGGTCGATTCGATAATTTTTTGATAATTAGGATTAACTTGATCTTCAATGAAAATCAAATTAACCTAATTAGACAAGGAATTTAGAGGGGGAGGTAGAAGAGATGAGAAGAGTAGAAGAAATTAGGGAACTCTAAGTTGAATTAATTGATCCAATGAAAAGATCAAGGAATTCAATTTAGACGGATTAAGAAGAAAGTTTTGAGTTTGTTGGTTGGTTTTTGTAGATTTGATAATTCAGAACTAACTACACTATTAGATAATAAATAAATAAAAATAAATTTTAATACCCTAGAATTTAAAGTTTTTTTTAGAGTTTTCTTTGGGAATGCACTTGGATACCTAGTTAAATCTCTCAAATTCTCCTCTCAATCCTAATCAGGGCTTGTACATGCCACTCAAGCCAAGTGATTTAGAGGTTCAGACCAGAATCAAGAAGAAAGATTAAGAAATTCAACTAACAACATCCAAAATGCACCAAAATTCAAATACAATGAAGGGAAATGTACCAAACAGGTTGACCCAGGCTGGGGCTCCTCTCTGTCTTGCAGCTGTGATAGAGAACCATCAAGAATGACCCACTCCTCTCGATTTTTGGCTTTTATACCTAGGTACAATGGTAAAAATTACCATTTTACCCCTAATTAGTAATAAATTTTTATCCATCAATGTAGGCCTGATTGCAATGATCCAACAGATAGAGAGAGGGGATCAATACGAGTAAATCCATAAAAATTCATCTCCATCAGACTTCTGGATCAAAAGATATGAATAAATGAATTTAAACCAATATTAGCCATTGGATTTAAATCCATTTATTAATATTATTTTTTTTAACCCGCACGCTGAGGAGTCTTCCGCTGATTGGCCGACGACTCTTCAACTTCTCCAAGCGGGCGCGTCCTCGTTGCGCCACGTACCCCATGGCAAAAATAAGAACAAAAGGAAATTTCAAACGTCGCGTTTTGAATACACGTCGCGTTTTTTGATACGCACGTACATGTGCTTTTCTTCATCACTCTCTCCACTCATGATTCGCCACGTCACCACCCATGCACGCGCATTGTACGCGCTGTGCGGGCGGTGACTTTACGTCCCAGCGCTGGTCCTCATCAAGCACCGTAAGATTATCATCCGACGGCCACGCTGAGGCCACGTCAGTCGGCCGAAGGCTTCCTTGCATTTTTATAAGAAGGTCCCTCCTAAAAACTGGCATTGCTGTATGACGCCACCCATAGGTAATTGCGTATATACCCTTTGCGCACTCTCTCCTCTGGTTTTTTTCCTAAAACATTAAAACAAATATTAAATCATTTGCAATAAAACCCTAGAAAAAATTAAATGACATCTTTATGCCTCCAACCACGACCAAGAGCTGTTTTTGAGGGCCTCATTGTAATGAAAATTTACAAAAGCCCTTTAAAAATAAAAAATAATCTAAATACTCATTTTTCTCTTATAAATATTTCTTTTTTCTTAGAAAAATTGCATTTCTTCTTCAAATAAATCTCAGAAAAATCTTGGAAATTCCTAAAAAATCTTAGAAATTTCTAGAAAATTCACGGACTCATCCTGTACTGATAAATCTCAAAATTAAATATTAAACTTGCCATTTTCATTCAAAAATAATTATTTCAAGATCAAATAAATCCCTTAAAATTCATAGAATTAACTGAAAAATAGGGAAAAATCAGAAATCACTTGAAAACCATATTTTCCTGTAAATAGATGATAACAACCCCATTTTAAGCTCCTCAAATGCATAAAATTGTACTAATAGCATGAGATAAAGACCGAATTTAGAGTGTTATCAGTGACTTATTAAAGACAGCTAGAATTCAGTCAAATATTGAAGAAATTTTGTGAGATGATTTAGACTAAGTTGGGGTTATCGGAAAAAAATCAGATCTAATAATGCTTCAGACTGCTTTAATAATGGTGTCTCATTGTTTAGAGTGGAGGGGTTTCATTCATGAGTTGTCGTACGTGAGAAAACCTCAAGAAAATGAGCTCACCGAGAGAAGTATCTGCCATGTTGTGCTAACTGCTAGGACATTGTTACATTACCACAATGTCCTCAAATTCTACAAGGGAGATGACATTTGGGTGATCATCCATTCAGAAGGGTTGTAGGTGATATTACCACTCCATTATACATTTCTTCATCTCTGTTAGTGTGATATGTGATAAATGTGCATCATTATATGGAGGTGAGAATTCTCAGAAGCCAACCAGTGAGTCAGTCATTCCCCGTTGATCCATTGAATCTTCCATTCAGTTACAAGTATCAAAACAAATGAATAATATGGAGCGAACTCCCAATATGAATCTGATGATACTTATATACATGTTAGGCAATGTCAAGCTCTGAGTCCTGAACATTCACTAGTGGCTACTGAGGAAACAACTTTTGTTGTGTACGTGTCAGGTGTTTGGAGAGGTGAAGCAACCAATTGAGGAAGGTCTTGAATGGCCCATTGCATTGTGTTAAGAGACTCATATTTGAACTCAAAGACCTCTTTACCCATTGCCAATAATATGTCTTATGATGGTTTAAGTCAAGGTTACCAAAAATTTCCCTCCAGAGTTGATTTAGTTGAGGTTGCTAAGTTATTTGAGCAAGATCTTCAAAGCAATGAGTGGAGTCAAGCATTGGATGAGAAAACAACAGTGTTGAAGAAAATCAGTACATGGGAGCTAGTGCCGCAACCTCCATGCAAGAAAACTATCATACGTAAATGGGTCTATACTCCTAAATATTGAGTAGATGGAGAACTGGAATGCTATAAACCTTGGCTGGTAGCTTAGGGTTTTACACATTCATGCAGAATTAATTATTCTGAAATCTTAGTTTTTGTGACCAAGTGGGATATTGTACATATCTTTCTTGCCTTAATTGCTCATATGGACTGGGAATATCCAACAATATGACATGAAGAATGCTTTCCTTCATGTTGAACTAGAATAAGAAGAAGTTTACATGAACATGCCTCTAGGATATAAACATGCCTTAAGGATGGTATCGTTGGTAAATTGAAGAAGGCCCTCTATGGTCTAAAGTAGTTTCCCTCAATGTGGTTTGATAGATTTACCAAGACTGTGAAGAAAATTATCTCAAGGAATTTCTTGCGGCAGAGTTTGATATTAGGTTATCAGGAAACCAATATATTCTTCACCATGTAGGATGCTTATCCTAATGATGGCATATTTATATCACAAAGAGCTGGAGGACGGATGATGTCTCCTCATCCGTCTATTTAAATTTTTCATCCGTCATTGTCTGTAGCGACAGATGGATGACTGAACGGTTCAATTTCTGTCATTCATTATTAGTCATCCGTCATTCGTCACGAATGAAGGATGACAAAAATGACAGACAAAACAAGAATAATGACGGATTAATTTACCGATGACTAATTCATTAACGTATTTATTAAAAAACTTATTTTTACTGATTCAAATGTGCATTTAAATCAGTGAATTTTTTTCTCAACAGAAGTAACAAAAGCCATTGCAAAAAAGGGGTTATATCTCGGTGTGGCCCGAACTTTTTCGAAAATTCGAGTTACAGCCCTTACTTTTTTTTTGCCGCGACACAGCCCGAAGTCCCATTTGGTCCGCAGCCTGTGACGTGGAGTCTACGTGGCTGCCAGGTGGAGTTCCGGCGAAGTCCACCTAGGCGGAATCCACGTGGCAGCCACGTGGATTCCACATCACTGCGCGATTTGAAGAAAGAAAGATTTTAGCCCGCCCAATGTGAGTCACCTGGGAGAGAGCTGAGAAAGGTGACGAAGGAGAAGGAGACGGTGGAGAAGGAGGAAGAAAGGGCGCGAGGGAGAAGGGGCTTCTTCTTGGCTACGGGAATCGTTGCGAGCTTCTTCCTGGCTACGGGAGTTCCACGAGGTAGGGTTTACTGCTTTTTTAGCTATGTGTAACTTTCTCTATCTCTCTCTAGATTTCATGGTTTACTGCTTTTTTAGCTACGTGTGGGTTGCTTTCTCTCTCTCTCTAGATGGACATACATTACTGCTTCTCAAAATACCGATGATCTTCTATCTTTATCTTGAAGCCCATATTTTATTGCTCTCTTCGATTCATGTAACTTTCTGTGTCTCCTCTAGATTTCATGGTTTACCATTCTTTAGCTACATGTGGGTTTCTTTCTCTCTCCAGATGGACATGCATTACTGCTTCTCAAAATACCGATGATCTTCTCTCTTTCTCTTGAAGCCCATATGTAACTTTCTCTGTCAATTTTAAGATCTTGTTCAATGACTTTTGAAAGTTCTTATCTCTGTCCCTCTCTTAAATAAAGATTACCCAGGGCTGCTATTAATTTTTAGCATTCTGTTCAGTAACATTTGGAAAGCTGTGCAGTCTCTCTCCCTTTAATGAAGACTACCTTGGGCTGTTTGGTTGTCTCTATGTAAAACTTTCAAACTCCATTCTTGCAGCTTTCTCTCATTTTTCACATCTTGTTTAATGACAGTTGAAAATTTTACGATCTCTTTCTCTCTTAAAGGAAGATTTCCTTGAGCTGCTCTTTTGATTAACAAGACATTGGGAAATTGCAGTCTCTCTCTTAAATGAAGATTCGCTTGGGCTGTTGTTTTTTGTCTCCGTGTAAAACTTGCAGACTACATTCATTTAAAATTCTCTATCAGTTTTGACATCTTGTTCAATGACATTTGGATAATTTTAGTCTCTCTCTCTCTTCATTGAAGATTATTTATGACTGTTACTTTTGCCTTCATGTAGAACTTTCACACTCCACTCATGTAACTTTCTCTATCAGTTTAAACATCTCATACAATGGCATTTCAAAATTTCAGTTCCTCTCTGCCATAAATGATGTTTACGGTGAGCTACGTTTTTTGACTCGGTGTAAAAGTTAACTTTCTCTCTCTTCTTTTCATCTTACCATGTTTATTTTTTAAATTTGTGTCGTTCTCTCTCTTGCATTCGTATAAGTTATCTCTCCCGCATTTCCTTTCTCTCGCTTGGTATAAATGTTTTGAGTTCGCTCGTGCAATTCTCTCTTATTATGTGTATCATTATTCTCTCTCTCTCTCTCTCTCTTTATATCTCTTGGATGAATAAGATTATTTTCATGACAAAGATGTTGGTGTTTCTCTATTGATCACGGAGGATATGGTGTTTCTTTCTCATATTTATTGGTGAGAACAAGAAGTGTGATCCCTATTTAATTTATTTTGAATTTGTTTTGCTTTCTGTTATGAAAAATATGAAGAGTTGTCCTCTTCTCATCATAGTCATCTATTTTTTGCACTTTTAGGCGTTCTTCTCTTCTTCGACAGTGGACGCTTGGATTCAAGTAATGTAAGATTTTATTATCTCTATTTTTCCTGCACGTCTTATAATTTTAATTTTTAATAATTTCCAATGTTATTTGAGATATATTTGCACATCGCAATACTAACCCTCTTCGCGTTGATGATTCAAATTATTTTTAAAATTGGTAATTTACTTTTTTTGGCGTTGAACTCTCTGCAGAGTTATAAATATGTCTGTGGGTTGTATAGTCTTTTTATAAAACCTGCATGACGAAAATTTATGGTGTTAATGCATGTTCTATTACTATTTACCATCCGTCACTTAACAGGGCCGATTACGAGTGCAAGGTGTTCGGTTTTGAGTATAATAGAGATGATGACTCAGAATATGATATCTGTAAGGAAGTTGAGGAAAGTGACGTGTATTTAAGTGCACCAGACGAATATTCCAGTGAGGAATGGAATGACGAATTGGTAGATCATAGCGAGTATGACGATTCATAGGATGATATGTTAACCCCCGATGGTACCGATGACGATGATGAAAATCGAAGGTACAGATACAGGGGCAATACGTATGATCCGAGATGCCCCAATGAGAGTTTTATATTTCAAGTGGGCATGAAGTTTGAATCGGCGTCGCAATTTAGGGCAGCTGTGAAGGACCACGCTATTTGGAACGGATTCAACATCACTTTTCCGAGGTCCGGTGACCGGAAAGTGGAGGTCGTCTGCAAGGGAAACTGTCCGTGGAGGATATATGCTAGTTTGAATGCTAGGAGAGAGGTGTTTGTTGTGAAAACGCTTAATGATACTCATATGTGCAGCAGGACGCCGAGCAATAGCCAAGCTGATTATCACTGGGTTGCGAAACACTTCTTGGAGAAAATTCGAATGAATTTGGATATGAAGGTGACAGATATGATGCGGGAAATAAATGATATGTTCGGAATCACTATTTCAAAACAAACATGCTATAGAGCCAGAGCCGAGGCGCGCACGAAGCTTCTAGGAACATTGGACGACCATTACCACATGCTTCCCGCATATGTTGCCGAGTTAAAGAGGGTAAATAGGCGTGGTACTTTTGAGCTGGTTCTTGATAGAGCGACCCCAGATTCCTTGGTTAGGTTTAAGAGGCTCTACATATGTTTCGATTCGATAGCAAGAGGGTTCCTTGAAGGCTGTAGACGAGTCATTGGAATGGACGGATGTTTTTTGAAGACCGAACTGAAAGGCCAACTATTG
Source organism: Wolffia australiana (assembly GCF_029677425.1). Classification (NCBI taxonomy): domain Eukaryota; kingdom Viridiplantae; phylum Streptophyta; class Magnoliopsida; order Alismatales; family Araceae; genus Wolffia; species Wolffia australiana. Next base: position 10,967,623 of record NC_135844.1, read on the forward strand.
AGTGTTGTCGGCAAGGACGGGAATAATCAAATGTTCCCCATCGCCTGGGCGGTAGTTGAAGGTGAAAATCAATCTTCGTGGACGTGGTTTATTCAGCTACTGATGAATGATCTAGGAATGGTGGACGGAAATGGCTGGACGATTATTAGCGATCAGCAGAAGGTACTTAATTTATTTCTTTGGACTCTTATCGCTTATTGTTAGACACGTGTAGTACATTAATAGATGTGTACCGTCTAACATTGTGCAGGGACTGGAGAACGCAGTGTCCTCCTTATTGCCCAATGCGGAGCATAGGAATTGTGCTCGGCATATCTACGCGAGTTGGAAGAAGAAAGGACATTCCACGACATTTTTGAAGAACTTATTCTGGAAAGCTGCGAAGGCCACCACGCACGAAGATTTCCAACGGCTGATGAGGGAGATGAGCAGTGTGAACCCACAAGCCGCGCAAGACTTCCAAGATATAGGTATAAAGAAGTTTTGCAGGGCGTACATTAATGAGGACAGAAGGTGTGAGGTGATCGAGAACAACATTTGCGAGTGCTTCAACAACTACATCATGCAGGCCAGGTCTAAGCCAATCATCGACATGTTGGAGGAAGTCAGAGGTGCAATAATGTAGAGGGTAGCAAAAAAAAGGGAGTTAATTTCAAATAAAACTGATACGTTATGCCCTCGGATAAGGGAGGTGGTCGAAGAGAACAAGAAGAAGTCCAGGAGATGCACTCTTAGGCATGCAGGGAAGTATCAATTCGAGGTCACAGACTTGGGAAGCAGGTTTGTGGTCGATGTACTTCACAGAACATGTAGTTGCAGATATTGGGAGTTAAGGGGCATTCCATGAGCCCATGCTATATGTTGCATTCATTGGGTCAAGGAGGACCCCGTCATTTTTATCAGTGAATGGTTCAAGAAAGACGTATACCAACTAGCTTACACTTATGGTATCCCGCCAATGAATGGAAAAAACCTATGGAGTGAAGTTGATGGGAGCTATGTATTCCCTCCTCTTGTGAGGAGACAACCTGGAAGGCCCAAGCTGAAGAGGAGGATTGACGTCGCTGAGAAAGAACCCACATTACATAGATTGTCGAGGAGAGGCCTGCACATGACGTGCTCCCTCTGCCACCAAGTTGGGCATAATCGGAAGACATGTACCCAACCAAAAATGGAAGCTGGAGGCCAGGTACAGTTTCAATTTTATGTCTAACTTTGTTTACATGTGTCATCATTTTTTTCCGAATGTTAACCAATTAACTTGTTTCACTAATCATGCAGGGATCTCAGGAAGCTACATATCTGCCAATTGTTGAAGACCATCGCCGGTGAAGTTGCAATTCGGCTATGAAACACAACGCGCTCAAGCTTATTAATCGCTCGCCCTAAAAAAATATTTGTAGAACAGGATTCAATTCTCGGTTGATGATACAAACTTTGTTATCCAATTCCACAAAATTCTCGTTCATGTTCGCCGTTCTGAATCGCCGTTGATTAATCCATGCATTTCGGTACTTATTCGTCCTTCCTGTTCACCCTTCTTCTTCGTCGTGGCCCATGTTTTCACAGTAAAACAATAGGTTCTTACGAACTAAATCGGCCAGTGTCATGCCTACTTATAGTATGTATTCTCCAATAAACCAAGAAATTGTCTTCCAATAAAACATATTTCATTATGTTCCTCGCGACCTCAAAATTGAGTCATAGAACAGAATATAATTCACAAGTCTGCGAAAATGATACGTCCTCATTCACAATTCGATACAAGTGATCCATCATGCTTGCGAGATGTCGGCAAAATTGATATGGCCTCATTGAATGCCCGGGGCACATCAAAGGGGGCGGGAAGGGTTGAGCCAAGCAGTCCACCTCCGGTCCGTGCTGGGTTAACCTCCAGGCATGGTCGAGCTGCATGCTCCCCGTCATTAGCTCTCTGATAAGCTGATAAGCTGCATGCTCCCCGTCATTTCAATGCCTCCTTCACCGTCCCCTGCTCTCACCCAGCAAGAACATATTTTAAATTCAAATTGCCAATCAATAATAATGTTTAACTTTATTGAAATTCTGTTTATTAATAATAAACGCATGGTGCAATATAGTTGTTCGTCTCACCTGGCAGAGAATGCAGCCCGGCTGTGGGGAACTCAGTCTCCTACGTTGGAGTTTTTTATCTGTGGGGAACACAGAATCCAGCCAACTCACTTGCTTTTCTTGCCTGAAAATTTCGGTATCAACCGAGATAGGAAATTTGAAATATGTTTTTCAATAAATTCTCAAACGACATAGGTGCATATCTAAAAGCGTTAAATGAAAGAGAATAAAATAAAGGCAGGTTCACATCTATAGGAGAAAAAATAATGTTCAATTGTAATGCGCCTTGGCCAGATCTTGGGGCTGTAAAATTTCAATAGCAGAACTAAGTTATCGTTCATCGACCAGCTCAGAAATCTGCGACTGGAGAAAATCCTTTGTGACACTGCTCAAATAAAGATGAGATTTCAGAATCTCAATCAGATGTACATCATCAGTCGTCTGGGAAAGGTAGGAGAAGTTATTATGAGGTGTTTCTCCTTATTTGATTGATTCTGCTTTCTTCTGGAGGGCTTGGCGTTCCTCAAGGTAATTTCTAGCACCAACATCTTCAAAGGTGCTTGACAAACCATGGGAGATTTATGATCTTTCTTTTGCCTATATTGCTGCAACTGAATAGAAATGAGGATAAAAAATGAGAAAAATAGCATGAAATATCCGTAAAGAGCAAGAAACTGATGCTTGGGACAATGAAAAAGCAACATGAAAGGGAATTGGGGCAAGAAAAACCTTCTTCCGTCCGGCGGCTAATAGATTCGTCGTGTTCTTCTTTCTTTCCATTAGATCTTGCAGCATGGGCCAAGAGGGAACCGGGGGGTCAACGATTCAATCCTCACAAGAATCTGCTCTGCAAAGAGACCCACCAATTAAAGAAGCAAGAAATTGAATCCTGAAGCAGCCTAAATCCATGACGACCGCAAGAGAAAAGGCACAGATCTACCAAGAGAAAAGGCGACGCGGAAAGAAGGCGTCAAACCTAGGACGAATCAAACTAAGAAGCAAAACAATCAAAGATGAATCTGTTCATCAACAGATCCATCCGCCGGAGAACTGTACTGCTTAAAATAAATCTTGATTCAAATCACGAGAAACCAAATTTCCAACAGAATTTGACAAAAAAAGCATATGAAAACAAATTCGCTGCGTCTAGAGAATTGATTTCTTGGCAAATTGAAGACAATGCTCCGATCCGCGGGAATTCTTCTTCCCCTCCTTCTCCTTCATGCGAGAATTCTACAGAGAGAGAGATTGAAATTTGAGATCCAGTCAGTCCGCAGTCTACCATCACTCGTGGATCAAAGCAAAAAAGAATCGGCGAGGAAGAAGAATTGAAGATCAAATTTGAATGAACCCTAGAACAGCAAGCGCAAATGAACGAATGGGTATGGAAGAGCATGAATTTAGCTCGCCCATCTCCTCTTTATCCCAGGGCACCTCCGTGACCCGAGAGCAGGCGTTGATGACGGTGTTGTAGGTGAGGACCGTCGACGCGACAGAGTAGGGCGGCCGCTTCAGCCGATCGAGGAGGGCGAGGGCGAGGGCGTGCTCGCAACGATTCCGGCGCCAACGACGTTGATCAGCGCGGAAGCCCCTTCTCCCTCGCGCCCTTTCTTCCTCCTTCTCCACCGTCTCCTTCTCCTTCGTCGCCTTTCTCAGCTCTCTCCCGGGTGACTCACATTGGGCGGGCTAAAATCTTTCTTTCTTCAAATCGCGCAGTGACGTGGAATCCACGCGGCTGCCACGTGGATTCCGCCTAGGTGGACTCCGCCGGAACTCCATCTGGAAACCACGTAGACTCCACGTCACAGGCTGCGGACCAAATGGGACTTCGGGCTGTGTCGCGGCAAAAAAAAAGTAAGGGCTGTAACTCAAATTTTCGAAAAAGTTCGGGCCACACCATGATATAACCCCTGCAAAAAATCATTTTGTTGAATAATTACTTACAGGAAGAGGAAGAGAGGCGCAAGCCCAGAATGATAGAGAGAGGCGAGAGATGGAGAGAGGGAGAGAGGTGACAGACGGAGAGAGGGATAGGGGCGAGAGACTGAGAGAGTGAGAGAGACGACAGGTGCAGAGGGGGAGAGAGGCGACAGACGAAAAGGGAGCGAGAGGAAACAAACAAAGAGGGGGAGAGAGGCGAGAGAAGGAGGGAGGGAGAGAGGCGACAGCCGAAGAGGGGGAGAGAGGCGACATCCAAAGAGGGGGGGAGGCGACAGACGAAGAGGGGGAGAGAGACAAGAGACAGAGGGAGGGAGAGAGGCGAGAGACGGCAAGAGGGAGAGAGGCGACAGCCAAAGAGGGGGAGAGTGGCGACAAACGAAGAGGGGGAGAGCGGTGACAGATGAAGAGGGGGAGAGCTGCGACAGACAAAGAGGGGTAGAAGGGGGGGGGGTCAAGGACATCCGTTCCGTCACCGGGACGTCCGTTCTGTTCCGTTTACTTCAATGGACGATTGCCGGAACGGACGAATGATGGAGTCGTGAAGACGGCGAAACAGTGACGAATGATGAAAATGACGAAAAAAGTTTCATCGGACGGATAACAGAACGAAAGTTTGTTCCATTCCGTTCCGTCCGTTCAAAAGCGTCATTCATTTTCGTCCTCCAGTTCTAGTATCACATCACGATTACATCTTAGATCTTCTCAAGAAAGCATGCCAATTGATGTAGAAACCTTCAAAAGTCTGGTCAATCTAAAGTCTACCAATGAATTGAGGAGTCATATCTGCGGCTGATTGAGATATTTTGTTTTTAGTAATCGTATTCGTCCTGATATTGCATTTGCAGTGAGCCCCCTTGGTGAGTATATGCACAAACCCTGTGAAGTACACCTTTAGGCTGCTCATCACATCATGGAATATCTAGAAGGTACAATTATCCAAGGTTTCTAGTTCAAAAAAGAGAAACACAAAGGTGTTACAATTTACTCTGATGCTAATTATGCAAGCTCCGTGATGAATAGAAGGTCGATGTTAGGGAACCGTGCGTATGTGTGAGAGCTTGGTGAACTGGAGAATTACAAAAAGCAACATGTTGTTGCCAGGTCTAGAGCTGAAGCTGATTTTAGATCAGTAACCCAAGGTACATGTGAGAGCATTTTTATCAGCGGAATCTCATATGACCTATAGTTCCCATTGGATGGAACAATATGCGTATACTGTGACAATAAGTCAGCCCTCATTATTGCGCATAACCCTGTTCAGCATGAACGGTCATGATTTCATGAAAGAAGATATTGAAGCAGGGATTATCTAGCTTCTGTTTGTGCAATCCTCTATCAGGTTGAAGGTATGTTTTCCAAGGGGTTTCAACCTTCTGCATTCTTCAAGTTAGCCGGCAAGTTTGGCACAAACACCATCTACACCAAGCTTGACAAGGGGATCTTAAACAAATCCCCGTACTATATTTTTTTCCACTGCTTCATTGACTTCTTTATTTACATCAACTCATCTAAAAATGGGCCAATCATGGGCCCAGGCTCGAGCCCACACTCGTCGCACATCAAAGCCCAAGCATGCTAATGTATCTCCTGGGTATTTAAACCCCAGACTTTGAGCAGAATTTGAGCAGGCTGGCTGCTGGTATGTTTTGCTCCAGTAGAATTGGCAAGTTCTTATAAGGTTCTAAATATGAGTTGGACATGACTTCAATACTTGGTCCATTGGATTGTCACTTAAAATGTTGCTTTAAGGAGATCATGGTTGACTTCAAAATTGAATGAGGATCAGCCTATAATATCGCTTATTTTAAAACTGAGATCAAATGAAAAGTGGACTGAACTATCAGGAATCTGAAAGTTCCTCGATATTTTATAATTATGTCTGTTTAATATGCATTTAATACAGTCTTATAAAAGAAGCCCAATTGACAAATGTATATATTCACCTTATGCTCATCAGAAGCTACGCTTCAACAAGGTCTTAATGCATTTATGAAGCTTAAGCTTCATTATATAATGATGCTCTTCAATATCCAAATTAGTCAGACTATGACATAACTATCTAATTTATGAATCCATTGATGAAGCTTATGCTTCATTATCTAGTGATGCTATTCAATATATGAAATAAGTAAAATTATGATATACCAATCTAATTTATTGGAAACTAACTTGAGACAATTCAATCAATGAAAATGCAATCTTTTGAAATATTAACTGAATTTACCCCATATCATTTTCATGCATGTTGATCTCTTTCATGTGTCATGGACTTCTAAAAAATTTGGCAATGAACTTAGGGCATGGATCACATATTAATGCAGAAAATTTTATAATTTTATATTTAGTTGCTGGCTAAATATTTCATGATGTAAAGCCTTTTTCTAGAATTAAATTCATTTCAGATATAGTTTTATGAAAAATGTTGATTGCTATATAAAGCTGGAAGGGGGCTGGTTGAAGTTTCCTTATAGCACAGAGGAAATTTGTTGAAAGTTCTTCTTTGGATCGGAGATGGGCGACGATGGGGGATCTGCCTGGTTAGTAACATCGAGCAACAATGGAAGAGACTCTACCGCTGATCATCTTGTCGTCTTGGTCCATGGAATTCTTGGGAGGTTCTGAGATTCCTTTGATCCGTGCCTTTTTTGAATTTTCTGTTTCGCTGTCTATCATGTATCGGATTTTATGTTATTTCGTCAATTTTGAGAGATCGTGCAAGAGGATCTTCTTCTGTTATTTCAGAATTTGGATTCGATCTTGCTGATCTTATTTTTAACGGAAATTACGGTTGAATGAAAATCTTCGTTCTTAATCTCTGTTGACTTGGTTTGATCTCTACTTTTTTCGCTGCTTGTGTATCCGAGAAGTTTCCTCCTTTTTTGGCATGGATGAGAAGTCTATCAATCATTTAAAATAAAGTGCGTTGTTTAATTAATTTCCCAAATCTATGTTATGACAGGAGGAAAATAAGGTCAACGACACGTTCAGTGTCGAATCTACAGTACATCCTGTTTTGGTCTCTGGTTCTTTCTGTGTCTCGAATCCATATCTCTCATAATATTAAACAAACTTCAATATCCGTTGTTTCTACCCTTACATAATTTTGTTCAAACTTAAGATGAATGTTGATTAAACTAGCCAATGACCTCACAATAGGCATCCCATGGATGTTAATCAAAGATCTTTTGATTTATGTTTAAAGTTTTTGAATTCTTTGTGCTCGGTGGTCTTCACGTTTTATCAAAAAGCAAGAAAACCTTCCCAAGCTAATCAAAATACTATAGAAGATCTGAAGATGAGATTACTTTTTTGGCAGCACGGATGATTGGAAATTCGCTGCTGACCAGTTTGCGTTGAATCTGAAGGAAAAAGTATTAGTGCACTGTAAGATCTTTCTTCTGTCAGCCTTTTTTTTGATATTTAGAAACTGTAAAAACTTATGAACAATCCCCTCTCACATCTCCGTTCTACCGCTGGGAAAAAATCTCAAATCTTTTCTTTTTTATTTTGGTCCTCTGAAGTTAAATCAGTTCTTTACTAAAAATGTGGGTTTGCATCTTTAATTTGGTTTATGGTCAAATGAAGTTTGTTATCTTTTTCTTCATAAGACAAGGTGTGATATTTCTCTCACAAAAGATAGTATTGTTCACTGTGGATTCATGGTATTAACTTAGAGATTTTACCTCTACTTAGCCATGCATTCAGAGAGTGTATTGCTGCATAAAGCCAGGAAATGCATGTGACAAATCCATTAAATCCACTCGGCTCATTGGTATTTTTTACAGGTAGCAGTTGTAATGCCTTTAAACTGACTCTAGATGGTGTTGATATCATGGGTGAGCGTCTGGCAGAGGAGGTTAGTTCATAAAATTTTCATTCATTACGATTGAGTGAAATTTATTCCAATCTGGCAGGTTTTTTCCTCTGACCTCATTTCTTTCAATCTTTGCATCATGTAAAAAATGTCAGTCTGGTCTTTTTTTTTGCATCCTATACTATAAGAGAAGTTTTATGAAAAATGATTTTGGGCCTTTGCCTTTTTCTTTGTGAACACAGAGGACTTCTGCGTGCTACTTCTGATTTTTTTTTTTTTTTAAATCATTCATTATAACAATATCCTATTGGTTATTATGATTTCTTTAGATTCCACAATGAAATTTATAAATTTATATCGCTTTGCCTTGCGTGTCACAGTTATTTTGATCGATTTGTGAAAAATATAAAACTAGGCCACTCTGATCATTATTCAGAGAAGAGAGACACAGAGGGGAGAGAGAGAGATAGAGCGATATCTATTGATTGAGGTTCTGTGAAAGTATGCAAATAACTTATTTTTTGATATCGTAAAACTTTTTTTCACAGTTAATTAGATTTTTTTTGTGAAAACTATGGAAGCAGAGCACCCTATCATTTTTCAGAGACCAGAAAAAGGGATGGAGAATAGATCAAAATAAAGAGAGAGAAAAGGATAGATAGAGATTTTTTTTTTTTAACAAAGGATAGATAGAGATACAGAGAGGAGAGAGAGGAGCGAGAGAGATTTAGCACCTACAGCATTGTGCAAGTCAATTATTTTCTGATCACAAAACACTGGTAGCACAGTTATTCAGATTGATTTATGAAAATAATGTTAAACCAGGTCTGTCAGATCGTAATTCAGAAACCAGAGCTTCAGAAGATATCGTTTGTCGCACATTCTGTTGGTGGGTTAGTTGCAAGATACGCAATTGGAAAGCTTTATGAGCGATGTGGGAGGAGTGACCCTCAGGAGACTGACTCCGATGATTGTGACAAAGGTTCAATGGGTACAATATCTGGATTGGTGGCCATGAATTTTATTACTGTCGCTACTCCTCATCTTGGATCCAGGGGAAACAAGCAGGTAGCCTTCTTTTACAAAATGATATTGGTTTGACATTAATTACCTTCTCACATCGCATCTATTACGTTTTTCTTGACTCAGAAGTCCTTAAATTTCTTTTTTTGATTTCATTTCGTACCATTCTTTGTCTATTCTCAAAGCAGACATTTCCATTGTCAGGCAAATAAATCTATAAAGCCTTCTCAGGGAGGAAATTCCTCTTTCTACTCAGAGTATTGTTTTTGGGGGAGTTATTTTATTCTACTTTAATTCAAGGAACTAAGTTTGGATCACATGGAATGGTAAAGTTTGATAATATCTCAGCTTTTTTCAAAATGATATCCTGTTTGGTTTAAAAATGTGCATCTTGATGGCCATACCAATAATAGAGATTCTTCATCTTGTTCATCATCTTTCTTATTGTAATATGAAAACGAAGAAATAGAGGTGCAGGTTCTATCAATAGTAAATGATTCAGAACTCTGACCTTGGGTATTTTTGAGTTTTGGCTTGAGAGTAGATCCCATTAAATAATTATTGCTCTCCCCTGAAGAGGGGGGGCAAGAACGTGATAGGATCCTTGAGATGATCTTAACCCTATCTAGGGGTAGTTTTGTCATTTAGCCCACAGGGGCATTTTAGTCATTTGCTATTATGTATTTCCCTTTAAATAGGGATGCCCTCCCTTTAGGAGGGCAGTGAAGAAAGAAGAAGAAAGAAAAAGTCTCTTGTCTCCCCTCTCCAAGTCTAGGTCTGGCCTCCCCTCTCCATCCACGATCCCCGTCCCTCGCGATCGTCTCTTCCTCACTGCATCTCCAGGCGGCTCGTCCCCGGCTGATCTCTACCCCCTCTGCTTGGCCTCCTCTACGATCCTTCCCGTTTCTCCTCTCTACCCCGGGAACTTCTACCTCGTCTCGTCCTCTACCCTCCCTCCGATACGAGCCCAGAGCGGGATCGTATCAGAACGGATTAAACTGGCTGGAAGATCCTCCCAGAGTGTATTCAGGCTCCGATCTGGGCCTATAATCATTGTAACTTGTATCCCTTTCTCTATCACTCTCTCTAACTCTTTCTCTCTACACTCTTGAGAACATTTTCCTATGGGGACTTACCAAATCTTTCTTTGACAAATCAAGTTACCTATCAATAGGATCCAAACTGTTCTCCATTTGGAAATGAATCTGGTAAATAATTTCAAAATCATCTTTTCCAAAATATATGTGTGACGATATTTCAATTCCAGGTCCCATTTCTCTTTGGCGTCTCTGCTTTGGAGAGGCTTGCATGCCTTGTTATCCACTTGATTTTCAGAAGAACTGGCAAACATCTTTTCCTCACTGATAATGATGAGGGAAGACCTCCACTCTTATTACAGATGATTGATGACTCTTTGGATATCTTCTTCATGTTAGTAGTCTTCTTTGGCCTCCTTAAAACCATTTGTCTCGTCAATCTCCATTTTATTGAGACTACTCATGTAGATTTTCTTTGTTATAGGTCTGCTTTGAAAGCATTTCGGCGCAGAGTGACTTATGCAAATGTTGGCTATGACCGTATCTAATCTTATTTTGTGTTCATTTTTATTTGGCCACACCTCTAGTGTATAATTCTTTATGCCCTTGACTAAATCTCTTCAAGATATTGTTGGATGGAGGACATCATCCATCAGACGCCACTCAGAACTTCCGGAGGTACTTTTGTTTCATTATTTGATGAGAGTTCTTATCGGGATCCTTCAATGCCTTTGAATACATTCAATATAATTTATTATCTTAATTTTTTTTTTTCGAAATTCGTTCATCCCTTTCTTCTCAAGTGGGCGGAATCTATGAATGAAAAATATCCCCACGTCGTGCACGAAGAGTATTCTGAAGGGTTTAACGCAAGTGACGTGGGGGAGAACCGCGCCAAGGTTGACCTAACCGGCAATTTAGAAGGTTAAACGATTTTCTCTTGATTTGAATAATACTTTCTGGTCGGTTTCTTGATGATAATTTTTCTCAACTTTATTATGAAAGTGGGGATATTTTATTGGAAAAAATATTGATGTGTGTGATTCGGAACTTATTTTATTATATTGGTTTTCTGATGCTGCCTGAAGCATTATTAACTAATGCGTCATTTATACTTATTCTTGGAATAATTATTGATACGTGTGATTCAGACCGTATTTCATTATCTTGGTTTTCAAATATAAATTTATGAACTCATCATTTATAATTATTCAAATTCGTGGAAAGACACTCCCAAATGATTATTCTCGTGGAAAAATTCACTTGAAGGCAACAAAAATGAAAATATCTAGTTTCATACTGGTTTTATGAGAATTATAAAAAGATGGAAATTTGTTTGTTCACGTGCTCAACTTGAGATAAATACACATTCTATTAAGGCACACATTTGAAGGTAATAATGAATCCTAAATTATTTTGTCGTATTTTAAAGTTTTCTTCTTCATTTAGGTGAACTTTAATTTTCACATAACCACTGATTTTTAATTTACGTCATGACATGAAATTCTCAGTATTGCACATTTATGACTTTTCAATATTGGAGATCCATTCGATAGATGACTACAATGAAAATCTATGTTATAATTTTTTGATTGCACATCTTAAGATCACATATTGGGAAATTTATAATACCTTAAATCATGTTTTTCCTTCTCTCTGAATTATTCCGAGGACTCTATTCCAAATTTTTCCTTCTCTCTGGAAATTTCAAATTTCATGTTCTACGCAGATCATCTCCAAATAAGATACTGAATTGAATGTGATGAGTATTTCTTTTTCCGTGCATATTTCAATTGCGTTGACTTTTCAGAAGAGCTAGTCAACGGTCTCTCACAACTCTCGTGGGAAAGAGTTGACGTCAGCTTTCACCGAAGCAAGATGCGGTTCGCTGCCCACAGTGTTATCCAGGTTCAGATCTTGTGTCCGAGAAGATTTTCATCTCATCCATACACATATGATGATCCTCCTTTCGTCTCCAAAATTTTCATTCTCTCTAACTGTATGGGAAAGATTGCTTTCTAACATGATATCTCATATAGATTTCAATTATGCAGGTCAAAAATACTATCTTGCATTCGGAGGGGGCTGATGTCATTCAGCATATGATTGACCATTTTGACCTTTGATCTTTTCTCACCTTCCTCGATTACCGAACTCAGCTTCATTTATTCTGGTATTCTTTAGACTATGTTTGGAGAGCTCTTTTTTCCTTTCTGTTTCTTCTTTAGACTTTAACTCTCTATTTCCTTGTGACAGATATTTCGGCTTGGAGGGGGCCTTATCTTTTGTATTGGAGGTGAATCCCATAGCTCATTTTTTTGTGTCACAAATCATTAGGCAAAAGTAATACCTGTGCAAAACATACTCCTTAACATGTAAATGACAACATAATTCATTTCACATCTCATCCGAGTGTATGAGTTATCTTTAAATTCTTGATGTATTATTATCTTCAATTTTATGTGAAGCTGTGGATGAATATGATGTTTTTATTTGCTAGAAAACATTGGAAATCAACAAATGCAACATTGTATATTAAAAATTCGGTTGAGTTATCTTAATGTCGGGCTTCAATTGGACTAAACAGTGGTGCACTTGTTCTCTCAGAAATATTAAAAGTTGATAAGTTTGAAGCCAAATTCATGGATAATTTGGCCAACAAATTTATGTTAATTTATGAATCTATAATATCACTGCTCAATAAGATGATACTATAGTGTGTTATTTATAATTTCGGTGCTCTATTGACAATTTTCATGTAAGTATATGTGAAGCTATTATTTTCCCCTTGAGAGTAAAAATCTCAGTAAGTGCAATGCATTTTTGATTTTGCGTCAACCTAATACATAATTTTTCAAAAACGTTGGTTTCTCAAAAAGTTGTTCTCTTGATCTAATTATCTGGAGTCAACAATTTGTATGTCAAAATTGCAGCATAATAACTTATCCTAATGAACTGTGAGTTATATTGTACTATTTCACCATGACATTATAGAAATATGGGGCATGGATGTTGGATGTGTTAATATGAAATGGAAGTAAGGCTTGTGGATGGATGACAGTATGTCATCCCTTCACAAACTGTCATCCTCTACCGTTTAACGGCGTGGAGAACGCGCGGTCTGAAAGAAAGGACGGGCTTGAACTCTCACATTTTGTCCAGATGACTGATGATGGCGGATGATGGACGACAATGTGGGATGCTGGAAATTATAATTAAATATACAGCATTTGATATGTTGGTAGAATTAATCAACTACTTCTGACTTTCAAAGAAATTGCGTAAAAGTCCAGCAATATTTGCATTGCTCGTAATCTCATGGTTTTGTTGGATCCTATTCATAAGTTATAAGTGCAAGATTTTAAAATTTGGGATGTCGGATTGGAGACAATTTGTCCCCTCCTGTCCTGTCCTGTTCCGTCACATACTGTTTTGTTCAGTTCCATTCTTATTATAAAGTGGCAAACCGTATGTCACATTAAGTTGTCGGATAGCGGATGTTGTGACGGAGGAATAAGATATTGATTTCATATTGGGAAAATAAGGGTGGGTGAAAGACTAACTTAAGCTTGCTGAAGGATGACGGACTGTCATCTGTTCTATCCAAAGCCATCATCCGTCATTGTCCAAACACTGATGGACAGATGAATGGATGGCATCATTTCTATTGTCAGTCATCCGTCTGATTTGATTCACAACTGTTGACATAAATCATGAACAGATGATGGATGACAGAAGTGTCAGAAAAAAAGTTCAATTAATAATGTTGTGAGACTTAACACAGAAATAAAATGAGGAAGCATCATGAATGAGGAAGCCAGCTGTTGTTAACAACAACCATGACTCTCATTGACAATGACAAGTGCCATTAACAAGGACAGCGATTGTCCTTGGTGAGGATGGTTATCATTGATGGTGCCTAATGTAGGCACTGATGGGGGCGATATTTTTGTTGATGTGGACACTGCTCTTTGTTGACATGAATGATGACTGTTTTTGAGCAGGATGATGCCTGTTGATGACAAGCACTACCTATGATATCGATGATGATGGTTTTAGAGACATTGATGGGAAAGGCAACTGTCATTGAAGAAGTCAATGATTGTCATTAACAAGGACAACTATTATCGATAATCAAGTTTTGTCCACGGTGACAGTGATGATATTTTTAGTCAACAATAGACAATAGGCGGAGAATTGTTATCACTGTAGATGAAGTCTCTCGTTGGCGATGATGACAGCCAAGTATGACGATTGTCCTCGATGAGGACAACTGCTGTCATTAACGAGGACAAAGAATATCATTTAAGGATGATGACTAGTCATAATGAGGATGACAAGAAACATCATCATTGTTGATGGTGGTGATTGTTCTTAACAAAGATGATGAGGATGACAAATGTCATTGGTGGGGCAACAACCTTGACATCCATCATAGGTAGGAACAAAGACAACAACAGTCATCCTCAACAAGCATGATGAGTATTGTCAACCAGGATAATGACTTTTGTAGAAAAGGACAATGAGTTTCTTTGATGGGAACCATGAGTTTTGTTAAGGGGTCGACGATGATGCAGACCACACCGATGGGAATGATCATCATGACAATCAGATTGAACGAGGATATCATTGAGGAGGATTTGGGCTACAATACTCCTTGACGACTACAACCATGAACTTTGATGATGGCAATGACTGACATTGATGAGAACATTGAATACTCTCAATAAAATAGACAAGGAAAAAAACCCTTGCTAACAAAGTTTTCTCGCACATATTGACAATGATCATTATTTTTACTGTGACAGAAGAAAGTGCTGATAGTAGCTAAGGGATGTTATGTGGTCGTGAAGCCAATCAAACTACTATGTTTATTTAGTTTTATTGAATAAATATTTATGTTCATTGTCACTTCGTGTGATGTTTACAATGAAGTCCATGAATACGTGCGATGGCTTAGTGAATTATGATGAAATCATAATACAATCATCATTAGTGTTTAAACATGTATTCTAAATATTCCTGAACGATGGTTAGTCAAGACGGACATCGAATTATCTAAATAGAATAACACTAGCTGATCCTATTTATACGATAAGTATAATTGATACTGTGGCTATTAGTGTAGCGACACTAAGGACATATAGTGGGTGCTCTTTGGAATGAGTTCACTAAATTGATCCGTACGAATCCCTGAACGGTTTTATACCTAAACGTCAACCATGTTGATTCATATCATGATTGTATAAGTGATCCATTGACTTGAGACACCAAGGACATCTTGTGGATGGACGATGACATTTGATTATGACTTACGAGCCTCTAATCAGGGGATTTAAACAAGTCATAGCTCAGATGTAGTAAGAAGCTAACAGAGATGATTGAGTGGTCAAGAGGGGATCATCTGTCCTCGGTATAAGAGGAGATCAACTAAAGGAAGATGATGTACAAAAATCGCTGGCCAAAGTAGTGAGGATATTGGAGAAAACCTTCTGTAGTGATTCCCGTTACGCATTAGTACTAATTGAATGATGGATTAGGGTTTGATAATATACCATACCCTAAGTCGTTCGAGAGTCTTGCGCGGATGATGGATTATACATATAAGGTAATTGATGACGGTGAAGGTTCCATGAGAGAGTTCAACACTCCTCGATATCTTTTAGAGCATGAGGTGTAGCTTGACACTCCACGGGCTGAAAACTTAACCTATCGATTGGGTTAAATCGATCCTTATTTAATTATTTTATATGTTCGTATAGTTAATTAATAAAATTGGTCAATAATTGTTCTTGGACCACTAACATTATTAACTAGAACGACACATGGACCTAGAGGATCACACTCGTAAGGTCATAAGGGAATTGGTGGATATATTTTACTTTTAGGATTTTTGAAAAAAGCTAAGTGAAATATAAAGAGGGAAAGGGCTCTCATTTCAAGCACCCATGCAAGCCATATTTGAGAGCGTATCGTTTTCTTATTTCTCTACTTCACTCATCCAAGGACAGTGTCTTCATGGTGAGAAGATCTTCAAGATTTTCAAGAAGAGTTGAAGAAGAAGACGTGGAGATCCAAGCGCCGAGTAATCATGTTGATACTTCTAGAAGCCGGACGCGTGAATGGCTTCAGAACGATCTCGGAGCGGCAAAGTCAAGAGTGGAATGACTTCCCCAAAAGGTACATTTGATGTTTTATTTTAAAGATCGATTATGAATCGATTGACACGCTTTCACATCCATGGAAACATGTTTTCTATGGACGAACGATGTTACCAAACCCAACAGTAGCATCATCAATGTGGATAATGACTATCATTGATAGGGACAACAACTATGGTAATTGCGACTATCATCATAGATAATGTAGATGACTGCCCTCGTCATGGACAGTGACCCCAATAGTCTTTAGACCTGGATGATAACCATGAAATTCATTATTGATGTGTAAGAATGATGTTGTCGACATGAAAAAAAACTGTCATCGATAACACAATTTTATAGAGTGAGAGCGAGATGGAAAATGAGATGGGTTGTAGAGGGAGTAAGGGAAATGGGTCTGACTGATACCATTACTGGTCAGTAGTTGGGTTGCGGAGTCCTGTCAGATTGGTCCAACCGATACCGTTATTTATCAATGATTTTGTGCTTTTCATCTCCAATTGCCATTTAAATTTGGTCCATACTGTCATTTTTAAGGGTACATTTATCATCCTTTCTTTATTAATGCATTATTGATAGCCTAATCAGAATTTTATAACCTAAAATTTTTAATATACATTTCACAAGTATAATTATGGTAAAAAAACATTTAATATCAAATTTAACAATTCATGTAATATAAAATTTTTGTTTAATTCTATTGCCAGATTAGGAAATAAGGAGTCCATAAAAGTTAATCAGATTATGAAAGATAAAAGGCATAACCATGACATTAAAAATGGATTTATATAAATTGACAGTAAAAAGGTCAGAGTGCCTCAAGAGAAATGTTAATTAATTGTATGAATATACAATTATTGGTAATGTAATGTGTAAAAAGAAACAAATAATAAATACATGGTAAAATTGAAAATGTTTAATTTATTATATTTTGAGTTAACTTATTTATTTAAAATTTAAATTTAATCTAATTATTGAAGGATGACACTGATCATTATTCTCATCGTAACAAAAAAATATCATATTTTATGGATTTAAATAATGTCAATAATCGATTTAATACAGTAGACTAGTTTCCTTAGTTGGCTTATGTATTTTTTCATTAAGTTTTTTTGCCGTATATCCTACCTGGACTTTGGAACTATCTAGAGAATTGGGATGGGAGTTGGGTAAGATTGACATTTACTTTCAAGTTGGCCTATGAAGATTTGATGTTGTACATTAGACATTTTTAACAAGATAATACAGTAAGAATCAATATACCGTAATCATTTCATAATAACAATATAGTTTCCAAAAAATAAGATTTTCCATCCAAAGTATGCATATCTAATAATTTGTGAATGAGATTGAATTAAAGTATGTACACATTTAGTCATAGATTCATTTAACGAAATAGGCATCTCAATGATCATTTTAATACTTATTCAGTATAATGTAGTCATACATTATCACATTAAAGTCAAGGAGGAGTCTTCCCCGACCCGTTCATGTGTCAAGGATCTAACTCAGAATATAATTACTAGCCTTTTGATATCAGAAGTTTCATTTTACCTTGGACAAAAGTAGTTCTAGATGACTGAAGAGTCATTCAAAATTATGCATAAACTGTTGGGTTCTGTGGGATTTATTGATTGTGGGAAATGTTCTTTTGTCCAATGTACTGATTAAATTTAATTATATTCAATTTATTAAATTTAGTATAATCATTTTATTGGATAGGGTAACTAATGATTATATAAGGTATGGGGACCCATCTTAGGTGCCCATGCCCATGCAAGTAAAGGATTAGCTATATAAGGTAACTAATGAATGTAAATGATCCACAAGAGAATATATCTTCTAGAGCACGAGATGTGGCTTGGCACTCGGTGAACTGAAAACTTAACGTATCAGTTGGGTCAAAAATATTCTTAGTTAATTATCTCTATGTTGAGATAGTTAATTAATTAGGTTGGGTAATTGGGACTTTTAGAGGAAATGTTATTAGAAATATGAATAGGCAAGGGACATCCATTTTAGGCTCCCATGCCGGCCAGATTTGGGTAGCCCCCTTTATTCCTTTCTTTTCTTCCTTAACCAAAAAGAGAGTCTTAATGGTGAGAAAATCAACAAGGTCTTATACAAGACTTGGAGAAAAGGAAGCGCTGACTAAGGCGTTGCGGTGGTTCGTATGCCTACCTTACTTACCCATTGAAAAGGTTCTGATAAAAATCCCCTTGATCATCTAGATAGTTCTTGGGGCCAGACACGAATGGCTTCAGAATAATCAAGGCTGGGACAAGTTGCCCAATGGTACCAAAGTTTGATTAATTTTATAGATCAATTGATATTGGTTTCAGTTTCTGTATCTTGGAATTTTTTTTTCCAACCGTTGCTTCATGGTCGAGAACCCACCAGCTAAGACCAATTTAAATCCCATGATTAGGGTCTCGCAAGTCATGAAAATATTTTCATCCGTGCTGAATGCCTTTGTTGTCTTAGATATAAGGACCACATACATGATTCTGACATGAATATAGATTATTCCAGTTCACAGATAATACAATTTAGACATTCATACAGATCAACTCAGTGAACTCTTTCCTAAAGGGCACCCATTATTTTTTAATTCATTGTCCTACACTAATATCCATTAGGTTAGCGCTACTCATTATATAAGTTGCATTAGATATTTGTTACTCCTTTGAGTTATTTTGCTATCTGGCTTGTGAAATCTATGACGAGTTATCACTGTATTATCATCACATCCTAATTTGATGAGTCATTTAATATTCAATGACTTCATTATAAACATCACACAAAAATCACAATGAATAAAAATTCATCCCAATGATCTTAAACATGACATAGATGTGTTATTGGCTTCGCATACCATAATCTTCATTATGATTTACAGTCTAATTCATATGGGTAGCTCCTATATATACTTTTAATGATATTGTTCATAAAAATCTTATAACTTTTTATATCTACCAACACCCAAGTATCTTATGCGTGTGATGCTAAAGGCCCATGTATTAGTGTCCTCAATTTATTTAATGGAAAAAATAATATTTATTGGCTATAGTAAACATAGATTGATAAAAAAATGATAGGTCTAACCTAATTGATGGGGTTATTCACTAGGCCCATGATTGAAAAGCTACATCTTGTGCGATAGAAGATACAAATGAGAGTATTAAATCAATGCTGTAACATTTTCCATCATCAATTATCATATATTTATTATCCTTCATCTGAGGGACACTCCCAAATGACTTAATGTATCCTTACCAATCCCTTTCCATCATTCTAGTTCATAGTGATACATAAAGTAGACAATTGGAGAACCTCTTATCAAATATCTCCACTAATGTGTCTTCTTCTTTAGTTCAATATTTATTCATACCAAAGGCAGATGATCCCAGTTGGACCATTCAATGACATACTTTTCTTTTCTAAGAATAATTTGAATCTAATGAGGAGGGTTTGTAAATAATTGTCAAACCATTTTTTCTCATCACAATATATATTTGGCATGTCAAGATTTATGATGACTAACTTACATGTTCACAACATGAATGAACCTTACTGATAGTTAGGTGTAATAAAATTTAGGAATTCAGATATATCAATTCACCAAACTATTTTACTTAAGAACACTCACCATTCCTACTTGGTGTGTCTACAATAATGTCCATATGATAAATCGTACTAGTAGTAACAGTAATATAAGATATTGTTATTTTTTCAGATATTTTGATCTCCATATGGAATATCATTGAAAAAGGAATATTTAGAAAACACATTTAATGACTAGTAATAACTATATTATAATCCCATCTTGATTCACTTGGTCATTGCATATAATCAATAAATTTACTCTGAACTCTGCACTTGAATAATAATGAATAAAAAATTATTTTTTTTATAAAATTAAACATGATAAAGGAGTGAGGGAGGCTTTAAGATGAGATAATATATATTAAAGATGTATCTTCTAAATATCTACAGAATTGTGAGAGAGGCTTCACAAATCTGAAACAGATTTCAGAGATTGAGTCTCACACATTTTTATTTATAATACTATTACTATGATTAATTGAATCCAAAACACTTAAAGAATCAGAGAAAACAAGTACCTTTAGTTGTTCACAAAGGGTGAAGAAAAGTGGTCATACTTTCATCCTCATGCACTCACACTAACCACTCCGAAGCATGTCCTACTGGCTTTACGACGTTGATATAATAATCTACTGATTTATATTTGTACCTTCAAACCAACGGATTTCATCTTGGAAGAGGATAACTTGTTATCCACAATAGGTTCCTTTGGAACACCTCTTACTTGATTCAAACAATTTCACTACACCCTATTTCATGATTCTATGAGATTATGTATGTGTTTCTTAATAATAGAAATAAGAATAACACTAAAATAATAAATCATTCCTTCACCAAAGCATAAATATTTTCCAATTAGAATTGTTAACTTAATCATCGTGTTTGGATAAAAAGATATTCAAATGAACATATTGTTACAATGAGTACACCAGACTTCACTTTACTAGTTAAGATCAAACCACCAATATTTAGATTGAATTGAATAAATTAGTAGGCATGTAAAAGTACAGCTAAAGTCGAAATTTCTTCATTGATAGATTAAATTGACTAAATTACTAGGCATTTAAAGGTGATACTAAAGTTGAAATTTGTCCATTAATATATTAATTGACTAAGTTAATAGGCATGTAAGAGTTATAATAAAGTCAAAACTTCTTCCTTGATAGAGTAAATTGACTAAACTAATAGGCATGCAAGAGTTATACTAAACTCAAAACTTCTTCCTTGACAGATTAAATTAGCTAAGTTACTAGGCATGTAACATAATAAGCTAGTTATAAGATATTCTATTACAGGATTTTGACAGAGTTGAATGAGACTGATTGACTAATGCTATCTGAATACTTCATGAAAAATTTATGGTACTTGCTATGATTATTTAAATATGTATGTGTGTGTAGGAGCTTGAAATTATTAGACGTTGAAGTTTACATAAGCATATATAAGGACATTAAGCTTGATGATGTCGTTTACTTGTATGTTTTAATGTATTTAACTGATCATTGACCTTTTCTCACAGATAATATCAAATATTCAGAAGAAGAATAAAAATTTACGGATTGATCTTAGAATGCGTATGTTATGATTCCTTGACTGTTTGGAGTCAAGATTATTGTCAAATCCTTAACGGACATGTTAACCCTTAGTCAAAGTACGTTTATATCGCATCACATCATATAATAAAGAACTAATTTTGTTTGGAATAAATTGAAATAAGTTAGCTCCTATTAATCATGTATTTGAATTTAGTGAACCATTTCACTAAAGTACATGGCCAAAACACGTGATAATAAACCTTAATATTAAAAAACTATTTATGATATATGTTTCATAATGATTCATATATATGAATTAAAAGTCAAATTTATGTTCAACACTCAATATAAGTACATTTAAGGAGATAATTTGGTTGTATATTTAATTCATTCAATCTCTCCGTCTTGATATACTGAAATGATTTAAGAGATTTATTTTCAGATTTATCCCAAAATTTTTTTTTTAATCTTCGTCTCTTTTTAGCTTAAATAAATCAGTCCATTTTTTTCAAGAACGAGTCAACCATTGCTCTAACATTGAAATCCTGAAAAACAACTTACTAAACTCAAAATACATTCACATTGTTTGATTCTTTTGATATTAATTGAATCTTAGGTTTTCCTCATGAGTATATCACATTTTCATATAGCAGAAAGTTATGGTAGAATACCATCAATAACAGCAATAAAGGAAAAGAGGCTAAATGATAATATTATTTAGCCAAATTAAATTAAAGATAAACTTAAATTTTCATTAATATATATTTAGGCCTTTATATGATGTCTTAAGTAACACTCTTTTAAAGAGACTAATTCAGATAAAAAATAAATGAAAGAATAATATGATAATTGTGAAAATATCATTATTTCTGTTTATTTTTTATCATAATAATCTTGTGATTCAAGTTGGGTACTGAAGTAAAGTGATCTCACTCAAGAAAAGTGGGAAATCAGAGGAGAAGGAAGATGAGAAGAGAAGGAAGAGAGAGAGAGGAATGAACAATAAAGATGATTGTTTTCTCACATAATTAGATGTTTACATTGGGTGGTATTTTTATTGTATACAATTGAAGTTGTCATATAAAGATAGTTCTGCTAAGATGTAGCCGTTATAAAAAGTTGTAACAGCTATACCAAGATTAATTGTAAGTGTTGGATCCTACCTATGTTTAATCCTATATATATTTAATCCTATATATGCCTAATCCTTTATTGAATCCTGATTCCTAATCTCATAATGAATATACTCACTACTCAACTCTTTCATTGCTACTAACTACTCTTTATTAATAATAATATGGGCCCATATAATTGCTGTGCTGGTTTTTGTGAGTTGCTGACTTTGCTTCACCCACGTCAAGGAGAATGTCCGTTCAAGGACATTGAGCGTGGTCCTGATCTGACCAAATTGACCTTTTTGGAGGGACTTTGTGAGAGCATGTGACAGCTGATCTTCGCTTCTCACGAATTTGACTTGAATGTTCATGGATGGCACTTGCTCTATCTTGATGTGCTTTGTTCTGGCATGAAAGATTTGATTTGCTGCAAGATATGTCATCTTGATTTTATCACATCATATGATCAGTAACATAGACATCCAAAGTATTTTAAAAAGGGTAATTAGGTAAATCTTTAAATAAAATTTCAGACGGAGATTTATTGTGAAAAACAGGTGTAGTCATTTAAAATATGATAGGCTATCATCACAACTGCTTCATCCCAGATTATTGGATATTTTAGCTTAGTAAAACAGTTCTAGTGCTGCCTCCATAGTATGTCTATGCTTTCTTTTAGTATGTACCATTTTGTTCAGGTGTGTGGGGGTGGGACATTCTATGCATGATTCCCTGAGTTTTAAAATATGACAACAGGATCTATAACCTCCACCCCAATACAATTGAAAACACTTTATTTTCCTATTAAACTGGTTTTCCACTTGTTTTTTGAAATTTAATAAAGATATGCAGTAAGTCTCTTTTCTTTTTGAATAAGATAAAGCCAAGTATATTTCCTAAAGACACCTATAAAAAGATCATATAATGAATAACTAGAATGATATAGAAAAGAGGATGGTCTCCATATGTTAGAATGAACTTCTTAAAATATTAATGTGATGAATAGTTCATAGGTAAAAAGGAAAGCATATGAGATTTTGAGATGTTACAGGAGTCACACATTAATCTTTAATTTGACTGACACAAGCGGAGGCCCAATATTTTAATAATATTTTATAGGATGTGGAGCTATGGATGTCCAAATCTGGCCTGCCATGTCTTGTGGGACTTGCTCTCCAATGTTTCTTCAGAACAAGATGCCAAAGAACCTAGATAGTAGAGTCTTCCTCTCGTTGATCCTCAAAGAAGAATCCTGCTTATAATCTTGTCCTTTAAAAGTCAATGAGAAGCAAGAAATTCCACATAAACATCATTATCTACAATGAGATGAATGCAAATTTAAGTTTTAGCAATTTTAGGTCTATGAAGAATATCTCTAAGAGAAATATGTTTATCACACTTTGTCATTTTCAAAGAGCCAAACAAAAATCTGTACCATTAAAAAACTGTAGTTGTTCAAGTCCCTAATAGTTAATGAGCTTGTGTATCATATTTGGATCTGAAGTTACATGATGTGTCACTCCGCTATTAGGGTACCATACTTGGTTGTTTGATATGGGAAGATTGTGGTATTGATAGTGCAAAATTGTTTTTTTAAGGACAAAAAACACGGTGTCGCGTACAGCCAACCCCAAGGTTGTGCCCGCAGACCGACCCAGTCCTACCATGGACGCCACCCAGGGAGTTTTTATTTATTAAGTGGATTATTCATCAGCCTTTATAGGCATGGAGAGTGTGTAAACGTTCCACTTACACACGGACCCTACTCGCCCACACCTAGGGATCAATAAAAGAAAAAATACATGAGATATCTATGAAGTGCCCAGAGAAGTTCACTCGTGCCGACATGGCGCTGGACCCGGCCACAATGGTGGTGCATGGAGTGTGTGTAGCTCTTCCCGCCTTCACTAGGTGTCAGCATGGAGGTGCGCGGTGGGTACAACAATCAGGTGAGAGGTCAAGCGTCCCTATCGCTAGTGCTCCATGCAATACGCCAGTCGTGGGGGCTATCATTTGTGATGTCAGATGTTGTCAAAGATGTCATCCGACGGATAATTCCCTATGAAAATGTAAATATGTGATGACGTGAACCCTAGGCGGATGTACATGCAGGCTCCGACTCGTGGGGATTCGCCAAGCTCCGGGCTCCAGTGGACGACCGGTGATGATGACTGCGACCTTCTGACCCCCATCGGAGCAACGACAATGACTACGGTGCCAAACGTTATAATTCTGTTGACACTCACACGTAATGCACAGGCTCATCCCGTACCTAAGAATTCACTCGTGACGTAATTTTCTCGATATATTCTCTCACCTAAACTAACCCAAGCGCGGTGGAGTGCAGCAGAAAATGTACTAAAGAGAGTAATGAAACTGATGAGCAAGGAGAATGACGTATTTCGTTGGTGCACAGGCCGGTGCGGACACATAGGCGGGCGTGCCACTGACGGGCATGGCTTGGCTCGGCTAGTGACAGTGTCATGGCATAGGAGTGGTAGTCGGAGTTCAGAGACGAGGAAGAGGAAGTAAGGGACACGGAGATGATGCAATTTGGGCTTCGGCTGGCTCAACATGCATGACCAATGGGCGGGGAGGCATGAGCAGAGTTCGGTAGCAGACATGAGCAATGGGCGACTCCAGGTGCTGAGACATAGTTTGGCACGTTTGCGTCAGTAATTGCCTCGTACACAAGCTGCAAGACCACCCGTGGCGTGGATATGTAGGACGCTGCGTAGAGAGACCGGCTGGCAGCCGTGCCTTGACAAGGCCCGAAGGGGATCATGCGTGATGCACTGGCTCAATGGCCAGTCGGTTTTTGAGTCACCTTGGTGACTATTTGCCGATGGACAATCTGACGTCTGCGTTGTGACTTGACGAGTCGGTCGCAGGCATTGTGTGGCGACGTGCCACCCAATGCACAGATGAACGTGATGCACATTTGAGTTTGCTGAAGTCAACGCCGTGCAAGGCTTCCACGGTGTGATGACCCAAGCATAGGATCTGGTGAGCGATCGTTGCAATAATCCACAAATTGACTAGGCGCAGGGAAGTCGCAATTGCGTGCGGGTCTGTTGCGATGGCGGGGCTCACGGGGATCCTCGCGGTGCTGACTGGTGCGGTGTAGTCACTGCGTCGCGAGGGTTGGTTGCGGCGGTGGACGTCACGGGAGCTCTCGCGTCATTGGCTGGCGCAGCAGATCCGTCGCGTGCATCGTGCGACATGAATTGTTCACGCTCGCGATCACCGAGATGCGTGAGTCTGGTGAGTCACCGGGACGCGTGAGTCCACAACAGCGGTGATGGGCTTGGGGTGAAGCACTCGAGGGGCACAAGAGGGGAGGACGGTGGTCCCTTCTTCTCCGTTGATCTCTTCCCCTAACCTTTTCTCTTTCCCTTCCTTCTCCTTATTCTTCCTCCTCTTCTTCTTCTTCCTCTTCTCCTTCTCCCTTATTCTCGAGAGAGAGATCTAGGTTGACGTAACTGCCACAATAAAAAAAACTAGATCTAGATCTGTTCGCTGCCCATCGTTGCCTTATATAGGGTCATGATGGGCCCTTTACAAAGGGTCCAACAAGGGGCCCAACAAGGGACCCCTTTTTATAACACAAAAAATAAATCTATGGAAATTTAACGACGTGAAGATAAAACGAACGATGTGAAATATGGCAAATACGGATGCACCACAACAAATACAGTGAACGCAATGTGAAGAATACAAAAACATTAAAATAAGAAAATGGGAAAAGCAACACGAAAAGACAAAACATTTGAGTCACGCAGACATGCTTTACTTGGGGTATTTAAACCCAGGCATCTTTACTATCGCCTTGGCATGCCAGCCGGGTTGGACGTAGATTGGCGGGGCTATCGATGACGACAAGGGTAGCTCCAAAGACGTCTTCTAAGGGTTGGGCTGGCGCGCTCCATCACTTCAGCAAGAGCGACGCGTACGAAGAGTCAGTAGTGCCGAGTCGCTCTACGCGGTGGCATCCCCGAGGCTTCCCGAGGAAGGTACTCCCAATAGAGGTAAAGAGAGGAAGGGGCTCGAGTGCATACCGTATGGTTGGCAAGGGCACCCGCTATCGGGTTGCAATCGCATAGTTGGTGGGGATACTAGTCAAGCAGGGTTGACACTACATGATATCCTGCCACTCACTTTGCAGTCACCACTGGGAGCATGTGAGTCTGATTCTATGATGATATTGTGAAGGTTTCTCTCCTCGCATAGGAGCAAGCCATCACGTATCGCCATAGCCTTGGCTGCTGTGTTAGTTTGTATGCTGTAAAAGATGAGAAAGCGAAAATAATACTCCATGTATGATCTCGGAGAATACCGCCTCATCCGGCCGGTCCTGGGTTCCCTTTGGCTGCAACATCAACATTTAGTTTGAGAATGACTATTGGCGGTGAATGCCAATAAACAATTTGTAACCAAGTTGTGATAGAGGGTAAGAGTCACCAGAACGCCCCAAGTGCGAAGAATATCACATATAAGGCCATAACTGCATGCAAAGGGTGGTATGAGATGATGGGCGTGCTGTATCCATTGCTTGACTCCTCGCATGATATCCAACGTTCGCACGGGTATCCTGAAAAACGAGAAGAATTTTGCCCTTTCCATATCTCCCACAATAAGTAAACTATGGTGATGTGTAGGTAAGGGCTCTACTTAGAGTGTGTGGGCGAGATAAACATCTTGCTAAAAAACTCTAATGGTGATAGGGAATCGCAGTTGCTGAGTAGTGGGCGCCAATGATGTGTAAATTGGCTCCAACAGTCTAGAGCGATCTCACTATGAAAGAAAAGGTGACCCATAGTCTCAACCTAGGAAGAAATGGGGCAGCAATGGCAACACGAGCTAAGTGAGTGACCGATGTGGGTCACTTAATCATCATTCTGGAGGCCATAGTGCATGAGTCTCCAAAGGAAGAAGGAGACACGAGTGAGAATCGCGGGCTGCCAGCTGTAGCGACTCCAGGTCTGTGTAGGGGATTGGTCGCAAAAATTGTCCCAAGAGGACCGACAGGAGAAGGACCAGTCGAGTGCTAGTGTCCAAATGGGGAGATTGCTAGAGGTTCCTATAGTAGTATTCAGAGCATGTGGTAGGATATCGAGTGGGAGGCCATGATGTTCCCATAAGCAGTGCATGTTTCCAATGAGCAATTGTGCCATAGTCAACCGCGGTCTATGTGGTACAAAGTGGGCATGGCAGGCTAGGGGCGTGTCGGCAAGCCATGTATCATACCATGCACTAATCATGCCTTGGCTTACATGCCAACGTGTGATAGTGAATATCACTAGCCAATGTCTCTACCAAGTCTGCCACCTTGTGTGGTCCAAATATCTGACTCTCTACGAGCCCACTCGCTGTACTTGTTCGAGATGAAACTCCCCAATGGGGAGTTTGTGGTATGCATATGCCACACGAGCTTCTTCTGAAGCATGTCTTAGACGTCTTGAGGGCATCTAATCCCTAAACCCCCCCCCCCCCCCATCTGTCGACCGAGAAAATTTATTCCAAGAAACCCAATGGTGCCTATGCTCTCTCTCAAGGTGACTATACCATATGAAACATGCGCATAGTCGCTCCACCGAGTGGAGGACCGTGAGCGATAATGAATGGACCACTAGGGTATGCAGCGGGATGCTCATGAGGACGTGCCGAATAAGTTGGATGCGCCCACCATGGGAGAGTAAACAAAGTTTCCATCCATCTAGTTTCTTTCTCAGCTTGGCCAACAAGTCATCGAAATAATTATGTCGCATGTAGCTGCGAAAGATGGGGCATTCAAGATTTGTCTGTTGAGAATTCTCAGTGTTACTTGTAATATTTTAGGAAAGTCACTTGCTCTATGCCTAAATTGGGATAAGATCTGACATGGGGGTTGAAAACGATTGTTCTTTTCTCTCCCTCAACCACAACCATGGCTCAGGTAGTATCCTTTAGTTTGATTTCTATCTTTTTTTGAAGTATAGATTTTTTTTCCTATGGCCTCCATGTATGAACATCATTTTCAAATGAAGGGAAACTATTAGCATTCATGCCTTGGAGAGAAGAGAGAGGCTTTGTGAGCTATGATGGCCACAGATCAACGGATTCATGAACTTCTATAATGAACATTATGTGCTTAACATACTCACTTGTGACCATCACACCTTTTTTCATGTCATCAAATAGACAATATCACTCCACAACTACTGTTTGATTCATCTCAATTAATGTTGTTTTGTGCCATATTCCCAAGTTTCTTTAGTTTATTTTTTCACTGTTTATGCATGGAATGATTCATTCTGAGAATGTGCTAAGCAAGAAACCCAAAACCAGTTTATCAGCCTTCAACCAAGTTTAGGACACATGATTTCTGATATTATTTTCTCTCAGAATATTCAATATTAATAGATGGTGATATTTATGTAATGAATTGGTAAAATCATACACATTTGAAAGTGACATGAAGGAACTTTTCCAGGGCTGATAGCTTTTTCTAGTCTGTTTCAATTCTGCCATAGCTCCTCTTGGAATAGTATGTGGTACTTCCCCTTAGAAATCTTTAACGAGGGTGCTTGTTTGGTCCCTATAATTGCTAGATACATGAAGACAATAATAATGAATGTGTGAAAGAGAAAAAGTTGGAGTTAGGTTGAGGTTGACTTCTTTTCCTAATCAATTTGAGAGGTGTTGAGATGAAAGAATACTGTGAACAAAATTTCTGAAGTGCTAATGTAGACTTAGCCTACTTCTCGATGGAACAACGAAGGAAAGAATAAATTAGTTTGAATGAAAGACGATGGTATTTTTTCAGATATTATGAAAGAAACCTGGAATGTTGCATAAAGGAGAAAGAGGAAAAAGAATTGACGAACATGAAGAAGAAGGTACATGAGAATGAGAGGGAGACACATTGAACAAGATTTTTATACCCAAATCATATCTATTACAACCGTTTATCTCTACTTTACTCTGTAAGTTTACCATTTCATCATGTCTTTATTTGATCCTGCCATCTAGATTTGATCCAAATGTATCTTTAATCCTTTTTTGAATCCTACCCATTAGATATCTTAACGAGTACGCGGGAATGCATTTATATCTTAGTAGGCTAGTCTATTATTAAGTCCTATGGGTTGACAAGTTGATGACTGTGGGCCAGGTGACCAAATTGCTAACTCATTAATCTATTTGTCTATTTTTGTGTAGGGGATTCAGAAGTAAAATAATGCCATGAATTTTTTTTTTTTTTTACTTCTGATCTGTAAGGTTTAATTAACCTTAGTTATTATGTTCATAAAACCATATAGGCTCCATTAATCTTGATATGAAAGAGGCATTTATCTATATTTTAACAGAATCCAAGAAAGACCTCATGTTTGTGGAAAGTATATGAGGGTGAGCAGTTTTTTTTGATGTAACCTGTTTTTGTTTTTTTTGCTTTTGACAAGAACTAACATTTCAGGGGTTTTTCATGGCTGGGAGACAGTAGGTACTTCACCAACTTGAATAAATAAAACAAAGAAATAGAAAGATAAAACAGAGAAAATGACGAATAAAATAATGAGATATAAAGATGTAAGGCACAAGTTCAAGACTGGTGACAATTATGGTGATGGCAAGGATGGGGTTAATGATGGTGGTGACAATGGTGACTTTGAGTGATGGAGAAAATTTTAAGTGAATTGAATGGGGGTCAAGGAAGTGGCAGGGTGTAGGCGATGACCAACAGTAGATAAGGCATGTAGAGACCAAAAGTAACGGGTAGGTGCTGTGCATGCTAAATGCCAGATGTGACACGTAGAGGTGGCAGGATGCACTTGTTACAGGTGAACATAATGCATGCAGAGGTGGGGAACATGCTTACTAAAGTCAAGTTTGTGGGAGTGGCTGTATTGGCACAGTGGCAGAGATGGCTGAAGGCTGCCACATTGGGAACTCACAGGCATTTTGTAGGGAGAAAATTAAGACCTTCATAATTCAATAATTATGGATGTCTAAATCAAGGTAGGGTCTTTTATAGCCTTCCTCTCCTGACATATGCATTAAAAAATGGAGATATTAAAAAACGAATTTAAAACATCTCTTATGATCCGTTTGGTTCCATAAGAGAAACTGTTACTGTAACCATTTGGTTTTCCCTAACCATTCTCTATCAGAGAGCTGTTTAACATCACCTTTTCTTCCATCTTTCCATGAAGCATGGGAGAATTAGAAGGCAATAACCAAAGATAGAGTTAAACCTACAACAATGTAATAGATAGAGATATGAAAAGAGCAATAAATGATGAAGGAAATGGAGGAGGTAAGCTGAAATACTTCATGTCATATTAATGTACCCATTTGAATATTTGTTTATTTCATTTTAGAAATCAAATATCTTCTAACAAGAATTCACAATAAATGATTTGACGTAAATATATGAAATAAGTATTAATCACGAAACTATGGGGAAAAGTGTTTGATAAAATATTTTGAACCAAATATGTGCTATAACCATTCGAGATTATTGCCTGCTGAAATTTTCTTCAATCAGTCCTCAAGTAAAATATCAAAACAAACACCTATAAAAATTCATGAGGTAAAGGTTTAAACAATCTACATGAATAAATATTTTAAAACAAAAATTCATATAATATTTACTTTGACTTTGCTTCGTTGAAAGAATGGAAAAATAAATTTGATTGAATTAAAATGATCATTTGTTAAGATTAATCTTGACAGAAATATTTAAATGCTCATTATGGATTTTTTTATTGCATCACGAGGGAAATTGTAGAGTAACTTAAACGCTAGGGGGCTGAGTTGGAGAAAGTGACTTTAGGGGTCAAGGAAGACGTACCTTTGGCAGAGATTTTTTTCTTAATTTGTGCTGTCTTAGCACTAAGTGGTTTTCTCTGTGGGGGTGAATAGATTGATAGGGCATAGTAGTTGTTCTCACATTTGACTGTCCATAAAAAAAAAACATATAAAAGCCATATTTATTATTTTACACACGATATTTAATAATGACTTCAATTGGTATGTATAATTATGACCAGATTATATATGTGATCATACTTGTGTGATCACTTGTTTATAAACACACAGTCTAGACATAACTAGTCATGAGAGAATTGTGAAGAAAAAAAAAATATCTCGATACAACCATTGGTATGGAATCAATCAGGGTAGAGCTCTTTCGCAAAATAATTCACCAAATTGATGATTATGGATCACTAGAGAGTGTGGTGCCTACGTTTCAAGTAGGTAGTTTTACGTCCACCAAATGTGCGATGAAATGGTTTTTCATGTAGTTCTCAACGCGTGTCCCACAAGGGAGGAGCAATGAGGGAAGAACGAGAGTTGATCATTATCTGAGTGTCCCAAAGGTGAGAGATTGTTAGCACAATCATGTTCCTTGAAAGGACTGATTAATGTTCTTTTACGTTTTGGGACATTTAACATTGCTTCGCATCTCACATGTCAATGCCAATGCCATGCATGCAAGGCGTAAGTGCCAGCAAAAGATACGTCGTAGACAGGTCGTACACTGCCTATCCAAAGTAAGTGACGCACGTATACGTTCCATACGCATGTACCAGCCAAATTTGTTTTGCAGAAGAAGCTAAGAGGAATAAAGCACCTGAAAGGCTAGGACTGGGAAAGAGACGTCGGACGGGAAGAGTGCAAGCTTTGAATTTAGGAAAGTGAGGCAGAAAGGGTGAGGTAGATTTGGGGATCAAGAGCGAGGGGTTGGGAGTTGAGAGGTGGAGACAGTGTCTTATTTCAAAAACTAAATTTATTGATAATAAGTTATCTATTTTGATATATATAGTTAACTAAATATGAGAAAGAGGGGTTATTTCCTATTTGAAAATTCATTTATGTTAGGAAGTATGCGGGCAAAATTATTGGAAAGTACTCTACGTTGAACGGGTCAGGATACAGGGACCTGAATGAATGAAATTCAGCAGAACACTACATCGCAACAGTACCAAAAGGAACAAGCAAACCAAACAGCACAAAGACAATTAAGGGCGATGAAAGGCTCACATCAAATCCAAAGCACAAGCAACAGAAACTGCGCACATTTGACTGCCACAAACTTTTATTTTGTAGAAGTGTTCTGACCACAGCTTGATTCTTCATTACGAAAATCACCATGTATATTCATCAGCTATTTCTATTTAGCATTTAAATTCAGCCAATATATAATTCAACAATGCAAATTTAATCTTGACGAGTTTCAACATACGTGTGAGAATACCTGATAGTTTTGCTCCAGCAAGTTGTAGATGCTTTCAAATCCTTGAGCCGGATGAATTTTTCTTCTATACTTGGATGCTCTTCTCGGTTCTTAATCTGAGTTGCTGCTTCCATTTTCCTTTCTTCTCCCTTTGTGTACTCCGCCCAAGCTCCACCGTTCAACCTCCCTCCGTCGCCCCCTCTTGTGGTCAACCCTCCCTCTCCCTCCCTCACCGTCACCCTTCCCTACCCCCTCCCTCTTTCCTCCCACAACCTTCCTTGCACTTCCTTCTCCCATAACCTCTGTCTCCAGCCCTCGCTCCTCCTTGCACCTCCATCGCCCCTTCTCCTCCCCTTTCTCGATCCTCCACGACCCTCTCTCAGCCTAGATCCGCCCCTCCATCAACCTCTCTCTCCCTCACCCCTCCCTCTCCCTTCCTCGCCCTGGATCTCATTCCACGCCCTACCTTCTCCCTCCGTCACCCTCCCTCTCTCTTCCTCCCTCGCCCTCTATCTTCCTCCACGCCCTCCCTACCTCCAAGGCCTATATTGTGTCCCATTTGTAAGGAACACTGATATAACTGTGACAAAAATCTACCGGACTGGCATTAGGTATAAAATCATTCAACGATCCATATGGATCAACTTTGTTAACTTCTCCATAGAGTACCCATTACCTTTCTTTAGCACTGGTACTTTCACTGATGCAATATCAACCATACTCATCACATGAGGGGGACTAGAAAATGCTTATATTTCTGAATATTTTGGTGTCATTGAGTATCCTTTAAGTACTAATATTCATCATATCTGTCTAAATACTAGTAACCAACCTATCTAATGTCATTATTGTTCACCCAAACGTCGCAAATATTTACATACTTCATTCTAAGTATTGCACGTGTGGCATCAATATATTATATCAAATAATATTGAAAAAGATGTGACAAGGGCGATTTGTCTTTTAGGGAACATATGGGTCCAATAATCCCTAATTTGGAAAAGGGATAATCATCCTTGGAGATCAAACCTTTTGCACTCTACAGTTGCTATATACTTTGGGCTATTAGCTTTTTCGATTCATTTACTATATATTCAGTCAATGAAACTCTTCCATTATGAATTTTACTTTAGACATAATACCCCTAATCAGGTAAATTGCCTCAGAAAGTTATATTACTTTAGATGACACTATCTGCCTTTCGCATGTTGTATTGCACTATTGTGGTCAATCAAAAACAGAATATGTATAGAAATTTATGGAACACATTAAAAAGGTGTGATGAATTTTTTTCGCCCTCATGGTTCTTGAAGAGCATTAATTAAAAAAATATACTCAGCTTTTGCTGTCATGTCTGTAGTGGTACTCCTCTTGGAACTCTTCCAAGACAATACGCCTCCATTTAGTGTGAACATTACTCTACGTGTGGATCCCCTAAGATCCACGTCTAAAAAAACTTGATTTTCTTTAATCGTTAGCCTTTAGCAACTATCCTATAAGAATCAGAAATAAATCCTTAACCATTATGTCATGGACTATCTAGTGTTCATCTCTTGCTTGGCTTTAGGGATCTGGAGTCAATGTTACATCAGTCCTTGTTCATAGCATTGAGATGAGGATGGATATAATAACAGAGCCATATGGGATTTTCTACCTGAACACTCTATGTCTGGTTATTTTGTATTTAGGGATCTGAATTCCAGGTATCAGAACCTTGAGACTTCTCTAAAAGTTCTGTATACTGAAACTCTTTTGGTGTTGGATTCTATGAACATGGATTTTGAGATTTTTACCAACCTCCTTGCTCTATCTCTACAGAAAGCATTCACAATACATAAGTTGCTTCTTCCAGATCCCTTCGGGGGAGATCTTTGAAAGTCATTCATATCAAGGATAACATTACAAAAACATTCATAATAAAGTTGAAAATCCTCTACATAAAGGAATATGGAAATAATTATCCTCCCACTAACATTTTAATATTAAACCTTAGGATCATGTTCATTCGCAATCAAAATGTGAAATTTCATCACATAATCCAAAATATATTTTAACAGTGTCCTAAATTTAACGCGCACAATTTACACAGCTTGAATGCATAATATTTGGGTCGTCTCATATTCAACTTAGCATTTATTTGCAATTGAGAAACTATACGTTAACATCCATTGCCCATACTCCGTAATCATAGTGTGCTGGTGTATCGAGAAAGATTCTATCTGGTTTATTACTACAGTTTTGACAGCAACCGTCCTCCATAAATTTAATCTTAAAATTATGAACTTGTCCATTAACACTGGTGTTTCCAATAAATCCAATTTTAGACACTCGGTACCAGTCTCTGTAGGGTCTATCACGTTTATAAATGGGTTTAGTGTATGAACAAAATTTTAGAATCAATCTATTATGACTAATTCCTATAGTTAGAAAGGCATGTTTGTAGGTCAGTGATTGAAGTCTTATAAAAAACAGTGTGTCGACATGAATCATTATATCCAAATCTTGGTTAATTGGTCTACTTAATTTTCATTTATTTGTCTTAATATTTCCATTATTTTTGGGCTAAAAAACATGATTTTTTCAAGAATTAATCCATGATGTATCTAGCTATAATAATTGCACGTAGAGAAAGGAACTCTACTAAACTGAACTATCTACAACAGAGTGTAACTTGCATGCTGATGAACGCCACATTTGGAAGATACTTGTTAACTGCAGAAGGGTATGGCTAATATTCATAAATCATGAATCGATGAATTTCATCAATTAAGTATTTTTTTTTCTTAACTTGGTCGAACAGTTCTAATAAACATTCAGCTATATAAGCTCAGATGTCAACATGTATCCCTGTAATTCATACACATCAACAGTTAATCGCGCATCAGTACTAATTAGAATGGCCAATTTTGGTTTCAGATTGAATATATCTTAACTCATTCGGGAGTCATGTGAAAATGAAGGTTTATACAGAGTTTAGATTTCTGTTTCTATCTTCTAGAGCAAGAGCTGTAGCTTAGTATCCTAAGGCCTATAAAATCAACCTATCAATTTGGTTAAATAAACTAAAATTATAGTTCAATTAATATACATGTAGATAAGGTTGCTTGGTAAACATTATTGGGCTTTAAATTTATCATGCAGTTTTAATTAGCAAGGACACACATATAAAAATTTTCATTATTGTTGGATATGCTCTTATGTTAAGGGACTTCTATGAAAACCTTTGAGGGAACGATGCGGAGATCCTATGACTTGAAGATCATTTAGATACTTCTCGAGGCCAGAGAACTTAACAAATTGAAGATACTCATTAAGGAACCAAGAACACACTGATTTGATATGTGCTAAGGTAGTATGCTTTTCTATGTTTTCGGTTGTCAAACATATCTCCGGGTTAAGAAGGAACAATATTCTGCTGATAAATTGAAGTTAGGTTGATTCAGTAGAACCCACAAATCCCAGCAGCTATCACATTATTCAATACAAAAAATGTGACCCCCCCATTATGTTTGTAAGTTGACATAAATTCTAAGGGAGCATTCATTATCCTACAAGGGGATACAATTCAACAGGAAAATAAATCTAAATAATAGTATTTACATGTAACCATTAAACTTCAACTGAAAGTAAAACTTTCCATGTTACAAATTAGATGGACACATATTTTAACTCACAGAGACATATAAAATCATATGCCCATTATTTCAAAAAATGAATAATCTTCTTCCATTAAAGGGGCACTTTTCTTAGATATTAAATTTACACTTTAACAAATCTATTTATCATTTTTATTTACCAACATACTACAGTGACTCTAAATTCTTACTTTCATCCGAATTACTGAAATATTAAATTATGTAAAAGAAAAAAACATTCATCATTATTAGAAATCACTGAGTTAAATTATTTTAAAATCTTACTAAATTTAGGATTCTGAAAAAGGAAAAGACAAAGTCTTTGTCCACAGGAATACGCTGGGAAATAACACATCTTTAGGAAAATATCTATGCTTAATGCTCAGTTTGAACTCTGTTATGGATGAATCATCAGTATTCTTACATGCATAAACAAGTTTATAGTCTTTTACGCTACGATTGAATCATTTAGAACATTTTCATTAGCATATAAATGGAGTTTTCTATTTCATATACTCTTTACATACTGACTCGTGGGAACAATATTTTCTACGTCAAATCAACATGAAAGCTCATTGCGTGCATGGTGATTTAGTCTGGCGCGATGTCACTTAAAATGTTTGTGTCTTTTCTCTTTTCAGCCATGTCTCTATACATACAGGCTTCCAACTTTAAGTCTCAATATTCTTAATTTAATAGAGGAATCGGTCTGCGGGTTAGCGGTCTGCGGGTTGATGTTAAAAGATTTCCGAGGACTTCTTGGGAAGTCAGATCCCTATTTATGTGTCCTGAAAGAGTTCTGAAAACCCATAAGTGATACGTGCAAATATAATTCGAAAGGTATTCTCTGCGGAAACTGGTGTGCATATAGAGAATGCGATCATTCCAAATTGGCATAACAGTGGATTATCACGAGTAAACCACAAGGAACAAGCGAAACAACCCTCACACGGATAACAAGGGGTGACGAAAGTCGCTCATGTCCCCTCCGGCACGCAAGCAGTAGAAACTATGGACTTTTGAAAGCGACAGAAAATTATTTGGTTGCAGCTTTCTGACCAGAGCTTGATTTTTCTGTGTGAAAATCACCACGTGAAGCTGATGGAATGGAAGTGTAGGTTGTCTGCCAGCCCAGATGAACAAATTCTCGCCACATCACCTCGCAACCCTCGAGGGCCGCTGGCGAGAACTCCACAGTCCCATTTCTCGAACTGGAGCAATATTTCTGCGGACGAGAAAAAAAGCATACAATAGAACACTGAAATCATGAAAAATATTCTCTCTATAATTCCTTTTATATATCCCCGTTTGTAAGATTTTTTTAATAGATCATTAACCAGTAATTTATGTAAGCTGGTTAGAGTCCTGAAATGTGATGAACTCTAGGAGGCAACATAAAGTTAAAAACGCTAATGAGAAAATAAGACGATATCTATCTGCAGACAAGATATGAGAGCCAAGAAACAAGAATCAATGATTGTCTTACTCTGAAGATCAGGCCTTTCCCCGTAGTGCACCGTAGTTGCCCTTTTCAAGACCTCTTGCGGGTGGCTCTCCAGCTCGGCATTACCGAAAGCAGACTTGGGCGAACCCATCGGCGATACCACATCAAAGTTCTCGATCTTCGCCGCCAAAGCCGAAGCGTTCTTCCTCGCCCAGAGGAAGGCAGCGCCGCCGAGGCCAGTGATAGAGACGCACATGAAGATCAAGGCCAAAATAGCCTCAATGGAAGTCGAAAACTCAGCGTCAGACTCCTTCTCTGTGGTGTAGATGTAGTATCGGCCAACGATGCCCAGAAGCAAGAGGAAGAGGACGAACGACGAAGCAATGACCGCGCCCAGCCAAAGCCAGCTATTGGGCCCGAGGATACCCGTGATTGGTCTGTCCGAGCGCAGCGGTTTGAGCGGTAGAGTCTGGACTGTTTTAATACCGACCTTACCGGCCTCCTTCTCTCTTGTGACGTAGGCGTCGATGGTCAGGTCGAGCCGGGAGGCGTCAAGCTTGTCGGTGGAGAGAGGGAGGAGAAGATCGAGCATGGAGAGATCTGCCACCGTCTTGAAGGCGCAGATTAGCCGCACCTTGGGAACTGAAACCCCTTTAGTCGCGCTCATGAAAATAAGCTCCTGGATCATAGCAAAGTAGGGCGTGATCCCGCTCCCGCCGCTCACCAGAACCAGGCAATCATGTCTGCGACGTTAACCAGGTAACACCTTTAACTCTGGTGTAAGAGATAGATGGATAGCGACTGATTGATAGCCAGAAAGAGATAAATAGATTAGATAGATAGATAGATAGATCGATAGAAGATAGATAGATAGATAGATAGATAGATAGATAGATAGATAGATAGACAGATAGATAGATAGATAGATAGATAGATAGATAGATAGATAGATAGATAGATAGATAGATAGATAGATAGATAGATAGATAGATAGGTAGGTAGATAGTTAGAGATATAGACCGATAGATGAATAGATAGAGAGAGAGAGATAGATACTATATAGAGAGATGTCTCTCTCTCAATAGATAGATAGACAGATAGAGAAAGAGAGAGAGAGAGAGAGTCAGAGCGATAGAGAAATAGAGAATGCATAGAGATAATTAGCTACTTATAGAGAGAGGGAGATATATATATATATATATATATTGATAGATCTATATCTATCAATCTATATATATAGCTTCATATAGAGAGAGGGATAGATGGATATACATATAGGGAGAGAGAGAGTCTGTGTGTGCGAGAGAGCGAGAGAGAAATAGAGGGAGGGAGAGAGAGATATATAGAGAGAGAGAAAGAAATAGAGGGAGAGAGAGAGAGAGAGAGGGAGAGAGAGAGAGAGAGAGAGAGAGAGAGAGAGAGAGAGAGAGAGAGAGAGAGAGAGAGAGAGAGAGAGAGAGAGAGAGAGAGAGAGAGAAATAGAGGGAGAGAGAGAGAGAGAAATAGAGGCAGAGAGAGAGAGAGAGAAATAGAGGGAGGGAGAGAGAGAAATAGAGGGAGAGAGAGAGAGAAATAGAGGCAGAGAGAGAGAGAGAGAAATAGAGGGAGGGAGAGAGAGAGATAGAGGGAGAGAGAGAGAGAGAGAGAGGGAGAGAGAGAGAGAGAGAGAGAGAGAGAGAGAGAGAGAGAGAGAGAGAGAGAGAGGGAGAGAGAGAAATAGAGAGAGAGAGAGAGAGAAATAGAGGGAGAGAGAGAGAGAGAGAAATAGAGGCAGAGAGAGAGAGAGAGAGAAATAGAGAGAGAGAGAGAGAAATAGAGGCAGAGAGAGAGAGAGAGAGAAATAGAGGGAGAGAGAGAGAGAGAGAGAGAGAGAGAGAGAGAGAGAGAGAGAGAGAGAGAGAAAGAGAGAGAGAGTCTAAAGCTGAAGTGGAAGATACGGGTTTCGGTTAGTACTTGAGAAACTCCGTGGAGAAATCGCCGTAGGGTCCCTCCACGGCTACCTCCAGACGCTGCAGGGAGGGCGAGGATAGGGTCTGATGAAGCTTCTGGGTCCAGCTTCCCTCTTTCTTGATGATCACGCTCAGAGTTTCCGGCTCAAGGTTGCTGCTGGAGCTGATGGTGAATGGGTGCCATTGGAGTTTCGACAAACTCGGGACGCATATAAATACGTAGCTGAGGGGGGTGTATTTAAGCCCTGTCATATATTTTCAAACAAACCATGTTAAATAAGGCGTTATCTTTGAACGAGATACTTGAAGAAGTAGGAAATGCGCTGTGTTAAGTTTAATTTCCTTGACAGGAAAATAATGTATTATTGTATATTTTTGACGACTATCTAAGTCCCAATAGACTGGTTACGTCATTATAATATGGGAGCTAAAATGTCCAACGATGAGGAGACGCAATCGTCATCGTCCTCATCATCGTCCTTTGTAAATATAGCACATACAACGAGAGAAGATGAAAAATCATGATGGACGTCTTCATTCCGCGTTATGGCCATTCAAGCATGTAGATTGTTCAAATTATCATGAATTCTGACTATCAAATTTGTAAAGTGTTTATCACCTTGGGTCTTGGAAAAGTTGAGCTCGACCGTCTCGTTGGGAAGGAGACGGGCGGAGACGACGCGGATCCTCTGCTGTGACTGCAGAAAACGGAGGTAGCGGTCGAGGAGAAAGAGGTAGACTCCCGGGAGAACCAAGAAGAAGAAGGAGATGCCGACGTGCAAGAGAAAGAAGAACATGAACAGCGCGTAGAGTTGGTGAGTGTAGAAGAAGAGCTCGTAGCTCTTTCTCCTAATCGGCCTGAACGTCGTGGCCCAGAGGACTAGCCCAAAGACCATGGCGAGCTCTCCGGCTACGTTAGACACCCCATCCTTTGCCCACTCCACCATCTGCACTACGCGCCATCCCTCAGGATATTAGTTATCTGAAATATTCCTTTCACCCCACTCTCTCTCTCTCCCTCTCTCTATTTTTCTCTCTCTCCAGAGATTTTTACCTCGCACATATCGCCGATGATGGCCCAGTAGATGATGTAGCCCAAGCTGTGGGCTGCAAAGAAGACCAAGGTGATGTGGCCCAGCCACACGTGGTACTTCACGCTGGCTTCTGAGCTCAGGCCGAATAGCGGTAAAATGGAGGAACCCCGAGTTACAGGAAAGAAGAGGAAAGCGCAGCTTAGAGTCCCTACGAATGCCAATCTAAAAGAAGCCGTTCTTAACCTCCGCACATCCCTGCACAGATGAGACAAAGAGTTAAATATAATGGAGTCGCAAACCGATGGAAGACGCATGGATTGATGAATTGACAAATAAATATAGATATCTGTATATGTATATCGAGAGATCGATCAATCGACCGATCGATCGAGAAATAGAGAGAAAGCTTGATTGATTGACTGATAGATGAATAGATAGATGTGTAGATAGATCGATGATATGATAGATACATTGATGAATAGATATCAGATGGTAGATAACCAAATAGATAAATAACTATATGGTAGATAGATAATGCGATTGATATATCGATAGATGAATTTATAGATAGACTGATAGAACGATGGGTAGCATAAATGTGCGAGGAGAGCAGAATGAGGCAAGAAGTTTTCATACATTGAGGGTTGGTCAGCCATACCACCGCCGTGCATTCCGCCATGCATCATCCCACCGTGCATCATTCCCCCACCGGATTTTAGCCGGTCAAAGTTCGTCTTTAAATAAACTGCAAGGGTCCAGACAAGCAATGCGATGAACATGATGAGAAAGGAAAGCTGCATCCAGGAAACGATCCCCAGCGGCCCTGTCCACACAGCGGGCCTTCCACAGATTGCAAGCCGATCGCTTAGTCCGATCATTGGGCGACCTCCTTGATCTCTGGTGAGGATAATAAGTGAGAAGCCGATCGCTGGTATATATATGTTTGATTCTAGTAACGTTTCATGACCTCGAAAATACCTCTGGCTCGTGCTGTGGGATTTTGATTTTAGATGAAGGTATAGACAGCCAAGTAGAGAAATGAACAAGATGGGAAAAGTGTAGATCAAGATGTTCATTCCTGCAGTCGTATCGTATAAATAATCAGGATAAAGATAATGAAGGTAAACGTCTTAAGGAAGAAGAACCTGGTCTTACAATAAATCCATTAGCTATAATAATTGTTCTAGTAGCAATCATAAATCGCATTATTGATAGTACAAAGAGTAATAATTAATGATTACAATAGAATAATAGTAAGAAGGAAGAAAAATAATAATAAGAAGGAGAAGGAAGAACAATAATTATAATAAGAAGGAAGAACGCAAACAATAAGAAGAAGAATAAGGAGGACGAAGAGCAGAAGAATAAGAAGAAGAAGAAGATGGAGGGGGAGAAAGACGTAAGGGAATGAATCATGTCGAATAGTGATTAGCACAGGGTGAAGAAAGAAGAGGAACAATAATAATATCAACGCTAAAGAAAAAAAAGCAAAAATAAATAAAAATATCCAGTATCTCGCCGGATTCGTTCCCCACCCTGCGAGCGGAAGTATGTAGTCTTATTGAGCTTTCCCTGAAGATTGGGCACCCAAACATTCCTATACGTGTTGGTGGGTCGCATAATCCATATCATCAGCCAACCAGCAAGCACAAACCATGCCAGAAGCTTCATACTCCGACCAAGCATCGTTATCGTCCCAGCCATACCCAGAATATCGTAATGACACAAACGTCGTTTCCTTGTTCTTCCTCTCGTGCTCTCCCGTCCTCCCTGTAGAACTTCTGCGATTACACCGGCAAATATATACGCGTCGGCAAGTCTCTGCAGCCACAACAAATAAGAATATCTTGTCACCTAGTGGTTTATCGTCCCTTTCTATCCACACCATTGTTCCGAAGCAGTCGAGGCTGCATGCCCAGCCTTTGCATGATTAACAAAGATAAATTGCTTGAGGCAATTCGTGGAGAGAGAGACAGAAACAAAATTGTAAACCAAGGGAGGACGTCAAAGGTGTAGTTGCTGTCATGGAACTCGCTTAAAATTGATTTTTCAGTCTCCTTACAACAGGTAAATGCGGGTTGGAAGAAGGGCTAACCAATGGCTTGGAGAATTAACCCTGTTATCCATGAATTAGAAGGACCCGTTTCAGATGGGGCATAGCTTGTTCTTGCCTCGTCAAGAGCGTTGACATTAGTAGTTTAATCCAAAGTAGGCCGTCCCAACTCAAGTGCATTAAGGCCGAAAGCGAGTCACGCCCTGGCTTTGTAGTACGACCACTGCAGTACGAGGACGTGGAAACTAAACATATAAATATAAGATATTAATGGTTGAATTGATTTATAGAAGTAGCTAGATAGATGAGGACTTGTATTTCCTCTCTTTGGATGGGGCTTCATTTGCTCTCTTGTACCTAGTTGTACTACTGTCTATGTCCCGTAGAATCTATGCGGTCGCTATGAATAAAAATACGCCGAGGTATTGTCTAAGTTTTGGAAAGCTTAAAATATTGGGGATAGCTCAGCCACAGAATGGGGTAACGCATGAAGTAACACCTGCGGAAATAGACTCGTCCGTATATTTTAAATTTACCGGAGTAACCATTGATCCTACAGCAGAGTTACGGACGAAAGCTGGAAGACATCTAGACGATGGGGGAGTACATTTGGATTAATGCGTAACTTCATAAAATGTTTTCAAAAACCTAATTTGACATGACCAACATTTCTTGATGGCCTACAGCTATCCTGCGAGAAGCCACTCGTTTTTAAATATTTACATAAGTTGGGCACGTCATGATAGTGAATATCAGCCGCATGCTCTGTTCGACTAGCCATAGTCTCACGTAATAGTTAATCGTTGTACTAATGCAAACGTACAACGCTTCCATCCTCCTGTAATTAGGTACTGGATGAGAATGACTTTAAATGAAGAGGATTGGTATCTATTGTCGTCTGATGCTAATCCAGGAGGAAAAATCAACCTTCGAAATTCTTATGAAATCTTTCCATCGAGGCCAATAAATTATT
Organism: Wolffia australiana; assembly: GCF_029677425.1. NCBI lineage: Eukaryota > Viridiplantae > Streptophyta > Magnoliopsida > Alismatales > Araceae > Wolffia > Wolffia australiana. The sequence continues at coordinate 11,011,253 of NC_135844.1, forward strand.
GTCGAAAGAAATGTGGAGTAAAGCTGTCCTTTCTATTCAAGATTCAACCGCGTTCCATATCTGTTGCGTGCCTTAGTTAAATACCAAGGGTTTTACTTTTCCTCTTAAGCACGGTGTTGTTCTTCAACATTTTCAAATATATTGTTTGATTGTTTGAGCTTTTTGAAACAAAATACACGAGAGCCGTGAAGGTCCTATGAACTTTCCATTGAAAAGAGAGGATCAACACAAACATATAAAGCAGAACCTTTCTAATTAAAGAAAAACATACATTGGGGAGTCAAGACTTTCTTACACCTTCTCCAATATCGATATGTTGGGCTTGGGAATAACTATCACTCTTTCACTTTGATATGCAACAAGCACTCCATCAACACGGAAAAGGAAAATAAACACTTTGTTTCCTTGCGTAAGTCTTCTCTGATAATGACAACGATAATTCCATATTTACAACAAAATCACCTATGTAGGCCTCTTGCTACGTCCAAACTAAGACAGTTCAGAATCCCTTAAAAGTAGAGACTTGGTGACATTCTTAAAGTAGAGACATTTTCAAAATATAATCATCTACCTCCAAAGTCTATATTATGTCCCATTTGTAAGGAACACTGATATAACTGTGACAAAAATATACCGGACTGATATGAGGTATAAAATCATTCAGTGGTTCATATGAATCAACTAAGTGAACTTCTCCAAAGAGCACCCAGTATCTTTCTTTAGCACCGCTACTTTCACTGGTGCAAGATCAACCATACTCGTCACAGGAGCGGGGCTAAAAAATGCTTATATGTCTGAATATTTTGGTGTCATTGAGTATCCTCTAAGTACTAATATTCATCGTCTGTCTAAATACTAGTAACCAACCAATCTAATGTCATTATTATTCACCCAATCGTCGCATATATTTACATACTTGATTCTAAGTATGCACATGTGTTACATCAATATATTCTATCAATTAATATTGAAAAAGATGTGACATGGATGATTTGTCTTCCAGGGAACATATGGTTCCAATAATCCCTATTTTGGAAAAAGGATAATCATCCTTGGATATCAAACTTTTTGCACTCTATAGTTGCTATATGCTTTGGGCTATTAGCTTTTTCGATTCATTTACTATATATTGAGTCAATGAAACTCTTCCATTATGAATTTTACTTTAGACATAATACCCTAATCAGGTAAATTGCCTCAGAAAGTTATATTACTTTAGATGACACTATCTGCCTTTCTCATGTTGTATAACACAATTGTAGTTACTCAACAACAGAATATGTATAGAAATTTACGGAACACATTAAAAGGGTGTGATGAATTTTTTCCACCCTAATGGCTCTTAAAGAGCATTAATTAAAAAAATATAATCAGCTTTTTCTGTCAAGTCTGTAGTGGTACTCCTCTTGGAAGCTTTGCTGTCAAATCTAAAGTGGTACTCCTCTTGGAACTCTTCTAAGACAATACGTCCAATTAGCGTGAACATTAATCTACATTTGGATCCCCTAAGATCCAGGTCTAAAAAAAATGGTATTTATTTAATCATTAGCCTTTAGACCCTATCATCTATGAATCAGAAATAAATCCTTAACCATTATGTCCTGGACTATCTAGTGTTCATCTCATGCTCGGCTTGAATCTGCTCCTGATACTTGGAGTCAATGTTACACCAGTCCTTGTTCATAGCACTGTGATGAGGATGGATGTAATAACATAGAAATATGGAATTTTCTACATAAACACTATATGATTAGGAGGGTCTGGTAATTTCTCTTTAGAAATCTGAACTCCAGGTATCAGCAACATGAGACCTCTCTAAAAGTTCTGTATCCTGAAACTCTTTTGGTGTTGGATTCTATGCATATGGATTTGGAGATTTTTAACTACCTCCTTGATCTGTCTCTATAGAAAGCATGCACGATACATAAGTTGCTTCTTCCAAATCTGTTCGGGGGAGAACTTTGGAAGTCATTCATACCAAGGATAAGATTACAACAAAATTCAAAATAAGTTGAACGTCCTCTACAGAGAGGATTATGGAAATAATTATCCGCCCACTAAAATTTTATGAATAAAACCTAGGATCATGTTCATTCTCATTCAAAATGTGAGATTACATCACATAATCCAAAATATATTTTATTTTTTGTCCTTAATTTAACATGCACAATTTACACAGCTTGAATCCATATATTTGGGTCATCACATAAATGATAACTTGCAAATTAACATGATTAATTAATGAATTTTATATTATATTTATGTGTTTTAATGACTATATTTCCATGTTATCATATTAAAATAAAGATAGATCATTTAACCTTTCATTTTATTATTAATTCTGATTTTTTATCGTTTTTATGGAATTTAACTTCATTTCAGTGAAGAAATATTTTTTACAGGGTTTTAAATACTTGGCTAAAGGTTGGTAAGTGTTTCCATGATTTTTATGGAATTTTCCATATTTTTATATAATTTTTTGACCATTATATAGCCAAGAAATGATTTTTACATATTTAAATAACACATATATTATTTATTTGGCATTTATAATATATTTAAATATTTACTAAGGAGTATCCACGTCATTCGCCCGGGCGAATAAATGGATATATTTATTTAAATAAGAATAAAGAGAGAGAGAGAATGAGTGGTTATTATTATATAATCAATAGAGAGAAGAGAGAGAGAAGAATAGTCAACATAAGCGGCTATGATTTAAAATATATAAAAGAGAGAAGAGAGAGAGAAGAATAGTCAACATAAGTGGCTATGATTTAAAATATTTAAAGAGAGAAGAGAGAGAAGAATAGCGGCTTATGATTTAAAATAAAAGAGAGAAGAATGGTCAAAGATTACGGCTAAGAGAATAAAAAAATATATATTTTTTTTTAAAAAAGACCTTTTGTCCTTTTCTTTTGTTTTTATTATTTCAGGGTGACGTGGAGAATTCCTAGCCGTTCAAATGACGAAATCACTTGCCAATGATTGCGGGCGGACGACGCGCACAGCAACGTGTCAGGGCGTGATCCGAGAAAGCGGAAAACGAGAAATAATCATGCTAGCCAATCAAAACGCGCCATTTCCAAGCTTATTGGAGGAGAGATAAATAAATCCAAGGGCTCAGATTTTTTCTCACTAAAACCTTGATATCTTGAGATCTACATGTCTGATTGGCCTGAAATTTTGAGGGTAGGTTCGTCTTTTCCCCCTCTACAATCCAGACGGTTGGATCTTTAAATGGAGGTCTGGAAAAGGGCGAAAATCACTTTTTGGAGTCTCTCCCCAAGCAATTGGCCAGGAAGGACACAGGAGGCATTCTGGAAGTCGTCAGATCTGGATCTCTTTATCAAATTTGTAAGTTTCTGAATTGTATTTGATCATCTTCTAGAACGATTCGAAAACGCCTTGGCATGGGCGAAATGTACATGCCCTAGATTCATGTTTTGAATGCATCAGCACTTCTTTTTGATTTGGATTCGAGATCTGACTTTTGATAATTAATTCTTAATCATTTTAGGACATTTCTGCTTCATTACATTTTTAATTTAGGGTCGAAATTGGGGCGTTCCCCAATTTCTTCACTTTCCCTCTCTAGGTTAATTTGATTTGTTTCTCTCTCTAGATTTCGGTTTTTATTATTTAGGAATTTAATTTAATATATAAAAACCCAAAATAAAATTTGAACCGAAAATTCATCCATTTTGAACTCCAATTCAAAAATCACTTTCTTGATTATTAAATTCCCAATTTTAATTCTGAAAATTATTATAAATTTTATTAAATTGGGAAATTAATAATTTATATATTTATGAGCTTAAAATAATAATAATGTTCTTATCTGGAATTATCTGACCGAAATCAAAATTAAGTTTTACTTAATTTTGATTATTTTAAGAATATTATTTAATATTAATTGAATTAAATATTGCAAAATTCAAAATTACTTGACTTGATTCATAAAAATTGTTTGAAAATTCTGAATTGTTGCCTCCTTGCGGATCGACCCCTTGCTTGCTCTATATTCTTATTTAGCCATTAAGGGAATTATAAATTTATTGCATAAGTCTAAAAAGCGCAACGACCACGTAATTTTACGTGATTTTTCGGCTTATCAATTGGTGCCGCTGCCGGGGATGCACGGTTTGAATTTTTAAATTATTCTGTGTGGATTCATTACTCTTTATTTTTTATATTAAGTCTTGGATTGAGCTGAATTTTGCAATTATTTTGTGAATTTTGATGAAATAGTGAAATTGAAAAAAAAAAATTCATCATTGCATAATTAATTTTTCTTGTTCATCAAAACTGATTATTTTTTATATTGATGTGTTTAACATTGCATGTTCGGTAGGAGATCTTTAAAACCTCATCTCGTGAATCTTGAAACAGTTAGTAGAACTCCTAGTTTTGATTGTATTTTTGAAAGTCTAAGGTGAAAATCAGCATTTTTGTGACTTAATGGAGAATAATCAAAATTTTGGGGTTGAACAGGGTGTTAGAAGAATGAGGTTGAGAGAATTTTCTGACCCTATAGAGAGTGAAACCTACACTAAAATATCTGCTCCTTTACCAGAAAATGTTAATTTTAGAATTGACCCGAATATGATTAATCAATTGCCTACATTTTATGGAAGATTTAATGAGGAGCCTTATGAGTTTTTGGAAGAGTATAACCAGATTTGTTCTGCTTATAGTTATGCAGGTGTTCCTCAGGAAATTCTCAAACTAAGGTTATTTCAGTTTGCTTTGAAAGATAGGGCAAAAGATTGGTTTAAAGGGGTAGGTCAAGAATTTCAATCTTGGAGTGAAATGCAAGCTTGCTTTTAAAGAGATTCTTTTCTTATGGAAAGACATCTTCAATTAAGAAACATATAAGAGATTTTTGTCAAGGAACTGACACTCTAGGAGAAGCATGGGAGAGATTCATGTCACTCACTAGGAAGTGCCCACATCATGGCATACCATCTCATGAATTGGTTGAAATTTTTTATGGTGGATTGAATGATCAAGAAAGGCATCTAGTGGATATATCTAGTGGAGTAATGTTCCTTGATACCCATGCAGATGAATCCATGAAATTGATGGAAAAATTAGTAGAAGATTGGACATACCGTCAAAGTTTTTCGTACACTAACCGAAGTGCAGGTCCCAAGCGTGGATGAATCATTGACGTCAAGGCAGTTGAACCGGAGATCAAGATTGATAAGCTAGAAAGAGAAATGAGCAATATTGGTAAAACAGTTAAAGATATGAGCAATGATATTAAATCTTTTTTGCAGGAGTCTAAAGGAAAGGCGAATGCAAACGAGGGCAACAATTCCACTAACAACCCTTGTTGTTTTTGTTCTAGTGAAGATCATTCTGATGAGGCTTGTCCTATGGTTGAACAGGTTAATGTATTTGGGAGACAAGATGCAGGTCAAAACCAATGGAATGCACGACCTAATCAAAATTGGAGCAAAGGAGGAAACAACAATTTACCCTCAAAGCAATTACGCAACCATATCAGCAAAATTTTCAAAATTTTTCTAAGCCCTTTTACTCTCGTGCTAACAACAATAATGACAACACTAACTCTACTTTAATGGATTTTATCAGGGAAATGCAGGAAGAGAGAAAAAGCATGCATGAGGAAAGGAAGATGTTGATGCAAACTTTAGAAGAGCACAAGAAGGAAATTGAGATGCTCTGCGAGGACAAGGGATTCAAGCACAACAACCTGCTCTCAGGATGAAAGGTAAATCAGAAGAAATCCTTCTAAGAGAAGGACATCCAGGTCAACCCCCTACCCAACCTAATATAAATCCTAGAAATATCATGTTGTGTGTAGATAGAAATTTAGAATCATCATATTGTGTGTCTTCCAAAATTTTAAATGAATCTTGCATTGGTGAAAATAATAATGTTGCATCATGTCATGATTTTACAAATAATATTTTACATGGCTTTGAAGAAGATATGATTAATGATGAACATGTGAGTGTGATTTCAAAATTACGAAGTGGGAAGGTTTTGTTAGATACTCATAAAAAAAATGTAGGATTGTCGGAGCATCAAGATAAAGAAAATGGAGAGATGGAAAATGATCAACAAGATAAGGGTGGCCAGGATGAGGAAAGGCATCCACGAATGGCAGACCCTAATCCAATTGATTATAGACCACCCATTCCATTTCCTAGTGCTTTAAATATATCCAAGCAAAAACCTGAAAATTCTCATTTGCTTGAAATATTTAAAAATACAACCATCACTATTCCACTGACTGAGGCAATACAAAATATTCCTTCTTATGCAAAATATGTGAAGGAACTATGTACACCTTCTAGAAAGCAGAAAAGGGTACAACTTTCTGAAAATAACAGTTCAATTTTATTGAATGATATTCCTAGAAAAAGAAGAGATCCGGGTGCTCCTCTCATTAAATGTGAAATAGGAGGCATGGTTTTTAGTAAATCACTTCTTGATTCAGGAGCTAGTGTAAACATAATGCCTAAAGCTTTGTATGATAAATTTAAATTTGGTGAGCTTGAACCTATTTTTCTTGAATTACAATTAGCCGATGGTTCAATTAGGCAACCTTATGGAAAATTAGAAGATGTCATAGTAAAAGTGGAGAATTGTAAATTTCCTGTTGATTTCATAGTTGCAGATATGAAAATAACAAGAAATTTGAGCCATGCCCCTATCATTTTAGGTCGACCATTCCTAGCTACGGCGAAAGCCACAACGGATTGGGATAAGGGTACAGTGGAACTTAAAGTAGGAGATGAAAAAATTGAACTATCTATCTCCAAATTAATGAAATACCCTAAAGACACAAGTGAAGATGTTTGCTTTCTAGGGTTGGTAGAAGAAGATGATTTTGATTTTGATCCATGCTCTTATGATTTATTTTCTTGTGAATCTAATGAATGTTTGACTGAAAAATCTTCCATACCAACAAATATTTCTTTGCATTCTGAAATTGAACTTAAGCCTTTACCATCATCTCTGAAATATGCTTATTTAGGACCATGCAAGTCTTTTCCAGTAATCATATCATCATTGTTATCATCTGAACAAGAATTAGAGCTTTTGAATGTCTTTATGTACTTATAAATCTGCTATAGGATGGACAATTGATGACATTAAAGGCATCAGTCCAAATATTTGTGAGCACAGAATTTTTCTAGAAGAAAATTCTAGGGCAACAAGGCAACCCCAAAGGCGACTTAACCCGCACATGTTGGAGGTTGTTAAAAAGGAAATCATGAAATGGCTAAAAGCTGATTTTATTTATGCCATTTCAGATAGCCCATGGGTAAGTCCTATTCATGTAGTACCTAAGAAAACAGGAATAACAGTGACTAAAGATGAAAATGGTAATGAGGTACAAACTCGAGTAGCTTCTAGTTGGAGAGTATGCATTGATTATAGGAAGCTTAATTCTGTGACTAAGAAAGATCATTATCCATTACCATTTATTGATCAGATTCTTGAAAGACTTTCAGGTCAAAATTTTTATTGTTTTTTAGATGGATATTCAGGTTATAATCAAATTGAAATTAACAAAAGTGATCAAGAGAAAACAACATTTACATGTCCAGTAGGTACTTTTGCATTTAAAAGAATGCCTTTTGGGTTATGTAATGCTCCAGCTACTTTTCAAAGGTGTATGACTGCCATGTTTTCTGAATTAGTAGGGGATTGCTTGGAAATTTTTATGGATGATTTTTCAGTGTTTGGTTCCTCATTCGATATTTGTCTATCTAATTTAACTAAGGTTTTGTAGATATGTGTACAGAACAATCTGGTTCTAAGTTGGGAGAAATCCCACTTTATGGTGGAGGAGGGAATTGTCCTAGGCCACCATATCAGCAAGGATGGGCTAAGGGTGGACAGGGCCAAAGTCGAGGTTATCAAGAACCTCCCCCTGCCCACAACCCTAAAGCAACTTAGGGGATTTCTAGGGCATGCTGGCTTCTATAGAAGATTTATAAAAGATTTTGCTAAAATTTCTAAACCCTTAACTAATTTACTTTCTAAAGATACAATATTTGTTTTTGATGAAAATGCTAAAGCATCCTTTTTGCAGATTAAAGAAGCTCTAATTCAAGCACCTATTTTGCAAGCTCCAGATTGGGGTAAGCCTTTTGAAATTATGTGTGATGCTTCTGACAATGCAGTGGGAGCAATTTTAGGACAAAGAGTGGATAAGAAGCTAGTTGCCATCTACTATGCAAGCAAGACTCTAGGAGGAGCACAAGTAAATTACTCAACTACTGAAAAAGAATTGCTTGCTATTATTTTTGCCCTAGAAAAATTTCGTTCTTATCTTTAGGTAGTAAAATAATTGTGTTTTCAGATCATGCAGCTTTAAAGTTTTTACTGAATTAAAAAGAAACCAAACCTAGATTAATTCGGTGGATTTTACTGTTGCAAGAATTTGATTTGGAAATAAAAGATAAACGAGGGATAGATAATACTGTTGCAGATCATCTTTCTAGATTATCTACAGAATTATCTATTCCTATTCATGATGGTTTTCCCGACGAATGTATATGCATTAACACTTAATCGCGCATCAGTACTAATTAGAATGGCCAATTTTGGCTTCAAATTTAATATTTCGTAACTCATTTGGGAGTCTTGTGCAAATGAAGGGTAATACAAAGTTTAGAAATGTGGCTTTATTTTCTAGAGCAAGAGCTGGAGCTTAGCATCCTATGGCCTAGAAAATCAACCTATCAATTTAGTTAAAGAAACTAAATCGTAGTTCAATTAATATACATGCAGATAAGGTTGCTTGGTAAACATTATTGGGCTTTAAATGTATCATGCAATTTTAATTAGCAAAGACACACATATAAAAATTTTCAATATTGTTGGATATACTCTTATGTTCAGGGATTTTTATGAAAATTTTTGAGGGAACGATGCGAACATTCTATGACCTGAAGATCATTTAGATACTTCTCGAGGCCAGAGAACTGAACGAGTTGAATATACTCATTCAAGGGACCAAGAACTCACTGATTTGATACGTGCTAAGGTATTATAATTTTCTATGTTTTTGGTTGTCAAACATATCTCCGGTTAAGAAGGAACAATATTCTGCTGAGAAATCGAAGTTGGATTGATTCAGTAGAACCCACAAATCCCAGCAGCTATCACATTATTTAATACAAAAAATGTGACCCCCCCATTATGTTTGTAAGTTGACATAAATTCTAAGGGAGCATTCATTATCCTACAAGGGGATACAATTCAACTGGAAAATAAATCTAAATAATAGTATTTACATGTAACCATTAAACTTCAACTGAAAGTAAAACTTTCCATGTTACAAATTAGAAGGACACTTATTGTAACTCAAAGATACATGTAAAATCATATGCCATTCTGTCAAAAATGAATAATTTTCTTCCATTAAAGGGGCACTTTTCTTAGATATTAAAATTTACACTTTAACAAATCTATTTATCATTTTTATTTACCAACATACTACAGTGACTCTAAATTCTTACTTTCATCCGAATTACTGAAATATTAAATTATGTAAAAGAAAAAAACATTCATCATTATTAGAAATCACTGAGTTAAATTATTTTAAAATCTTACTAAATTTAGGATTCTGAAAAAGGAAAAGACAAAGTCTTTGTCCACAGGAATACGCTGGGAAATAACACATCTTTAGGAAAATATCTATGCTTAATGCTCAGTTTGAACTCTGTTATGGATGAATCATCAGTATTCTTACATGCATAAACAAGTTTATAGTCTTTTACGCTACGATTGAATCATTTAGAACACTTTCATTAGCATATAAATGGAGTTTTCTATTTCATATACTCTTTACATACTGACTCGTGGGAACAATATTTTCTACGTCAAATCAACATGAAAGCTCATTGCGTGCATGGTGATTTAGTCTGGCGCGATGTCACTTAAAATGTTTGTGTCTTTTCTCTTTTCAGCCATGTCTCTATACATACAGGCTTCCAACTTTAAGTCTCAATATTCTTAATTTAATAGAGGAATCGGTCTGCGGGTTAGCGGTCTGCGGGTTGATGTTAAAAGATTTCCGAGGACTTCTTGGGAAGTCAGATCCCTATTTATGTGTCCTGAAAGAGTTCTGAAAACCCATAAGTGATACGTGCAAATATAATTCGAAAGGTATTCTCTGCGGAAACTGGTGTGCATATAGAGAATGCGATCATTCCAAATTGGCATAACAGTGGATTATCACGAGTAAACCACAAGGAACAAGCGAAACAACCCTCACACGGATAACAAGGGGTGACGAAAGTCGCTCATGTCCCCTCCGGCACGCAAGCAGTAGAAACTATGGACTTTTGAAAGCGACAGAAAATTATTTGGTTGCAGCTTTCTGACCAGAGCTTGATTTTTCTGTGTGAAAATCACCACGTGAAGCTGATGGAATGGAAGTGTAGGTTGTCTGCCAGCCCAGATGAACAAATTCTCGCCACATCACCTCGCAACCCTCGAGGGCCGCTGGCGAGAACTCCACAGTCCCATTTCTCGAACTGGAGCAATATTTCTGCGGACGAGAAAAAAAGCATACAATAGAACACTGAAATCATGAAAAATATTCTCTCTATAATTCCTTTTATATATCCCCGTTTGTAAGATTTTTTTAATAGATCATTAACCAGTAATTTATGTAAGCTGGTTAGAGTCCTGAAATGTGATCAACTCTAGGAGGCAACATAAAGTTAAAAACGCTAATGAGAAAATAAGACGATATCTATCTGCAGACAAGATATGAGAGCCAAGAAACAAGAATCAATGATTGTCTTACTCTGAAGATCAGGCCTTTCCCGTAGTGCACCGTAGTTGCCCTTTTCAAGACCTCTTGCGGGTGGCTCTCCAGCTCGGCATTACCGAAAGCAGACTTGGGCGAACCCATCGGCGATACCACATCAAAGTTCTCGATCTTCGCCGCCAAAGCCGAAGCGTTCTTCCTCGCCCAGAGGAAGGCAGCGCCGCCGAGGCCAGTGATAGAGACGCACATGAAGATCAAGGCCAAAATAGCCTCAATGGAAGTCGAAAACTCAGCGTCAGACTCCTTCTCTGTGGTGTAGATGTAGTATCGGCCAACGATGCCCAGAAGCAAGAGGAAGAGGACGAACGACGAAGCAATGACCGCGCCCAGCCAAAGCCAGCTATTGGGCCCGAGGATACCCGTGATTGGTCTGTCCGAGCGCAGCGGTTTGAGCGGTAGAGTCTGGACTGTTTTAATACCGACCTTACCGGCCTCCTTCTCTCTTGTGACGTAGGCGTCGATGGTCAGGTCGAGCCGGGAGGCGTCAAGCTTGTCGGTGGAGAGAGGAGGAGAAGATCGAGCATGGAGATCTGCCACCGTCTTGAAGGCGCAGATTAGCCGCACATTGGGAACTGAAACCCCTTTAGTCGCGCTCATGAAAATAAGCTCCTGGATCATAGCAAAGTAGGGCGTGATCCCGCTTCCGCCGCTCACCAGAACCAGGCAATCATGTCTGCGACGTTAACCAGGTAACACCTTTAACTCTGGTGTAAGAGATAGATGGATAGCGACTGATTGATAGCCAGAAAGAGATAAATAGATTAGATAGATAGATAGATAGATCGATAGAAGATAGATAGATAGATAGATAGATAGATAGATAGATAGATAGATAGACAGATAGATAGATAGATAGATAGATAGATAGGTAGGTAGATAGTTAGAGATATAGACCGATAGATGAATAGATAGAGAGAGATAGATAGATACTATATAGAGAGATGTCTCTCTCAATAGATAGATAGACAGATAGAGAAAGAGAGAGAGAGAGAGAGTCAGAGCGATAGAGAAATAGAGAATGCATAGAGATAATTAGCTACTTATAGAGAGAGGAGATATATATATATATATATATTGATAGATCTATATCTATCAATCTATATATATAGCTTCATATAGAGAGAGGGATAGATGGATATACATATAGGGAGAGAGAGAGTCTGTGCAAGTGAGAGAGCGAGAGAGAAATAGAGGAGGAGAGAGAGATATAGAGAGAGAGAGAAAGAAATAGAGGAGAGAGAAAGAAATAGAGGGAGAGAGAGAGAGAGAGAGAAATAGAGGGAGAGAGAGAGAGAAATAGAGGAGGGAGAGAGAGAAATAGAGGGAGAGAGAGAGAGAAATAGAGGGAGAGAGAGAGAGAGAAATAGAGGCAGAGAGAGAGAGAGAGAAATAGAGGAGGGAGAGAGAAATAGAGGAGAGAGAGAGAGAGAAATAGAGGCAGAGAGAGAGAGAAATAGAGGGAGGGAGAGAGAGAAATAGAGGGAGAGAGAGAGAGAAATAGAGGGAGAGAGAGAGAGAGAAATAGAGGCAGAGAGAGAGAGAGAGAGAGAGAGAGAGAGAGAGAGAGAGAGAGAGAGAGAGAGAGAGAGGGAGAGAGAGAGAGAGAGAGAGAGAGGGAGAGAGAGAGAGAGAGAGAGAGAGAGAGAGAGAGAGAGAGAGAGAGAGAGAAAGAGAGAGAGAGTCTAAAGCTGAAGTGGAAGATACGGGTTTCGGTTAGTACTTGAGAAACTCCGTGGAGAAATCGCCGTAGGGTCCCTCCACGGCTACCTCCAGACGCTGCAGGGAGGGCGAGGATAGGGTCTGATGAAGCTTCTGGGTCCAGCTTCCCTCTTTCTTGATGATCACGCTCAGAGTTTCCGGCTCAAGGTTGCTGCTGGAGCTGATGGTGAATGGGTGCCATTGGAGTTTCGACAAACTCGGGACGCATATAAATACGTAGCTGAGGGGGGTGTATTTAAGCCCTGTCATATATTTTCAAACAAACCATGTTAAATAAGGCGTTATCTTTGAACGAGATACTTGAAGAAGTAGGAAATGCGCTGTGTTAAGTTTAATTTCCTTGACAGGAAAATAATGTATTATTGTATATTTTTGACGACTATCTAAGTCCCAATAGACTGGTTACGTCATTATAATATGGGAGCTAAAATGTCCAACGATGAGGAGACGCAATCGTCATCGTCCCTCATCATCGTCCTTTTGTAAATATAGCACATACAACGAGAGAAGATGAAAAAATCATGATGGACGTCTTCATTCCGCGTTATGGCCATTCAAGCATGTAGATTGTTCAAATTATCATGAATTCTGACTATCAAATTTGTAAAGTGTTTATCACCTTGGGTCTTGGAAAAGTTGAGCTCGACCGTCTCGTTGGGAAGGAGACGGGCGGAGACGACGCGGATCCTCTGCTGTGACTGCAGAAAACGGAGGTAGCGGTCGAGGAGAAAGAGGTAGACTCCCGGGAGAACCAAGAAGAAGAAGGAGATGCCGACGTGCAAGAGAAAGAAGAACATGAACAGCGCGTAGAGTTGGTGAGTGTAGAAGAAGAGCTCGTAGCTCTTTCTCCTAATCGGCCTGAACGTCGTGGCCCAGAGGACTAGCCCAAAGACCATGGCGAGCTCTCCGGCTACGTTAGACACCCCATCCTTTGCCCACTCCACCATCTGCACTACTCGCGATCCTTCAGGATATTAGTTATCTGCAATATTCTTTTCACCCCTCTCTCTCTCTCTCTCTCTCTCTATTTTTCTCTCTCTCCAGAGATTTTTACCTCGCACATATCGCCGATGATGGCCCAGTAGATGATGTAGCCCAAGCTGTGGGCTGCAAAGAAGACCAAGGTGATGTGGCCCAGCCACACGTGGTACTTCACGCTGGCTTCTGAGCTCAGGCCGAATAGCGGTAAAATGGAGGAACCCCGAGTTACAGGAAAGAAGAGGAAAGCGCAGCTTAGAGTCCCTACGAATGCCAATCTAAAAGAAGCCGTTCTTAACCTCCGCACATCCCTGCACAGATGAGACAAAGAGTTAAATATAATGGAGTCGCAAACCGATGGAAGACGCATGGATTGATGAATTGACAAATAAATATAGATATCTGTATATGTATATCGAGAGATCGATCAATCGACCGATCGATCGAGAAATAGAGAGAAAGCTTGATTGATTGACTGATAGATGAATAGATAGATGTGTAGATAGATCGATGATATGATAGATACATTGATGAATAGATATCAGATGGTAGATAACCAAATAGATAAATAACTATATGGTAGATAGATAATGCGATTGATATATCGATAGATGAATTTATAGATAGACTGATAGAACGATGGGTAGCATAAATGTGCGAGGAGAGCAGAATGAGGCAAGAAGTTTTCATACATTGAGGGTTGGTCAGCCATACCACCGCCGTGCATTCCGCCATGCATCATCCCACCGTGCATCATTCCCCCACCGGATTTTAGCCGGTCAAAGTTCGTCTTTAAATAAACTGCAAGGGTCCAGACAAGCAATGCGATGAACATGATGAGAAAGGAAAGCTGCATCCAGGAAACGATCCCCAGCGGCCCCGTCCACACAGCGGGCCTTCCACAGATTGCAAGCCGATCGCTTAGTCCGATCATTGGGCGACCTCCTTGATCTCTGGTGAGGATAATAAGTGAGAAGCCGATCGCTGGTATATATATGTTTGATTCTAGTAACGTTTCATGACCTCGAAAATACCTCTGGCTCGTGCTGTGGGATTTTGATTTTAGATGAAGGTATAGACAGCCAAGTAGAGAAATGAACAAGATGGGAAAAGTGTAGATCAAGATGTTCATTCCTGCAGTCGTATCGTATAAATAATCAGGATAAAGATAATGAAGGTAAACGTCTTAAGGAAGAAGAACCTGGTCTTACAATAAATCCATTAGCTATAATAATTGTTCTAGTAGCAATCATAAATCGCATTATTGATAGTACAAAGAGTAATAATTAATGATTACAATAGAATAATAGTAAGAAGGAAGAAAAATAATAATAAGAAGGAGAAGGAAGAACGCAAACAATAAGAAGAAGAATAAGGAGGACGAAGAGCAGAAGAATAAGAAGAAGAAGAAGATGGAGGGGGAGAAAGACGTAAGGGAATGAATCATGTCGAATAGTGATTAGCACAGGGTGAAGAAAGAAGAGGAACAATAATAATATCAACGCTAAAGAAAAAAGCAAAATAAATAAAATATCCAGTATCTCGCCGGATTCGTTCCCCACCCTGCGAGCGGAAGTATGTAGTCTTATTGAGCTTTCCCTGAAGATTGGGCACCCAAACATTCCTATACGTGTTGGTGGGTCGCATAATCCATATCATCAGCCAACCAGCAAGCACAAACCATGCCAGAAGCTTCATACTCCGACCAAGCATCGTTATCGTCCCAGCCATACCCAGAATATCGTAATGACACAAACGTCGTTTCCTTGTTCTTCCTCTCGTGCTCTCCCGTCCTCCCTGTAGAACTTCTGCGATTACACCGGCAAATATATACGCGTCGGCAAGTCTCTGCAGCCACAACAAATAAGAATATCTTGTCACCTAGTGGTTTATCGTCCCTTTCTATCCACACCATTGTTCCGAAGCAGTCGAGGCTGCATGCCCAGCCTTTGCATGATTAACAAAGATAAATTGCTTGAGGCAATTCGTGGAGAGAGAGACAGAAACAAAATTGTAAACCAAGGGAGGACGTCAAAGGTGTAGTTGCTGTCATGGAACTCGCTTAAAATTGATTTTTCAGTCTCCCTTACAACAGGTAAATGCGGGTTGGAAGAAGGGCTAACCAATGGCTTGGAGAATTAACCCTGTTATCCATGAATTAGGAAGGACCCGTTTCAGATGGGGCATAGCTTGTTCTTGCCTCGTCAAGAGCGTTGACATTAGTAGTTTAATCCAAAGTAGGCCGTCCCAACTCAAGTGCATTAAGGCCGAAAGCGAGTCACGCCCCTGGCTTTGTAGTACGACCACTGCAGTACGAGGGACGTGGAAACTAAACATATAAATATAAGATATTAATGGTTGAATTGATTTATAGAAGTAGCTAGATAGATGAGGACTTGTATTTCCTCTCTTTGGATGGGGCTTCATTTGCTCTCTTGTACCTAGTTGTACTACTGTCTATGTCCCGTAGAATCTATGCGGTCGCTATGAATAAAAAATACGCCGAGGTATTGTCTAAGTTTTGGAAAGCTTAAAATATTGGGGATAGCTCAGCCACAGAATGGGGTAACGCATGAAGTAACACCTGCGGAAATAGACTCGTCCGTATATTTTTAAATTTACTGGAGTAACCATTGATCCTACAGCAGAGTTACGGACGAAAGCTGGAAGACATCTAGACGATGGGAGTACATTTGGATTAATGCGTAACTTCATAAAATGTTTTCAAAAACCTAATTTGACATGACCAACATTTCTTGATGGCCTACAGCTATCCTGCGAGAAGCCACTCGTTTTTAAATATTTACATAAGTTGGGCACGTCATGATAGTGAATATCAGCCGCATGCTCTGTTCGACTAGCCATAGTCTCACGTAATAGTTAATCGTTGTACTAATGCAAACGTACAACGCTTCCATCCTCCTGTAATTAGGTACTGGATGAGAATGACTTTAAATGAAGAGGATTGGTATCTATTGTCGTCTGATGCTAATCCAGGAGGAAAAATCAACCTTCGAAATTCTTATGAAATCTTTCCATCGAGGCCAATAAATTATTGTCGAAAGAAATGTGGAGTAAAGCTGTCCTTTCTATTCAAGATTCAACCGCGTTCCATATCTGTTGCGTGCCTTAGTTAAATACCAAGGGTTTTACTTTTCCTCTTAAGCACGGTGTTGTTCTTCAACATTTTCAAATATATTGTTTGATTGTTTGAGCTTTTTGAAACAAAATACACGAGAGCCGTGAAGGTCCTATGAACTTTCCATTGAAAAAGAGAGGATCAACACAAACATATAAAGCAGAACCTTTCTAATTAAAGAAAAACATACATTGGGAGTCAAGACTTTCTTACACCTTCTCCAATATCGATATGTTGGGCTTGGGAATAACTATCACTCTTTCACTTTGATATGCAACAAGCACTCCATCAACACGGAAAAAGGAAAATAAACACTTTGTTTCCTTGCGTAAGTCTTCTCTGATAATGACAACGATAATTCCATATTTACAACAAAATCACCTATGTAGGCCTCTTGCTACGTCCAAACTAAGACAGTTCAGAATCCCTTAAAAGTAGAGACTTGGTGACATTCTTAAAGTAGAGACATTTTCAAAATATAATCATCTACCTCCAAAGTCTATATTATGTCCCATTTGTAAGGAACACTGATATAACTGTGACAAAAATATACCGGACTGATATGAGGTATAAAATCATTCAGTGGTTCATATGAATCAACTAAGTGAACTTCTCCAAAGAGCACCCAGTATCTTTCTTTAGCACCGCTACTTTCACTGGTGCAAGATCAACCATACTCACAGGAGCGGGCTAAAAATGCTTATATGTCTGAATATTTTGGTGTCATTGAGTATCCTCTAAGTACTAATATTCATCGTCTGTCTAAATACTAGTAACCAACCAATCTAATGTCATTATTATTCACCCAATCGTCGCATATATTTACATACTTGATTCTAAGTATGCACATGTGTTACATCAATATATTCTATCAATTAATATTGAAAAGATGTGACATGGATGATTTGTCTTCAGGGAACATATGGTTCCAATAATCCCTATTTTGGAAAAAGGATAATCATCCTTGGATATCAAACTTTTTGCACTCTATAGTTGCTATATGCTTTGGGCTATTAGCTTTTTCGATTCATTTACTATATATTGAGTCAATGAAACTCTTCCATTATGAATTTTACTTTAGACATAATACCCCTAATCAGGTAAATTGCCTCAGAAAGTTATATTACTTTAGATGACACTATCTGCCTTTCTCATGTTGTATAACACAATTGTAGTTACTCAACAACAGAATATGTATAGAAATTTACGGAACACATTAAAAGGGTGTGATGAATTTTTTCCACCCTAATGGCTCTTAAAGAGCATTAATTAAAAAAATATAATCAGCTTTTGCTGTCAAGTCTGTAGTGGTACTCCTCTTGGAAGCTTTTGCTGTCAAATCTAAAGTGGTACTCCTCTTGGAACTCTTCTAAGACAATACGTCTCCATTTAGCGTGAACATTAATCTACATTTGGATCCCCTAAGATCCAGGTCTAAAAAAAATGGTATTTATTTAATCATTAGCCTTTAGACCCTATCATCTATGAATCAGAAATAAATCCTTAACCATTATGTCCTGGACTATCTAGTGTTCATCTCATGCTCGGCTTGAATCTGCTCCTGATACTTGAGTCAATGTTACACCAGTCCTTGTTCATAGCACTGTGATGAGGATGGATGTAATAACATAGAAATATGGAATTTTCTACATAAACACTATATGATTAGGAGGGTCTGGTAATTTCTCTTTAGAAATCTGAACTCCAGGTATCAGCAACATGAGACCTCTCTAAAAGTTCTGTATCCTGAAACTCTTTTGGTGTTGGATTCTATGCATATGGATTTGGAGATTTTTAACTACCTCCTTGATCTGTCTCTATAGAAAGCATGCACGATACATAAGTTGCTTCTTCCAAATCTGTTCGGGGGAGAACTTTGGAAGTCATTCATACCAAGGATAAGATTACAACAAAATTCAAAATAAGTTGAACGTCCTCTACAGAGAGGATTATGGAAATAATTATCCGCCCACTAAAATTTTATGAATAAAACCTAGGATCATGTTCATTCTCATTCAAAATGTGAGATTACATCACATAATCCAAAATATATTTTATTTTTTGTCCTTAATTTAACATGCACAATTTACACAGCTTGAATCCATATATTTGGGTCATCACATAAACAACTTAACATTTATTTTCAATTGAGAAACTATAACTTAACATTCATTACCCATACTCCATAACCATGGTGTGCTGTTGTATCTGGTAATATTCTAAATGGTTTATTATTACATTTCTGACAGTAACCGTCGTCCCTAAATTTAATCTCGAAATTATGAACTTGTCCACTAGCATTGGAGTTTCCTTTAAATCCAATTTTAGACAATGCGTACCACAGTCTCTGTAGGGTCTATCACGTTTATAAATGGGTTTAGTGTATGAACAAAATTTTAGAATCTATCTATTATGACTAATTCCTAGAGTTAGGAAGGCGTGTTTGTAAGTCAGTGATTGAATTCTTGTAAAAAATATTGTCTCGACATGAGTATTTTTATCCAAAATTTTGATTAATTGGTCTAGTTAATTTTCATTAATTTGTCTTAATCTTTCAATTATTTTTGGGCTAAAAAACATGCTTTTTAAAAAATTAATCCATGATGTATCTTGCTACAATAGCTTCATGTACAGCAAGGAACCCAACTGAACTGAAATACCTACAACTGAGTGTAATTTGAATGCCTGATGAATGCCACATTTGAAACATACTCGTTAACTGCAGGGTATGGCTAATATTTATATTTCGTGAAATCGATGAATTTCATCAATGAAGTATTTTTTTTGCTCAACTTGGTTGAACAGTTCTAATAAACGTTCAGCTATATAAGTCCAGATGTCAACATGTATCCCTGTAATGTATATGCATTAACACTTAATCGCGCATCAGTACTAATTAGAATGGCCAATTTTGGCTTCAAATTTAATATTTCGTAACTCATTTGGGAGTCTTGTGCAAATGAAGGGTAATACAAAGTTTAGAAATGTGGCTTTATTTTCTAGAGCAAGAGCTGGAGCTTAGCATCCTATGGCCTAGAAAATCAACCTATCAATTTAGTTAAAGAAACTAAATCGTAGTTCAATTAATATACATGCAGATAAGGTTGCTTGGTAAACATTATTGGGCTTTAAATGTATCATGCAATTTTAATTAGCAAAGACACACATATAAAAATTTTCAATATTGTTGGATATACTCTTATGTTCAGGGATTTTTATGAAAATTTTTGAGGGAACGATGAACATTCTATGACCTGAAGATCATTTAGATACTTCGAGGCCAGAGAACTGAACGAGTTGAATATACTCATTCAAGGGACCAAGAACTCACTGATTTGATACGTGCTAAGGTATTATACTTTTCTATGTTTTTGGTTGTCAAACATATCTCCGGTTAAGAAGGAACAATATTCTGCTGAGAAATCGAAGTTGGATTGATTCAGTAGAACCCACAAATCCCAGCAACTATCACATTATTTAATACAAAAAATGTGACCCCCCCATTATGTTTGTAAGTTGACATAAATTCTAAGGGAGCATTCATTATCCTACAAGGGGATACAATTCAACTGGAAAATAAATCTAAATAATAGTATTTACATGTAACCATTAAACTTCAACTGAAAGTAAAACTTTCCATGTTACAAATTAGAAGGACACTTATTGTAACTCAAAGATACATGTAAAATCATATGCCATTCTGTCAAAAATGAATAATTTTCTTCCATTAAAGGGGCACTTTTCTTAGATATTAAAATTTACACTTTAACAAATCTATTTATCATTTTTATTTACCAACATACTACAGTGACTCTAAATTCTTACTTTCATCCGAATTACTGAAATATTAAATTATGTAAAAGAAAAAAACATTCATCATTATTAGAAATCACTGAGTTAAATTATTTTAAAATCTTACTAAATTTAGGATTCTGAAAAAGGAAAAGACAAAGTCTTTGTCCACAGGAATACGCTGGGAAATAACACATCTTTAGGAAAATATCTATGCTTAATGCTCAGTTTGAACTCTGTTATGGATGAATCATCAGTATTCTTACATGCATAAACAAGTTTATAGTCTTTTACGCTACGATTGAATCATTTAGAACACTTTCATTAGCATATAAATGGAGTTTTCTATTTCATATACTCTTTACATACTGACTCGTGGGAACAATATTTTCTACGTCAAATCAACATGAAAGCTCATTGCGTGCATGGTGATTTAGTCTGGCGCGATGTCACTTAAAATGTTTGTGTCTTTTCTCTTTTCAGCCATGTCTCTATACATACAGGCTTCCAACTTTAAGTCTCAATATTCTTAATTTAATAGAGGAATCGGTCTGCGGGTTAGCGGTCTGCGGGTTGATGTTAAAAGATTTCCGAGGACTTCTTGGGAAGTCAGATCCCTATTTATGTGTCCTGAAAGAGTTCTGAAAACCCATAAGTGATACGTGCAAATATAATTCGAAAGGTATTCTCTGCGGAAACTGGTGTGCATATAGAGAATGCGATCATTCCAAATTGGCATAACAGTGGATTATCACGAGTAAACCACAAGGAACAAGCGAAACAACCCTCACACGGATAACAAGGGGTGACGAAAGTCGCTCATGTCCCCTCCGGCACGCAAGCAGTAGAAACTATGGACTTTTGAAAGCGACAGAAAATTATTTGGTTGCAGCTTTCTGACCAGAGCTTGATTTTTCTGTGTGAAAATCACCACGTGAAGCTGATGGAATGGAAGTGTAGGTTGTCTGCCAGCCCAGATGAACAAATTCTCGCCACATCACCTCGCAACCCTCGAGGGCCGCTGGCGAGAACTCCACAGTCCCATTTCTCGAACTGGAGCAATATTTCTGCGGACGAGAAAAAAAGCATACAATAGAACACTGAAATCATGAAAAATATTCTCTCTATAATTCCTTTTATATATCCCCGTTTGTAAGATTTTTTTAATAGATCATTAACCAGTAATTTATGTAAGCTGGTTAGAGTCCTGAAATGTGATCAACTCTAGGAGGCAACATAAAGTTAAAAACGCTAATGAGAAAATAAGACGATATCTATCTGCAGACAAGATATGAGAGCCAAGAAACAAGAATCAATGATTGTCTTACTCTGAAGATCAGGCCTTTCCCGTAGTGCACCGTAGTTGCCCTTTTCAAGACCTCTTGCGGGTGGCGCTCCAGCCCGGCATTACCGAAAGCAGACTTGGGCGAACCCATCGGCGATACCACATCAAAGTTCTCGATCTTCGCCGCCAAAGCCGAAGCGTTCTTCCTCGCCCAGAGGAAGGCAGCGCCGCCGAGGCCAGTGATAGAGACGCACATGAAGATCAAGGCCAAAATAGCCTCAATGGAAGTCGAAAACTCAGCGTCAGACTCCTTCTCTGTGGTGTAGATGTAGTATCGGCCAACGATGCCCAGAAGCAAGAGGAAGAGGACGAACGACGAAGCAATGACCGCGCCCAGCCAAAGCCAGCTATTGGGCCCGAGGATACCCGTGATTGGTCTGTCCGAGCGCAGCGGTTTGAGCGGTAGAGTCTGGACTGTTTTAATACCGACCTTACCGGCCTCCTTCTCTTGTGACGTAGGCGTCGATGGTCAGGTCGAGCCGGGAGGCGTCAAGCTTGTCGGTGGAGAGGGAGGAGAAGATCGAGCATGGAGAGATCTGCCACCGTCTTGAAGGCGCAGATTAGCCGCACATTGGGAACTGAAACCCCTTTAGTCGCGCTCATGAAAATAAGCTCCTGGATCATAGCAAAGTAGGGCGTGATCCCGCTTCCGCCGCTCACCAGAACCAGGCAATCATGTCTGCGACGTTAACCAGGTAACACCTTTAACTCTGGTGTAAGAGATAGATGGATAGCGACTGATTGATAGCCAGAAAGAGATAAATAGATTAGATAGATAGATAGATAGATCGATAGAAGATAGATAGATAGATAGATAGATAGATAGATAGATAGATAGATAGACAGATAGATAGATAGATAGATAGATAGATAGGTAGGTAGATAGTTAGAGATATAGACCGATAGATGAATAGATAGAGAGAGATAGATAGATACTATATAGAGAGATGTCTCTCTCTCAATAGATAGATAGACAGATAGAGAAAGAGAGAGAGAGAGAGAGTCAGAGCGATAGAGAAATAGAGAATGCATAGAGATAATTAGCTACTTATAGAGAGAGGGAGATATATATATATATATATATTGATAGATCTATATCTATCAATCTATATATATAGCTTCATATAGAGAGAGGGATAGATGGATATACATATAGGGAGAGAGAGAGTCTGTGCGTGCGAGAGAGCGAGAGAGAAATAGAGGGAGGGAGAGAGAGATATAGAGAGAGAGAGAAAGAAATAGAGGGAGAGAGAAAGAAATAGAGGGAGAGAGAGAGAGAGAGAGAAATAGAGGGAGAGAGAGAGAGAAATAGAGGGAGGGAGAGAGAGAAATAGAGGGAGAGAGAGAGAGAGAGAGAGGGAGAGAGAGAGAGAGAGAGAGAGAGAGAGAGAGAGAGAGAGAGAGAGAGAGAGAGAGAGAGAGAGAGAGAGAGAGAGAGAGAGAGAGAGGGAGAGAGAGAGAGAGAAATAGAGGGAGGGAGAGAGAGAAATAGAGGGAGAGAGAGAGAGAAATAGAGGGAGAGAGAGAGAGAGAAAGAGAGGCAGAGAGAGAGAGAGAGAGAGAGAGAGAGAGAGAGAGAGAGAGAGAGAGAGAGAGAGGGAGAGAGAGAGAGAGAGAAAAAGGGAGCGGGAGAGAGAGAGAGAGAGAGAGAGAGAGAGAGAGAGAGAGAGAGAGAGAGAGAGAGAGAGAGAGAGAGAGAGTCTAAAGCTGAAGTGGAAGATACGGGTTTCGGTTAGTACTTGAGAAACTCCGTGGAGAAATCGCCGTAGGGTCCCTCCACGGCTACCTCCAGACGCTGCAGGGAGGGCGAGGATAGGGTCTGATGAAGCTTCTGGGTCCAGCTTCCCTCTTTCTTGATGATCACGCTCAGAGTTTCCGGCTCAAGGTTGCTGCTGGAGCTGATGGTGAATGGGTGCCATTGGAGTTTCGACAAACTCGGGACGCATATAAATACGTAGCTGAGGGGGGTGTATTTAAGCCCTGTCATATATTTTCAAACAAACCATGTTAAATAAGGCGTTATCTTTGAACGAGATACTTGAAGAAGTAGGAAATGCGCTGTGTTAAGTTTAATTTCCTTGACAGGAAAATAATGTATTATTGTATGTTTTTGCCGACTATCTAAGTCGCAATAGACTGGTTACGTCCTTATAATAGGGGAGCTAAAATGTCCAACGATGAGGGGACGCAGTCGTCGTCGTACCTCATCATCGTCCTTTGTAAATATAGCACATACAACGAGAGAAGATGAAAAAATCATGATGGACGTCTTCATTCCGCGTTATGGCCATTCAAGCATGTAGATTGTTCAAATTATCATGAATTCTGACTATCAAATTTGTAAAGTGTTTATCACCTTGGGTCTTGGAAAAGTTG
The DNA here is from genome assembly GCF_029677425.1 of Wolffia australiana. Classification (NCBI taxonomy): domain Eukaryota; kingdom Viridiplantae; phylum Streptophyta; class Magnoliopsida; order Alismatales; family Araceae; genus Wolffia; species Wolffia australiana. Next base: position 11,035,430 of record NC_135844.1, read on the forward strand.
AGCTCGACCGTCTCGTTGGGAAGGAGACGGGCGGAGACGACGCGGATCCTCTGCTGTGACTGCAGAAAACGGAGGTAGCGGTCGAGGAGAAAGAGGTAGACTCCCGGGAGAACCAAGAAGAAGAAGGAGATGCCGACGTGCAAGAGAAAGAAGAACATGAACAGCGCGTAGAGTTGGTGAGTGTAGAAGAAGAGCTCGTAGCTCTTTCTCCTAATCGGCCTGAACGTCGTGGCCCAGAGGACTAGCCCAAAGACCATGGCGAGCTCTCCGGCTACGTTAGACACCCCATCCTTTGCCCACTCCACCATCTGCACTACTCGCGATCCTTCAGGATATTAGTTATCTGCAATATTCTTTTCACCCCTCTCTCTCTCTCTCTCTCTCTCTATTTTTCTCTCTCTCCAGAGATTTTTACCTCGCACATATCGCCGATGATGGCCCAGTAGATGATGTAGCCCAAGCTGTGGGCTGCAAAGAAGACCAAGGTGATGTGGCCCAGCCACACGTGGTACTTCACGCTGGCTTCTGAGCTCAGGCCGAATAGCGGTAAAATGGAGGAACCCCGAGTTACAGGAAAGAAGAGGAAAGCGCAGCTTAGAGTCCCTACGAATGCCAATCTAAAAGAAGCCGTTCTTAACCTCCGCACATCCCTGCACAGATGAGACAAAGAGTTAAATATAATGGAGTCGCAAACCGATGGAAGACGCATGGATTGATGAATTGACAAATAAATATAGATATCTGTATATGTATATCGAGAGATCGATCAATCGACCGATCGATCGAGAAATAGAGAGAAAGCTTGATTGATTGACTGATAGATGAATAGATAGATGTGTAGATAGATCGATGATATGATAGATACATTGATGAATAGATATCAGATGGTAGATAACCAAATAGATAAATAACTATATGGTAGATAGATAATGCGATTGATATATCGATAGATGAATTTATAGATAGACTGATAGAACGATGGGTAGCATAAATGTGCGAGGAGAGCAGAATGAGGCAAGAAGTTTTCATACATTGAGGGTTGGTCAGCCATACCACCGCCGTGCATTCCGCCATGCATCATCCCACCGTGCATCATTCCCCCACCGGATTTTAGCCGGTCAAAGTTCGTCTTTAAATAAACTGCAAGGGTCCAGACAAGCAATGCGATGAACATGATGAGAAAGGAAAGCTGCATCCAGGAAACGATCCCCAGCGGCCCCGTCCACACAGCGGGCCTTCCACAGATTGCAAGCCGATCGCTTAGTCCGATCATTGGGCGACCTCCTTGATCTCTGGTGAGGATAATAAGTGAGAAGCCGATCGCTGGTATATATATGTTTGATTCTAGTAACGTTTCATGACCTCGAAAATACCTCTGGCTCGTGCTGTGGGATTTTGATTTTAGATGAAGGTATAGACAGCCAAGTAGAGAAATGAACAAGATGGGAAAAGTGTAGATCAAGATGTTCATTCCTGCAGTCGTATCGTATAAATAATCAGGATAAAGATAATGAAGGTAAACGTCTTAAGGAAGAAGAACCTGGTCTTACAATAAATCCATTAGCTATAATAATTGTTCTAGTAGCAATCATAAATCGCATTATTGATAGTACAAAGAGTAATAATTAATGATTACAATAGAATAATAGTAAGAAGGAAGAAAAATAATAATAAGAAGGAGAAGGAAGAACAATAATTATAATAAGAAGGAAGAACGCAAACAATAAGAAGAAGAATAAGGAGGACGAAGAGCAGAAGAATAAGAAGAAGAAGAAGATGGAGGGGGAGAAAGACGTAAGGGAATGAATCATGTCGAATAGTGATTAGCACAGGGTGAAGAAAGAAGAGGAACAATAATAATATCAACGCTAAAGAAAAAAAAGCAAAAATAAATAAAAATATCCAGTATCTCGCCGGATTCGTTCCCCACCCTGCGAGCGGAAGTATGTAGTCTTATTGAGCTTTCCTGAAGATTGGGCACCCAAACATTCCTATACGTGTTGGTGGGTCGCATAATCCATATCATCAGCCAACCAGCAAGCACAAACCATGCCAGAAGCTTCATACTCCGACCAAGCATCGTTATCGTCCCAGCCATACCCAGAATATCGTAATGACACAAACGTCGTTTCCTTGTTCTTCCTCTCGTGCTCTCCCGTCCTCCCTGTAGAACTTCTGCGATTACACCGGCAAATATATACGCGTCGGCAAGTCTCTGCAGCCACAACAAATAAGAATATCTTGTCACCTAGTGGTTTATCGTCCCTTTCTATCCACACCATTGTTCCGAAGCAGTCGAGGCTGCATGCCCAGCCTTTGCATGATTAACAAAGATAAATTGCTTGAGGCAATTCGTGGAGAGAGAGACAGAAACAAAATTGTAAACCAAGGGAGGACGTCAAAGGTGTAGTTGCTGTCATGGAACTCGCTTAAAATTGATTTTTCAGTCTCCCTTACAACAGGTAAATGCGGGTTGGAAGAAGGGCTAACCAATGGCTTGGAGAATTAACCTGTTATCCATGAATTAGGAAGGACCCGTTTCAGATGGGGCATAGCTTGTTCTTGCCTCGTCAAGAGCGTTGACATTAGTAGTTTAATCCAAAGTAGGCCGTCCCAACTCAAGTGCATTAAGGCCGAAAGCGAGTCACGCCCCTGGCTTTGTAGTACGACCACTGCAGTACGAGGGACGTGGAAACTAAACATATAAATATAAGATATTAATGGTTGAATTGATTTATAGAAGTAGCTAGATAGATGAGGACTTGTATTTCCTCTCTTTGGATGGGGCTTCATTTGCTCTCTTGTACCTAGTTGTACTACTGTCTATGTCCCGTAGAATCTATGCGGTCGCTATGAATAAAAATACGCCGAGGTATTGTCTAAGTTTTGGAAAGCTTAAAATATTGGGGATAGCTCAGCCACAGAATGGGGTAACGCATGAAGTAACACCTGCGGAAATAGACTCGTCCGTATATTTTTAAATTTACCGGAGTAACCATTGATCCTACAGCAGAGTTACGGACGAAAGCTGGAAGACATCTAGACGATGGGGGAGTACATTTGGATTAATGCGTAACTTCATAAAATGTTTTCAAAAACCTAATTTGACATGACCAACATTTCTTGATGGCCTACAGCTATCCTGCGAGAAGCCACTCGTTTTTAAATATTTACATAAGTTGGGCACGTCATGATAGTGAATATCAGCCGCATGCTCTGTTCGACTAGCCATAGTCTCACGTAATAGTTAATCGTTGTACTAATGCAAACGTACAACGCTTCCATCCTCCTGTAATTAGGTACTGGATGAGAATGACTTTAAATGAAGAGGATTGGTATCTATTGTCGTCTGATGCTAATCCAGGAGGAAAAATCAACCTTCGAAATTCTTATGAAATCTTTCCATCGAGGCCAATAAATTATTGTCGAAAGAAATGTGGAGTAAAGCTGTCCTTTCTATTCAAGATTCAACCGCGTTCCATATCTGTTGCGTGCCTTAGTTAAATACCAAGGGTTTTACTTTTCCTCTTAAGCACGGTGTTGTTCTTCAACATTTTCAAATATATTGTTTGATTGTTTGAGCTTTTTGAAACAAAATACACGAGAGCCGTGAAGGTCCTATGAACTTTCCATTGAAAAAGAGAGGATCAACACAAACATATAAAGCAGAACCTTTCTAATTAAAGAAAAACATACATTGGGGAGTCAAGACTTTCTTACACCTTCTCCAATATCGATATGTTGGGCTTGGGAATAACTATCACTCTTTCACTTTGATATGCAACAAGCACTCCATCAACACGGAAAAAGGAAAATAAACACTTTGTTTCCTTGCGTAAGTCTTCTCTGATAATGACAACGATAATTCCATATTTACAACAAAATCACCTATGTAGGCCTCTTGCTACGTCCAAACTAAGACAGTTCAGAATCCCTTAAAAGTAGAGACTTGGTGACATTCTTAAAGTAGAGACATTTTCAAAATATAATCATCTACCTCCAAAGTCTATATTATGTCCCATTTGTAAGGAACACTGATATAACTGTGACAAAAATATACCGGACTGATATGAGGTATAAAATCATTCAGTGGTTCATATGAATCAACTAAGTGAACTTCTCCAAAGAGCACCCAGTATCTTTCTTTAGCACCGCTACTTTCACTGGTGCAAGATCAACCATACTCGTCACAGGAGCGGGGCTAAAAAATGCTTATATGTCTGAATATTTTGGTGTCATTGAGTATCCTCTAAGTACTAATATTCATCGTCTGTCTAAATACTAGTAACCAACCAATCTAATGTCATTATTATTCACCCAATCGTCGCATATATTTACATACTTGATTCTAAGTATGCACATGTGTTACATCAATATATTCTATCAATTAATATTGAAAAAGATGTGACATGGATGATTTGTCTTCCAGGGAACATATGGTTCCAATAATCCCTATTTTGGAAAAAGGATAATCATCCTTGGATATCAAACTTTTTGCACTCTATAGTTGCTATATGCTTTGGGCTATTAGCTTTTTCGATTCATTTACTATATATTGAGTCAATGAAACTCTTCCATTATGAATTTTACTTTAGACATAATACCCCTAATCAGGTAAATTGCCTCAGAAAGTTATATTACTTTAGATGACACTATCTGCCTTTCTCATGTTGTATAACACAATTGTAGTTACTCAACAACAGAATATGTATAGAAATTTACGGAACACATTAAAAGGGTGTGATGAATTTTTTCCACCCTAATGGCTCTTAAAGAGCATTAATTAAAAAAATATAATCAGCTTTTGCTGTCAAGTCTGTAGTGGTACTCCTCTTGGAAGCTTTTGCTGTCAAATCTAAAGTGGTACTCCTCTTGGAACTCTTCTAAGACAATACGTCTCCATTTAGCGTGAACATTAATCTACATTTGGATCCCCTAAGATCCAGGTCTAAAAAAAATGGTATTTATTTAATCATTAGCCTTTAGACCCTATCATCTATGAATCAGAAATAAATCCTTAACCATTATGTCCTGGACTATCTAGTGTTCATCTCATGCTCGGCTTGAATCTGCTCCTGATACTTGGAGTCAATGTTACACCAGTCCTTGTTCATAGCACTGTGATGAGGATGGATGTAATAACATAGAAATATGGAATTTTCTACATAAACACTATATGATTAGGAGGGTCTGGTAATTTCTCTTTAGAAATCTGAACTCCAGGTATCAGCAACATGAGACCTCTCTAAAAGTTCTGTATCCTGAAACTCTTTTGGTGTTGGATTCTATGCATATGGATTTGGAGATTTTTAACTACCTCCTTGATCTGTCTCTATAGAAAGCATGCACGATACATAAGTTGCTTCTTCCAAATCTGTTCGGGGGAGAACTTTGGAAGTCATTCATACCAAGGATAAGATTACAACAAAATTCAAAATAAGTTGAACGTCCTCTACAGAGAGGATTATGGAAATAATTATCCGCCCACTAAAATTTTATGAATAAAACCTAGGATCATGTTCATTCTCATTCAAAATGTGAGATTACATCACATAATCCAAAATATATTTTATTTTTTGTCCTTAATTTAACATGCACAATTTACACAGCTTGAATCCATATATTTGGGTCATCACATAAACACCTTAACATTTATTTTCAATTGAGACACTATAACTTAACATTCATTACCCATACTCCCTAACCATGGTGTGCTGTTGTATCTGGTAATATTCTCAATGGTTTATTATTACATTTCTGACAGTAACCGTCCCTAAATTTAATCTCAAATTATGAACTTGTCCACTAGCATTGGAGTTTCCTTTAAATCCAATTTTAGACAATGCGTACTACAGTCTCTGTAGGGTCTATCACGTTTATAAATGGGTTTAGTGTATGAACAAAATTTTAGAATCTATCTATTATGACTAATTCCTAGAGTTAGGAAGGCGTGTTTGTAAGTCAGTGATTGAATTCTTGTAAAAAATATTGTCTCGACATGAGTATTTTTATCCAAAATTTTGATTAATTGGTCTAGTTAATTTTCATTAATTTGTCTTAATCTTTCAATTATTTTTGGGCTAAAAAACATGCTTTTTAAAAAATTAATCCATGATGTATCTTGCTACAATAGCTTCATGTACAGCAAGGAACCCAACTGAACTGAAATACCTACAACTGAGTGTAATTTGAATGCCTGATGAATGCCACATTTGAAACATACTCGTTAACTGCAGGGTATGGCTAATATTTATATTTCGTGAAATCGATGAATTTCATCAATGAAGTATTTTTTTTGCTCAACTTGGTTGAACAGTTCTAATAAACGTTCAGCTATATAAGTCCAGATGTCAACATGTATCCCTGTAATGTATATGCATTAACACTTAATCGCGCATCAGTACTAATTAGAATGGCCAATTTTGGCTTCAAATTTAATATTTCGTAACTCATTTGGGAGTCTTGTGCAAATGAAGGGTAATACAAAGTTTAGAAATGTGGCTTTATTTTCTAGAGCAAGAGCTGGAGCTTAGCATCCTATGGCCTAGAAAATCAACCTATCAATTTAGTTAAAGAAACTAAATCGTAGTTCAATTAATATACATGCAGATAAGGTTGCTTGGTAAACATTATTGGGCTTTAAATGTATCATGCAATTTTAATTAGCAAAGACACACATATAAAAATTTTCAATATTGTTGGATATACTCTTATGTTCAGGGATTTTTATGAAAATTTTTGAGGGAACGATGCGAACATTCTATGACCTGAAGATCATTTAGATACTTCTCGAGGCCAGAGAACTGAACGAGTTGAATATACTCATTCAAGGGACCAAGAACTCACTGATTTGATACGTGCTAAGGTATTATAATTTTCTATGTTTTTGGTTGTCAAACATATCTCCGGTTAAGAAGGAACAATATTCTGCTGAGAAATCGAAGTTGGATTGATTCAGTAGAACCCACAAATCCCAGCAGCTATCACATTATTTAATACAAAAAATGTGACCCCCCCATTATGTTTGTAAGTTGACATAAATTCTAAGGGAGCATTCATTATCCTACAAGGGGATACAATTCAACTGGAAAATAAATCTAAATAATAGTATTTACATGTAACCATTAAACTTCAACTGAAAGTAAAACTTTCCATGTTACAAATTAGAAGGACACTTATTGTAACTCAAAGATACATGTAAAATCATATGCCATTCTGTCAAAAATGAATAATTTTCTTCCATTAAAGGGGCACTTTTCTTAGATATTAAAATTTACACTTTAACAAATCTATTTATCATTTTTATTTACCAACATACTACAGTGACTCTAAATTCTTACTTTCATCCGAATTACTGAAATATTAAATTATGTAAAAGAAAAAAACATTCATCATTATTAGAAATCACTGAGTTAAATTATTTTAAAATCTTACTAAATTTAGGATTCTGAAAAAGGAAAAGACAAAGTCTTTGTCCACAGGAATACGCTGGGAAATAACACATCTTTAGGAAAATATCTATGCTTAATGCTCAGTTTGAACTCTGTTATGGATGAATCATCAGTATTCTTACATGCATAAACAAGTTTATAGTCTTTTACGCTACGATTGAATCATTTAGAACACTTTCATTAGCATATAAATGGAGTTTTCTATTTCATATACTCTTTACATACTGACTCGTGGGAACAATATTTTCTACGTCAAATCAACATGAAAGCTCATTGCGTGCATGGTGATTTAGTCTGGCGCGATGTCACTTAAAATGTTTGTGTCTTTTCTCTTTTCAGCCATGTCTCTATACATACAGGCTTCCAACTTTAAGTCTCAATATTCTTAATTTAATAGAGGAATCGGTCTGCGGGTTAGCGGTCTGCGGTTGATGTTAAAAGATTTCCGAGGACTTCTTGGGAAGTCAGATCCCTATTTATGTGTCCTGAAAGAGTTCTGAAAACCCATAAGTGATACGTGCAAATATAATTCGAAAGGTATTCTCTGCGGAAACTGGTGTGCATATAGAGAATGCGATCATTCCAAATTGGCATAACAGTGGATTATCACGAGTAAACCACAAGGAACAAGCGAAACAACCCTCACACGGATAACAAGGGGTGACGAAAGTCGCTCATGTCCCCTCCGGCACGCAAGCAGTAGAAACTATGGACTTTTGAAAGCGACAGAAAATTATTTGGTTGCAGCTTTCTGACCAGAGCTTGATTTTTCTGTGTGAAAATCACCACGTGAAGCTGATGGAATGGAAGTGTAGGTTGTCTGCCAGCCCAGATGAACAAATTCTCGCCACATCACCTCGCAACCCTCGAGGGCCGCTGGCGAGAACTCCACAGTCCCATTTCTCGAACTGGAGCAATATTTCTGCGGACGAGAAAAAAAGCATACAATAGAACACTGAAATCATGAAAAATATTCTCTCTATAATTCCTTTTATATATCCCCGTTTGTAAGATTTTTTTAATAGATCATTAACCAGTAATTTATGTAAGCTGGTTAGAGTCCTGAAATGTGATCAACTCTAGGAGGCAACATAAAGTTAAAAACGCTAATGAGAAAATAAGACGATATCTATCTGCAGACAAGATATGAGAGCCAAGAAACAAGAATCAATGATTGTCTTACTCTGAAGATCAGGCCTTTCCCCGTAGTGCACCGTAGTTGCCCTTTTCAAGACCTCTTGCGGGTGGCTCTCCAGCTCGGCATTACCGAAAGCAGACTTGGGCGAACCCATCGGCGATACCACATCAAAGTTCTCGATCTTCGCCGCCAAAGCCGAAGCGTTCTTCCTCGCCCAGAGGAAGGCAGCGCCGCCGAGGCCAGTGATAGAGACGCACATGAAGATCAAGGCCAAAATAGCCTCAATGGAAGTCGAAAACTCAGCGTCAGACTCCTTCTCTGTGGTGTAGATGTAGTATCGGCCAACGATGCCCAGAAGCAAGAGGAAGAGGACGAACGACGAAGCAATGACCGCGCCCAGCCAAAGCCAGCTATTGGGCCCGAGGATACCCGTGATTGGTCTGTCCGAGCGCAGCGGTTTGAGCGGTAGAGTCTGGACTGTTTTAATACCGACCTTACCGGCCTCCTTCTCTCTTGTGACGTAGGCGTCGATGGTCAGGTCGAGCCGGGAGGCGTCAAGCTTGTCGGTGGAGAGAGGGAGGAGAAGATCGAGCATGGAGAGATCTGCCACCGTCTTGAAGGCGCAGATTAGCCGCACATTGGGAACTGAAACCCCTTTAGTCGCGCTCATGAAAATAAGCTCCTGGATCATAGCAAAGTAGGGCGTGATCCCGCTTCCGCCGCTCACCAGAACCAGGCAATCATGTCTGCGACGTTAACCAGGTAACACCTTTAACTCTGGTGTAAGAGATAGATGGATAGCGACTGATTGATAGCCAGAAAGAGATAAATAGATTAGATAGATAGATAGATAGATCGATAGAAGATAGATAGATAGATAGATAGATAGATAGATAGATAGATAGATAGACAGATAGATAGATAGATAGATAGATAGATAGGTAGGTAGATAGTTAGAGATATAGACCGATAGATGAATAGATAGAGAGAGATAGATAGATACTATATAGAGAGATGTCTCTCTCAATAGATAGATAGACAGAGAGAGAAAGAGAGAGAGAGAGACAGCCAGAGCGATAGAGAAATAGAAAATGCATAGAGATAATTAGCTACTTATAGAGAGAGGGAGATATATATATATATATATATATTGATAGATCTATATCTATCAATCTATATATATAGCTTCATATAGAGAGAGGGATAGATGGATATACATATAGGGAGAGAGAGAGTCTGTGCGTGCGAGAGAGCGAGAGAGAAATAGAGGGAGGGAGAGAGAGATATAGAGAGAGAGAGAAAGAGATAGAGGGAGAGAGAAAGAAATAGAGGGAGAGAGAGAGAGAGAGAGAAATAGAGGGAGAGAGAGAGAGAAATAGAGGGAGGGAGAGAGAGAGAGGGGGAGAGCGAGAGAAAGAGAGGGCGAGAGAGAGAGAGAAAGAGAGGCAGAGAGAGAGAGAGAGAGATAGAGGGAGGGGGAGAGAGAAATAGAGGGAGAGAGAGAGAGAGAGAAATAGAGGCAGAGAGAGAGAGAGAGAGGGAGAGAGAGAGAAATAGAGGGAGAGAGAGAGAGAAATAGAGGGAGAGAGAGAGAGAGAAATAGAGGCAGAGAGAGAGAGAGAGAGAGAAATAGAGAGAGAGAGAGAGAGAGAGAGAGAGAAATAGAGGCAGAGAGAGAGAGAGAGAAATAGAGGGAGAGAGAGAGAGAGAGAGAGAGAGAGAGAGAGAGAGAGAGAGAGAGAGAGAGAGAGAGAGAGAGAGAGAGAGTCTAAAGCTGAAGTGGAAGATACGGGTTTCGGTTAGTACTTGAGAAACTCCGTGGAGAAATCGCCGTAGGGTCCCTCCACGGCTACCTCCAGACGCTGCAGGGAGGGCGAGGATAGGGTCTGATGAAGCTTCTGGGTCCAGCTTCCCTCTTTCTTGATGATCACGCTCAGAGTTTCCGGCTCAAGGTTGCTGCTGGAGCTGATGGTGAATGGGTGCCATTGGAGTTTCGACAAACTCGGGACGCATATAAATACGTAGCTGAGGGGGGTGTATTTAAGCCCTGTCATATATTTTCAAACAAACCATGTTAAATAAGGCGTTATCTTTGAACGAGATACTTGAAGAAGTAGGAAATGCGCTGTGTTAAGTTTAATTTCCTTGACAGGAAAATAATGTATTATTGTATATTTTTGACGACTATCTAAGTCCCAATAGACTGGTTACGTCATTATAATATGGGAGCTAAAATGTCCAACGATGAGGAGACGCAATCGTCATCGTCCCTCATCATCGTCCTTTTGTAAATATAGCACATACAACGAGAGAAGATGAAAAAATCATGATGGACGTCTTCATTCCGCGTTATGGCCATTCAAGCATGTAGATTGTTCAAATTATCATGAATTCTGACTATCAAATTTGTAAAGTGTTTATCACCTTGGGTCTTGGAAAAGTTGAGCTCGACCGTCTCGTTGGGAAGGAGACGGGCGGAGACGACGCGGATCCTCTGCTGTGACTGCAGAAAACGGAGGTAGCGGTCGAGGAGAAAGAGGTAGACTCCCGGGAGAACCAAGAAGAAGAAGGAGATGCCGACGTGCAAGAGAAAGAAGAACATGAACAGCGCGTAGAGTTGGTGAGTGTAGAAGAAGAGCTCGTAGCTCTTTCTCCTAATCGGCCTGAACGTCGTGGCCCAGAGGACTAGCCCAAAGACCATGGCGAGCTCTCCGGCTACGTTAGACACCCCATCCTTTGCCCACTCCACCATCTGCACTACTCGCGATCCTTCAGGATATTAGTTATCTGCAATATTCTTTTCACCCCTCTCTCTCTCTCTCTCTCTATTTTTCTCTCTCTCCAGAGATTTTTACCTCGCACATATCGCCGATGATGGCCCAGTAGATGATGTAGCCCAAGCTGTGGGCTGCAAAGAAGACCAAGGTGATGTGGCCCAGCCACACGTGGTACTTCACGCTGGCTTCTGAGCTCAGGCCGAATAGCGGTAAAATGGAGGAACCCCGAGTTACAGGAAAGAAGAGGAAAGCGCAGCTTAGAGTCCCTACGAATGCCAATCTAAAAGAAGCCGTTCTTAACCTCCGCACATCCCTGCACAGATGAGACAAAGAGTTAAATATAATGGAGTCGCAAACCGATGGAAGACGCATGGATTGATGAATTGACAAATAAATATAGATATCTGTATATGTATATCGAGAGATCGATCAATCGACCGATCGATCGAGAAATAGAGAGAAAGCTTGATTGATTGACTGATAGATGAATAGATAGATGTGTAGATAGATCGATGATATGATAGATACATTGATGAATAGATATCAGATGGTAGATAACCAAATAGATAAATAACTATATGGTAGATAGATAATGCGATTGATATATCGATAGATGAATTTATAGATAGACTGATAGAACGATGGGTAGCATAAATGTGCGAGGAGAGCAGAATGAGGCAAGAAGTTTTCATACATTGAGGGTTGGTCAGCCATACCACCGCCGTGCATTCCGCCATGCATCATCCCACCGTGCATCATTCCCCCACCGGATTTTAGCCGGTCAAAGTTCGTCTTTAAATAAACTGCAAGGGTCCAGACAAGCAATGCGATGAACATGATGAGAAAGGAAAGCTGCATCCAGGAAACGATCCCCAGCGGCCCCGTCCACACAGCGGGCCTTCCACAGATTGCAAGCCGATCGCTTAGTCCGATCATTGGGCGACCTCCTTGATCTCTGGTGAGGATAATAAGTGAGAAGCCGATCGCTGGTATATATATGTTTGATTCTAGTAACGTTTCATGACCTCGAAAATACCTCTGGCTCGTGCTGTGGGATTTTGATTTTAGATGAAGGTATAGACAGCCAAGTAGAGAAATGAACAAGATGGGAAAAGTGTAGATCAAGATGTTCATTCCTGCAGTCGTATCGTATAAATAATCAGGATAAAGATAATGAAGGTAAACGTCTTAAGGAAGAAGAACCTGGTCTTACAATAAATCCATTAGCTATAATAATTGTTCTAGTAGCAATCATAAATCGCATTATTGATAGTACAAAGAGTAATAATTAATGATTACGCTAGAATAATAGTAAGAAGGAGGAAAATAATAATAAGAAGGAGAAGGAAGAACAATAATTATAATAAGAAGGAAGAACGCAAACAATAAGAAGAAGAATAAGGAGGACGAAGAGCAGAAGAATAAGAAGAAGAAGAAGATGGAGGGGAGAAAGACGTAAGGAATGAATCATGTCGAATAGTGATTAGCACAGGGTGAAGAAAGAAGAGGAACAATAATAATATCAACGCTAAAGAAAAAAGCAAAATAAATAAAAATATCCAGTATCTCGCCGGATTCGTTCCCCACCCTGCGAGCGGAAGTATGTAGTCTTATTGAGCTTTCCCTGAAGATTGGGCACCCAAACATTCCTATACGTGTTGGTGGGTCGCATAATCCATATCATCAGCCAACCAGCAAGCACAAACCATGCCAGAAGCTTCATACTCCGACCAAGCATCGTTATCGTCCCAGCCATACCCAGAATATCGTAATGACACAAACGTCGTTTCCTTGTTCTTCCTCTCGTGCTCTCCCGTCCTCCCTGTAGAACTTCTGCGATTACACCGGCAAATATATACGCGTCGGCAAGTCTCTGCAGCCACAACAAATAAGAATATCTTGTCACCTAGTGGTTTATCGTCCCTTTCTATCCACACCATTGTTCCGAAGCAGTCGAGGCTGCATGCCCAGCCTTTGCATGATTAACAAAGATAAATTGCTTGAGGCAATTCGTGGAGAGAGAGACAGAAACAAAATTGTAAACCAAGGGAGGACGTCAAAGGTGTAGTTGCTGTCATGGAACTCGCTTAAAATTGATTTTTCAGTCTCCCTTACAACAGGTAAATGCGGGTTGGAAGAAGGGCTAACCAATGGCTTGGAGAATTAACCCTGTTATCCATGAATTAGGAAGGACCCGTTTCAGATGGGGCATAGCTTGTTCTTGCCTCGTCAAGAGCGTTGACATTAGTAGTTTAATCCAAAGTAGGCCGTCCCAACTCAAGTGCATTAAGGCCGAAAGCGAGTCACGCCCCTGGCTTTGTAGTACGACCACTGCAGTACGAGGGACGTGGAAACTAAACATATAAATATAAGATATTAATGGTTGAATTGATTTATAGAAGTAGCTAGATAGATGAGGACTTGTATTTCCTCTCTTTGGATGGGGCTTCATTTGCTCTCTTGTACCTAGTTGTACTACTGTCTATGTCCCGTAGAATCTATGCGGTCGCTATGAATAAAAAATACGCCGAGGTATTGTCTAAGTTTTGGAAAGCTTAAAATATTGGGGATAGCTCAGCCACAGAATGGGGTAACGCATGAAGTAACACCTGCGGAAATAGACTCGTCCGTATATTTTTAAATTTACCGGAGTAACCATTGATCCTACAGCAGAGTTACGGACGAAAGCTGGAAGACATCTAGACGATGGGGGAGTACATTTGGATTAATGCGTAACTTCATAAAATGTTTTCAAAAACCTAATTTGACATGACCAACATTTCTTGATGGCCTACAGCTATCCTGCGAGAAGCCACTCGTTTTTAAATATTTACATAAGTTGGGCACGTCATGATAGTGAATATCAGCCGCATGCTCTGTTCGACTAGCCATAGTCTCACGTAATAGTTAATCGTTGTACTAATGCAAACGTACAACGCTTCCATCCTCCTGTAATTAGGTACTGGATGAGAATGACTTTAAATGAAGAGGATTGGTATCTATTGTCGTCTGATGCTAATCCAGGAGGAAAAATCAACCTTCGAAATTCTTATGAAATCTTTCCATCGAGGCCAATAAATTATTGTCGAAAGAAATGTGGAGTAAAGCTGTCCTTTCTATTCAAGATTCAACCGCGTTCCATATCTGTTGCGTGCCTTAGTTAAATACCAAGGGTTTTACTTTTCCTCTTAAGCACGGTGTTGTTCTTCAACATTTTCAAATATATTGTTTGATTGTTTGAGCTTTTGAAACAAAATACACGAGAGCCGTGAAGGTCCTATGAACTTTCCATTGAAAAGAGAGGATCAACACAAACATATAAAGCAGAACCTTTCTAATTAAAGAAAAACATACATTGGGGAGTCAAGACTTTCTTACACCTTCTCCAATATCGATATGTTGGGCTTGGGAATAACTATCACTCTTTCACTTTGATATGCAACAAGCACTCCATCAACACGGAAAAAGGAAAATAAACACTTTGTTTCCTTGCGTAAGTCTTCTCTGATAATGACAACGATAATTCCATATTTACAACAAAATCACCTATGTAGGCCTCTTGCTACGTCCAAACTAAGACAGTTCAGAATCCCTTAAAAGTAGAGACTTGGTGACATTCTTAAAGTAGAGACATTTTCAAAATATAATCATCTACCTCCAAAGTCTATATTATGTCCCATTTGTAAGGAACACTGATATAACTGTGACAAAAATATACCGGACTGATATGAGGTATAAAATCATTCAGTGGTTCATATGAATCAACTAAGTGAACTTCTCCAAAGAGCACCCAGTATCTTTCTTTAGCACCGCTACTTTCACTGGTGCAAGATCAACCATACTCGTCACAGGAGCGGGGCTAAAAAATGCTTATATGTCTGAATATTTTGGTGTCATTGAGTATCCTCTAAGTAATAATATTCATCGTCTGTCTAAATACTAGTAACCAACCAATCTAATGTCATTATTATTCACCCAATCGTCGCATATATTTACATACTTGATTCTAAGTATGCACATGTGTTACATCAATATATTCTATCAATTAATATTGAAAAAGATGTGACATGGATGATTTGTCTTCCAGGAACATATGGTTCCAATAATCCCTATTTTGGAAAAAGGATAATCATCCTTGGATATCAAACTTTTTGCACTCTATAGTTGCTATATGCTTTGGGCTATTAGCTTTTTCGATTCATTTACTATATATTGAGTCAATGAAACTCTTCCATTATGATTTTTACTTTAGACATAATACCTAATCAGGTAAATTGCCTCAGAAAGTTATATTACTTTAGATGACACTATCTGCCTTTCTCATGTTGTATAACACAATTGTAGTTACTCAACAACAGAATATGTATAGAAATTTACGGAACACATTAAAAGGGTGTGATGAATTTTTTCCACCCTAATGGCTCTTAAAGAGCATTAATTAAAAAAATATAATCAGCTTTTTCTGTCAAGTCTGTAGTGGTACTCCTCTTGGAAGCTTTTGCTGTCAAATCTAAAGTGGTACTCCTCTTGGAACTCTTCTAAGACAATACGTCTCCATTTAGCGTGAACATTAATCTACATTTGGATCCCCTAAGATCCAGGTCTAAAAAAAATGGTATTTATTTAATCATTAGCCTTTAGACCCTATCATCTATGAATCAGAAATAAATCCTTAACCATTATGTCCTGGACTATCTAGTGTTCATCTCATGCTCGGCTTGAATCTGCTCCTGATACTTGGAGTCAATGTTACACCAGTCCTTGTTCATAGCATTGTGATGAGGATGGATGTAATAACATAGAAATATGGAATTTTCTACATAAACACTATATGATTAGGAGGGTCTGGTAATTTCTCTTTAGAAATCTGAACTCCAGGTATCAGCAACATGAGACCTCTCTAAAAGTTCTGTATCCTGAAACTCTTTTGGTGTTGGATTCTATGCATATGGATTTGGAGATTTTTAACTACCTCCTTGATCTGTCTCTATAGAAAGCATGCACGATACATAAGTTGCTTCTTCCAAATCTGTTCGGGGGAGAACTTTGGAAGTCATTCATACCAAGGATAAGATTACAACAAAATTCAAAATAAGTTGAACGTCCTCTACAGAGAGGATTATGGAAATAATTATCCGCCCACTAAAATTTTATGAATAAAACCTAGGATCATGTTCATTCTCATTCAAAATGTGAGATTACATCACATAATCCAAAATATATTTTATTTTTTGTCCTTAATTTAACATGCACAATTTACACAGCTTGAATCCATACATTTGGGTCATCACATAAATGATAACTTGCAAATTAACATGATTAATTAATGAATTTTATATTATATTTATGTGTTTTAATGACTATATTTCCATGTTATCATATTAAAATAAAGATAGATCATTTAACCTTTCATTTTATTATTAATTCTGATTTTTTATCGTTTTTATGGAATTTAACTTCATTTCAGTGAAGAAATATTTTTTACAGGGTTTTAAATACTTGGCTAAAGGTTTGTAAGTGTTTCCATGATTTTTATGGAATTTTCCATATTTTTATATAATTTTTTGACCATTATATAGCCAAGAAATGATTTTTACATATTTAAATAACACATATATTATTTATTTGGCATTTATAATATATTTAAATATTTACTAAGGAGTATCACGTCATTCGCCCGGGCGAATAAATGGATATATTTATTTAAATAAGAATAAAGAGAGAGAGAGAATGAGTGGTTATTATTATATAATCAATAGAGAGAGAGAGAAGAATAGTCAACATAAGCGGCTATGATTTAAAATATATAAAAGAGAGAAGAGAGAGAGAAGAATAGTCAACATAAGTGGCTATGATGTAAAATATTTAAAGAGAGAAGAGAGAGAAGAATAGCGGCTTATGATTTAAAATAAAAGAGAGAAGAATGGTCAAAGATTACGGCTAAGAGAATAAAAAATATATATTTTTTTAAAAAGACCTTTGTCCTTTTCTTTTGTTTTTATTATTTCAGGGTGACGTGGAGAATTCCTAGCCGTTCAAATGACGAAATCACTTGCCAATGATTGCGGGCGGACGACGCGCACAGCAACGTGTCAGGGCGTGATCCGAGAAAGCGGAAAATGAGAAATAATCATGCTAGCCAATCAAAACGCGCCATTTCCAAGCTTATTGGAGGAGAGATAAATAAATCCAAGGGCTCAGATTTTTCTCACTAAAACCTTGATATCTTGAGATCTACACGTCTGATTGGCCTGAAATTTTGAGGGTAGGTTCGTCTTTTCCCTCTACAATCCAGGACGGTTGGATCTTTAAATGGAGGTCTGGAAAAGGGCGAAAATCACTTTTTGGAGTCTCTCCCCAAGCAATTGGCCAGGAAGGACACAGGAGGCATTCTGGAAGTCGTCAGATCTGGATCTCTTTATCAAATTTGTAAGTTTCTGAATTGTATTTGATCATCTTCTAGAACGATTCGAAAACGCCTTGGCATGGGCGAAATGTACATGCCCTAGATTCATGTTTTGAATGCATCAGCACTTCTTTTTGATTTGGATTCGAGATCTGACTTTTGATAATTAATTCTTAATCATTTTAGGACATTTCTGCTTCATTACATTTTTAATTTAGGGTCGAAATTGGGGCGTTCCCCAATTTCTTCACTTTCCCTCTCTAGGTTAATTTGATTTGTTTCTCTCTCTAGATTTCGGTTTTTATTATTTAGGAATTTAATTTAATATATAAAAAACCCAAAAATAAAATTTGAACCGAAAATTCATCCATTTTGAACTCCAATTCAAAAATCACTTTCTTGATTATTAAATTCCCAATTTTAATTCTGAAAATTATTATAAATTTTATTAAATTGGGAAATTAATAATTTATATATTTATGAGCTTAAAATAATAATAATGTTCTTATCTGGAATTATCTGACCGAAATCAAAATTAAGTTTTACTTAATTTTGATTATTTTAAGAATATTATTTAATATTAATTGAATTAAATATTGCAAAATTCAAAATTACTTGACTTGATTCATAAAAATTGTTTGAAAATTCTGAATTGTTGCCTCCTTGCGGATCGACCCCTTGCTTGCTCTATATTCTTATTTAGCCATTAAGGGAATTATAAATTTATTGCATAAGTCTAAAAGCGCAACGACCACGTAATTTTCGTGATTTTTCGACTTATCAATTGGCGCGCTGCCGGGGATGCAGTTTGAATTTTTAAATTATTCTGTGTGGATTCATTACTCTTTATTTTTATATTAAGTCTTGGATTGAGCTGAATTTTGCAATTATTTTGTGAATTTTGATGAAATAGTGAAATTGAAAAAAAAAATTCATCATTGCATAATTAATTTTTCTTGTTCATCAAAACTGATTATTTTTTATATTGATGTGTTTAACATTGCATGTTCGGTAGGAGATCTTTAAAACCTCATCTCGTGAATCTTGAAACAGTTAGTAGAACTCCTAGTTTTGATTGTATTTTTGAAAGCTCCGAAGGTGAAAATCAGCATTTTGTGACTTAATGGAGAATAATCAAAATTTTGGGGTTGAACAGGGTGTTAGAAGAATGAGGTTGAGAGAATTTTCTGACCCTATAGAGAGTGAAACCTACACTAAAATATCTGCTCCTTTACCAGAAAATGTTAATTTTAGAATTGACCCGAATATGATTAATCAATTGCCTACATTTTATGGAAGATTTAATGAGGAGCCTTATGAGTTTTTGGAAGAGTATAACCAGATTTGTTCTGCTTATAGTTATGCAGGTGTTCCTCAGGAAATTCTCAAACTAAGGTTATTTCAGTTTGCTTTGAAAGATAGGGCAAAAGATTGGTTTAAAGGGGTAGGTCAAGAATTTCAATCTTGGAGTGAAATGCAAGCTTGCTTTTTAAAGAGATTCTTTTCTTATGGAAAGACATCTTCAATTAAGAAACATATAAGAGATTTTTGTCAAGGAACTGACACTCTAGGAGAAGCATGGGAGAGATTCATGTCACTCACTAGGAAGTGCCCACATCATGGCATACCATCTCATGAATTGGTTGAAATTTTTTATGGTGGATTGAATGATCAAGAAAGGCATCTAGTGGATATATCTAGTGGAGTAATGTTCCTTGATACCCATGCAGATGAATCCATGAAATTGATGGAAAAATTAGTAGAAGATTGGACATACCGTCAAAGTTTTTCGTACACTAACCGAAGTGCAGGTCCCAAGCGTGGATGAATCATTGACGTCAAGGCAGTTGAACCGGAGATCAAGATTGATAAGCTAGAAAGAGAAATGAGCAATATTGGTAAAACAGTTAAAGATATGAGCAATGATATTAAATCTTTTTTGCAGGAGTCTAAAGGAAAGGCGAATGCAAACGAGGGCAACAATTCCACTAATAACCCTTGTTGTTTTTGTTCTAGTGAAGAACATTCTGATGAGGCTTGTCCTATGGTTGAACAGGTTAATGTATTTGGGAGACAAGATGCAGGTCAAAACCAATGGAATGCACGACCTAATCAAAATTGGAGCAAAGGAGGAAACAACAATTTCGCCTCAAAGCAATTCGCCCCGCAACCATATCAGCAAAATTTTCAAAATTTTTCTAAGCCCTTTTACTCTAGTGCTAACAACAATAATGACAACACTAACTCTACTTTAATGGATTTTATCAGGGAAATGCAGGAAGAGAGAAAAAGCATGCATGAGGAAAGGAAGATGTTGATGCAAACTTTAGAAGAGCACAAGAAGGAAATTGAGATGCTCAAGCGAGGACAAGGGATTCAAGCACAACAACCTGCTCTCAGGATGAAAGGTAAATCAGAAGAAATCCTTCTAAGAGAAGGACATCCAGGTCAACTCCCTACCCAACCTAACATAAATCCTAGAAATATCATGTTGTGTGTAGATAGAAATTTAGAATCATCATATTGTGTGTCTTCCGAAATTTTAAATGAATCTTGCATTGGTGAAAATAATAATGTTGCATCATGTCATGATTTTACAAATAATATTTTACATGGCTTTGAAGAAGATATGATTAATGATGAACATGTGAGTGTGATTTCAAAATTACGAAGTGGGAAGGTTTTGTTAGATACTCATAAAAAAAATGTAGGATTGTCGGAGCATCAAGATAAAGAAAATAGAGAGATGGAAAATGATCAACAAGATAAGGGTGGCCAGGATGAGGAAAGGCATCCACGAATGGCAGACCCTAATCCAATTGATTATAGACCACCCATTCCATTTCCTAGTGCTTTAAATATATCCAAGCAAAAACCTGAAAATTCTCATTTGCTTGAAATATTTAAAAATGCAACCATCACTATTCCACTGACTGAGGCAATACAAAATATTCCTTCTTATGCAAAATATGTGAAGGAACTATGTACACCTTCTAGAAAGTAGAAAAGGGTACAACTTTATGAAAATATCAGTTCAATTTTATTGAATGATATTCCTAGGAAAAGAAGAGATCCGGGTGCTCCTCTCATTAAATGTGAAATAAGAGGCATGGTTTTTAGTAAATCACTTCTTGATTCAGGAGCTAGTGTAAACATAATGCCTAAAGCTTTGTATGATAAATTTAAATTTGGTGAGCTTGAACCTATTTTTCTTGAATTACAATTAGCCGATGGTTCAATTAGGCAACCTTATGGAAAATTAGAAGATGTCATAGTAAAAGTGGAGAATTGTAAATTTCCTGTTGATTTCATAGTTGCAGATATGAAAATAACAGGAAATTTGAGCCATGCCCCTATCATTTTAGGTCGACCATTCCTAGCTACGGCGAAAGCCACAACGGATTGGGATAAGGGTACAGTGGAACTTAAAGTAGGAGATGAAAAAATTGAACTATCTATCTCCAAATTAATGAAATACCCTAAAGACACAAGTGAAGATGTTTGCTTTCTAGGGTTGGTAGAAGAAGATGATTTTGATTTTGATCCATGCTCTTATGATTTATTTTCTTGTGAATCTAATGAATGTTTGAATGAAAAATCTTCCATACCAACAAATATTTCTTTGCATTCTGAAATTGAACTTAAGCCTTTACCATCATCTCTGAAATATGCTTATTTAGGACCATGCAAGTCTTTTCCAGTAATCATATCATCATTGTTATCATCTGAACAAGAATTAGAGCTTTTGAATGTCTTTATGTACTTATAAATCTGCTATAGGATGGACAATTGATGACATTAAAGGCATCAGTCCAAATATTTGTGAGCACAGAATTTTTCTAGAAGAAAATTCTAGGGCAACAAGGCAACCCAAAGCGACTTAACCCGCACATGTTGGAGGTTGTTAAAGGAAATCATGAAATGGCTAAAAGCTGATTTTATTTATGCCATTTCAGATAGCCCATGGGTAAGTCCTATTCATGTAGTACCTAAGAAAACAGGAATAACAGTGACTAAAGATGAAAATGGTAATGAGGTACAAACTCGAGTAGCTTCTAGTTGGAGAGTATGCATTGATTATAGGAAGCTTAATTCTGTGACTAAGAAAGATCATTATCCATTACCATTTATTGATCAGATTCTTGAAAGACTTTCAGGTCAAAATTTTTATTGTTTTTTAGATGGATATTCAGGTTATAATCAAATTGAAATTAACAAAAGTGATCAAGAGAAAACAACATTTACATGTCCAGTAGGTACTTTTGCATTTAAAAGAATGCCTTTTGGGTTATGTAATGCTCCAGCTACTTTTCAAAGGTGTATGACTGCCATGTTTTCTGAATTAGTAGGGGATTGCTTGGAAATTTTTATGGATGATTTTTCAGTGTTTGGTTCCTCATTCGATATTTGTCTATCTAATTTAACTAAGGTTTTGTAGATATGTGTACAGAACAATCTGGTTCTAAGTTGGGAGAAATCCCACTTTATGGTGGAGGAGGGAATTGTCCTAGGCCACCATATCAGAAAGGATGGTCTAAGGGTGGACAGGGCCAAAGTCGAGGTTATCAAGAACCTCCCCCTGCCCACAACCCTAAAGCAACTTAGGGGATTTCTAGGGCATGCTGGCTTCTACAGAAGATTTATAAAAGATTTTGCTAAAATTTCTAAACCCTTAACTAATTTACTTTCTAAAGATACACTATTTGTTTTTGATGAAAATGCTAAAGCATCCTTTTTGCAGATTAAAGAAGCTCTAATTCAAGCACCTATTTTGCAAGCTCCAGATTGGGGTAAGCCTTTTGAAATTATGTGTGATGCTTCTGACAATGCAGTGGGAGCAATTTTAGGACAAAGAGTGGATAAGAAGCCAGTTGCCATCTACTATGCAAGCAAGACTCTAGGAGGAGCACAAGTAAATTACTCAACTACTGAAAAAGAATTGCTTGCTATTATTTTTGCCCTAGAAAAATTTCGTTCTTATCTTTTAGGTAGTAAAATAATTGTGTTTTCAGATCATGCAGCTTTAAAGTTTTTACTGAATAAAAAAGAAACCAAACCTAGATTAATTCGGTGGATTTTACTTTTGCAAGAATTTGATTTGGAAATAAAAGATAAACGAGGGATAGATAATACTGTTGCAGATCATCTTTCTAGATTATCTACAGAATTATCTATTCCTATTCATGATGGTTTTCCCGACGAATATATTTTAAAAATTCAAAGTAAAAGGCTTCCATGGTACGCTCATATTGTGAATTTTCTTGTCACAGGATTAATACCTAATGATTGGGATATGAATGATAGAAAGAAATTTTATAAAGATATTAATTACTATTATTATGATGAACCTGAGCTTTTTAAATTAGGTGTTGATCATGTGTTTAGAAGGTGTGTACCGGAGGAAGAACAATGGAGCATTTTAGATGCTTGCCATTCTTCTTTATGTGCTGGACATTATGCTCCTAAATTGACTGCATTTAAAGTTTTAAACTGTGGATTTTTCTGGCCAACTCTATTTTCTGATGCTTTTAAGTTTTTCTCTAGTTGTTTAAAATGTCAAGCAGCGCTGAATATCAAAAAGAATGATAGAATGCCACTACAGCCTATCATTGAAGTAGAAATATTTGACCTATGGGGGATTGATTTTATGGGACCATTTCCTAATTCAGATGGGCATGAGTACATCTTAATGGGAGTGGATTATCTTTCCAGATGGGTTGAGGCAATCCCCACTAGGTCAAATGATCATAAAGTAGTGCTTAAATTCATTCAACAACATATATTTTGCAGGTTTGGTTGTCCTAGAGCAATCATAAGTGATGGAGGAAGCCATTTTAATAATTCTCAATTCAGGACCATGCTTAAAAAATATGGGGTTCAACATAGAATCACTACCCCATATCATCCACAAGCAAATGGTCAGATTGAGAATTCAAATAGGGAGATTAAAAAGATTATAAAGAAGATCATTAGGCCTGATGGAAAAGATTGGTCTAGCAGATTATATGATGCTCTATGGGCTTATAGAACTGCTTACAAAACACCTTTAGGGATGTCTCCTTACAGGGTTGTTTTTGGTAAAGCATGTCATCTTCCGGTTGAAATAGAACATAGAGCTTATTGGGCTATTAAGAAAATTAATCTCTCTTTAGATGCAGCGGGAAAACAGCGTTTATTGCAGATGCATGAACTCCAGGAGCTAAGGAATGAAGCTTACGAAAATTCAAGAATCTATAAAGCCAGGATGAAGCACTTCCACGACAAGAATATTAACCGTAAGCATTTTCAGAAACAACAAAAGGTTTGGCTTTATAATTCAAGGTTGAAAATTTTTCCAGGAAAATTAAAATCAAGATGGGATGGGCCATTTACAATTTCTGACATATATGATAATGGAGCTGTTTTGATTTTTGATCCTAAGAAAGGGAAGGAGTTCACAGTTAATGGTATGCGACTTAAGCCATATGTGGAAGCAGAAGATATATCGCAACCTACGGCAACAATAACGCTAAATCCGATCGAAACCACCATACAGGAAGCATAAATCTAGGATTTTGATTTCACTACTTTTCTCTTTTTATTATTGAATTTTGATTTTGCAAATAAAGGGGAATTAACCTAATTCCCTAGCTCGTAATTTTTCTTTGATTTTGTTTTCAGTTTATAGCTTTTCCAGAATAAAGAAGATGATCAAGTACAATTCAGAAACAACACGAGATGTCGACTCATCATTAGTAAGTCCTTCAAAGATCACGCCAAGCAGGTTTGCAATTCTGAACTTCTGAATTTCAATTTTGATCTTTTTCCCATGCATTGAGGACATTGCATAATTTAGTGGGGGGGAGAGAACATTTCATGTGTTTACATTGCATAATGCAAACCTTTACTTTTCTTTATGTCATATAAATTCCATGTATAAATGAAACCCACCTTTAGGAGATATTCTTCATCCATGAATTCGAATTACATGTGTAGGGAAGTTTGGCTTTATATAGCGGATCATGATCATGCAAAGATGGGACAAACTTTGATTTTGGATGATATGAGAGTTGATTTCCAAATGGCTAGGTTATCTAGTGGGTGTGTAGGGGATAGGAAAATCAAAGGATTGAAGCACTATGGTTCAATATGCTAGACAGTTGAGTGAATTGAGGACCCCCATCGCGCCACCAATAATGAGCCGATCCTACTTGATTGTTTTCATTCTTCCATTGAGTCAATCTTACTGTAGGCTGGAAGATAGGCATTTCTCCAAGTCCTTAAGCACAGAACTCCCTTTTCTTGATCTACCTTATGCCATTTGCCATACCATTCTACTTATCATTGAGTATCCTTTAAGTACTAATATTCATCATGTCTGTCTAAATACTAGTAACCAACCAATCTAATGTCATTATTATTCACCCAATCGTCGCATATATTTACATACTTGATTCTAAGTATGCACATGTGTTACATCAATATATTCTATCAATTAATATTGAAAAAGATGTGACATGGATGATTTGTCTTCCAGGGAACATATGGTTCCAATAATCCCTATTTTGGAAAAAGGATAATCATCCTTGGATATCAAACTTTTTGCACTCTATAGTTGCTATATGCTTTGGGCTATTAGCTTTTTCGATTCATTTACTATATATTCAGTCAATGAAACTCTTCCATTATGAATTTTACTTTAGACATAATACCCCTAATCAGGTAAATTGCCTCAGAAAGTTATATTACTTTAGATGACACTATCTGCCTTTCTCATGTTGTATAACACAATTGTAGTTACTCAACAACAGAATATGTATAGAAATTTACGGAACACATTAAAAGGGTGTGATGAATTTTTTCCACCCAAATGGCTCTTAAAGAGCATTAATTAAAAAAATATAATCAGCTTTTGCTGTCAAGTCTGTAGTGGTACTCCTCTTGGAAGCTTTTGCTGTCAAATCTAAAGTGGTACTCCTCTTGGAACTCTTCTAAGACAATACGTCTCCATTTAGCGTGAACATTAATCTACATTTGGATCCCCTAAGATCCAGGTCTAAAAAAAATGGTATTTATTTAATCATTAGCCTTTAGACCCTATCATCTATGAATCAGAAATAAATCCTTAACCATTATGTCCTGGACTATCTAGTGTTCATCTCATGCTCGGCTTGAATCTGCTCCTGATACTTGGAGTCAATGTTACACCAGTCCTTGTTCATAGCACTGTGATGAGGATGGATCTAATAACATAGAAATATGGAATTTTCTACATAAACACTATATGATCAGGAGGGTATGGTAATTTCTCTTTAGAAATCTGAACTCCAGGTATCGGCAACATGAGACCTCTCTAAAAGTTCTGTATCCTGAAACTCTTTTGGTGTTGGATTCTATGCATATGGATTTGGAGATTTTTAACTACCTCCTTGATCTGTCTCTATAGAAAGCATGCACGATACATAAGTTGCTTCTTCCAAATCTGTTCGGGGGAGAACTTTGGAAGTCATTCATACCAAGGATAAGATTACAACAAAATTCAAAATAAGTTGAACGTCCTCTACAGAGAGGATTATGGAAATAATTATCCGCCCACTAAAATTTTATGAATAAAACCTAGGATCATGTTCATTCTCATTCAAAATGTGAGATTACATCACATAATCCAAAATATATTTTATTTTTTGTCCTTAATTTAACATGCACAATTTACACAGCTTGAATCCATATATTTGGGTCATCACATAAACAACTTAACATTTATTTTCAATTGAGAAACTATAACTTAACATTCATTACCCATACTCCATAACCATGGTGTGCTGTTGTATCTGGTAATATTCTAAATGGTTTATTATTACATTTCTGACAGTAACCGTCGTCCCTAAATTTAATCTCGAAATGATGAACTTGTCCACTAGCATTGGAGTTTCCTTTAAATCCAATTTTAGACAATGCGTACCACAGTCTCTGTAGGGTCTATCACGTTTATAAATGGGTTTAGTGTATGAACAAAATTTTAGAATCTATCTATTATGACTAATTCCTAGAGTTAGAAAGGCGTGTTTGTAAGTCAGTGATTGAATTCTTGTAAAAAATATTGTCTCGACATGAGTATTTTTATCCAAAATTTTGATTAATTGGTCTAGTTAATTTTCATTAATTTGTCTTAATCTTTCAATTATTTTTGGGCTAAAAAACATGCTTTTTAAAAAATTAATCCATGATGTATCTTGCTACAATAGCTTCATGTACAGCAAGGAACCCAACTGAACTGAAATACCTACAACTGAGTGTAATTTGAATGCCTGATGAATGCCACATTTGAAACATACTCGTTAACTGCAGGGTATGGCTAATATTTATATTTCGTGAAATCAATGAATTTCATCAATGAAGTATTTTTTTTGCTCAACTTGGTTGAACAGTTCTAATAAACGTTCAGCTATAAAAGTCCAGATGTCAACATGTATCCCTGTAATGTATATGCATTAACACTTAATCGCGCATCAGTACTAATTAGAATGGCCAATTTTGGCTTCAAATTTAATATTTCGTAACTCATTTGGGAGTCTTGTGCAAATGAAGGGTAATACAAAGTTTAGAAATGTGGCTTTATTTTCTAGAGCAAGAGCTGGAGCTTAGCATCCTATGGCCTAGAAAATCAACCTATCAATTTAGTTAAAGAAACTAAATCGTAGTTCAATTAATATACATGTAGATAAGGTTGCTTGGTAAACATTATTGGGCTTTAAATGTATCATGCAATTTTAATTAGCAAAGACACACATATAAAAATTTTCAATATTGTTGGATATACTCTTATGTTCAGGGATTTTTATGAAAATTTTTGAGGGAACGATGCGAACATTCTATGACCTGAAGATCATTTAGATACTTCTCGAGGCCAGAGAACTGAACGAGTTGAATATACTCATTCAAGGGACCAAGAACTCACTGATTTGATACGTGCTAAGGTATTATACTTTTCTATGTTTTTGGTTGTCAAACATATCTCGGTTAAGAAGGAACAATATTCTGCTGAGAAATCGAAGTTGGATTGATTCAGTAGAACCACAAATCCCAGCAACTATCACATTATTTAATACAAAAATGTGACCCCATTATGTTTGTAAGTTGACATAAATTCTAAGGAGCATTCATTATCCTACAAGGATACAATTCAACTGGAAAATAAATCTAAATAATAGTATTTACATGTAACCATTAAACTTCAACTGAAAGTAAAACTTTCCATGTTACAAATTAGAAGGACACTTATTGTAACTCAAAGATACATGTAAAATCATATGCCATTCTGTCAAAAATGAATAATTTTCTTCCATTAAAGGGGCACTTTTCTTAGATATTAAAATTTACACTTTAACAAATCTATTTATCATTTTTATTTACCAACATACTACAGTGACTCTAAATTCTTACTTTCATCCGAATTACTGAAATATTAAATTATGTAAAAGAAAAAAACATTCATCATTATTAGAAATCACTGAGTTAAATTATTTTAAAATCTTACTAAATTTAGGATTCTGAAAAAGGAAAAGACAAAGTCTTTGTCCACAGGAATACGCTGGGAAATAACACATCTTTAGGAAAATATCTATGCTTAATGCTCAGTTTGAACTCTGTTATGGATGAATCATCAGTATTCTTACATGCATAAACAAGTTTATAGTCTTTTACGCTACGATTGAATCATTTAGAACACTTTCATTAGCATATAAATGGAGTTTTCTATTTCATATACTCTTTACATACTGACTCGTGGGAACAATATTTTCTACGTCAAATCAACATGAAAGCTCATTGCGTGCATGGTGATTTAGTCTGGCGCGATGTCACTTAAAATGTTTGTGTCTTTTCTCTTTTCAGCCATGTCTCTATACATACAGGCTTCCAACTTTAAATCTCAATATTCTTAATTTAATAGAGGAATCGGTCTGCGGGTTAGCGGTCTGCGGGTTGATGTTAAAAGATTTCCGAGGACTTCTTGGGAAGTCAGATCCCTATTTATGTGTCCTGAAAGAGTTCTGAAAACCCATAAGTGATACGTGCAAATATAATTCGAAAGGTATTCTCTGCGGAAACTGGTGTGCATATAGAGAATGCGATCATTCCAAATTGGCATAACAGTGGATTATCACGAGTAAACCACAAGGAACAAGCGAAACAACCCTCACACGGATAACGAGGGGTGACGAAAGTCGCTCATGTCCCCTCCGGCACGCAAGCAGTAGAAACTATGGACTTTTGAAAGCGACAGAAAATTATTTGGTTGCAGCTTTCTGACCAGAGCTTGATTTTTTTCTGTGTGAAAATCACCATGTGAAGCTGATGGAATGGAAGTGTAGGTTGTCTGCCAGCCCAGATGAACAAATTCTCGCCACATCACCTCGCAACCCTCGAGGGCCGCTGGCGAGAACTCCACAGTCCCATTTCTCGAACTGGAGCAATATTTCTGCGGACGAGAAAAAAAGCATACAATAGAACACTGAAATCATGAAAAATATTCTCTCTATAATTCCTTTTATATATCCCCGTTTGTAAGATTTTTTTAATAGATCATTAACCAGTAATTTATGTAAGCTGGTTAGAGTCCTGAAATGTGATCAACTCTAGGAGGCAACATAAAGTTAAAAACGCTAATGAGAAAATAAGACGATATCTATCTGCAGACAAGATATGAGAGCCAAGAAACAAGAATCAATGGTTGTCTTACTCTGAAGATCAGGCCTTTCCCCGTAGTGCACCGTAATTGCCCTTTTCAAGACCTCTTGCGGGTGGCTCTCCAGCTCGGCATTACCGAAAGCAGACTTGGGCGAACCCATCGGCGATACCACATCAAAGTTCTCGATCTTCGCCGCCAAAGCCGAAGCGTTCTTCCTCGCCCAGAGGAAGGCAGCGCCGCCGAGGCCAGTGATAGAGACGCACATGAAGATCAAGGCCAAAATAGCCTCAATGGAAGTCGAAAACTCAGCGTCAGACTCCTTCTCTGTGGTGTAGATGTAGCATCGGCCAACGATGCCCAGAAGCAAGAGGAAGAGGACGAACGACGAAGCAATGACCGCGCCCAGCCAAAGCCAGCTATTGGGCCCGAGGATACCCGTGATTGGTCTGTCCGAGCGCAGCGGTTTGAGCGGTAGAGTCTGGACTGTTTTAATACCGACCTTACCGGCCTCCTTCTCTCTTGTGACGTAGGCGTCGATGGTCAGGTCGAGCCGGGAGGCGTCAAGCTTGTCGGTGGAGAGAGGGAGGAGAAGATCGAGCATGGAGAGATCTGCCACCGTCTTGAAGGCGCAGATTAGCCGCACCTTGGGAACTGAAACCCCTTTAGTCACGCTCATGAAGATGAGCTCCCGGATCATAGCAAAGTAGGGCGTGATCCCGCTCCCGCCGCTCACCAGAACCAGGCAATCATGTCTGCGACGTTAACCAGGTAACACCTTTAACTCTGGTGTAAGAGATAGATGGATATCCAATAATATAGGGTTTAAAACGGATATATATAGACAGATAGACTTATATACGTTTAGATAGATAAATAGATAAATCGATATGTAGATAGATAGATAGATAGATAGATAGATAGATGGATGGATTGATAAATAGTTAAATAGATCGATCAATTGATAAATAGATAGAAAGATATATAGATAGATAGGTAGATAGATAGATGGATGGATAGATGGATAGATGGATAAATGCATATATATATATATGGAAAGATAGATAGATAGATAGATATATCTATATAGATATATCTATATAGATATATAGATAGATATATCTACATATATAGATAGAAATGACAGTGCCCAGCCAGAGCCAGCTATTGGGTCCGAGGATACCCATGATTGGTCTGTCAGAGCACATTGGGTTGAGCTGTAGAATCTGGATATCTATATAGATAGATATAAAGTAAACGTGAAGAAACAGCTGAAATCAGTCTTCCCAAAATTTTCAACGAAGAATAAGAGAAAAGAGAGAGAGAGAGAGATTCCTCTTCCCCCCTAGAAATCAATGCTAACCCTCTTTAACGTCAAGGTTGTGGTTATCCAGCTTTTCGAGCGGAGAAATACATTTTGTCTGAAATCTGCAATAAAGATTGTGTTTCTGCGCCGATGCTGATTTTCTATTGCTCCATGACAGACGTTGAAGATGCTTTCAAGTCACACTTTGATACTCAAATGGGTTTGTAATGGTCAAGGTACAGGTATATGTGGAGAGATTTCTCTCCTGATTCCGTAGATAATCGGATACATACAGTAAAATTAGCACATGGCACATAGATCAAAACTTTGTGCAAAAATTCTCGCATAATGCATGTTTTTTGTTTTGATCGATCGCAAATGACATGGTTGTAAGAAGAGGTAAGGTGTTTCCTTTGATCTGATACAGGAAAAAACTATAACAGGTGGAGCTGGAGATGTCAGACATGAGAGAAATCCAACCAGAAAGAGTGAAGATGCAGTCGAGGAGGAGCAGCTATCAGCCGTATGGGTCCAAGAGAAGTACACAATAAGACAAGAGAAGGATGGAGAAGCTACTCCACTCATGTATATGAAAACAATTTCCAGAACTGCAAAGACATGCTGGGTAATGATAATGACAGACCACAGGCATGGAAAATATCTAAAAGATCGAGATCAATAAAAATAAAAAGCTACACACCAGAGATCCACAAAAATGGAGCGTTGACCAACCAATATTGTCTAAAATCAACGCTGGTCAATAGCGGAAAAGTCTCAAGACAGAAGTGAAAAAACAAAAATGCTACACTCTCATATCAATGTTGTTTTGCCCAAAGGGTATATCAAACAATGTATTTTCACGTTCAAATCAATTAAATTTTCTTTAAAAAAAAGATATATAGATAGATAGATAGATAGATAGATGGATCGATAGATAGATCGATGGATGTATATATAGATAGATAGATAAATGGATCGATAGATCGATGCATAGATAGATAGGTAAATAGATAGATAGATAGACAGATAGATAGATGGATAGATAGATAGATAGACAGAGATAGATTAGATTAGATATATAGAGGGATAGATGGATAGATGGATAGATGGATAGATAGATAGATAGATAGATAGACAGAGATATAGACAGTTAGATAGATAGATAGACAGATAGATAGATAGATGGATAGATGGATAGATGGATAGATGGATAGATAGATAGATAGATAGATAGATAGATAGATATATAGATAGATGGAAAGATATGTAGAAAGAAAGATAGATAGATAGATAGATAGGTAGATGGATAGACAAGGAAAATGATTAGATTACCCTACTTTGGTTTTAGCTGAAGGGAAAAGAAACAGGGGAGATGCTGCCAAATATTTTTTGATTTTCTATCCCATCTCTCTCAGGTGTTTGACATCTGGTCAGCTCCAACAAACTGATGTACAAATTTTTATATTTGATGAAATTTGCTTTAAAAAAAAAAAAAAAAAAAAAAAGGTAGATGGATAGATAGATACATAGATAGATAGATAGATAGATAGATAGATAGATAGATTGATAAATATATAGATAGATAGATAGATAGATGGATAGATGGATAGATGGATAGATAGATAGATAGATAGATAGATCGATGGATAGATAGATAGATAGATAGATAGATAGATAAATAGATAGATAGATAGCTAGATAGATAGATAAATCGATAGACAAAGATATAGATAGATAGGTAGGGAATGAGAGTATTTCTGGAAACGAGTGTTTAAAACCGTCGTAAAAGATTTTGGTTTCGCTTAGTACTTGAGAAACTCCATGGAGAAGTCGCCGTATCCCTCTACGGCGACCTCCAGTCCCTGCGGGGAGGGCGAGGATAGGGTTTGATGAAGCGTCTGGGTCCAGCTTCCCTGTTACTTGATGATCAGGCTCAGAGTTTCTGGCTCAAGGTTGCTGCTGGAGTTGATGGTGAATGGGTGCCATTGGAGTTTGAAAAAACTGGGGACGCAGATAAATACGTAGCTGACAGTGCTGTATTGAAGCCCTGCCAAAAATTTTCAATAACACCTGACTAAATAAACGAGATATTCTTTTGAGGTTGTACGTTGTGTTAGGTTCTAATTTCCTTTACGATAAATAACGTATTACTGTAGATTATTGACTACAATCTAACTTCCCGTAGAATGGTTACATTATGTTAATATGGGATCTAAGAACTCAAAGATGAGTAGACGCAATCGTCATCGTCCCTCATCATTGTTCGTTTTTTTATCTAGGAGAGAGGACGAGAGATGATGACAAAATCATCATGGTCATCTTCACTCCTTGTCATAGTAGTTCACGCATGTGGATGATTCCGATGATCATGAATACTATCTATGCAAACGCCATGTATTTATCACCTTGGGTATTGCCAAAGTTGAGCTCGACAGTCTCGCTGGGAAGGAGGCGGGCAGAGACGAGGCGGACACTCTGCTGTTGTAGAAGATGGAGATGGAGAGGAAGGAAGGAGAGAGATGGAGATAGAGAGAGAAAGATGTGGCAGGGCTCTACACGACAAAGAGAAACTAGGTCATTGATGTGATGGTTCCATACAACCCGTTATATAGGGTACGTGAGAGAGAGAATGGTAGATGGGCTAATATAGGCCCAGTAGGAGAGATAGTGAGAGAGAGATAATCTCTCATAAAGGCCCTTATTGGGCTAGATTATAGAAACCCAATAAGGGCTTCATATAAGAGGATGTAGGCCTAAATGGCCCTTACTGCAGAAAACGGAGGTAGCGGTTGAGGAGAAAGAGATAGACGCCGGGGAGAACCAAGAAGTAGAAAGAGATGCCGACGTGCAAGAGGAAGAAGAACATGAACAGCGCGTACAGTTGGTGAGTGTACAAGAAGAGCTCGTTGCTCTTTCTCCTAATCTGTCTGAACGTCGTGGCCCGGAGGACCAGCCCAAAGACCATGGCAAGCTCTCCGGCAACGTCAGCCACCCCTTCCTTTGCCCATTGCACCATCTGCACATCTCGCGTTCCTTCACGACATTAGTTCTGTGCACTATACTTTTCACTTCTCTCTCTTTCGCTCTCAATTTTTCCCTCTTCGTCGAGATTCTTACCTCGCACATATCGCCGATGATGGCCCCGTAGATGATGTAACCCAAGCTGTGGGCTGCGAAGAGGGCCAACGTAATGTGACCCAGCCACACGTGGTATTTCACGCTGGCTTCTGAGCACAGGCCGAATAGCGGTAAAATGGAGGAACCCAGAGTCACAGGAAAGAAGAGGAAAGCGCAACTAAGAGTCCCTACGAATGCCAATCTAAAAGAAGCCGTTTTTATCCTTTGCAAATCCCTGCACATATGAGATTAAGCGATGAATGTTATAGAATAGCAAATCGTTGAAAACGCGTATCCATATATATATATGGATAGGTAGATATGAAGAGAAATAGGTAAGTAGGTTGGTACACACATGAATATGTATCTTTATATCAATCCCGATATGTATATGGAGGCAGTCATATAGTTCGAATGGTTGATCGGACATAGAGAGAGATAAATAGATTGATTTTCAGATTGCTTCATAGACGAATAGATAGCACAATGAGTAACATAGATAGACGAGGAGAGAGGGAGAGTGAGTGTAGAAGTTTTTATACATTGATGGCTGGTCTGCCATCCCACCGCCGTGCGCCATCCCGCCATGCGTCATTCCCCCGCTGGGTTTTAGCCGGCCAAA
The DNA here is from genome assembly GCF_029677425.1 of Wolffia australiana. Classification (NCBI taxonomy): domain Eukaryota; kingdom Viridiplantae; phylum Streptophyta; class Magnoliopsida; order Alismatales; family Araceae; genus Wolffia; species Wolffia australiana. The sequence continues at coordinate 11,069,912 of NC_135844.1, forward strand.
GTTCGTCTTTAGATAAGTTGCAAGTGTCCAGATAAGCAATGCGATGAACATGATGAAAAAGGAAAGTTGCATCCAGGTAGCGATCCCCAGAGGACCCGTCCACACAGCGGGCCTTTCCCAGAACGCAAGCCGATCGCTGACTCTGATTAATGAACCTGCTTCTTCAGGTCTGGAGAGGATGTATAGTGAGAATACATACATTTATGTTGCGATTTTAACAAAAAAGCATGACCTGGGAAATACCTCCGGCTCCCGTACTGGTTTGATTTTGATTCCAAATGAAGGTAGAAACAGTCAAACAAAGATATGAACATGATGGGGAAGGCGTACATTAGAATGCTCGTTCCTGCCTTCAATATGGTAAAGGTAGATAGGATAAAGAAAAATATGTAACTGAAGAAGAAGAACAAGGAGAAGAAGAAGCGGCATAAGAAAAAGTGGGAATAACTGTAATAATAGTAACAAAAGTTAGTACAATGATAGTGTAATCCATAGAATAATAATGATAATAATTCTAGTAGTAGTACTAGTAGCAGCAGCAGCAGCAGCAATAGTAGTAGCAATAACAGCAGCAGCAACAGTAGTAATAATGTAAAGAATAAGAACAAAAAGAGAGGAGGAATGAAACTACGCAACATTTCTCCAGATTTGTTCCCCACCTTGCGAGCGGAAATAGGTAGTCTAATTGAGATTCGCTTGGAGTTTGGGCACCCAGACATTCCTATAAGTGTTGGTGGGTTGCATGATCCACATCATCAGCCACCCAACGAGAACTAACCATGCCAGCAGCTTCGTACCCTTCTCAATCATTGTTACTGTCCAAGCCATAAACCCAGACACTCTTTAATACAACTCCGTCGGTTTTTCTTCCTTCCTCTCGTACTCTCCAGCCCTCCTTGGAGAACTTCTGCCCTACAACGGCATAATTATACCCACCGGCAAGTCTTGTTCAGTCAGGACAAACAATAATATATTTTCGCCGATGTGGTTTGGCATCCCTTTACATGACGCAGCCGAGCCTGCAAGCCCAGCCAAGCCTGCAAGCCCAGCCATTTAATGAGTCACAAATATAAAATGCTCGAGGACGTATGGTATACACAGACTAACTTGAAAACCAAAGACAGACGTCAAACGTGTAGGTTTTATCATGGGCATTGCTAAAAGTTGGTTTTTAATTAACCGGCTTCATAGTTTTCTAGCTCTACGCTTCCTCTAGAAGAGAGAAAAAAAATCGTACGAGGACAAAACCATCATCGCCGTCTCAGCAAGAATGAAACCAGCTGTTCACGTAGAATTGCTGGCTGAATTGAAAATGTTGAACGTTAATTAGGGGGGCCCAGTTTAACAAGTGTCGGTGGTCGATCCTTAGATGAGGCTATTGACTTTAGTAATTAAATCCGAGGTGGCATGTATTATGTAATGTCCCTGGCCGTGTAGTAATTAAATGCTCCCTTTATTTCTTGCAGTACTGTGAATTTAAACATTAAGTGTAGAACAATGGGTTGACAGCTTTAGTTAGAGATCTAGAGAGAGAGGAATACATTCTATTTTTCAAGTCCTGTTGGGCGGTTCAATGGTTTTCATGTACGACTTGTACTACCATGAATCTCTCAAAAAAATCTCGAGAGCTGGTTCTTGTCAAAATAAATCCTCGGAGGTTACTATCCATTTTTTTCAACGACTTAGATAGCCATCAACGTTCAGATAATCTTTGTTCAACGTGCAAAAACAATATAGGAAACGAAATGTTGTCGAAGTAAATGTAGCTGGAAAATAAATGTTCCGGCGAAATACATTCATCTCTGTTTGGATTTTCTCAAGGAATGATATGTTACTCGCGGCAAAATATTTGAAAAGATATTGATGGTGACAGGACGACGTGGGCGGCAAGATATTGATTTACACTTCTAGATGACGGTATTAAAGTTTTCACATATTTATTTGGCATGACGATACTTTTTTAATAATATATTCTTATCCTGGAATTCGTCCTCATATTGTTAGTATTGTTGACTATTCTAAAGACTCATATGTCGGTTACTATGTCGGTTGGAACATAAGTTACTATATATGTACCTAGTTTGAAAATAAAAAATAGTTTTTATATTTCATTTTCTGTGCTCATGTTGTGTTGCATATCCAAGTGAGAAGTGAGATTTGTTCCCAAGCCCCAATAGATTGGTATCAGAGCTGGTGTTTTCACAAGGATTGTGGAAGAGAAGTAAAAGCAAAGCTCCAAGAGTTCAGGCTACTGACTTATTACAACAGTAAGATAAAGTTGAGCTTATTTTTGGTTTTGATTTGGTGTTGTTTTTCTTTTAAATGGCTGGGAAAGCTCTCTGGGAAGGGTCTATCATTACTGCAACTCTTTTTAATGGAGAAAAGTATTCTATGTGGAGTTCCAAGATGAAGTCCCTATTTTGATGTCAAGATTTATGGGATATTGTTGAAAATGGTTTTATACAAGATGAAACAAAGATAACTGAATTTAGAGAATTGGATGGAAAAGATGCAAAGGCTTTGTTTATTATTCAAAAATTTGTTACTGAAAAAGTGTTTACAAAGACTGCTGAGGCAACTACAGCACATGATGCCTGGTATATTTTGAAGAAATATTTTCATGGAGGTGATAAAGTAACAATGGTAAAATTACAAACATTGAGAAGAGAGTTTGAATCTTTATCTATGATGGTTGAAGGATCTATCCAAAACTATTTTACTAGAGTTTTCTTAATTGTGAATAAAATGAGCAGATACGGAGAACATATTTTGGAGAGGAAAATAGTGGAGAAGATCCTACGAAGTTTGCCCACTAAGTTTGATTATGTTGTTACTGCAATTGAAGAATCAAAAGATTTTGATACATATACTCATGATGATTTGATGAGCTCTTTGATTGCTTATGAAGATAGAATGAACAGGTCAAAGGAAAAATTAATTGAAAAAGCATTTAAGGCAAATATTGATTAGTCTAAAAAAGAAGATAATGTTATGTTGTCACGCTCAAGTCAATTTTACGGAGCAAGAGGTAGAGGAAGATCGACAAGAGGAGGCACACAACACAATCATCAAGGAGACTATTTTAATCAAACAAGAGGATTTGGAGCAGGATATAAAACAAGTTTTAGACGCAGAGGTTTAAGCCGAGGACGAGGTCAAGGTCAAGGAAGATATCAATGGAATAGAACAGAGGATAATGCAAATCCACAAGTAAGAAGAATATTTTAGTGCAATTATTGCAAGAGATATGGGCATCTTGAAGCATACTGCTATTCAAAACAAAATAACCAAGCCAATTATGTGGAAGCTGAAGAACATGACGCATTTACGTCTAATATTACATCTTATTCTGATTTTAAAGATCTATGGTTTCTTGACTCAACTTGCAACAATCATATAGTTTTCAACAAAAATATGTTTGTTGAATTTGATGAGACACCAAGAGGATAAGTTAAAGTGGGTGATGGAAAGAAAGTAAAGATTGAAGGAAAAGGAACAATTGAAGATCAGACTTTAGGAGGAAAGAAGAGACTGGAAGATGTACATTTTGTTCCAAATTTTCATCATAACTTATTGAGTTTGGGACAACTGATTGAGAAAGGTATGAAATTTCATTTTGAGCATAATACATGTATTGTTGAGAACCATAGGAAGGAGAAGCCAGTCATGTATATTAGCAGTATTGGTAAGAGGGTAATCCCTGTGAAATTAGAAGAGTTTCTCAGTCATACAATGATTTCAGAAAAGATGAATGATACATGGTTATAGCATAAAAGGTTTGGTCATTTGAATTTCAAAGCATTAAAATTTTGAGTAAATGAAAGCTTGTATATGGCTTACCATTTATTTATGAAGAGAATGATATTGTTAAGGGTTGCATTTATTGTAAGCATAAGAAGAGAAATTTTTCAAATGAACATCCATGGAGAGGAAGAGCACCCTTGGAATTAGTTCATTCAGATATATGTGGTCCTATGAAAACCTCATATTTGAGTGGAAGTAAGTATTTCCTACTATTTGTTGATGATTACTCAAGAATGTGCTGGGTTTATTTTTTGAAAGAGAAATCGAAGGTATTTCATAAATTTATTGAATTCAAAGCGATAGCTGAAAATATGTGTGGACATGTTTTGAAAATTCTATGTACAGACAGAGGAGAAGAATTTCCTTCAAAGCTATTTGAGGATTATTGCAGAAAAGTTGGAATTAGTAGACAATTGACTATGAGAAAGACTCCTCAGCAGAATGGAGTTGCTGAGGGGAAGAACAAGACACTTGTTGAAGCTGCTAGGAGCATGATGCATGAAAAGAATTAGCCTACTAAATTTTGGGCTGAAGCTGTTGCTGTTGCAGCTTATATTCAAAATATTTCGCCTATGAAAGCCGTGAATGATAGACACCTTTTGAAGCCTGGTATGAGAAGAAACCAGTTGTTGGTCATTTAAGAGTATTTGGATGCATTAATTATGCTTTAATTGATCAAAGTGAACATGGAAAGTTGGACAAGAAAAGCGAGAAATGCATTTTTGTTGGATATAGTAATGAAAGCAAAGGTTATAGATTATATAATCCTTTAACAAAAAAGGTGATTATTAGAAGAGATGTTATTTTTGATGAGGAAAGCTTTTGGGATTGGAGTGAAAATCCTACATATCACTAAGGAGAAAGGAACTCAGAAATACAAAGAATGAAATGGAGAAAGTATGGTTCTATCCTTGATTCAGATAGAAATTCTGAATCAAGAGTGATTGAAGATGAATCCCCATCACCAGAAAGAAAGACAAAGTCGGTAAAAGAATTATATGAGACAAGTATTTTTCACTTTTGTCACATGACGAACCAGTAAGCTTTGAAGAAGCTAAAAGCAAGAAAGAGTGGAATAATGCAATGGAAGATGAAATTAAGTGTATTGAGAAAAATGACATATGGGAGCTTGTGGATTTTACATCTTCAATTAAAGCTATTGGAGTAAAATGGATTTACAAAATCAAGCATGCAGAAGATGGGAGTATATAGAGGTATAAGGCATGGTTAGTAGCCAAAGGGTATGCACAAAATTATGAAATTGACTATTTTGAAATATTTTCACCTGTTGCAAGACTTGAAACAATAAGAATTTTGTTAGCCATTGCAGCTCAAAAGTCATGGAAGGTATATCAGTTGGATGTTAAATCTGCTTTCTTGAATGAAATTTCGAATGAAGAAGTTTATGTTATGCAACTTGAAGAATTTGTAGTTTAAGGGAAAGAGGGCAAAGTTTACAAGTTGAAGAAAGCTTTATATGGTTTAAAACAAGCACCAAGAGCATGGTATGGAAGGTTACATCATTTTTTGATAAAGTATGGTTTTCAAAGAAGTGAAAATGAACATACCTTATACATCAAGAGGAGCAAAGGTGATATTATGATTCTAAGTATTTATGTTGATGACATGATTTATATGGGATCGTCTGATTCTCTTATTCAAGAATTCAAGAACCTAATGATGTCTGAATTTGAGATGACTGATCTTGGTTTACTTCATCATTTTCTTGGTCTTCAAATATTTCAAGATGAGAAGGGAATATTTATCTCTCAAGAAAGGTATGCGTCAGTAATGTTAAAAAAATTTAATATGATATCATGCAAGTCATGAATTCAAATGAAAAGTTGACTTTGAATGATGGCATGACTTTGGTCGATGAGCAATTTTACAGAAGCATAGTGGGAAGTTTAATGTATTTAAAAAATACAAGACCAGATATTATGCTATATGTGATTTTGGTGTCAAGATTTTTGAGTTATCCTTATACCCATCATTTTGGAGCAGTCAAAAGAATTATGAGATATATATGTGGAACCAAAGAGTATGGATTACTGTATGATCGATCATCTAATCTTCAGTTGAGAGGATATGTGGATAGTGATTGCGCTGGAGATAGAGATGAAAGAAAGAGTACAAGTGGATATGTTTTTCCCATCGGCTCAAGAGTTGTTTCATGGAGTTCAAAGAAGCAAGAGACGGTGGCATTATCTTCTTCAAAAGCTGAGTATGTAGCGGCAGCAAGTGCAAGTCAACATGGAATATGGCTCAAAATGATTTTGATGGTGTAGATCAAGAAAAAGCTTTTATTTTGTTATGTGACAACATTTCAGCAATTGCTATGGCCAAGAATCCAGTATTTCATGGCAGAACCAAACATATAGAGATAAAGCATCATTATATTAGAGAACAAGTCAATGTCGGAGCAATTAATATGAAACACTGTTCATCTCTTGATCAACTTGCAGATGGTTTTACCAAGGCTTTGGCTCAAGGAGGATTTGAGAAATTTAGAGATCATATAGGAGTCAAACAGTCAACATTAAGGAGGATATGTTAGTATTGTTGAGTTTTCTAAAGACTCATATGTCGGTTACTATGTCACTCGGAGCATAAGTTCCTATATATGTACCTAGTTTGAACATTTCATTTTCTGTGTTGATGTTGTGTTGCATATCCAAGTGAAAAGTGAGATTTTTTTCCAAGCCCCAACACATATATCATCCATCAAATGCGATTGTCATGATCGTGAAATACTGGTTCACATACTGTTCTATTTGCCATTGTCAAACCTCTTAAAGGTCATCGTACTATTTTGAGTGTGAATCGGTAGATTCCCTTGTGATTGCATAAGAGAGGTTTTATTACAAGTTTAGTAGAAGGTTAAGCAAATTCTAATCCAATAGGTGAAGTTTTTCTTAAAAATTTCTAATAAATGCATCCCATTGTTAACTATCCACTGATACTAACGTCTTGACAACTAGAGAAACCCCAACAAAAGGATATATTGTCTAATATTTTGATTTCTGTATACATGTTTTAACCGTACCAGCGAGGTTATACTCACAAATGGCCCTTCTCTAGACATTTATATCGTGGAACATAACTCCACCTCCTTTTAATTTGCATGTTATAACATGGGGAGTTCTGACGTTTTCAGAGAATTGAATTTCTAATTTTGCTTAAATATATCGGGATAACGCCACTAAACAAAACACATTGATATTTTCTCATGTTATGGTTCATGGCAGTACATTTGTTTTATGGCTATCCCTGATCAAATGAGTTCCTAGGAGTTGTACGCCATAAATTTCTGATGAGATGATATTATTTTTTATAAAGAATATAAAATTAACTTGCTTAAATCACCTCATGAATCATTACATTTTTTCACAAATATCTGTTTGCTGTCTGCTGTTACGAAGGCAATGATGATTCTTGTAATTATAGCTTTGAAGCTTATGCTGATATAAATAAATAGACAAACAAATTCATATAAGAAGTAAAAACCTCATTAAACTTAGTTTTGATGTTATAGAAATTTGCATACATATCAGACTTATGACTTGTCACTGAATCAGTGTTATTTTCATACTCAATCAAATACTACACTACTGTTTAATTTGACAATTGGAGAACCACTGGTAATGTCATAAATTCCAGTCTTTACGTAACTACTAAGAGTTCCTATTCCTTTTTATATGTGCTCAAAACCAGAAGTTCATGGGACAAAGATTAAATGATGATGATGTAGGATTTGAAAATTTGTTGAACACTTTAATCATGAAAAATATGATCCCATACCCACCATGACCGCCTCAACTAATTTGTGATTCCCAGATTATTTTTGAAAAAGGTTAGCATGCAAGAACCATGCTGTATGGAACATTGATCAGTCGGCATCCAAGCTTGATCATAACACTCTAAACATTGATTTTACCGTATGAGTTGTAACAGTTATGTCTTCTACGAAGAGTCATTCATTTCCAGTTCTTGGCTGATATTAGTCTATTGTTACTGACTCTTCAACAGAATAAATGTTGAGTCGTCTGTTTTGGCCGATATGAGTCTCGTCTGAATGACTCTTCAATTTTAATGAATTTTCCTTATTATTTGAGACTGTATAAAGTTCATACTCTGTCAAATAAAATTTATCCTGTTATTTAAATAATAATATAAGAGGGATTAATGTTGAGATATTTATTTTAGTAACGTTTGCAATAGATATACTGATTAGATAAACCTTCATCAAAATTTACAAGAGGTCTTTGATTTCAGAATTATTTGAAATAACATCCTTGTTCTGACGATTTATACAAATTTATTGTCCACGTAAAAACAAAACTTAGTTTTTGCCGATATGATTCCAAGTTGCAAAGCTCCTCGCTAAGAGTTGGTAAACCATGAAATTTCACAGTACCTACATTTTCCTGTGTTTAGTTAAAAAACACAACCCAAACTGTCCATAAAGGTAGATATTTTGAGTGTTTTATGTATATGAATCTTATATTAGTTTTTGAAATAATTGAATGTCCAAAAAGTTATTATTGAAAGTTTAATAGACTCTTTATTCAAATGACTACGTATCATTTCCTACAAGGTCAAATTTCACAAAGTGTATATATAGTTCATGAAATATAAAAATCCTGAATTCACAAACTAAACCTACTTAATCTCTGAATATTGAAAGGATAATCAGAAACTATTCCCAAATATTTATATTTTCCAGTTATAAAGCCCTAAAATAATTTAATAAGTTGAACTTATCTTAGTTTGCAGTATTCAGAGTATCATTAAACAACTCAAGACCATGTAGAGAAGGAGCTCATTTTGCTTTTCCATTCTTAGACATCTGAAATTTTATTTACTAAGAAGTTATATTAACTTGACCATTACTTAGGAATTGCTTCAATTATTTCAGATTGTACACAATTTCCCCTTCCTAGTTATATTTACTGCATAATATCATGTTGAAAAGTTCAATTCATATTACACCATACCTAAAATAGACTAATGGGTATTTTGTTCAATTTTAGATAGTAATTATGATATGAGTAATTTAGGTTACTGATTCTTGTCAGCGTATTATGATTATAGAAACTATATTCATTTATGGATATGTAATTGCTAATTGGGTACCAATCTCACAGATGCTTTCATTTACTGTTGGAACTAATCTTTTATTTGTTTTAATGACAATCCTAATTCTAAAATTTAATATGTTTGATTCAGTATAATCTTATGAATAAGTGATTGATTGTTTCTATTGGTCTAAAATCAATGATTATTAATTGTGAAGTTGAGACAACTTTCAGAAAAGAAATTAAAATATCGACATTCAATACTGTGAATTCTTAATATCATTGTCACAATATTCAGAAGACTGTGTAATGAACTATTTCCTGATCATCTTCATAGAAATCCATTGGAGAATAGACTTTCAATTAAGTGAAAGGGATTGATGTTGACAAATAATTAGTGATACCTGATAACGAATTGAGAAATAAAAAATTGTAATATATTAATTATTTATTTCACATTGAGTAGTGTAAATAACATACACTGTTAGATATTCATATCTCGAGGTGGGATTTAATTGTGATGAACAAGTTACTTTAGTTGAGATAGAAACAACTGAGTGACTAAAGATAAATAAGAAATTGACAGCGGAAGATTTTTAACGATGAAACTGCAGAAAGCAACGCATGGACTTATAAAGTCAGATGGGTTGTATTTTCATGGCCCTCATAATATTTAAAAGTTTGAAGGTTTAGATATTTGGTTGAAAGAGGCATGGAAAAATAACAAGGCATGAGGACTTTAGAGACTGATGTTGGCTTTCTAGAAAGAGGGCCAGAAGTTGCAATTCTAGAGATGAGTTGATTGCAGCTGCATGTCGACAAGATTATAAAGGATGCATTTAGGGCAGGTGCTGAAGAGAGGTAGTATACAAAACAAAGCACGGTAATTTTTGCATTATTTAATAGGGACAAATGCCCAATTTTTTGGATTCCAGCCTCGATCTAGATGAATTACAAGGGATTCCTACAGCAGAAGACGTTAATGGAATCAAGCTGAAATATATGAAATGATTCGTCAATTAACTTGGGCGCAAATTAAATCCTCATTTCATAGATTCTTGGGTGAGGCACATTCAGCCTTTGAAGTTTTTAGCCATTATATATCATAGAGATCTCAAACACATTGAATCTCTTCCCCCACCTTGATGAGCACCCCTAATGTTCGATTTTCATTGTTATACGATCCTAATCTCATCTAGAATGAAGAGAAGTCAAAAAGAGAAAGGAGAAAGAAGAGAAGGGCCCTAAAAAATTATGGCTTGGGTTATTTTGTATAGTACCTTCTACTACATATACGAAGTCGTTATTTTTCATAAACCCCCAAACATTAAGCATATCTTATAATATCCAAACACCATTTGCATGTGACACGATAGGCCCATTAATCAATATAGTTGACAGCTTTAATCACCCAATAACCTTTAGTGTTCTTCCACGTTAAATTAACTATATCATCATATTGATAACATGCATCTTTAGTGCCTTATATTATTATATTTATGCGTATTTATGCATTAAATTACTCATATTTGCATGTTATCAAGCTTAAAATGATTAAATCTATTTTTAGAAGAAATTTCTGAAATTTTTCTATATTTTAGGATTTTTCTAATAGTATATTCTAAAAGAATATAATTTTTGAGAAAGAATATGATTTTTATGGAATTTTTGGATAATAAATTTGGAAAGATATGATTTTTCTGATTCAAAAAATATATTTATACGTATTTTTTGGGCTTTTATTTGATTTAATATGAAATTTTCAGTATTTTGGTTTTTTTTATGGCATAGTGTGACATGGCGTGCGGATGCGCCGCCACATCAGCATTGAGAAAGAGATTTTTTCTTTGTTTTTTGTCCTTTTGACATGTACATGTGGCACGGAATATGAAAAGTCGCGGAATACGAAAAGCCACGGAATACGAAAAGCCATGGAATATGAAAAGCCACGGAATACGAAATGCTTTGACGTCTTAACAGGCACAAACTGATGACATTGATGAAGAGAGAGAAGAAATTAAAGGCTAGGATTGCTTCAACTTCCAACGGCCATAACTTTTCATCTTCCCCTCCTCTTTCTCTCCATACCCTCTAATCTATAAATAGAGGCATGGATCATTGTAAAAACCATCTTGAACTTGCTTCCCACTTTTGTGGGCTGATTGAAAGAGAGTGAGTTTTGAGATCCATCAAGAGTGTTCTTGGTGTCTTGGGTGTGTGGAAGAGACAAAAGAGAAGAGGGGGAGCTTACCGGCACTCGCAAATCGCCGTGATCCTGGCGGAACGTAAGGATCTAAGGTAAGTGTCTTCGCCTTACGTTGTTTCTCTCCCAACATCATCGTTATCATAGTTATAGTTTTTTTTATCAACGTTTCATTTATCACTTCACTCACTTACGTCCCCACTCTCTCATCTCTCCATCCTTGCCATCGTACCATTCCATATCCAACCACTATCCTCGTTCATACCATAGTTCATTATCGTGTCCGTCACAATCACTTACTCTTTTATTTAAGTTAAATTAACATATAAATTAAGTACTTCTTAATCGATATCACTCGCTCATATCCTTGAATTGTGTTTTTGTCGTTTGCTCATTGATCATCACTAGTTTAAGAAAGTAATTCCTTAATCATCGTTCCCTGTGGAGACGATCCGTACTCATCACTAACTACGTATTTTCAAGTACGGTCAAATATATTTTATTGAATAATCTCAATCACCAACGATGAATTTTAACCCTAAAATTGAGATTATCACATATCCTTTAAGACATGATGGCGTCGTTTCACCAAATCAGTAGGTCGAGTCTCCAGCTCGTGGGGTGACAAGCTATACCTTGTGCTTTAGAAGATTGAAAGCTTGTGCATTGCCTGACTTATGGAACCTGTTTTTCATGGATTGACATTTATGTATAGTCCCTCAACTATTGGATGCTCCTATAATGACTCAGGGAATGGTGAACTATCAAACCCTAGTTGGTAATTCTAGATAAGTACTTATGGGTTTGGAAATCATTAGAGAAGTCTTCTCCAAAGTTTGAGTACCTTAGCTCAAAACTCCATAGCAACATCTTCATTAAGTTGTCTCCTCTTATACTACGGGCAGTTACCCCATCGTGACCATTCAACATTCTTGCAAACTTCTTGGTGCACCTAAACTAAGATTGTTTGTAAATCCATGATTAAGAACTTATAGACCATATTTAAAGTACAAGTGTATTTTCACATGATGTCTTTCATGTCTGAAGTTTAAGAACCACTTACATATCTATGATGTGAACAAACGGTTAAAATTTTGGTATGATACTAATTTGGGATTTGTTAGACTCAATCTGCTAAACTATTTTTACAAAAGAGCGCCCACTATCTATTACTAATTTGTCCACACTAATGTCTATGCAACCAGCCACTCTCATTAATTAAAATGATACTAGATAGTGTTATTTTATCCAAATACATGGAAGCCCATATCAAGGACTAAACATTCTAGACACATGTACTAAAGACATTATTAGATAACCAATAAGCTGACGTATTATTTGATTTGACCAACATTTTGATAAAATATTATTATCCTAGAATGATCAATTCATTCTGATATATTATTCATAAGATGCAATCTCCATGATCGTAAAAGACTGCATCACACACCATTCTGTTTGTAAATGCAAAACCTCTTAGTTGTGATTGTACTATTTCAAATGTAAATCCTCACATTCCCTGGTAATTTCTTAAATAGGGTTTTATAAAAGTTTAGTCCACTTTTTGTCAGATACTAATGCAATTAAAGAAGTTTCTCATAAAACTGTTTTGTACATGTATTTATAATTCAGAAACAATTATTGACCCGCTAATAAAAATAGGATGGTGTTGGTTTGCATTCATATTGAAATGAAGGGATCATGACATAGGTTTTCAACTGTTATTGAATGCTTTCACACCAAAGTATGATCCCATAACCTCCAAGAATGCCTTTTTAATAAGTGATATGAAAATTATTACTGAAATAGTTAGCATGCAAAACCATGTTTTATGGCACATTAATTAGTGAGCATTGATGCTTTGATCCAGATACTTTCTTTAGTTAATGTATCATATGAGATGTAACATTAATGTCTTCTGCAAATATTAGCTCTTACATTTATTCTTAGCTTTTAGCGTCTACATTCCTATGCTGGCTAGATTTTTCATTTATTCTTGATTTTTTTTTAATGATGTTACAAATATTTTTTATTATTTTGTGAGATCGTATAAAACTCTTACTCTTTCCGTTCACTTTTAGAGAAACTTTATCATGATATTTTTTATAAAAATGTAAGAGCATGATGCGAGGCAAATGGGTAGAAACTATGCTGCCAGGGGATTGTGCTTTGCATGTGTGCAATATATAATCATAAGTGAGAGTATCAGCTCTCTTCTCGCAAAATGACTAACTGAAGGTACTGAGGAATAAGTTTGATGCTAAGAATATACATAAGCCAAATGCTAGGAATATAGGAAGAATGCAAACCATAGTTAAGTAGGTGGACAACGAGGGGAAGATCAAGAGATGAAGTATAGAAGAGCATGGACAGTTCAACAATAATAAGATGGAAGAAGAGATGCATGGGGAACATTGCCAGAGCAAAGAAAGACGGTTCAGAGGGTCGGAGAGAAAGTTGTGATTGAGAGGAATGACCAACACAACTCGGAAAAGGATTACCTGATTAGTGTTCAGTGATTAGGAGATGCCAACAATCGGGAGATGCTATGTTAAAGAAAAATGACGCAGGAGGGAAGACGAGAAAGTTCTTTATCTAAAACCAATTGTTTTGTTCTTGCTACAACAGTCTATTTACCTCAAAATTTAATGAGAGGGTGTGAAAGTCTAAAATTAAATGTATATAAGATGTCCATACCTTTTGATAAGGTGCATACAAACCATATCATTGTTCAGTAGTAGTTCTCATTCTACATCAAATGAAGTAACTTAATGATATTTTTGTGTTAATATTTGATATGTCTATACAGTTTGGAATGAGTTTAATCTTAGAGGTATTAGTTTTCGATAAATCTTGAACAAAAAATTCATTTGTTTGAACCATTTGTTGATTAGTTGACATCTTTTGAAACAATTTGAAATGTGTACTGTCATGAATTGGTGGTAAATTGACCATTGCTTGTATTGGATTAGATCCTTAAGATTAAGCTCTATGGGCATTTTTGTACACTGATTTAATTTTTGTTTTGACAAGTGATCAAAGTAATGCATTTACAGGAAATGTTACCAATCAAAATAGGTCCTCAAGGATGGAAATATATGTGGCCGGTAAGCCAATGACACATTGCACACCTCATTTCATTCTCATTAATAGAACATATTCATTATAGTGCACGTGTGGAAATAAAGTCCATGAATACATGATCGGACTTAGTGAATTATGATGAGATCGTAATACGGGGATCACTAGTCTTTAAGCATGTGTTCCTATTCGAAGAATACGCAAGAAGGACATCAAAGTATCCGGATAGAATAGCACTATCTAGCCTCACTCATATGATGAGTATGGCCGGTCCCGTACCCATTAGTGTGGCGACACTAAGGATAGATAGTGGGTGCTCTTTAGTGGAAAGAGTTCACAGAATTGATCCATACAAATCCCTGAATAGTATTATACCGAACTGTCAATCAGATTAATTCACGTCACGGTTGTGTAAGTGGTCCTTAGACCTGAGACACCAAAGACGTCTTGTGGACGGACGGTTGTACTTTGGCTATGGCGAACGAGTCTCTAATCATGGGATTCTAAACGGTCTTAGTTCGGGTGCATCAAGAAGTACACGAAGACGATTGAGTGGTCAAGATGTGATCGTCCACCCTCGGTATAAGAGGTGACTGCTCAAGGAAGACGATGTAGTAAAGTCCTTGGCCAAGGCAGTGAAATATCAGAGAATAGTTCTCCGATTAACTCGGATGATCGATTAGGGTTTGACAGTTGACCATACCCTAAGTCGTCCAAGGAGCATCAAGTGGATGAGGGATTATACATACACGGTAACGGATGATGAACAGGTTCAACGAGTGAGTCGATACACACTCCTTTGTATCTTCTAGGACACGAGGTGTAGCTTGGCACCCCACGTGTCGGAGTCTCGACCTATAGATTGGGTTAAATCGATCCGATGTTAATTAATCTATATGATGATATAGTTAATTAATTTGGAAGGCCAATAAAGGTTATTGGGCCTCTGGAGTCGTTAACTAGACTGATACATGCGCCTAGAGGGTTACACGCAAATGGTATTTTGGACGTTGGAAGATATCCTTAAGTTTTGGGAGTTTTTATGAAAAATACCCACTTAGTATAAACAGGGATTGTTTAGGGGCCTTTCCCCTTCTCCACTCTCCCCGCACCCACTCTCCATCCCTGACGGGAGCGGGACGACATAACGACGCCGACGGAGAAAGAGCGGGGCTCGTCAACGAGAAGGAAGAGATCCAACGCGCCGAGGACCGCATGGATATGTATAGAGGCTGCACACCTGAGCAGCTAGACTCATCTTGCTCCGGGATTGAAGAAATCACAAATGAGATTCGTGCAAAGGTACTTCATTTAATGTTTTTATCGATGCCGTTCGATTCGCAAAAGTCTTCCACTGCGCATCATTTTGTTCTGTTCATCCAAATCTAGGCCTCTAGAACCCAATACTCAGTCAACTAGATGACTGATTGTAACCGAAGACTAAATACCATCCTTAGTTATATTAAAAAGTTAGTTTGACCATATCAATAACAATTCAAATCATGTATTTAGAAATTGAATTTTCTATGAAATCAAGATAAACATAATGTATAATGATGTTTTGATGTTTATGCCAATTTGAACTTTCTTGATTGGCTTAATGACTTCGCCAAATTCCTGATTACTACCTTTGATTATTAAAGGCAAAATTTATGCCTAATTTGATGAAGATTAAATATAGGAAGGTATTAGTACCCAATATGTATTTTTTATGATTAGAGATACGAATCAGTAGTCATTTTAATTTCAGATTTTAATATTCACCGTTATGCCATAAGTTCAAAACACTCTCATTGTTAATAATAAAATGTAGTTGGTATGCCACAAACGTCGGCTTTAAAAATCTTGAAATTCAGTTATTGGTATGATGAACTAGGTCATGAGCAATGGTGAGACTCAACATATTTTCAGGCCATAGTTATGTCTTTTACCGTGTTCTAGAGTTCCTCCATAAATTTTGCCCAAACAAGACTCACATATGCTAATAGCAAGTATTCGAAGCTCGGATCCAAATACCACTACCTGCTTTTACTCTTCCAATAGAAAACAGTATCCTTGAGCAAAGCATAGGATCCACATGAGGACCATTTCTTAGTAGACGAGCTTACGTAATCAGCTTCATTGTAATTTGCAAGGTTAGTATTTCTATAAGGTCTTAAGGTGAGTACTACAAGTGTATTGTATGAGTCCCTTTGAAGTTTTCTTTTTCCATAGATGCATGATAAGCCAAAAATAGGGGTAAATTATGAAAATTTGTAATCTCTTGTCATTGTTAATTTTAGCTTATACAATGACATTTATAAAAACCCTACTTAAGATGTATAGTGATAAGTAAAGGGTATCGTCCAAAGGAAGCTAGTAAGTTAATTCAATTGATGATTTACTTGAAAATCTTGACACTAATTAAAGTAAATTTGATCTTCAATGAAGATCAAATCACCCTAGTTAAATGAGGAATTAAAAAGGGAGGTAGGAGAGATGAGAGGGATAGAAGAAATATTGACTACAAATTGAATTATTTGATCCAATTTAAAGGATCAAAGTAGTCAATTAGAGGGATCTAGAAGGAAATTTTATTGTGGTTTGGTTGGTTTTGTAGGTTAGATAATTCAGAGATAACTACACTATTAGATAGTAAAAGGGGTAATTTAATCTCTTAAAAATTAAATATTTTTTAATAGTTCTTTTTATGTGTGCACTTGGAATAACTAGGTAGATCTCTCAATCGTTCCTATCAATCTCAGTAAGGGCATGTACAGTTCGCTCAAGCCTAGCGATTTAGAAGTTCAGACCAAAATCAAGAAGCACGGTAAACGAATTTAAGTAAAACATCATCCAAATACACCAAAAATTCAAATACAAAGGTACCAAACAGGTTGATCCAAGCTAGAGAAACTCTCTATCTTGCAGGTATGATAGAGCACCATCCAGAATGAGCTCCCCCTCTCGAAATTCAGCTTTTATACTTAGGTTACATGGTAAACATTACCATTTTATCCCAATTTAGTTATTCAATTTTATCTATCAGTGTAGGCTTGATCTGAATGTATACAGATATAAAGAGGAGGCCAAGACAAGCAAATCCATAAAAAAATCATCTCAATCGGACTTCAAGATCAAAAGTTATTAATAAATGACTTTCGACCAATCTTAGCCATTGAATTGAAATTCATTTATTTATTAATTTTATTTTTTTACACACAATGATGTGTCAAATGCTGATTGCCTGGAAACATTTGAAATTTTTTTTTGGGTTGAATCTGTGCACACCACGTAACCCTTGGCGAAAATAAAAATACAAAGAAGATATTAGAAAAAATGAGTGTTTTACATTGAGAACGCATTTAACCGCCCGTCTTACACAGCACCCAAGAATGGGAAGATGCCACATCACCACCGGTGCGTGCGCGTTGTATGCACCACGTGGGAAGTGAACTTACTGCCTTGTGTCCCCCCTCATCAAGCACCGTCGGGTTCTCATCTGACGGCGGAGATGAGGCCACGTAGGTTGCCTGAAAAATCGCCTTGAGATTTTGCATTTAAGTCCTCTTCAAAATGTGACTTTCTCCTTTAACCACCCAAAAGTAATTGTGTATATGCCCTTCTGCATTCTCTCTCCTCCGAATTTTTCTTGAATCACAAAAATACAATTTTCCATTAAATCCCTACAAACTTTTCATAATTGTGTGTATGCCCCTGCCGAAATGACCGAGAAACATTTTTAGGGGTATAATTGCCACACATTCAAAAAAAGCCCCTAGAAGTTTGAAAATTGCTTTAAAACTCATTTTCCCCTTATAAATATATCCTTTTCCTCTTTAAAAATTCATTTCTTCCTCAAATAAATCCCAAAAAAGCTAATAAAATCCTACAAAATCATAGAAAATTTCTGAAAATTCTAGAAAATTCAGAAATTCATCCCCACACTAATTTACCTCAAAATTAAATTTTATACTTGCCATTTTTATTTAAAAATAATTATTTAAATTTCAAATCAATCCCAAAAATTCATAAAATTAACAGAAAATTAGGAAAAAATCAAAAATCACTTGGAAACATTAATTACATATAAATATATGATAACAACACCATTTTAATCTCATTAAATGCATAAAATTGTGCTAAATTGCTTGGAATAAAGACCGAATTTAAGGTGTTATCAATGCACAATGCTATACCATGCCTATGGTTCAAGTTTGAGATGTACATCCCATCATAGTGGAACATGAACCCCACCTTCACCCCTTGTGAGGGCTTGCGACATACACTAGTAGCTCAGGTTACAAGTGCCCCTCAATAAGTTGGCTATTTATGTCCTTTGGCAGGTTTGTGCTCACTGAACATGTTATTTCTGAAAAGGTACTATGATGCCGGACGTCGTCTCAACGGCGTCCGACCTTCACCGAAGGAAGGAACTCGGTGTCGTATCGCTAACTAATCGGGTTACGTCCACGACGTCAACCGATGGATATGCGGAGAACAGAAATATATGTATGACGATGACGAGGACGATGGTTCTACAACGGTACGTGCAATGCGCCAACAAGCTACGAGAGCCAACCCGGAGCGGGGACGGGGTCGCCAAGCTGGGTCGGTCCAGCCCTCCAAGTCGTCCGAGGTGGGTCGAGGGCGCGCACGCCGTCGAATGGGGTAACTCCCACTGGAATGCTCACACGCAGCGTCGGGCGTCCCACTCGTACGGACAGGTAAGACGCCGTCTTTGTTTCGTCGTTCTCTCAATCTGTCCCACTCACCTATCTAACCCGAGCGGTGGAGGCAATACGAAAGAATACTGACGGAAATAAATGACGTAAAGAGGCTAGGAAAGCAGAGTACCTTGCCGCGCTGGCGGCGGGATTTTCGCACCAACTGGTTCCGGAGGAGGAGTTGTCGGGTGCGCCGGAGGTTGACTGGTGCGGAGGCGGTTGTGCGCGATCAGCGCGAGCGTCGCGAGGCGTGGTCGACGGCGGTGGCGCGCGGTCGCGGCGGCGCGGCGGCGCGCGGCGTGGCGGCGGCAGCGCGCGCAGCGGCGGCAGCGCGGCGGCGCGGCGGCAGCGCGGCGAGCGCGCTGGCGGCGGCGTAGCGCGGCGCGGCGCGTGGCGCGGCGGCGCGGTAGGCGCAGCGGCGGCGCAGCGCTTGGCGCAGCGGGCGCGGCGCGGCGCGCGCGCGGCGCGGCGGTGGCGGCGGCAGCGCGGCGGTGGCGCGCGCGGCAGGCGCGCGCAGCGAGGCCGGCAGCGCGCGCGCGGCCGGCGGGCGCGGCAGCCGCGCGACGGCGCGGCGGCGCGCGCGGGCATGCTGCCCCTTTCCTCTCCTCTTCTTCTTCCTTCTCCTCTTCTTCTTCTTTCTTCTATTCTTCTCCACGACCTGACCCTTCTTCTCAAAATACCATTCTTCAAAATTTAGGTCAAGTAAGGGGAAGCGCCCACCTCTTCCCCTTATATATGGGTGAAGATAGGCCCTTCCTTAAGTCCAAAAACAACAAAACAAACAAGGAAAGGAAAGGAAATAATGAAAACGGGCTTGTCAGGCCCAACATAAAAAGGGGGGGGTGAAAGAGTTCCTCATATGGATCCTTCCCGCTACCGACAACACGATAAAACCGAAAGCTATAGAATAAGGTAACCGAAGGTGTCGGTGTGCTCCGGTGGTCGGCGTCCGCGTCATGCCGAGTAACGGAATGCGGAATCCCGTGTTGCTGCGGCGGCTCGCCGTGGTGGCTGGACTCGTCTCGGTGGCGAGCTGGGTAGTGCCGGCTCCTCGGGTGTTGGGTCGGGAAAGTCCTGCTGCTCCTCTGCTGCTGGCTCGATGACGTCCGGTGGTGACGCGCCATCATACTATAGTTCTTTTTTTATCAACTTATAGGACCTAATACTCTTTTTAGTGGAGTAACCTAGAGATATGCTTCTCTGAGCATGGTGGGTCAAATTCCTCATAGCAGAGAGATGGACCTATGTTACACAACCAAATACCTTAAACAGGTAGATTGCATCACAAATGAACCAATGCCACAATGTTTTACATCATGCCAATAAGACTTGCGTCATTTAGGATGTTTGGACGCTATTGGGCCATTCGATGCATTTGTGCTAAAACGTCCTCACCTCAATGCATGTGTGCGTCTTCTATGAATCATTATGGGCTGAGTAATCTCAACTTTGTGTCATTTTCTTCCGTGACCAAACATTCTCAGTGCAAATAAAGACGTTATTTTGGTGACAGTCTCTTGATCTTACATCAAAGTCATAATGTTTGTTTGCACATAATGTTGAGCATTATTTGATCTATAAAGTGTGATCATTTGACTCCATTATAATTTATTCGTGTTGAATAAACTGGCAATCATTTTTATAATTCTGAATCATGGCTCACTAAATATATCCAAATAGCGCATGAGAAATCATAATTTCAGGAAACATGCATGTGATTTAACCCTTTTACCCCACAAGTTGTCTTCGCAGATTGGCCATATATATCACTATGAACTAACATAAAGGGCATGAGAAACTAATGGACTTTTGGTGAGTACCTGAATGTGTATGTTTGCTTTTTTGAAAAGCATTAGGAATAAAATCCAAGTGTCTGAGCACTGCAACTTCAAAAATGTAAGGTGATCATGCTGATGGTGGAGAAAAGTTGCCCTTTAGATATTGCACACAAAATGTTGGGTAGCCTTTGTGTCCAGTTATAGCTTCGAGGTTTGATGATCTACAAGATAATCCAGGTCTTATCATTCCTCAGAAAGGAGCCAAGTCGGCCAGGTTGTCATATTGTTCACAATAATATACCCATTCATGGTGATTAAGAGACTATTAGTAGTTGAACTTCTTAGATGACAAAGAATAACCAATATTCTAGAAAATGAAGGATATGGTCAAACTGTCTTATCAGAGGAATAAGTACTGTACCAACTCCAACTATGGGACTAAGGTTCCCACTGGCTTTTATTATAGTTTTGGTCTAAACAAAGGTGTGTAATTGATAAACAACTTTCAAGTAGCAGCCTTACCATCGGTGGTCCATGATATTAAAAATTTACACCCCAATCAGAGGGACTACTTATAGCCTCGTTCAAAACTGCTGGTAAGTGCTAACTGGATATTTAGAAGCAGAATTACTAGAAGGAGTTTCAAAAAGGGGGGGGCAACGGAGTCTGAGGTTCAGAGCTCACATTGATGCTCGAGTTCATTCTGTTGCTATTTCATGCCTTCAGTCCAAGAGATCAAGGTGGGCCTAGAGAAAGAGAGTGTGTGAGGGGCCCCAAAGGCATTCGTGTGCCTAAATAATCTTCCTGGTCAGTCCTTTGTCATCTTTAATAATGAAATCTTTCCTTTATCTTGTCTGGGGTTCTAGGGTGCATATCTAGCAGGTTACTCAAACATGTCCAGATGTGTGATGCTAGAAACATTATAGTCGGGCCTCCAAATCATTTACTGAGTTTATAATCATTATCGACAATTGATGAGCTTGGGCCTGATTATGGGCTTATGGAAATATTTGGCTTACTGACTTGGAGTTGACTGCTAACCAGGACTATTGACTTAATAATCAGGACTCTACTGTGGGATTAATCATTTCATTTTTAGTTATTTTCATTTAGTCTATTCTAGACATGTTTGTTAAATGATAATGACCCAAGATGGTAGTTTATAGTGGGGTCAATTGTATCTAACAGCCAACCTTTAATTGGGCATCATACTCTGACTAATAATCATGGAAACGGTTAGATTCTCTCAAAGGTAGGTCTACGGAATATTTGAGGTTTTGGTTATTTAGTGAGATCATCATCACAGTCAGTCCATTTAGTATATTCGGTCCCTTCAACTTATACAATTTAAGTGTTTTTGGATGTTTGGTGATATTTTATTTCATACCCGGCTAAATAGATGACCAAAAATGTGATAAAGAGTGTAAACTAGTAACCATAAGATGGAAAGATGTTACAGCTTCATATAAAACTGTAGATTTTAAGCTCATTTCAAAGTGGCATCCACACCGTAGAGAGGGTTAGAAGAGATCTATACAGAAGCTCTTCACATATAACATGTAAGATTATGTCTCTTACCAAAGGGTTTCCCTCCAGAACAGGAAACAACAATGAAGTCCATGTTTACGAAAAATACTTTATCTAGGGTTCCAAACATTAGAAAATAGAACTTGCTCGAGATACTTTAATTTCTTGAGATATGTTAGCAATACCAACACCTGGAGATGATCAGGAATGTGAGAATTCAAGGCCGATGATCAGGAGATGTTATCTCTAATTCTTTATTTAGAGAGGTGCCCAATTTATAAACTTTTTTATTCAGATCGTTGAATTTGGATGTAAAAAAATAAGGAAGGAAAATGAGTACCATAAAAAACAATTCATCATAAAATCTACAATCATCATAGATTGACTTACTTTTTGTTTAAACTGGGTAAATTTTAATTGGATACTACGTGTAAAGTTCATTGAGCTTATGTGATGTTTGTAAATGGTTCATAACTGAATTGATTCATTTTCTTTACATGACCTAATAATATGTATTTACAAAAATAGTTGAATGTGCAATATATACATTTGATCATACAACATTATAATACTTTGTTTTTGTAATCTGATTGAAATTTATACTATTCATATTATTCTTTCCATCAAACATGCTTTAAAATGTGTACACCATTCTTAAGATAATCAAGTAGCCCTGGTTAGTCCTTTTGAAGCCCTATAAAAATGGTTTCCGAACTCTTGCCTCTGCCTATTCTCCTACTCTTTCCTCATCTCTTCCTACTTATAGGCAACAAACGATTTACCCTTCATTCAATGATTTCATTTTTACGTGTGTTGCAACAAACAAAATGGCTGCATTGAAAGTCTGTATATGTGGAAGTGATGATAAACAGCCAAATGTATATTATAAAAAACAATTATTACACTGATAAATTTAGTAAAAAGAAAAAATTTAAAGGATGATTTATTGCGATTGAGAAAGTGAGAAGGGAAAATATGCAATCGAGATTACAAAAATATTTCATTACATATCGATAGGGAATGGAAAAGATCCAAGAAAAAATGAACTTGGAGGTCCACTTTAGAAAGAGCAGCATCACATGGAAATATATGTGTGTGACATCCCAAACACAGACTCTACATCTCGTTGCTTGTTTATTTGTGCAATGGATTCATTATAATGAAATGTGATGCTTATAATGAACTCAATGAGTAAGTGATATTACTTAGTGACTTATGATAAGATCATGACTTGGAGATCACTAATGTTTAAACATGCACTCCAAATATTCATATTTGAAGGATAGAGAAGAAGGACATCAACATATCCTGATCCAATACTACCAACTAGTCTTGCTTATATGATGGGTATGGCCATTTCTATAACCATTGGTTTGGGAACCGTAATCATATATAGCTTTAATGGAAAGAGTTAAATAAAGTGATAAAAAAACTCCCTAAATGATGTTGTAAGAAACAGCCAATCTTGGTTGTGGCCATGTTAGACTCATGTAGGTAGTGATTTTATAGTAGACATTAGAGAGGTCTTGTGGATGAAATATTGTACTTTCAATATGACCTGCGAGTCCCTAATCATGGAATTGTAAACAATCTTAGGATGTTCATGCAAGAGGATACAATGAAGTCCTTCGCCAAAGTGGTGGAATAAAGAAGAAGATTTGACCTGTGATTTTCAAAAGTAGGTGTACTAAGTCGGATAAACAATTAGGGTTTGACAATTGACCATCCCATAAGATATCAAAGGAGTGCCAAGTAGAGGAGGGGCTATACTTGCACGATAATTGAAGACAGAGCATGAGTTAGTTGATATACACTCTTTTGTATCTTATAAAGCATTAGTTGTTGCTTGGCAACCCAAGAGTTTGATAGTCAACTTATTGATGAGGTTAATAAACCCATAGTTTATTATCCATATCAGGATATAATGAACTAGTATGAAAGGTCAATTAAGGTAATTAGGCCATTGGAATTGTTAATTTTATTAATACATCGATTTGGAGAGCCACATGAAAATGGTCTTTCGGACATTAACCAATTTCACCTAGGCTTGAATTACCCTAGACATTTCCCCTTCTTTTCCATTGTCCATTTGGATCCTCTCTGTTTTCAATGAGACCTTAATAAGGTATGGTCAATGTTGAAGCGTGAAAAGATATCATGAATGTCAAGCAAGACATTTGACATGCTAGGATCACATTTAATAAATGGGTTAATAGCACGGTACATCCCAAACTATGTCCAAAGTCTGCGAGTTAACCTTAGCTTTTTTTTTGGCACGGTATATCCCAAACTCACTAAGTCGACTGAGATATATCCCAGTGATGACGTGGAGTCCATCGTGGCTACCAGGTAGATCTCTGGCCAGATTTGTATCTGGCAGAACCCACCTAGCAGCGACGTTGGAGTCCACGACATCACCGTGATATGTCTACCTGCCAAGGGTTTAACTTAAAGAGAGAGAGAGAGAGACATTCTAGAGAGAGAGAGAAGGAGAAAGATAGGCGTGCTTGAGAGAGAGAGGTTTAAGAGAGAGAAAGAGAGGTGTTCAATAGAGAGAGGCATTCTCTAGAACACTTCTCTTTCTCTCTCTAGAACACCTCTCTTTCTCTCTCCAGAACACCTCTTTTTCTCTCTAGAACCTGCCAAGGGTTTTTCGATAAGAGAGAGAGGCATTCTAGAGAGAGAGAGGGAGAGAGAGGCGTGCTAGAGAGAGAGAGAAGGAGAGAGAGGTTCTAGAGAGAGAAAGATAGGTGTTATAGAGAGAGAAAGAGAGGTGTTCTACAGAGAGAGAGGTGTTCTAGAGAACAACACCTCTCTCTCTAGAACACCTCTCTTTCTCTCTCTAGAACCTCTCTCCTTCTCTCTCTTTTAGAGAGAGAAAGCGAGGTGTTCTAGAGAGAGAAATAGAGGTATTTTAGAGAACAATGCCTCTCTATCTAGAACACCTCTCTTTCTCTCTCTAGAACCTCTCTCCTTCTCTCTCTTTCTAGAGAGAGAAATAGAGGTGTTCTAGATATAGAAGGAGAGGTGTTCGAGATAGAGAAGGAGAGGTGTTCTAGAGAGAGAAAGAGAGGTGTTCTAGAGAACAACGCCTCTCTCTAGAACACATCTCTTTCTCTCTCTAAGTCTCTCTCTCTCTCTCGAAAGCAACCCTCTTTCTCTCCTTCTCTCTCTCTCTAGAATGCCTCTCTATCTCATTAAGTTAAACCCTTGGCAGGTAGACATATCACGGTGCTGACGTGGAATCCAGCGTGGCTGCCAGGTGGGTTCCGCTAGGTAAAAATCTGGTCGGAGATCCACCTGGCAGCCACGATGGACTCCACGTCATCACTGGGATATATCTCAGTCGACTTAGTGAGTTTGGGATATACCATGGCAAAAAAAAAGCTAAGGTTAACTCGCAGATTTTGGACATAGTTTGGAATGTACCGTGCTATCAACCCTTAATAAATCATGAATCATATTAAGAACCAATTGAATTGATGATTTTTTAAGATGTACTTGGAATTATGTTGAAAGATTTATGCTTCATGAATTTAAATCAAGGCCATTGAGTGTCAACCTCAATATATGTGAAAATTAGGTTGCAGAAAAATTTCCTAAGTAATGGCCTACAACTTATTCAGTGGTACAATGACCGATGGAATCCCAATTAAAATACATAAGAATACAGAAAATTCCAAAAAATCTATAAAAGTTAACATTTATGAACACTCACTTTTTATGTTTTCCCATGTGAATAGGATGTACACATATCTTGAACTACACACAAAACCATGTAACAGGTGAAAAAGGCGTTTACAATACCTGATTCTACAATTTTCTTCCTAACTCACCACTCTTGAACTGTCCCCTTGCACCCCTATCCTCCAATTTTAAATTTTTTCATCTCTGCTTCATACCCAATTCCACACCTTCCCAAACCTTCCATGACATCTACCTCTAGAAAACCTAAAAACCTTAAGAGAGGTAAAAGATAATTGTAGACAGAAGTACAAAAGCTAGAGATAGAGGCATAAAAACCTACCTTAGTCTTATCTTACACTTTTTTACAACTGAGGGATGACTAATTTGTGAACCCAGCCCTTAAAGTTTGTAGTACAGAGTTCTAATGCAAGTTGACTATGATAGGTGCTAGGCTATTAGCCACACTCAACGCTGGAGCTGATCATTTGCTGATGTCATAGCAAAAAAATGTCACATATTACATCTTAAATAATGCACCACCACACGATGACTAAAGCGTTCAGTTCATGCCCCCTCCAATTATAGATTTGATTTTTATCACTGGCTGTTGTTTTCTCCTTTTCTCTCTTACTCATTGGACTGACCATGTTAAGATTTTCTCTGGCCTTAAAATAACAGTATTAAAGCCACAGTTCCTTTCACTCAATTTGTAGGCTTCCTTGCTAAAAATTGAAGTCAAACATGTCCAAGTTTTGGCCATTGGCTCTCTCGCTTATCAAGTTTTCTCTTTTTTTGAGGATTATCCACAAGTTTTGACCAACAAAAACATTCATGAAAATCTGATAAAATTAGAGTCATACAAGCCATTCATGTGAATTATCATACATGACCACTCAACAATTAATAAAATATAAGTATCATGTATGATAATGTTACCCCCTTTTTGCATACCTTCTTCAGATGAACAGCCTTGACTGAACATCAGTGAATGAGTTTGCAAACATACACACAAAACTATAATACAATATTATATTACACGGTTATAGAATTGTACAAACAGCGAGTGAACGACTCTGTATTGAAAATTATTGATATGTTTGGAATGTGATATGAAAAAGACCAGCCTGCTATGTTCACTTTGCACGGATGGTGATTGAAATTTTAAAAGACTATTCTTTATGAAATAAATAAAGAGTCAACTTTCCCTGAGATGAAATCATAATAAATTTATCATATTTCTGAAATTTACAATCTGTGTTTTGAGTTAGAATAAGTATCACCTCTTTAGCTAGTGTGGGAAGGAACATAATATGCCCACTCAGTTTTCTAAATCCTGAATAAGCTAGGAGGGGAATTCATTTCTGAATATTATGTTTTTCTCTAATTATTGTCCTATATCAATTTTATTAACAGATATTTTGCTATGGATTCTAAACTTTGCTGCGAATACATACTAAGAACCATATTTTTGTAAGGGAAAATATACGAAACAGCATTCTAGCTTATCTAACAGCTGTATAACCTGCATTTTGTAATAAGTTGTTTTTCATCTATAATAAACAGGTAGAAATTTGATTACATCTTTCTGATTAAAATATTTGAAACATCGCTGCACGCGGTATTACTGTATTCCTATGGTGTCCAATACAAAATTTTATGTTAAACATAATACCTAGTTTGATTCTCATTTTACATACTATTAATAAATTTGAAAATTAAACTATTATTTTATAAATGAGAAAAAGCTATAATAGTTTTATTTAGTTTCCATTTCGTTTTACAACTTCATGTATATGATGAGCTTAATTGAATGGCAATGTTATCGAGTAATGAAATAATGGTCATTTAGTGGTGCAAGGCATATGACTATGGGTGTCATTAAGAAAAGACCTGTATGCTATATTATGTCATTAACACGTGTTGTTGAAAAAAGCTTATTAAAGTTTGACAGAATCATCAAATAAACTAAATAGGGTCCTAAGACACTCAGCAATTGCAATGGATAAATAAAAATTTATTTAAATTCAATTTTTGATATTTTTTCTCAAATATACTGTACGGTCATGTATAAAAAAAGGAAAAAGGAATTTTTCAATTTCATTTCAAGAGCAGAAAAAAGTTATATAATAGTTTATTATCTTAAAAATATTGGTAAAAGAGATGTCATAACACTGTTAAAATTATATTTGAGCACTAATGGACTATTAATAGTGTTATTTAAATGTTTAAATAAAAGGTAAACCATTTAGTTACTTAACGATAAAAGAGAGATTTTTAAATGGAAGAGGAAAATATGTTTGAAATCTCTTGTATTTCTGTTTTGATTAATGAATCATTTAAATATTTTTAACCCTCGTGTGAGAAGTTATAAAGATCTCGTAAGTCCAATTAAGGGTCATCAGAATCTAGACGGTACAAAAATTAAATATCCCCAATGAGTATTGAGGATGTCAGTCTCGGTTCATGCTATTGAATTTAGCTCAGACCAATTTTCAGCGCATCCTAACGCAATGGCTGATATGGGTCTCTATGAGATCACACGAGAGATAAAATACTGATATATTAATCTAAAAAAGGTTTGAAAAATAAAAATTTAGCTAGTGTGGTGCGGTGGTGAACATCAGTAATGTAAGGCTAGTAGATGTTGACTGTTGGATCTACATCCTTGGTTTCTTACCAGCAGATGCTGCTTTTGGAAGCATTGTTCTAAGCATATTATCATGCTCTCAACTCTCACTATGCCAAAAAGTATGACTGCATTTCCATGTGTTGGTGGACACAAAAATGGGAGTTCGCACCTATGATTTGGTCCGTGTTTTCATGGTATACAAATTGAGACTTCTAGAAAAACACATTACAAGCAAAATAAGACTAAATCAAAATGGTTGAGTCTTAGAATGATCTCTCTTTCTATTCAGTTCTGGTGCTTTAATATGAGGACAATCAAGTAACTATTTCAGCTGGGAGCAGCAAGACTACTGATCTCTGTTTGAGACGTGTATCTACAAGTTAAGTCTCCTGTTTATACCACTCGAAATTCATTTATGGCGTAGTGTATCATCTAGCAAGTGCTCTTGGTAGTATAACCTATTTTCAATCCTGTAAATGTTCGTAAATATAAAGAATTTCTTAGCATGCATTAAAAAATGTTTTATTAATGTGTCACTGTGATAACATGCTTTTAGTAGGTCAGTATTCTGAAATTTACAAGTTTATTTGCAAGAAATTGATTTTTACTAAGATTTTGAATTTTACATTTTTTCGGTATTATTTAACTTTTTTGACCTAACATTTGTAAAGAAAAATAACTTTATGAATCAGACTCTGATATTTTTCTCATGTCTACTAATTGAATTCATTAATATACACTTTTTCTACATCAAAAGGAAATTTGGTTATGTTATTGATTTTTGTTTTATTATGGATGAATTAATTTTCTGGGTTAATCTGTGTTCATGTGTCACCATTTGATTTGAGTTCGCCAAATATCTATTTTAACAATGACTAACATTGGCCTATCATATATTTTAACAATTAGTAGCATGCATTTGGCTCATGGTAATCTATCTAAACAATGAGTCGAATTGGCAAATCATAAAAACACGTGAATATGGCATTACAAATGATGATGTCATGATGGCGAATCATGAATAGTACAATAGTCTTTTTAAAAAACAGGTGATAAGGTGGCTAAATTAAAAAACATCAGCTTTTTTGCAATAAATTGGATTTCAAAGCTAGGCAAATAAATACAGTAGTCTTTTTCTTTCTATTTAATTTTTATTCGTGAACACTTGTGGCGCTGAGCACATGGTGAAACATAAAGCAGTCCACCTATCCACTAGAGATATACATGTATGGGTGACACAAACATGTCTAATGGTAATTTCATACATGGAGCAATGGTGTGATGCATGAGAACGCATTGACATCTCCAATATGGTGTACTTCACAGATTTTTCTGATTTTTCTGCATAGGAACACATCAGCGCCCAGTGATTGATCGACAATGCAAATATGAAATCTCACCTATTGATTGAGAAATCCTCATAGAAACTAATGTTATCTGAGAGTTCCCCAACTTTGAGGCTTTATATGTGACAATAGAAAAGGTGAATCGGGATCACATTTCAAGGGTTATTACAACATGTAAAATATTGGGCACTTTCTATCATAAATTATATATTTTCAGCATTGAATTATTATAAATTTGTGTTACGAGAGTTACACAATTAAATATATTTTCTAACTGACATTTCCACATCCATTTCGTAAAGAGGTTCAATTTTATTATATTCATTTCCACAATTAAACTAGTGGGCATTATATTCATGGAGATATCAATTTTACAAGTCAATATATATTACATATTTATAACTTATTATTCATTATAGAATGATTTATCAATAAATTTCATCCTTAAAATTTTTCCCCATTAGTTGTCATCCTCTGATTCCAGCAAATGGGAAGCAGTTAAAAGCTTTCACAATGATTACCTTTGCTAGTCATTGCAAAAAAGTGCAATTATGGTATCCAAAATTGCAATAATTGTATTCCCACATCAAATTCTTAAAGAATTTCATTTTTCTGCTTCAGAATATATATTTTTAAACTAGTGAGACTGTATTCATGAGGATATGAATTTTACAAGTCTAAATATATGTCTATTACACATTTTAAACTTAATATTCATTTTAGAATTTTTCAACTTAACACATTTACACCTTAGAATTTTTCCCTACCAGGTGTCGTCAGTTGATTCCATCAAATGGCTAGCAACTAAAAGCTTCGGTAATGATTACCCCTGTCAATTAGGTGCAATTATAGCAATCCAAGTCGCCGTGTCGTAATGCCCTAATCATTGACTGACATTTTCTATTCATTTTTTTTACATGGGTGAAATGGACGAATAGAACAAAAAAGTGTGATGTAAATTACAAGCTATGTGATGTGATGTGATAATAAAAAGAAAACGAAATAAAATTTTATATGATTTAATGTCAACATTTGCAGCTTTAGACCTGGAGTTAGCATGTAATGTAGTCATTGCGTAAACATGTCGCCACGTTAGACCACCATTGGTGACTGTTTTGTCTTTTCTGTTGAGAATGACACACATCAGTGTGTCATTCTACAAATAAAATAATGGTAAATGAGTGAGAGAAGATTTTTGGAGTGGAGGGCGACCATGTGCCGTTACGTCACATAATTGTTGAATAATAAAATGCATTTTTTATCTATTCCTATGCATTGTGAGATGTGGTGTTCTAAAAGGAGCCAATTTACATAAGACGAGCCAATCAGACCAATCATTAAAAGCTCAAAACAAGATATCTCAACCACCCAAGAAAAATGATGGAGCATGAGGATGGATGACAAAGATAACATGAAATTGAGGCATGGCTACTTATCGTATTCATCCTTTAACCCCCTTCCTACTCAGGTCGGCTGATTAAAATCTAGTGTTTTTGATATCCATCAAATTTACTCTTGGTGTGCTGGTGTGTGGGAAGAAAGAATAGAGAATGGAAGAAGCTTACTTGGACTTGCAAATCCCCACATTCATAGCAAAGCATATGGATCGATACTAAGAATCCCTATATAATCTTCTTCCTGCTTGACGTCCTCATTAGCTTAAGAATTCAATGCCACCCCCCATTGTATTGCATCCATGTACTCTATAATATCATCTTGCAACCCTTGTGTCACCATCTTGTCATTAACTTACTCGTGTAATTTTACACGACTCACTCTTTACTGGGGTTCGGAAAAAAATGTTTCGTTTGTTCCCATGTTCGACCATGAGCGGTCCAAATCAGACACGAACATCTTCGCAAATGGTTCGCAAATAGAAACTGTTCAAGAACAGGTGGCCTTCCCAGGTTATGTTGTTTGCAATATAAATGGATTTTTTTTTTACACGAAAAAGAGTGACAGATAGTGATCCTTTGTCCCGATACCAGTATCGTAAGACGATATCGGGATGAATGCTGTATCAGACACTCGAAAGAGAATTTCCGGTATCCTTTTTTTTTGATATCCCGATATCAGACATCAATATCCGATATTGATAACTGTCTCAATTTCGTCATCCGCCTCCGTCTCGGGGATAGGATGACGACATCAGTTGTTGATGTTGGATATCAAATTTTGATATCCAACATCTACAACATACTTAAATTTTCTTCTTCAAAGGTCTTCCACAGCTTTCCTCTGCTGCTGTTTTTTTTCTTATATCTTCTTCTCCTCTTTTTTTCCCCTTTTCTACTCTTCGCCCCTCTTCTCCACACCTCATTTTTTTTACACTTTCCTGTTCTGCAATGTTTTTTTCTTCTACCTTCTTCTCCTCTTCCTTTTTTTCAATGCTCTTCTTGTTCTCTATTCTTGGCTGCTCATCTCTTCTCTAAACTTAATTGTTGTTCCCCTTTTCTACTCTTTTGCCCTCTTCTCCATGCCTCTTTTTTCACACTTCTCTTTCCTTATCTTCTTCATTCTTCTCATATTTTCTAAGATTTTCTTCTTCAATGGTATTCCAAGCTTTCCCTTACTGTTGTTTTTTTTTTCTTCTATCTTATTCTCCTCATTATGTCTTTCTTTCTCCGGTTATCTTCTCTCCTATATATTTTGCTTCCCCTCTTTGACTCTTCTTCCCTCTTTTTCACTCTTATTTTTTTTATCATCTCTTCCCTTCTTCCTATTTCTTCCTCTCATATCTTATTAATTTTACTTCTTATAGTGTTCATTTTCCATATTGTGTTATCTTCTCAGTTTCTCACATTGTCTGCGAACAAAGTTTCAAATTGCTATACCTTTTTTAGAATTTTAAGCACAGTGCATCAACACTCGTTGTTGTAAGAACCAATTTTTGAAAACCAAATTATGCTTCTCAGAACCATGAACCCACCTAAAGGTACTGCCCCACCCCAAGACTGCTCTTGGGCAGTGATAAGCTTAATTTTACTGTGTTTTTTACTGGTTACTTATCAGTAACATGTGTGAGGATTAAGCTTATTCAATGAATTTATAAACCTCACAAGTTAGGGCGAGTGAGGGTCGATCCACAGGGAGCAAAAGAAAACAGCAGGAAATTCCTTTTCAGTACGTTAAAGTGCAACTTAATCAAGCCGTCTACAGAGAATTTCTTTGTAGACAGATCCTTTGCCCTTTGGGGCAAAGGATCGAACACCTTGCTTGCAGGGATAACCTGCGCGCAAGGTATTGCGTGCTTGGCGGCCTCCTGCGCGCTGACTATGCAGCGCGCGGCGGCTGCCTATGCACGGAATGCCTGCACGCGCCGCGCGCTGCTGCGCGGCTGCGCGCGGTTGCGTGCTGTGTGCGCTTGCGCAGCAGTGCTGCGCGCTGCTGCGCGTGCGCAGCTGTGCTGGCTGCACTGCCGCTGCTGCTGCGGCGCGCGCGCGCTGCGCGCGGCTGCACGCGGCCGCGCGCTGCGCGCGCCGGCTGTGCTCTGATTGCAGCGGGTGCACGCGGTGCACGCGGTGCACGCGGCACGCTGGTGCACGCGCCGCTGCGTGCTGCGTCGGCTATGCACGGCTGAGCGCGGCTTTGCTGCACGGCGTGGTGGAGATGCGGAGGAGTTCTGTTCTTTTTGGAAGATTTGGGAAGACGATTTGAACAACAAAGGAACAAAGTTTAAACAGAAACCAAAACTAAACGAAACAACCCTCAGATGGAAAACATCGGAAGCCCTTCTGACTCTTCCAACCCAACCAAGAATGCCTGAGAAGAGAGGGATCCCAGGGCTGAAGCTTGCGATTTGCCCACGTCGGGTGTCACGTCCTTGCGGCGGCGTGGTTCTTCAATCCAAGCTATCTTCAGTCTGTTCTTCCTCTCCAACTCCAAAAGCTCATCAGCTCCTGGAGGTGCAGAAATCCTCTTCTCCAAGCCCTAGTTTCCTTAGAGAAAATTCTGAACACCTAAACTCCTCTCTCAAGAGAGTATTTATAGGTTTTCTCTTAAGTCATGCCCAGGGCATTTTCGTAATTTTGCCACTTGAATTTTTGCCCACTTCTGTTGATCCTCCTCTCTTCCTTGATCTTCTTAACCTGTTTCTGAATGTTCACTAGCCATAAAACGTTAAATATATTCCACTTGATTCAAAGAATCAAGTGGGGTTAGTGATTTCATAAAACAATACATATGCATGAACTTAGCATGAATTCACAAGATAATTGTAATGAATTTAAACTTGAGAACTTGATTATTTGATGACATATTTTAGAGTCATCAAACACCCCCCAACTTAGATCATTACTACTCCCTTAGTGATGACATGCAGGTGAGAATAAATGATGATCTCAAGGTGAATTTTGACTTCCGATAACTTTGATTCATGCTCTTCTCAAGGAGTATTTTCAGCAATTAAAATTACCCAGCGTAGAAGAATTTTAGGATCTATCTCAGCCTTAAACCTCAACTAAGTGCACATGATCTATGGAGTACATATAGTAAGTACATAGTATATGGAATAAGATCGAGTTAACACCCCAAGCGCACTACTGAACGAGGCGTAGAGAGTGGCATTAATGCTAGCTCAATACTATGGCTATAGTAGCATCGGCTCAAACACACGGGAGACAGCTTTTCCACCTTTATTTTATTTGGCATTTGCTGCTTGTTGGTCATTTTGATGACAATCAACTTTAGTACTATGATGCAAGCTTTGCTTGTTTATGCGTGTAGCTTTCACTTGATAGTTTGGTGGCGCTTATCCACTACCCATGTGCCGTCCTTAGTAGACCGGCAGCTTATTCCCCGACGGTTATGTATCCTTCATGGGTCAGGGAGCTTCACTCACGTCATAATAATACTGCCAATGAGCTAACACTAACCCTACTCTCCACTAAAGCTAAAAATTTTCGTGCATGTAAGTGCTAACTCAACCCGAGGTGGATGGTGAGGTGAGAGAAGTATAATGGTAATAGATATGACTGTCGTGGTATGGATCGTAGTGCACCTAGCTAGGCTTACTTCACCTAGGATTCCCTAGCTGGCCACTCTTGCATTTCTACCCTTTTGAAAAGAATCGAATTATCATGCATATCATTGGACAATCATCTCCTAAGATCATCAAATATCCATGGTTTTTGCATGCAAAAACAAAAAAAATTTCATGGATAATGCATGTAAATGTACTCCCCACCCCCCCTCAATAAAAGGCATGTTCCTACATGACAAATCGTAATTGAGAGGAAGGAGAAAGGAATACCAAACCATGGAAGGAAGGGCGGCGATCAGCATGCGTGTTGTCCAGTGACGTGTTAGGTGGGCGTGGATTGGAGTGGCTGCACACGAGAACAGAAACAAAAACGCAGAAACAAAAACAAAACAAGGAAAGTAACCAAGCATAGAGAATAGGAAATGTAGTAAAAACAAAAACTAATCGGATCATGAACTATCATGCGATGGCTTTTCTAACGTAATATTCATGGGGCTGTGAAGATCGTCTTCTTCTAAGTAGGGTTTGAGCCGTTGCCCGTTCACAGTGAATCGTCTTTGAGACGTAGGATCTAAAATTGTGACGGCTCCATTCTCAAAAACCTGCTGAACAAGGAAGGGACCATCCCATCGCGTTTTCAATTTACCTGGAAAGAGTTTTAGTCTAGAGTTGTAAAGCCATACTTTTTGATTCTCCACAAAAATTCTTCTCCTCAAGCTCTTGTCATGAAACATCTTCATCTTGGCTTTATAAATCTTCGAATTCTCATAAGCCTCATTTCTTAACTCTTCCAACTCATTCAATTGAAGAAGTCTATGCTTGCCGGCGCTATCCAAATCTAGGTTGAGTTTTCTAATAGCCCAAAGGGCCTTGTGTTCTAACTCAAGTGGTAAGTGACAAGCTTTGCCAAAGATAAGGCGGAAGGGAGACATGCCGAGAGGGGTTTTGTAAGCTGTCCTATAAGCCCATAATGCCTCGTCGAGCTTCCTAGACCAATCTTTCCCATCTGGACGCACTATTTTCCTCAAAATTTTCTTAACCTCCCGATTGCATAATTCCACTTGGCCATTCGCTTGTGGGTGATAAGGGGTAGTGACTCGATGATGAACACCAAATTTCTTGAGGAGGTTCCTAAAGTTGTAATTTGTAAAGTGTGATCCTCCGTCACTAATGATCGCTCGTGGGCATCCATATCTAGAAAAAATATGTGTCTCAATAAAATTAGTCACTACCTTGCTGTCATTGGTTTTTGAGGGGATGGCCTCCACCCATTTGGAGACATAATCGACAGCCATCAATATATATTCATACCCATTTGAACTAGGAAAAGGTCCCATAAAATCTATTCCCCATAAATCAAATATTTCTACTTCTAGAATGGGTTGTAGAGGCATTCTATCTTTCCTACTTATGTTGATGGATGCTTGGCATGATAAACATGTGTTATAAAACTTTTGAGCGTCTTGAAATAACGTAGGCCAAAAAAAACCAGATTCAACAATTTTATGTGCGGTTACCTTAGCGGAGTAATGTCCTCCTCCAGGTTTGGAATGACAGAATTCCAATATGCTCCTTTGCTCGCTCTCGGGGACGCACCGCCTCAAAATTTGATCTGGGCCTTGATGGAATAGCTCCGGGTCTTCCCAAAAGTAAAATCTTGCATCTTTAAGCAGCTTCTTCCTCTCGTGAGACGTCCAACCTGTTGGAATTTGTCCTGAAACCAAGAAATTGACAATATGCGCATACCAAGGAAGCGATGCTCCTTGTGCAGTTAGGACATGTTCATCCGGAAATGCATCGTTTATTAATGCAGGTTGGGTATTTAAAATTCGAGAGAGGTGATCTGCTACTACGTTTTCACATCCTCGCTTGTCCTTAATCTCCAAATCAAATTCTTGTAATAGTAACACCCATCTAATCAACCTAGGTTTTGCCTCCTTCTTTGCTAATAAATATCTAATAGCTGCATGATCAGAAAAAACAGTAATTTTACTTCCTAACAAATAAGACCTAAATTTTTCTAATGCAAAAATAATAGCCAGTAGTTCCTTTTCGGTCGTAGAATAATTCAGCTGTGCATCCACTAAAGTTCTACTGGCGTAGTAGATGACCACGGGTTTCTTGTCAATTCGCTGGCCTAACACTGCACCTACTGCAAAATCAGAAGCATCACACATTAGTTCAAAAGGAAGGGTCCAATCGGGCCCTTGCAAGATAGGTGCATTTACTAAAGCTTCTTTTAATTTATCAAATGCATTCTTAACCTCTAGTGTTAGTTCAAAATCATTATTTTTAGACGATAAAAGGTTTGTAAGCGGTTTAGAAATTTTAGCAAAATCAAGGATAAAACGTCTATAGAAACCCGCGTGGCGAGAAACCCTAAGGGTTTTTAGGTTGGTTGGAGGTGGAAGGCCCTGGATGACCTCGATCTTGGCCTTGTCCACTTCCAAGCCACGGCTGCTTACCATGTGGCCCAGCACTACTCCCTCCTGCACCATGAAATGAGATTTTTCCCAACTTAGTACGAGGTTCGACTCAATGCACCTCTTCAATACTTTGGTGAGGCTAAGGAGGCAGTTTTCAAATGTGGATCCAAATACAGAAAAATCATCCATAAATATTTCTAAGCACTCCCCCACTAGATCGGAGAAGAGTGCATTCATGCATCGTTGGAATGTGGCGGGTGCATTACATAGCCCGAAAGGCATACGCCTAAAGGCATATGTCCCTACAGGACTCGTGAAGGTCGTCTTCTCTTGGTCCTCAGGATGGATATTCACTTGGTTATATCCTGAATAACCATCAAGAAAACAGAAATAATGCTGCCCCGATAATTTTTCTAGTATTTGATCCATGAAGGGTAATGGGTAATGATCCTTCTTGGTAGCCTTGTTCAATTTCCGATAGTCAATGCACACCCTCCACCCAGTGGTTAGCCTCTTCTGCACTTCTTCTCCTTTATCATTCAGCTCAACAGTCACTCCTGACTTCTTAGGAACCATATGTACCGGGCTTACCCATCTACTATCGGAAATCGCATAGATGACGCCGGCATTAAGCCACTTGAGAATTTCCTTTTCGAGGACTTCTCTCATGTGGGGATTCAACCTCCTCTGATGTTCTCTATAGGGTCTAGCTTCATCTTCTAGAAATATCCTGTGCTCACAAATTGAAGATGGAATTCCTTTGATGTCATCAAAAGTCCACCCTATGGC
This sequence comes from Wolffia australiana, assembly GCF_029677425.1. NCBI lineage: Eukaryota > Viridiplantae > Streptophyta > Magnoliopsida > Alismatales > Araceae > Wolffia > Wolffia australiana. The sequence goes on from NC_135844.1 coordinate 11,107,947, forward strand.
CGGTTTATGCTCTTTAAGCACTTTGAGTAAGCTCTCTTCTTGTGTTGGAGTGAGGGATGAAGATATAATCACAGGTATACTTTCTGTACAGTCTAAATAGGCATACTTGAGGGTAGAGGGAAGTGGTTTAAGTTCTGGGTGAGCTTTTACTTCTGTAGAGTCTAAGAGTTCATCATCTAGCTCTCTACTTTCTATGTTGGATAGGTACTCCTTCACTCTTCCCTCTTCTCCTTCATTTTCTGTGCAGAATCTGAGCTCTTCATTGCTCCCTAAGGGGCACTTCATCATCCTAGAAATGTCAAGTTGAACTCTTTCCTTCCCTATCTTAAACTCGACAGTCCCCTTTTCCCAGTCCATGATAGTCCTAGCCGTCACTAAAAACGGTCTTCCTAGAATGATAGGAGCCAAGCTAAAGTCTCCTGAAATTTTTACATCAGTTACTATGAAATCTACAGGAATTTCACAATTTTCTACAGTGATAGTGACATCAGTCAATCGTCCCTCAGGTTGCCTGACCGTTCCGTCGGCTAAGAGTAGGTCCATATGGATCTCTTCAAGCTCCCCAAAACTGTATTCCTCATACAATGCCGTCGGAATGATGCTGATGCTTGCTCCTGTGTCTAACAAGACTTTTGAAAAAGTCTTTCCTCCTATGTCACATGTGATAAAAGGGGCACCAGGATCCCTCTTTTTTATAGGTATGTCATTTAAAATGCTAGAGGCATTTTCGGAAAGTTTAACAACTTCCCTATTATTTCTATTTGTGCAAGAGTCCTTAAGATATTTCTTAAGTGATGGTGCACACCTAAGCATGTCTTCCACAGTGACTGTCATTGTGGCCTTCCTAAAGTTCTCTAGAAACCTGTTTTCATAATCAAAGACAGGTTTCTTTCTCGTTAGGGCAGATGGGTAAGGTATGTGTTGCCCACTTGTGGAAGGTAAGGGTTCATCGCCGTCGGGAAGATCCTCTCCTTCGTGCTCCCTTGACTCCTCTTTCTTCCTAGCGTTCTCTACAGAATACCTATAGGGATCCTGAAGTTCTTTTCCATTCCTCAATCTTGAGGCTGCCAGAACTTCAGGATCCAATTCATCCATTTCTTCATGGCTAGAATGCTGAATATGATGCAAATTGAATGGATTGATGACGGGTTTCGTAGGAAAACGTTGAGAAGTGCAAGTGTTTTCTGCAAGGATACCTTGGGACTCAGAGGGTGGCCTGAAACTCTCCAGCAGCTTCCTCATTTGCTCTTGTGACTCCAGCATTTGTTTAGTCTGGAACTCCATCATCACCTGCATTCGCATCTCCATCTCCGCCCGCAACTTTTGGTTTTGCTTTTCAATCATATCTGAAATGACGGGGGTTAATGTAGAGAAATCAGGTTGAGTTTGAGATGAAACCTGATACTGTTGTGGAGGCCTGTGCTGGAATTGTTGTCTCTGCTGGAACGGGGGCTGAGCTGCCGGCTTGTTTCCTTGGTGGAAGGCCTCTCCGTTTTGGAAATTTGGCCGCTTTTGACCTGCCCATGGTTGTTGCGGCTGATTGAAGGCCTTCACCTCTTCTTCCATGGCTTGGCAGGCTCCATCTTCATGTTCCCTGCTAAAACAGAGAGAGCAGATCTTAGCTTTGATGATGGGAGAGTTACCTAGGAAGACATTCTTCAAGGTAGAGGTGAGCTCCTCCAATTTCTTGTTGGTCTCCCTTAGTCCCGCTTGTAGCTCTCCCTCCTTGGCGTTGACCTGCAGAACTCCTGCTCTCTTGGGCTGCACATTCCTCCCATTCTGATTGGCTCCAATCTCCTGCAAATCCGTTTCTGCAACTCTCTCCAAAATATCAAAAACTTCATCCTCATATGCAGTATAGAACGTTCCACCGGTAGCGAGATTTACTTTGTTTTTCATAAAATCAGAGAGAGACTCATAAAATATTTGGGCTAATTGACATTGTTCAATGCCATGGTGAGGACATTTCCTCAACAAATCATTGAATCTCTCCCATGACTCACTAAAAGCTTCTCCATCATGAGGATGGAAATTGTGAATTTCCCTTCTATAGAAATTCGTTTTGGAGAGAGGGTAGAATTTTTGCCGAAATTTTCCTTGCATCTCATCCCATGAGTTAAAGGTGATTCCTAAATTACGATACCAAGAAAATGCTTTGTCTTTCAAAGTTAGAGGAAAATATTTCATTTTTAAAATTTCTGTAGAAATTCCTGGAACGTTTTGAGATGAACACCTAATATGGAAGTCATCAAGAAATTCTAAGGGATTTTGAGCAGGCAGTCCATTAAATTCAGGTAAGGAATGAATTAATGCATTGTCATATCGAAAGGAGATACCGTCACCGATGTTAAGATTTACATCAGTTTGACGTAGGCTTCCCGACGGTCGACCTGTCAAGCATGGTCCTTCTCCTCTCATGATGCTGATGAATCTCTTCAGCCATATTCTCCTACTGAATTTCAGGTTCTGTAACTGTAGAATCTGGAGAGGTGTCTCTAATGTCCTTCTCTGCAGATTTTTCACCAGCTCCTGAACGTATTACTACCATAAATCTTCAGCAAACGGTTAGAATAACAATAGGCTGAGGATTGTTAAGTCCTTCAGCTCTAGGAGAATCAACAAAAATGACTGTAGATTCAGGAAAATGACTGTAGATTTGCAAAAAAAATTACTGTAGATTCAGAGAATTGACTGTAGATTTAAAGAAAATAAAAATTCCTACTGTTATACCGTGCTCCCCGGCAACGGCGCCAGTTGATAAGCTTAATTTTACTGTGTCTTTTACTGGTTACTTATCAGTAACATGTGTGAGGATTAAGCTTATTCAACGAATTTATAAACCTCACAAGTTAGGGCGAGTGAGGGTCGATCCACAGGGAGCAAAAGAAAACAGCAAGAAATTCCTTTTCAGTACGTTAAAGTGCAACTTAATCAAGCCGTCTACAGAGAATTTCTTTGTAGACAGATCCTTTGCCCTTTGGGGCAAAGGATCGAACACCTTGCTTGCAGGGATAACCTGCGCGCAAGGTATTGCGTTAAGCGGCCTCTGCGCGCTGACTATGCACGGCGGCGGCTGCCTATGCATCGAATGCCTGCGCAACGTGCTGCGCGCGCTGCGTGCTGCGCGCGGTTGCGTGCTGCGTGCGGCTGTGCGCAGCAGTGCGCTGTTGCGTGCTACGTGCGGCTGTGCGCAGCTGTGCGCTGCTGCGTGCTGCGTCGCGCGGCGGCGCCTTGTGCGCTTTGCTGCGCGCTGCACGCTGCGTCTTGTGCGGTGCGCGTCTGATTGCGTCTGATACGCTGGTGCACGCGGTGCACGCGTGCTGCGCGGCTGCGCCGCAGCACTGCTGAGCGGCGGGCTTTGCTGCACGGCGTGGTGGAGATGCGGAGGAGTTCTGTTCTTTTGGAAGATTTGGGAAGACGATTTGAACAACAGAGGAACAAAGTTTAAACTGAAATCAAATCTAAAGCGAAACAATCCTCGGTTGGAAAACATTGGAAGATCTTGTGACTCTTCCAACCCAACCAAAATTGTCGAGAAGAGAGGATTACAGGCTGAAGCTTGCGATTTGCCCACGTCGGGTGTCACGTCCTTGCGGCGAGGCGTGGTTCTTCAATCCAAGCTATCTTCAGTCTGTTCTTCCTCTCCAACTCCAAAAGCTCATCAGCTCCTGGAGGGTGCAGAAATCCTCTTCTCCAAGCCCTAGTTTCCTTAGAGAAAATTCTGAACACCTAAACTCCTCTCTCAAGAGAGTATTTATAGGTTTTCTCTTAAGTCATGCCCAGGGGCATTTTCGTAATTTTTGCCACTTCGAATTTTTGCCCACTTCTGTTGATCCTCCTCTCTTCCTTGATCTTCTTAACCTGTTTCTGAATGTTCACTAGCCATAAAACGTTAAATATATTCCACTTGATTCAAAGAATCAAGTGGGGTTAGTGATTTCATAAAACAATACATATGCATGAACTTAGCATGAATTCACAAGATAATTGTAATGAATTTAAACTTGAGAACTTGATTATTTGATGACATATTTTAGAGTCATCAGGCAGAAGCCAACTTTCCTAAAGTTACCAATGTGGGAACATTTCGTGCCAGACAGAGTCACCCTCGTTCGAACTGTTCAGTCATCATTGACTACTTCGAACACATTGCTGGCGTTTACTACGCATGCATACTCTGCCGTGCGAAGAACATGCATAGTAACAGAAAAGCGATCAATCAGCAAGCTGACATGAGCATCAACGTATTTTAGAGACATTTCCAAGCTTGTCATTATGCTCGTCATACAAAGCTAAAGGGCCTGGTGGTGGTGGACGATGATCAGTCGCATATAACGGAGGCAATGCATGACCAACAACACAAAGGCCTAAGCCGACGAGGACTTATAAGAGGGCATACGCCTGATGAGATGAAGAATGTCATTGCATGATTTATATGGTTGATGGATTCATCATGGACTATAGTTCAGAATCTCACATTCAAGGAGCTGTGGCACTACGTGCCATAGTTGGACTTGGATCCTCCTAATGCAAAGGTCATGAAGCAAAGGATGATCCAAATGCATGGATACATGAAAGAAGAAGTGAAGAAGCCATGGGAGAAGGTGGACCGAGCGTCCCTCACAATAGACGTGGAGACCATGGAGAATGGTATTGAACTTCTAGGCATCGCCGTTCATTGGGTGGATGAGAAATGGGTATAGCGATAACAAGTACTTGCCACCCGAGAGATCATCGGCAAGCATGATGGGGACATCATGGCATCCATTGTTCTCCAGGTCTTGGAAGAATTCTGTCGGAGACCAAAGGTCATCATTCAACATCGAACTTATCTTTGTAATTAAACATGTTTATACGTGACATGTGTTTATGCAGGTTTATGCTGTGACTATTGATAACGCCTCTACAAATAAGAGGATGTTGTCAGTGATTGCGCAGAAGATAAAGCGCGTCCACCCGACATTTAGCTCCAAAAGCCACATTCCATGTGTTGCACACATTCTGAACCTTGTCGTCTAAGTGGAAATTAAAAGCTTCCTCATTCCTTTGGCCCAAGTAGCAGTGCCGGATGAGGGCAATGTGTGCAGGATAGCAGAACAATATGACATCACTAAGGAAAACATGCATGGAGATATATACTCAGTGTCTGAAGACAATGACAAAGCACATTGTCTATTATATTTGGGTGATGCAGTTGTGAAGGTGTGGACATCAGTGCGCAGTATTAGGAGCTCTGTTTAACGGAGAGAGGAGTATGCGAAAGCATGTGAAGATGACCCCAAAGTTGAAGATTCTAACATGGTCATGTTGGACTGTCCCACCCGCTAGAACATCCCTTATCCTATTTTATCCGCTGCCATGAAGAAACTTTATGTGATTTATTAAGTGTGAAGAATTTTGGTCAGCAGGGGAAGTCGACGGAGATGTCGAACGATGAGTGGGACTTGTTGAAAGAATTCTGTCGCATCATTTAGCGGTTTGCTGTATCCAACGCTAATGATTACAAGATAGTGATGCAAGCCATATGTGATATATTATTTCTCATAGACGGTCTCATTCGCCACATGGAGGAGGTGGTCCTGAAAATTGAAGCGGGCACTTTCTTAACCTGCGTACGGCGGTTGCATAAAGCAGATCCTTGTAACATGGCACAAGTGTGCAAGGCGATTCAACACAAGCAGACACAGTATGCAGAAATCTTGTGGGCGAATGCTGGAATCACCAGCGCGGCATTGATGGACCCATTCCACAAAGGGTCAATGCTCTGTGATGGCGTTAGCGAGCAACCATTGCATATATGCAATCTTTGTTACCATGTGACTCGACGAGGCATGCATTGGGTGGGGACTTTGAATTGAGCGCCCAAAAGGTTGAGAGTTGAACTCTTGGCAATAGAGCACCAAGCGAAAAGTCCAACCTGCACTTATGTCAACAAGGTCAGCACTCAACGAGTTCAACTAATACCTAACAAGGGTCGTTCATAATGAGGGAGTATTTGATGGAGCATGAGACCCCGTTCCATCAAGGACGGTGCCGAAGCCCCCCCTGTCCTCGGCGACATTCACCGGCTCGAACCCCGCCAGATCGGCCAGCCAAGGTGAGGGCGAAAGGTATCTAGATATATTTAATTTTCTCGGGCCATTATCCTCACAAAGGCCCTTTTCATTTTGTCTTTACCCCTTCGAACCCTCTTGTTTTTTTTGTTTTATTTTAAAATTTGTGCATTAGTGGTCTTAAGAGGGGGCCCCTTTCCCAATGGGCTTCCCCTCTGTTGGTCCCTTCTTAGGGCCCAACACCCTCCCTACATAAGGGAAGAAGAGGGCGCCTTAAAGAGTAGAATTCTTCGAATTTTTGGAAAGAGAGGGGACCTCGTTCAGTCCTCTTGTGTGAGGAAGAAGAAAAACAAAAGGACGGAGGAAAAAGGAGAAAAAAAGAGAGGGGAACAAAACGGGAACGGGGCTGACAGCCGTTGCCCGTTCCCTGTTCAGATGGGTTCCCATTCCGCTGGATTCCCGTTCTGGAGGGACTCCGGCGGCGGAACCCTATGCAGCCACCGCTCCACCGCCGGAGCTCTATGCGACCTCCTGCGTTGATTCAGAGGCAGACACCCTAAGGGCTGGCGAGGGCCGCCGCATCGAGGGCCGCCATCCCGCGACATCCCGAGGGCCACTGCACCGAGGACACCGCCCGATCGCCGCCGTCCCACGACGCCCCGAGGGCCACCGCCCGAGCGCCGCCATCCCGTGACACCCTAAGGGCCGCCACCCCCTAGGCTGCCGCCGTCGAGCAACGCCCCGAGGGCCGTCGCCTGAGCACCGCTGTCCCGCAATGCCCCGAGAGCCGCCGCCCTTAGGGCCACCGCCCGAGTGCCGCCATCCCCCGACGTCCCAAGGGCCACTGTCCCCAGGGGCGCTGTTCCTCGTTGCCACGAGGGCTATCGCCCTACGCTGCCCCGTGGCACCAGATCTGCCACCGTTGGACCTGTCGCCACTATAGCCGACGCGCCGCCGCCGTGAGGACGCGACCGTTGCCAATAGGCTGCAGCCGACACAGAACCACCACCGGCGCCGAATACCCGCCATTGACAGACACCCGCAGCCCGTCTGTCGTCTTTGCACTGGCGCCATGCCATCTCGACGTACGCGTTGCTGCCGCCGTCACTGCTTGCGCTCAGCACCTCTTCCCTGCCGACTCCGCTCCTACACCACCGCTCCTGAGTCGCGCCACGCCGCTAGTTGAGCGACGTTGTGCGACCACTAGCACAGCTTCACCGACCCTGCCCGCTAGTATCTCCGCATCGACGGGTGTACGACTTCTTTAGTTTGATTTTGATGAGCATATGACGAGAGACCAGGAACAAGCGAAAGAGGAATTGTCATTAGTTTGATTTCTTGTCTCCCCCTTTTTTAGAGAAGAGATATCAGAAAGGATGGGAGAAAAAGGAAGATCAAGTAGGCTTTCAGAGTGGATTTTGACTTGCCTATAGGTCGATTTGCCTCTCAAATGCAGGGTGGTAGTCTTGGCCCCTCACTAGGCAGACAATTCGAGCTCAGTGGATCAACGATCGTCACTTTTGGCGAAGAGGAAATTTCCTTTGTGTAGTGCAAAATTGATCGGAGTTGGAGTCATCAGGGGCGCGCTTCCCATCTCCCAGCCCCGTGGTGGATCAAGATTGAGTTTTCCCATCGATTCAGCAGAATTCTACCGACGACAGGAGAAATCTGCCACTGTTTTATCACACTCGGAGACCATGAGACAGCTTTGTTGTGGAAACTTCATAGTCTAGAGAGAAATTGGGCACCAGAATTTCCTTCTGCCAAAGGAGTTCAGACACCGGGCACCTGGTGACTACTCCTATTGCAGTCATCGCTGATGTCTCTCCGTTACCTGTTGTCTCTCCATTACCACCAATACACCGTGGGTGCCCCCATGTTTGGTGTGCGTCACTGATGTTGATCAGCCTCCTGGGTTGTTGAGTTCCGGCTCCTATGAACTTCCCTACCAAGGGTACAACCTAGTCATCTCAGACATGGAACACACAGTCTATTCACACCACGCCGGTCAGCTCATTACAATAGAGCTAACCATCCCATGTGTTGTGCAAATAGGTTGATCCACTACTCCACCCCGCCAGCCGTCACGTTACCCGAGGGATATTCCTCCAAGAAGGTGATTCATTCTGTGCCGCTCGTTCGCCGTAGTTGTCCATCGTGTCGACATTTGTGTACCCTTCACAAATGCGCCGATCACGACCAGTTATTGGCTTGATCTGCGAGCGCTGTGCTCTCGTCTTCCTCTCCTCTCCCCCCTTTGCCAGTAGCTCTGGCATCACCCTTTGCTTGTCTAGCCATCGTGATCTCTCCGGGGACTCTCTGCCACACCCTCTCCAATCGCCGCCTACCGTCGATGACATTGCACGACGTGCCACGCATCGACGAGGTATGCCACCCTCTCTCGCTGCTCATTTAATTACCATTTGCAATATGCTTTCATCTGGACTCCACTGCGCTCGGGCTAGGTAGGTAAGAGAGGAATAATTGAGAGAACTACAACAACTTTGAGTGTCTTACTGGTACAGCCGAGACCGTCCATTAGTGTGAGCCCTACAGATTGAATCTGTTTAGACGCCGTGGTCGCTCTGACGAGGTTCGAGAGGTCACCGTCGCCATCACCCAACGACCGCGTCCAAGCCCGGAGCTCAGCGCCTCCATTGAGTCGGAGCCTGCATGTACGACACGTAGGGCGCTCATTCATTGCATTGTAGTTACATAACCCATTATGGTTACATATGTTAGACGACGACACGGTCAGTGTTTGATACCACTATCACTTAGTGGTACCGAGCCATCATACTTAGTGCCGACCGGATGATGTCCCGAGGATGTGTGACATTAGTGTTCACCCCACTATCTTGGTGGGCCAGCACAAGGGCAAAACGCTTCCCCTTACTTGCCACCATTACAAGGGAGCCATTGTCCGTATGTGCAACAAGCGCTCCTGTTGAGCGCATGCTTTCTACGGGAAACGCTGTTATCATGTACAAGAGAGCACATTTGTCACCGATGAGCATTGAAACACTCATCACTATGAAGTGTTGGCAGTGTGCAGAGAACAAACGATGGTACAATGATGTGGAGCTGGATTCAGATGGCAAGGATGGCCAAGGTGGGGTAGTTGCATCTGCTCAAGGTACACATCCCTTACATTGACTATCCTATAATGCATATTTTACATCATCTTTGTGTTTTATTTGCTCTCTTTCGCTATGCCGGTGATGACCAATAAGTACAGACGGTTGATGGAGTCTTTGGGAAATTCTATGGCAAATGGCAGATTTTGATGGTAAAAAATTACAGTAATCAATTTTGTTGCACAATTTTTGTGTTAAAAGTTTTCAACATTTCCCTACAAATTTCTAGATTTTTCCGACATTAGAAATTTTCAATCACCGATTGTAGGTCCAGAAAAATTACTGATATAAATATTTAAAATTTGAACTTAATTGACTATTATAAATATTCGATATATTGTGTGTATGTGAGTATTTAAATAATGTTTAAGATTAATATAATGTGGGCATTATTAATTATAAAATTTTCAACATTTCTCTATAATTTTCTAGATTTTTCCATCATTAAAATTTTCCAATTACCGATTGTAGATCCTGCAAAATTAATTATATAAATATTTAAAATTGGCACTTAATTAAACCTTATAAATATTGGCCATATTGTGTGTATGTAAGTTTTTGAATAATGTTTAAGATCAATATAGTGTGGGCATTAATTACAGAATTTTCAACATTTTGCTATAAATTTCTAAATTTTTTCAACATTAAAAGTTTCCAATAACCGATTGTAGATCTTGAAAAGTTACTAATATAAATCTTTAAAATTTGCATGTAATTATATATTATAAATATTGGATATATTCTTTTATGTACATATTTAAATAATTTTTAAGATCAATAAAGTGTGGGAATTAATTGTAGAATTTTCAACATTAAATTTTTCCCTGAAAAATCCTAGATTTTTCTAACATTAAAAACTTCCAACAACCAATTGCAGATCTTGCCAAATTACTGATGTAAATATTTAAAATTCGCAGTTTATTCACAACTATAAATATTGGCTATATTATGTTTATGCATGTGTTTAAATAATGTTTAAGATCAATAATGTGTGGGCATTAAATGTAGAATTTTTAACATTTTCCTAAAAAATTTCTAGATTTTTCCAACATTAAAATTTTCCATTTACCTATTGTAGATATTGTGTCTATGAATGTATTTAACTCATGTTTAAGATCAATTTAGTGTGGGCATTACTTGTAGAATTACTGATTGTAGATCCTGTGTCTATGAATGTGTTTAACTCATGTTTAAGATCAATTTAGTGTGGGCATTACTTGTAAATTACCGATTGTAGATCCTGCAAAAACACTAATATAAATATTTTAAAATTGCACTTAACTTACCAATGTGATATTGACTACAGTGTGTGCATGTATCTATTTAAATCATGTATAAGATCAATATAGTATGGGTATTAATTGTAGAATTTTCAACATTTCCCAAAATGTTTCTTCATTTTATCAGGGATTTATTGGTGGATAAGGAGACATCTTCATCACTGACATGACATAACTTGAATACAAAATAAGCTTTTACTTTAATTTCTAATTTTGAGGAGAATATGTTAAACATTCCTTAGAAATAGTCCCCTCAAAAAATTATGTTACACGTTGCATGGTTATTGATAAGCTCAATTTATGGGATTTTTTTACTGGTTAGTCATGTGAGGATTTGAGCTATTCAACAATAAAATTGACCTCACAGCCTTAGGCTGAGAAAGGTGTCGATCCACATTTAGCAGATAAGATATTAGTAATTCTTCTTAGTTTAATTTCTGTTGCCAATGTCCTTCAGTTATCCTAATCAGCAAGTGGAAAATCTTCAGTAAATTTAGAATAGTCTTCAGTCTTTCTTTAAGTTATCTCTCAGTGAAAATATCAGTTAAGATTAATTTTCAGCTCATGGAATTCTGGAGGATTTCTCCACAAGATTTTCCTATCCGCGGAAATTGCTTAGCCACAAGCCTACGCCTGTAGGTTTGAGCAATTACCCCTCTTGTGCGTAGCCTCCTCGGCTGCGCGGGGGACGCAGCGCATAGAGCTGTGCGGCCTGCAGGCAGCGAGAACGCGGCGCAGAGAGCTGCGCGGCCTGCAGGCAGCGCACCACACTTTGCGTTCAAAGGCCGCGCGCGCCTGATGGCGGGGCGCGGCTTTTGTCTGCGGGGGGCTGTGCACGCCTGAAGGCAGCACACAACTTCTGTACGGGGGGGAGGTGCGCGCCTGTTGGTGGCGCGCTGCCTCTGTCCGCGGGGGAGCTGTGCGCGCCCAAGGGCAGCGTGCGGCCTCTGTTCGCAGGGGGCTGTGCGCGCCTGAGGGCAGCGCGCAGCCTCTGTTTGCAGGGGTTGTGCGCGCGTGTTAGCAGCACGCAGCGTCTGCCTGTGGGGGTTGTGCGAGCTTGATGGCTGCGCGCAGCGCCCTGGGCGTCGAGGCAATTTTCTGCTGCCAATCTATGGTTATGGGGGCGAAATCCGAACTAGATGCAATGGGTGGATAGTCGATTCGAGAGAAAACGAGGAGAAAATCAATTGGAACAAACAACAAACTCGAAATCACTTTGAACAATGAACAATGTTGTCTGGAACAATTGGAAAACACTGCTTGGTACCTTCCAACCCGGCTTCAATTGTCTTAGAAGGGAGAAGAAGACAACAACTAAAGCTAGAACAATCACACCACCTGGTGTCACACCCTTCCGGCGAGATGATGATTTTTGTGCTCTAGCTATGCGTCAGCTTGCTTCTCTCCCAGCTCTAATGCTCATCAGCTCTTGGAGGGTCTGTAGAACTCCTCTTCTCCAAGCCCTAGCCTGTTTGGACAGAATTTCTGGACAACCTCAAATGCTCTTTCAAGAGACTATTTATAGGTTTCTCTTTTTAGTGCCTCTTGGAGTTTTTAGGGCTTTATTTCCTTGTAAATTTTTGCCAGCCTCCCTTGGTCAGATGCTTTCTCCCTTGTGTTTTATCCACATCTGAACTCATTAACCAAAGAAGTGAGATCTAATCCACTTGACTCAGAGAATCAAGTGGGGTTAGTAAGTATGGAAATAATGCACATAAAATATGACAGATGTGGACTAAATGTATGCAAATGAGACTTTGATGCCCAGTGAATCTTTAATAATTTTATGACATATTTAGAGTCATCAGTTATGAATCCAAATAAATTAATCATAGGGGCTTAAAAAAAAAAAAATTATATACATACAGTTTTCCTACTCATATTTGCAGAATATAGAGTCCGAGGGGAATTTCTCTAATAATGTCACAGACAGCATCTGTTTGCGCGCGCAACATAATCTGTGGGTTTATATGTAAAATGACTGGACAGGATTTAAACTTTAAAAAATCATAGAATTCTTCCATATGGGATTACAATGGTTTCGGAAAAAAAATTTGGATATCGTAAATTGATATTGGGATATCGATTTTGATCTCCGGATATCAATAACCGATATCGGGTATCAGAGATTGTCTCATCTTTATCCAACCGATATCCATCACTGATATCCGTCACCAATATCGACAGATATCCGATCTCAGACACCATCCTGGTTTTTTTGCCGATATCGGATATCGGTTGGCCAATATCGAATATTGGATGGATATCGGTTGGACAAAAACTATTCTGGATATCTGAGAGGGAGAGGGAGAAAGGGGATCTCTCTCTCTCTCCCCGCCCTCCTCTCCTGCATCTGGCTGCCGCAACCTTCTTCTCTCCCTCCCTCCCTCTCTTACTCAGTTTCCCTGCTCCCTCTCTCGTGCCCCCCCTTTCTCTCTCTCCATCCCTCTCTCATGCCCTACCATGTGCCCCAACCTTGCTCCCCACCCCATCTACCGTGCTCCACTCTCCCTTGCTCCCTCTCTCATTTCTCTCTATCTTTCTCTCTCACTCCCCACCCCCTCTCCTGTGCTCCCTCTCCCTTGCTCCCTCTCTCTCTCTCTCTCTCTCTCTCTCTCTCTCTCTCTCTCTCTCTCTCTCTCTCTCTCTCTCTCTCTCTCTCTCTCTCTGTTCATACATTTTTTTACCTTTAAAAAGTCATCATTTTCATGTTCATTAGTGAACGAACCTGTTCAAAACAAACCCAAACATGAACAAGAATTTTATCCTATTCGTTTGATGCCGAACAACGAACTTCCCATCCCTACTCTTTACCTCACTCTTGTGCATTTTTTTTGCTATTATCACTTCATCCACAATATCACTTGATCTTCTCAAAACTTAATTATTCATAGCTACTTTCATCATCTTGATTATGTCACTAATTGTCACTATCTTGAATTGCATTTTGTCATCACTGTACTTTGTAGAGAATACATAGTTTATCTCATTACAATAATCACTTTTAAAATAATATTTAATCCTTGATTATCACTCCTTTGGAAGATGATTCACAGTCATAAAAAGCTGAAATTATTAAATGGCTGCAGTTTTACGTTTTTATTCAGTAGTCTAATAAATACAAATGATAAATTAAAACCCTAAGTTTTTATATTATCAGAACCTTCATCTTTGTCTCCTCCATCCATCCGCATGTTATATCTATAAAAGTGCCCATCATATTTGTAAAAAACTTTGCGTTTGGTTCCTCTCGTTGAGTATGATTTAAAGAGAGTGAGGTTTCTTAAGATACACCAAAGTTTTCTTGGTGACGATAGCATTTGGAGAAGGTCATTAAAGAAGAGGGGAGACTAAGGTGATAATCTAAATTGCCTTGTTCCTAACTAAACATATGGATCTAAGGGTAGTCTGTTGTTTTACACTAGTTCATTTGGCACACCTCCATTTAGACCAATCCATATTATATCCCCTTTCTCTGTAAATATATTATCACCTTTTAATCGTCATTTTCAATTTCCATTTCATTTCTTCATCACACCTTATCTTAACCATGAACGTGTACACATTTCATATTAATATATACTTTTTAAATAACATAATAAAGAGAAAATATTTAGAAAGCAAGCACCGAGTGGAAAGAGATAAAATCAGCGCTTTAAAAGTATTGTGCATACCCAAAACTTTGAATCGAAATATATTTTCATCTTTTACTTCAAAAAATATGAATTTTACTTCAAAAAAAATTCACCTTTTGCATCACAAGGGACAAGCCTCCAAACTGGTGTCGTTTAAAGTGAACTAACGCATTTGGTAGTTATTGGTGGTAGGCAGAATACTTAAAAAATTTCCTCATTAACTTTGTAAATTAGAAGAAGTGGGACAGTCTATATGGAGAAAGCCATCCAAAAAAAACTGTTAATATGAATTATAAATGTTACACAGTGATTATAAAAAACTCAATGTTTACAGTAATATGTACTCTGGTTTTTAATTTTTTGTATTTTTATTTTTCCTAAAAAAGGAAATCCTGTTAAAATATTTTTCTATTTGGACTTTAAATCTAATTTTATAAGTAAAATACTTAATGAATAATTATAGATAATTATAAATGTTTCGTAGTGACCAGCCACCTGCATGTAGAAAGAGGATGAATTGCTCAATATATTGGTATAATTTCTTAAATTTCTTGAATTTTGACTGTCCATAAAATGTCATCTAAATTGAATGTGATGCAATTAGATTATGATAAGTTCTTATTGTGATACATTCTGAATCTGAAAGCAGAGGAATAAAGAGAAAAATTGGAAGGGGAAATCAATGAAACTATCAATGAAACTTTCTGCACAGATGATAAATATGCCTAACTAGGTTTTGTAAAAACAAAGATCGAGGATCTAAAGAGAAAAGAAGTGAATCTATTCAGAGAGAGAAAAAAGATGGAAATTTGAAATAGATCTAGACATATTCGATGTCGATTGGAAGAAGAAGCATAATAGATTGATATTTGAATTTTAATCATGTTCTGGACTAAAATTCAATCCTCTAAGTCACCAAAATCCTAAAATAATCTCTACATTTTACCCATACATTTGCCACTTGTCTCCATGGAGTTCACATTTGACAGAGACACTAATAGTTTGCCTATTACATTTTAGAAATTGTGCTTATGCGATTGTCCATTCTTTAATTATTTGAAAAAAGTCATTAGTAGAAAGGAACATAGAAAACAGAGGCTGCCACTTGGCCGAGAGATAAGAAAGTTTAATAAATATTATGTCAAAGAAATTTTAGAAAGAAAGGAAATATTTAATGATTTATTTCTCAATGATTCCTAATGAATAGGTATATGTAAACAGTTCAAATATCCAAACTTGCTAATAAAACTACTAAACTAATTTGAAGTTTTTGATAAAGTTAGTAATTTTGAAAAAACTCAAAGCCTAGAAACTACCAAAGGAATCTGTTTCAACCATAATAAAATGAAAATATGATTACTTGGATGCATATTTTTAAGTAGTAGGTGTGCTTTTTTTAAAAGTAGTTTGCATGTTGTTGTTGTGTAAAATATCATAAACATAAACAAGCAAGTACACTAGGGATCAAAAAGGTTCTTAGAATATTATTTGTACTTTTCATTCACTAACTCTCAGCATATGCAAATGTGATGTAAGGTTGCAAATCCCGCCATGCAGCATACTTAAAACCCTCATGGATTTATGTTTTTTTTAGCATGATAGGGATGAAGTGCGTCTGTATGTCCAAGGGTTATTTTATCAAAAGATTATCAATACCTCTAGAGTAACCAGCCATCAACATCAAAAATGACTTTCAAACCAAAATTTCATGTACAGCTTAAATGATTTTTTCTTTAAATATACATATTTTTCATTCCCCAAGCCCCTATAAATAGGCTAGAGCTCTCTCATGAATCTTTTATTGATTTTTGGAATTGAGTTCTCTTTTGGAATGTTTCCCTCCACTTTTTACCTGCCACCATTACCGCCATTTGGAGCTGAGAAGTTCTAGCATTTAAAAGCATGTTACAGATCTCCACTCACTTATATGGGCTCCCACTTACCTCCTGCACTATCCGACATCACCTCACATGTTGTCATTGAGAAGAGTTGAAAGATTGAAGAAGGAAAATGAACTAAAAGATATAAAGAAGCAAGAAATGAAATTTTATTTTAGAGAAAAAAGTGAAACCAGCATTGTACAACAGATACTTACTTTTTTATAGATCAGGAGAAGCCCGTTGTGCTTGTCTTGAGCATCTCCTTGGTTTCCTCATATTGTACACCCACCTGTCAGTTGTGTATTGTCATATTATGTTTCTTGAAATGTGTAATATTGTTCTTTTGTCTTATGTGTTGTTTGGTTATGACTGACCAGTGTAAGTTGTAACTCCGGCTTCCTTTACAACCATTGTCAAGCTCAGCCCAAGTATAAGGCAAAGTGTAATTCAAATTGAAAGGAAGGAAGGTGCAAGTAGTGGTTTGGTCAACAAATGGCTCAGTTGCTTGCTACTTGGCACAAACTGAATGTCTAGTTCCTTCGCTACAACCTATTCCCTAACAAAATGGAAGTCAACTGCCATTTGTTTCATCTGGACATGGAAGAAAGGGTTGGCATCAAGGCACCTAGCACCGAGGTTGTCACAATGGATGATGGGGCCCCCTTGAATGTGATTCTAAAACTCCTAAAACAAAGGTTGGAGCCAAATCAACTCTGTGGCAGCATTGGCAATGGCTTTATATTCTGCTTCTGTGCTTTATCATGCAAGTGTTGATTGATTTTTAGAGCACCGGGATATGAAATTTTGGCCTAGAAATACAAGGTAGCCACTAGTGCATAATTGATCCATATTGCACCCAATTCAATATGCATTGCTGTAGGTAGACAACATAAGGTTAGAACTCTAATGAATGAACATGCCAAGGTTGATACTACCCTTCTGGAATTGACAAAGATGCTAGAGAGAAATCTAGTCATCTGTTGTGGGGGCATGCATCTTTTCACAAGCCTTGATTACGACAAAGACGATAGCAGGTCAGGTGATTGTGATGTATTCTAGGGCATTGATAATGCTTTAATATGTGGTTGGCCTGATTGTCGTAGTAGTTGGCAAGGTAGCAGCACATTTGGACGAGGCCGACCCGAGGGTCTTGAGAGATTTTTCAGGTTTCCATATTCGATCGTTGTAGTAAATTGCTGATACATTGAGATTGAGAAAGAAGACAGCCCCTAGTATACGAATAAATTCAAGTCAAAGAAAATAATGAGCTATACCAAGGTTCTTACAAGCAAACTGAGATTGCAGGAATGAAATGACAGTCATAATTAATTCTGAGTTTGGACTCAGAATGTGAATATCGTAAGTATATATAAGTAAATAGATAAAATTTGTATTATCAATTTTAAAGAAAAGAGACAAATGAGTTTATGAAACAATAAATCTAATATATTATAGATGAGTTGATAGTTAGTGAAACTAGGCTCATGGAGCTTGTTTGAGACCAGAAATTAATTTATTAAGTCGATAGACATGATTAGGAAATACAGAATCACAGAACCATGGAGGTTGTTCCATGTGAACAGTTTCAAGCAAATCTCCATGTAAGAAACCATTTGACACATCAAATTGGTGAACATGCTAGTTAAGGTTAATAGCTATGGAGAGAAAAGTTTAAATCGTTGTGTGCTTGATTACCCGGCTGAATGCCTCCAAGTAATGAAAGCCTTCCTGGTGGTTCTACCTGTTGGCAACGAGTCTAGTTTTGTATTTATCAATAGTGCCATCAGATTTGTGTTTAAGTTTGTAAACCCATTTGCTCCTTATGACATGAAGAGTGAGGGGCGACAAACTAAGGTTCACGTCTTATTTAGGATGAGGGCATTGAACTCCACATTCATGGCATTCATCTAGAGAGGGTGCTAGGCTGCTTGTGTATAATAAGAGGGTATTGATAAGGTGTGAAGTGTAGATGTAAGGCAATGTAGTAAGGGGTATGATGTAACACGACGCGCCGGGACCGAACGGCTCGTGTTAGACCACAAGGGGAGGAGGGCTGTTTAGCAGAGCGGCAACACAGGGCGGCCGCGTCGATAATGGTGACTGGGTGAACCTCAGCTAGGATTTGCTATAGACGACAAAGACAAGCATCCGCGGTGCAGAGCGGTGGCTGTATATCCTGCGGCGGCATGTACTTCAACGCGGTGAACTAGCGGCGACATGTCATTTGGCAATCGTCTCCCATGAAGCTACTCTAGGAGTCTATAGCGGCAGGCATAGGATGGTGTAAAGGCAGAACGGCACAAGGGTACTACATCAAGGTACTATCGAACATCAGCGACTTCGATGTCTGTCGTCGCTACGATGACGATGAGGGTGTAAGCTAACTGTTGGGTTATGGTGGCCTTGAGATGGATGAGCAACACAAAATGATGTGCAGCGGAAAACGTAATTGCGAATCGAACGGCATCGACAAAACCATTAAAACGGCGTACCTTTGCACGAATCTCATTCGCGAGTTCTTCGATCCTGGAGTGAGACGAGTCTAGCTGCTCAAGTGTGCAGCCTCTAGACGTATCCACGCGGTCCTCGGCACGTCGGATCTCCTCCTTCTCGTCGACAAGCCCCGTTCTTTCTCCGTCGGCGTCGTTATGTCATCCCGATCACATCAGGGATGGAGACGGGGTGTGGGGAGAGTGGAGAAGAAGGGGAAAGGCCCCTGAACAATTCTGGCCTGAGTGAATTTTGTTCAAGGCCTTCCCCTATTTATACTAAGTGGGTATTTTTCATAAAAACCCCCAAAACTTAAGTATATCTTCCAACGTCCAAAAGACCATTTGCGTGTGACCCTCTAGGCCCATGTATCAGTTTAGTTAACGACTCCAGCGGCCCAATATCCATTATTGGCATTCCAAATTAATTAACTATATCATCATATAGATTAATTAATGTCGGATCGATTTAACCCAATCGATAGGTCGAGACTCCGACACGTGGGGTGCCAAGCTACACCTCGTGTCCTAGAAGATACAAAGGAGTGTGTATCGACTCACTCATGGAACCTGTTCGTCATCAGTTACCGTGTATGTATAATCCCTCATCCACTTGACGCTCCTTGGACGACTTAGGGTATGGTCAACTGTCAAACCCTAATCGATCATCCGAGTTAGTACTGATGCATTCGGAAATCATCGGAGAACTCTTCTCCGATATTTCAATGCCTTGGCCAAGGACTTCATTGCATCATCTTCCTTGAGCTGTCACCTCTTATACCGAGGGTGGACGATCCCATCTTGACCACTCAATCTCCTTCGTGTACTTCTTGATGCACCCGAACTAACACCATTTAGAATCCCAAAGTACAACCATCCGTCCACAAGACGTCTTTGGTGTCTCAGGTCTAAGGACCACTTACACAACCGTGACGTGAATCAACCTGATTGACAGTTCGGTATAATACCATTCAGGAATTCGTACGGATCGATTCAGTGAACTCTTTCCACTAAAGAGCACCCACTATCTATCCTTAGTGTCGGCACACTAATGGCTACGGGACCGGCCATACTCATCATATGAGTGAGGCTAGATAGTGCTATTCTATCTGGATACTTTGATGTCCTTCTCGTGTATCCTTTGAATAGGAATGTTTAGAACACATGCTTAAAGACGAGTGATCTCCGCATTACGATCTCATCATAATTCACTAAGTCCGATCATGTATTCATGGACTTCATTATACGCATCACACGTGCACTATAATGAATGTGTTCTATTAATGAATATGGAACGAGATGTGGAATGTGTGATTGGCTTGCCGACCACATATATTTCCATCACTAACTACTGGCGAACAGAGGTAGGCATCAGCGACGATGACGGCAGTGGTTCATCCTGCGGCAGCATGTACTTCTCGGTGATGAAGTGGCGGCGGCAGTTCGTTTGGCGATTGCTCTCCTCGAGACTACTCTAGAGTACACTAGGCACGCGTGTGGCGCGTGTATACATGGCAGCGGGCTTAGAGGCGAGCTCAGTGGCCAGAATGGCGGCGATGCAGCTAGGCGTAGTGATGGGCTCGGAGGTAAGCGCGATAGCGAGGATGGTGGTGCAACTAGGCGCAGTGACTGACTCGGGGGCGAGCGTAGTGACGAGGACAGTCGAGGTGCAGCTAGGTGCGGTGACGGGCTCGGAGGCAAGTATAGTGATGAGGGTGGCCGAGGCGTAGCTAGGTATGGTGACGCGCTCAGAGGAGAGCACAATGATGAGGATGGTGGCATAACTGGGTGCGGTGGCGGGCTTGAAGGCGAACGCAAGGACGTGAACAATGGAGGCGTAGGTAGGCGCGGTGGTGGCACGACAACATGACGTGGTGGTAGATGCAGCCCAGGCAGGTGATTGCGGCTGCGCGGCTGTGGGTTCGGCTGCTACATGGTTGTGCGGCTCCGGCTGCAGCTTGGCACATAGCTGCACGGCTGGGTGGTTGTGCAGCTGTGTGGTTGTAGGGTTGCGTGGCTATGCCGCTGCACGGCTGTGGTTGCGGCTGCGTAGTTGCCGTTGTTACGCGGATACACGCCTGCTCGGCTGTGTGGCTGTGCAGCTACACGGCTGCGGCTGAGCGGCTGCACGACTGCGCAGGGGTGCAACTGCACGGGTGTAGGGGGGCGCTGGCTGCGCGGTCGCGTGGATACGTGGCTGCATAGGTGCTTAGCTGCCCGGCTGCGCCTACACCGCTACTCGGTTGCCTGGTTGTGGCTAACGCCTCCATGGCCATGGACGACGATTGCAGCCGCTACGGGCAGTTGCGGCCGCTGTGATGGATGTGATAGCTACAGAAGGCTGCGGCCTGCTCTGGTGGTTGCGGCAGTTGCGGCGGCTATGGCGGCTCTAGCGGTTGCGGTCGCTCAAGTGGCTCTGGTGGTTATGGCCGCTATGGGCGACTACGGTCGCTTCGACGGCTAAGGCTGCTGTGGTGGCTACAGCCTAGTGCGGTAGTTACTGGCGCTCCGGGGGTGAGGTCGCTACGAGCGGGTGTCACCGCTCTGGCGGCTACAGCCGGTGGGAGCAGGTGTGGCTGTTGTAGCTGTCGTGGTCGCTGCGGACGCTCTGGCCACTATAGGCGGCTGTGGCCGCTCTAGCGACTACGGTGGCTACGGGCGGCTGTGGCCATTGCGGGCGGCTATAGCCGTTGTGGGTGGTTGCGGCTACTAGGGGCGGCTACAGCCCCTCCGGCGGCTGAGGCAACTGCAATGGCTACGGCTGCTCCAGCGATTGAGGCCGTTGAGGTAGCAACAATCATTAATCGCAACTACGGTCGCGATGCGTGGCGGCGTTCATGGCTCGCGGATCGTGAGGCTCAGCCGTTGCGACCGTGGCTGGCTGGGGCCGCGATCCCCTGCAGTTGTGGCTTGAGGCCACGGCTTGAGTGATAGTGGCGTGAGCGACTGGCGGCGGGCAGCTTAGTCGGGACTGATGGCGATGTGGGAGACTAGCGAGCGGCGGAGATGATCGATCGTAGTACCACCTTTTTCTTCCCCTTCAGAAAAAGGGAAGAAGGCCCAAAAGTTTAAAAGGGAGGGCCCAAATTAGGGGAAAACGAAACACGTCGGGTGTGCAAAAACATGGAAGATATGCCTTTAAGGGTGGATGGTCCCCAATCAAGGTATCTGAGGGATGTATTTGCACTTTTTTGGTTTCCATTGAATATGACATCTCTTAGGTTGATTATCATGATCTTGTTGAAGTTTTTCAAGCTTGACACTAAATGATGACTATATTTCACAAAGAGGTTTTTCCCTAGTTGGGAAGTGAGATATGCTATTAGTTGTCTCGACTGATGTAGAACTCGGGGATCAGATTGTAACTCAGGAGTAGGAGGGCTTGAAGGTTGTGGGCATGGTATGGTGGTTGGTACTATCCTATAAGTGGACTTGTTGGATGATGGTGTGTAAGAATGAGGTGGCACTTGTTGTGTGTGTATGGTGGTGCTAGGAGTGCTCCGGTATGTGCCCAAAGTTTTGGGACCAGAATCTATTAGAGAGTTTTGAACATTTGTCTTGTTTGACGAATAAGGAAAAATATCTTCATTAAAACTAACATGAAGAGAAATAAATATTTTATCAGAATGAAGGGATAAACATCTGTAGCCATTTTGAAGTGTATTGTAGCCTAAAAGGATGCATTGGTAAGAACGAGAAATATGCTACTTCTTGTTCTGCACATGGTTGTAAACACAGATAACATAAACATCCAAATGTTTTCAAAACAGTATAGTCAGATTGTATGTTATGCAGAATTTCAAAGGGTGATGTATTATGTAAAAATGAGGTGGCCAATCAGTTGATAAGGAATACATCATTACAGCAGGCCTCGTCCCAAAACTTTGACGCCATAGAGGCTTGATTGATAAAGTTAGACTATTTTCAATAATGTGACCATGTTTCTTTCAGTCGTCACATTCTGCCATATGGTATGAAGACAAGAGGCACTGATAACACCCTAATTTCGGTCTTTATTTCATGATATTAGCATGATTTATGCATTTAAAAGGCTTAAATTTGGGTTGTTATCATATATTTACACAAAAATAATGCTTCCAAGTAATTTCTGATTTTTCCCTAATTTTCTGTTAATTATATGAATTTTTAAGGATTTATTGAAGCTCGAAATAATTATTTTTGGATGAAAATGGCACATTAAAAAGTTTATTTCGACATTTATCAACATGGGAATTAATCAGGGAATTTTATAGAATTTTCTAGAATTTTTTATGAATTTTTAGGAATTTTCTGGGATTTATTTCAAGAAGAAATGCATTTATTCTATGAAAAAAGGGCATATTTATAAGAGAAAAAAATGTATTTATGCAATTTCTAGACTTTTCAGGGCCTTTTTGCAACGTTTCGTTGCAAAACGACCCTGAAAACAGCTCTCGGTCGCCACGGCAGGCGTAAAGATCCTAATTAAAATCATTCAGGGTTTTATTGCAATTTTTAATATATATTTTTAATGTTTTAGGAGAAATCAGAGGAGAGAGAGTGCGCCAGGGGCATATACACAATTACTTTTGGGCGGCGTCCAAAAGCAATTCCAGGCTTTTTAAGGACTTTTCTGCAAAAAGGAGGATTCAAAATGCGCCAGCCAATGAGAGAGCGACACGTCATTGCATGTTTAAAAACGAAACTAATAAATAAATCAATTTTAAATCCAATGGATTAAATTGGTTTAAAATTGATTTATTAAATACCTTTTGATCCTGAAGTCCGATTGAGATGACTTTTTTATGGATTTGTTCGTCTTGATCCCCTCTTTCTATCTGTATGGTTAGATCATTCAGATCTAGCCTACATTGATAGATAAATATTAAGTACTAAACGGGGGTAAAATGGTGATTTTTACCCTATAACCTAAGTATAAAAGCTAAATTTCGAGAGGGGGAGCTCATTCTGGATGGTGCTCTATCACAGCTGCAAGACAGGGAGGAGCTCTAGCTTGGATCAAGTTATCTGGTACTTTTTTTCCTTGATTGTATTTGAACTTTTATGCATTTTGAATGAATTAGGTTAAGTTGTTTGTTTCTTCATCTCTATTCTGATCTGAACTTCTAAATCGCTTGGCTTGAGCGGCATGTACAAGCCCTGATTAGGATTGAGAGGAGAAATTGAGGGATTTACCTTGGCATTCAATTGCATTCCAAAAGAAAACTCTAAAAAATTTAGTTTTAATTCTTAGGAGATTAAGATTTCCCTTTTTATTTCTGATTTAGCAAATTCTCAAAACCAACCAAAACTTAAATCAAAAATTTCTTCCAACCTGTCTAATTGAATTCTTTGATCCATCCAATTGGATCAATTAATTCAATCTAGAGCCCACATTTCTTCTTTTCATCTCATCTCTTCTACCCCCCTCTCTAAATTCTCACCTAATTAGGGTGACTTGATCCTCATTGAAGATCAAATTCACTCTAATTAGGATCTAAAACACCAAAAATAAAAATCAAATTTAAATTCCTACTTGCCTCCCTTGGACGACACTCATACTTATCACTGTACATATTAAGTAGAGTTTTATAAATTTTATTGCATAAGCCAAAAATTCACAACGACAAGGGCTAAAAATTTGCGTAATTTTCATCCCTATTTTCGGCTTATCAGGCACGATGAGCGATCCCTTGGTCCTTTAGATGTATCTAAAGATTAAAACTCCCACCCTAGTCAGATGAAAAAAAACAATAATTCTACTTTTAAATTGTCTATCTACTTTTTTTGAAATTCTATGAACACTTTTCAAAAATCGCTTTTGGATTTGAGCAGAAAAAGCCAGGTATATTTGATAAATTGTGAATGAAAACAACATAAAATTGAAACCCAAGATGGGATCAAATCTGTGCAAGGCCCCAGCGATCAAAGTGTATTAGTTCCAAAGGACGTTCATACAATTTGAACGTTTTGCTTTTCGGCGGCCCATGCTTGTCATGTTCGTTGTTTTATAATGTTTGTGTTTGTGAGTTCGTGTTTGTCATATTCGTGTCATGCCAGTCATGTTTTGTCTCGTTATGTTTTCCATGTCTTGTCATTTTTTTTGTTTTTAAGGAAGCCCCTATGTATAAGGGTCCCCATAATGAACCCTTTATAAGGGCTATTGGGCTCTTTTGTAAAGGCCCATCATGCCCCCTATATAAGGGCATGATGGGCGCCCTATCTACATTGCAATGTTTATTTGTGAAAGGATTTTTTGGTCAAATCTTTGCTCATCGAACGGAAGGAGGGGAGGAAGAAGAAGGAGAAGGAAAGGGAAGGAAGGGGAAAAAGACTGCCGCTTTCCCCCACGGTTGCTCTGCCCCTAAACAACTGCTCGCTGCCACTGAGGCGGGCATCCAACATTGCTGCAAATCCCAATCAACGGACGCACACTGCACTGCCATACCGCGCACATCCAGTGTTGCTTGTGCATGCGCCACGCGCCACTTCTAGCCTACGACCCCTATGATCGTGCACACCCCAGCGTCGCCGAGCACCAAGCCTTCCGCACATGCACCATTGTGATCAGCTTGGCTCAGCACGACAGGTTGCAATGGACACACATTGGCGATCGGTTGCATCTAACCCTGCCAGTCGACTACGTTGCCAACGTCTGTCCCTCGCCTGCAATATTGTCGGTGACACTGCATGGCCGCCCACGGTGCTCGCTAGTTGCATAAGCCGGTGAAAAACTGCTCTGCCTGGCCATCACGTCGCAGCACCGTTTGCCCGTCTACTATACCACCATCGCACCTCACCCCCGGCCTGTTGTATTTTCGGTGCCCCTATGTTGCTGACCCTCAGGCCTGCCCCTCTCATGCGGTTAGTGTCACCTACGCCATTCGCTTAGTTCACAAATGCTTCCGCCGCTGTACCCCCTCATTGTCGCCGCTGCACGCATGATCCTTTGCAATGCCTGCTTGCTGATGTCTTGCATGTGCACTGTCAACATTCAGTCCGCGCGTCGTTGCTGGTGCGTCCGTGCCGCTAGTGCCACGCACGTCATCTCCGCATGGCATGGTGCACGTGACGCCTGCATTTGAGCAACTAGTGTTGCTACCACCACACCCCTCGCCTCGCCCACGCTCCACAGTGATGAACATCGCCACCGCACTCCACTTGCTCTAGTGAGCGTTTGAGTCACACCCGCTAAGCCCCAGCCATTCGGCGCATCACCTTGCCGCTGCACATCCTTCCTTTGTCCTCGCCTTTGTTCTTGAATGTCGTCTCTTGCGTCGCATGCACCACTAGTCGAGCAACACCTAGCCACTTCTGGCACGCTCTCCCCGCACCCATCCGCATCGGCCCTTGCACCGACAAAGATACCGAAAATGAGTGACACTACTAACGAGGTACATCATTCCCCTTGCTTGTCAACTGCATTATCTTATTCAGTATATTTTTGGCAGCACTCCACGGCGCTCGGGTTACGTTCTGAAAACTACGACTTAAGTGAGTTCTATGGACGTTATGTGTGAGCGCCAATAGAATTATTTTGTTTAATACCGTAGTCATTGTCGTTTGTTTGACGAGGATCAGAAGGTCACCGTCATCATCACCGGTTGCCCACCCTGGAGCTCAATGCTCCGTAAAACTCCACGAGTCAAGGCCTGCACGTACATCCACCTGGGATACTGCATTCACGTAGTTTCATTTCCCTTAGGGACTTTACCCGTGAGATGATGTTACCGACGACGTCTTGCATCACATTCGCAATGCTCAACAATTGTCTTGAAAGGTCCATAATCTTGGACCGTCCATATGAAGCAAAAAAATTATCCAAATCATGCCATAGTTCCTTGGATGAGTTTATTTGTACAATTGAGGCGAGGACTGACTCAATCAAGCTATAGTTTATGAAACTAAGAATAGTTGATCATTGTGCCACCACACTTTTATACGATGGTTTGCAAGAATGCTCCCATTCTCATCAATGATGGATAGTGGCGGTGGATCATTATCAATGTAACTTATCAAATCATACACATTCAAGATAGAGGTAATTGTTCTCTTCCATACCAGTAAACTTGACAAGTATTATGCTTGTTGATGGAACCACATGGACGATCGTTGTAGGGGATGCAGCCACTGTGGTGGAAGTTGAAGCATGTTGAGTTGGGACAGTTGCTTAGATAACATGACAAGAGTAGAAAGATTGAAAAAAGACGAGGAAAAAGCAGATATGAAGAAGCAAGAAATGAAGCTTTCTTTTAAATAAAAGAAGTGACAAGCACTGTACAGCAGATAGGTACTTTTTTATAGATCAAGAGAAGCCCATTGGGGTTTTCTCAAGCGTCTTCTTGGTTTCCTCATATTGTACACCCACATGTAACTTTTATTGGCATTTTATGTTCCTTAAAATATGTACTATTATTATTTTGTCTTACGTGTTGTTTGAACTAGAGAAGCTCTCGGTCTCCATCATGTTACCTAGATAGGCTCTGGGTCTGATGTTGTCATGCTTATTTATGAATCGCCAATGCAAGTCGTAGCTCAGTTCTTCGTCACAGTTGTCTCTTATCACCCTATGTGCTATACTATTTCACAGTCCAAATATTTTTGACAATGCTTCTAGTATAATAATCATACAAATATTTAATGATTCATTTTAAATTTTAATAAAGTAAATTTTTAGTGGTTCTCAGCATTTTGGACGGTCGGCTGTGCACGCATCGGAAGGCTGATTTTTAATTTGATATAGATCGACGACAGAAACTGGCTAAGAACATGGTATTTTAGTGAGGGATACCATCGGAAAATTACAGAAAAAAAAGAAGTTAATTGTTTGTTCTTTGAGACGCATATATAGAGGTCCCTTGATGGTTGTAGATAGGGATTTTGGAGATTGAAGGATAAACTGGTACACATTTTCGAGTATAAAGATAAAAGGATGTTAAATGGTTGAAAAAAATACCAATGATAGATATGTATAAAGCACTGTGTCCAACATTTTAAGCATTATGTCTTTGGTTATTTATGACTCTCACTCATCATTTCTCTCTTTGCTTAGCTAAAATTTTTTGTTTTCTATGAAAAAGGAGAAATCCTATCAAAACAGTTAAATCCTCCGCATCCTATAGAGTCCAGAACAAATACTAAGAATAAATATTTCTATGATATTTGAAACAAACACATTAGGTCACTTAAGATAGAAGATTGCATAAAGAAAATAAAAATAAATATGAGTTAAATTCTTTTAAAGGATCCATTTATCTAAATTAATATGCTCTAGAGGTTGGCTGGACATTCTATTAGACTTGCTAAGGGGAATTTTGTGGGACTGTGGCACGGGCAAGAATCACAAATGTATTTTTTGTTAAGACATTATAAGGGAGGTCAAATTTTTCTTGCACATGATTTCAATAAATGAAAATTTTGATGCCCAAGTAAAGCTGTCGAGTGCAATGGATATGGCGTGAAAAGGATATATTCCAACCTACAATTTTATTCTGCAAAGAACTTGGTTGTTGGTGCTTCCATTCAAAAAATAAAATTTAGAATTAAGTTCAAGACGAACCGTAGTGTCAGATCTCCACTTTTGAATGAAATGAAGGTTTTATCTAATAGCTGTCTAATGGAATATAATATTGTAACTGTATTAGATGTGAATGAGGTTGCAGTTTAGCCCTGTGGTGAGATTAAAAATACAAACCAGTATCATTAACTATATGTAACTGATCTGCGTCATGATGTCTAATACATTGATGTATGACGCTTTGATCAAGAGTCACATGCATTGTGGCTCTGTTATCAGGATATCAATATCAGAAATCGAAGTCATAAGGATTCATCCTTTGACAATGGATTTAGTTATCTTGTAAACCTACAGCTTCAAGTGATCGGTGTTGGATCCTAGCTCTCTCACTTCAGCAAATCACACAAAGAAGGGAAGCACAGGCACTCACTCTCTTGATCTCATACAGAGGAAAAATATTAACTTTTTAACTTTATTGATCTCACACAGAGAAACAAAGGTTACTACAACAAAGGAACCAGTTGATGCACACAGAATACTACAACAAAGGAACTCATACATATTTACAGGCACTCCCCTATCACTGTGGACTTAAACAAACCATGACCACACACTAGTCCAAATACTTGGTCTTCCAAGACACCTAGTATTCTGGTCTCCTTAAACTCAGCTCCTGCCTCCAAATCTCCCAAAAGCCTAGTGATCTATGCTGACTTTTTATTTCATGAATTGTTCAAAAACTAACTCCCTAACTTAACTGACTCAAGATTCACCATCCAACAGTCAGCTAGCCGATACCCGTTAGTCGCGACTTAATTATTCACAACAGTCTCTAAAATTGCCAACGTACACATATTTGGCACGTTGGCATGGACGAATTTCATCGACCTCCAGGCATTGTTTCTGCCTTTGCTCTCTTATCAACCTTTATTTTGAGATGTATTTCCATTATTATAATTTCAACCATGTTTACTGTGGAAGGTACCGGAGGATAGAGGAAAAATAGAAGACTCCTTATTATAACCATCACCAGACATTAGAGAAGCCACAAGTTCATGTAAAGTAATACATTCAAGATTGGTATCTATCTAGATGTTGAGTATTTTGTATTAAGGTTAAATACTCGAAGATTGTCATACATCAACATATCTTGACGGACTAGATCGCCGGCAGCTGCCAACCGTTTGGATTGAGTATTTTGTATGTAATACCTGCAGTCGCATTTCCATGACTTCTGGATCTGCTATAGGAAGCAAAACAATACACAATACAGAGTACGATCTCCATGTTGGAATTTGCAAGAGTAACGAGTCCGATCTGACATGACGATGTAATCACTACGACGGTGTTCTGGATCAGATGCACCATTGAGCTTAATGGCTTTGATATCATGAAAAAAATGGAAGGCAATGACAAAGAGGTCTAATTTCAAGGAAAGACGTGAGAGAAAGCTCTAATCATCCCCTTCAATCTCCTCCTTGATCCGAGTCCTGTTTCACCAGAGAAAGCCCAATTCTCCGGCAGAGCTCCATGAACCTTGTAACACCGAGTGATTTAGTGAACAAATCAGCGAGCTGATCATTCGTGCACACATATTTCAACTCCACCTTCTTCTCTTCCACACAATTTCGGATGAAATGGTAGCGCACGTCAATGTGCTTCATTCGCCCGTGATGAACTGGATTTCGGCTAATTTCAATTGCCGACTTGTTGTCAATGCAGAGATCAAATTTCTGGTGGCTTTCTCCAAGCAATTCACACATGAAACGACTGATCCATATGCCTTGACACGCTGCTGAAGTGGCAGCTATATATTCGGCCTCACAGGATGAAAGAGCTATCACCTTTTGCTTGCAACAATTCCACGCAATTGGCTTAGATCTATTGAAGAAAATAAGCCCTGAGGTGCTCTTGCGATCATCCATGTCTCCTGCATAGTCACTATCACAAAATCCAAGCAAATTGCACACCTTGTCATGGCCATACACTAGCCCATGTCCAATAGATCCCTTCACATACCTCAGTACCCTTCTTCCCCCGATTGTTTATGGTTGAATGGGCCCGCACAAGTCACCATGAATCAATTCAAGTCTCTTAGAAGCTCAAAATTCTGAAGCACTTGGAAAAGGTCTTGGAATTTGCTTCCCGGCCACACAATTTCTGCACAGTTGATCAGAGAAACACACCGACGGTAATCCTACTACCATCTCACCTCTTCTCATGTCATCTATGGCCCGAAAATTTTGATGACATAGCCGATGATGCCATAGCCACACTTGTTTCTCTTCTTCTTGAGTGAGCTGACAAAATTCAGCCACAGATAATCGAAGAAGATACATACTTCCCCCTGTTTTCTTCACTTTGGCAAACACCCTGCCCACATCATCAATTATAGTCAGAAAACCTCCACTTAGTGAAGAGTCAAAGCCGGCATCATCCAATTTTCCAAGACTTAAGATTTTAGCCTTGAGATCAGGTACATGTAACACCCCTTCGAGCTTCAACTCATCACCGTCTGGACAATTGACTAAGATAGATCCTTTTCCCTCAAACTTGATCGAGGATCCATCACCAAATTTGACCACTCCACATTGATTTTCATCTAAAGAATGAAAATAGGATCTCTTACAGGTCATATGAGAGCTAGCACCGGTGTCAAGGTACCACACGTCATCTTCAAGATTTAACTCCTGAGCTCCGTGCAGCAAGACATCCTCCGTGAATGCCATGAACAATTTTGACTCTTCCACAGTCACGTTGGCAGCCTGATCTCGAGCCCTTGGCTTTCTCTCATTAGTGCATTCATCTGCAAAATGCCCAAAACCTTGACAATTATAGCATCTCACCTTCGATTTATCAAACGGCTTCCTTTCCCCTTCTTGCTTTGGTTCATCATTTGCCTGAGATCTCCCTCTGCCTCGGCCTCTTCCTCTTCCTCTGCCACATGAGGACTGCCCTTCTTCTGGCTTCGTCTTCTTAAATCGACTCAACGCTCGAGCCAATAACGCTTGCTCCTCTCCGCAAGACGCATTTCATGAATCCTTAAAGATCCAATGGCCTCCACAAGAGACATAGTCTCCATATCACCGAATTGTTCAAGAGAGAGTGTCAGGGAATCATACCTTGGAGGCATTGACCGAAGTAGTTTCCGGACGGCTTCTTTTTCTTCGATTTTGTCACCACATTGTCGTAATTCGAAGACAACTCTTGTGAATTTATCGGTAAAATCACTCAATTTTTCCTCCTTCTTCATGGTGAGATTCTCATACTCTCGCGGCAAACCCTGAGCTCTGGATTGGCTGAGACGATCTATCCCCACGTGAAATGATCGGATGATCTCCCAATTCTCTTTCTCTGACTTCTTGATGTCCAATTGAACGCCAGAAGTCTCCAGAATCGCAGGTAGCATGACAGACAAGGCTAACCTGTCCTTCTGCCGATTTGTCTCTGTTACGGCCACCACATCCCACAAATTTTGGGCGTCGAGATGCACCTCCATCCACATCGCCCAATGCCGGTCGTTCGTCACTGATAGCTCCGTCAGTAGCGTCGGCGCCACAACCTCAAGCTTCCGCACAGAGTCTTCTGCCGTGGATTTCTCTGCTTGCGTCGATGATTCACCTCGCTTCAGCATCGCGGCAAATCCCTGGAATCAGAAAGCTCTGATACCACTTGTAAGCACAAAATGCTCTCAAGGAACGATCTGAGGCGTCGCAGGAAGCTCAACAACTCACTAAAAAAGGAAATGAATCAAGAATGCAAGAAAACACACAAGCAAGTTGACACGCACACACACAATCACCGCCCTCATACAAGGCATTTATACAAACACATAGCCAAGAAGAAGTTATAACCGTCGCGGGCCCCACTCTTCCCTCGTGTCTTCATCTCAGCCGTTATAACTCCTCCGCTCTGACGGCTATGATCATATCTCTGCACTCAAAATATAAAACCCATTAGATTTTGATCCAACGGTGAGGATCACCCCCTTCAAATCGTGCCTTGAAATATTTGACGTCATTCCAGTGAATTAATAATGCGTGAATGATCATCATTTGGTTGGTTTCATTTATCGCTCAATTCGTTTTGTTTTTGGTAGATACTTGTGTTGTGTTGTTCTCCTTTGATAGGTTCATTAGTTGAGTGCATTGTGATTGGTTGGGATCAATTGATAACGTGAAGAGATAGAGGCCCCCGTTCACAAATTTCTTTCGGTGAACCGCTTGAGGTGATTTGCTTCAATTCAGAACACATACAATGAATCATTTCTATGTGATATGAGAAAGAACTACATCATTATAGTTCAGATTTGGGATCACATATTATCATTTGATTAATAAAGGACGGAAAAATATCGAGTTTGAAACGAGGAAGTAGAAACATTATGGAACTCAAGTCCTTTATGAGAATTTTTTAACAAATTACTGTTTTAATGAAGCAGATAGAATAAACATGGTATTGACCTCAAAGTTGCCTACATTCGTTATGAGACCATTTGAGATTTGAACCCTGCTAGCGCCCTTTCGAATTGTACAAAGAATGGAAGATATCTTAGTAGTGTTGGATTTTCTAATCAATAGTATATCGGTTACTATGTCGTTTGGAACATAAGTCCCTGTATATATGTCCCTAGGTTGAAAAGAAACAAAGTTTTTATTTTCCTTTTTCTGTGTTGATGGTGTGTTGCATATCAAAGTGAAAGAGTGATAGTTGTTCGCAAGCCCCAACAGATTGGTATCAGGGAAGAGTAAGAAAGTCTTGACTCCCCAATGTATGTTTTTCTTTTATTAAAGAGATTGTGCTTTACATACAATATATTTGTATTGATACTCTCTATCTGAATGGGAAGTCCACGAGACCTTCACAGCTCTCGTGTTTCAAAAAGCTAAAACAATATATTTAAAAGTTTTGAAGAACAATACCGTGCTTAAGGCTTTCAACAGATATGGAACTTGGTTGAATCTTAAATAGAAAGGACATCTTTACTACACATTTCTTTCGACAATAATTTATTGGCCTTGATGAAAAGATTGCAAAGAATTTCGAAGGGTTGATTTTTCTTCTTGGATTAACATCAGAGACGACAATAGATACCAATATTCTCCATTTGAAGTCATTCTCCTCCTGTACCAAATTACAGGAGGATGGAAGCGTTGTACGTTTGCATTAGTACAACGATTAACTACTACGTGAGGCTATGGTTAGTCGAAAAGAGCATGCGGCTGATATTCACTATCATGACGTGTCCAACTTATATAAATATTTAAAAATGAATGGCTTCTCGCGGGATGGCTGTAGGCCATCAAGAAATGTTGGTCATGCCAAATTAGGTTTTTGAAAACATTTTATAAAGTTATACATTAACCCAAATGAACTCCCCCGTCGTCTAGATGTCTTCCAGCTTTTGCCCGTAACTCTGCTGTGGGATCAATGGCTACTCCTCCGGTATATTTAAAAATAGGGGAAATACTACGTATCATCACCAACTCTCTGTTTTGTTCAAAAAATAGCACCAACTTTCTGTTTTGTTCAAAATATAGCACGCGCCAACAAGAAGACGCCAAGTGGCGTCTTCTTTTTTTTGTGCCAGCGATGGTCAAAATGTTGACGTGGATTCCACCGTGGTAGCCAGGTGGACTCCACGATGGCATCCACGCCAGGTGGACTCCACGTCAGCATTTTGACCATCGCTGGCCGTTACCGCCGCTGCCCGTCGCTGCCCGTCGCTGCCCGTCGCAGGCGGATTCCACCGTGGCTGCCGTCACGGGCGGCCGCCGCGGGCGCCCGTCTCTGGCCACTGCCGCCCGTCGCCGGCCGCCGCCGCCGTCCGTCTCCGGCCGCCTCCACCTCCGCCGTCGCCGGCCGCCCGTCTTTTTCTCGCCCTCGCTCACCCTCTTCCGCTGTCCTTCCCGTTTTCTCCTTCTCATCGTCTCTCCCTCTCTCCACTCGTTCTCTCTCTCTCGACCTCTCTCCCCCTCTCCTGCTCCTTCTCTCTCTCTCGCTCTCTCTCCTCTCCGTCTCACCCTCGCTCCCGCTAGTTCTCTCTGTCTCTCATCCCTCTCTCTCGTGCTCTCTGTCTCTCGCCCCCCCTCCCCCCTCTCTTTCTCGTTCTCTTGGTCTCTCGCCTAGTTCTCTCCCCCTAACTCTTTCTCGTTCTCTTGGTCTCTCGCCTAGTTCTCTCCCCCTAACTCTTTCTCGTTCTCTCTGTCTCTCATCCCCTCTCTCTTTCTCGTTCTCTCTGTCTCTCATCCCCTCTCTCTTTCTCGTTCTCTCTGTCTCTCATCCCCTCTCTCTTTCTCGTTCTCTCTGTCTCTCATCCCCTCTCTCTTTCTCGTTCTCTCTGTCTCTCATCCCCTCTCTCCTTCTCGTTCTCTCTGTCTCTCATCCCCTCTCTCTTTCTCGTTCTTTCTGTCTCTCATCCCCTCTCTCTTTCTCGTTCTCTCTGTCTCTCATCCCCTCTCTCTTTCTCGTTCTCTCTCTTTCCGCCCCTCTCTCTCTCTCTCTCTCGACCTCTCTCCCCTTCTCCTGCTCCTTCTCTCTCCCTCGCTCTCTCTCCTCTCCGTCTCACCCTCGCTCCCGCTAGTTCTCTCCCTCTCTCTCTCTCTCTCTCGTGCTCTCTGTCTCTCCCCCGCTCTCTCCCTCTCGTTTTCTTTTCCTCTCTGTCTCTGTCTCTCACTGTCTCTGTCTCTCTGTCTCTCTCTGTCTCTCTGTCTCTCTGTCTCTCTGTCTCTCTCTCTCTCTCTCTCTCTCTCTCTCTCTCTCTCTCTCTCTCTCTCTCTCTCTCTCCCGCTACTTCTGTAGCCCTCTCTCTCGCTCGTTCTCTTCCGCTCTCTCCCTGTCTCTCTCTCCCTCATTCCCATCTCACCCTCCCTCTCGTTCGCTCTCCCTCCCTCTTTCCATATCGCCCTCTCTCCCGCTCTCACTCTCTCCCTCTCGTTTTCTTTCTCTCTATTTCTCTCCTACTCTCCCATTCCTCCCTCCCTTCCTCTCTCTGCCACCGGCTCTCCCTCTCCTTTCTCAAGGCCCTCTCACTCTCGCCCTCTTGCCCTCTCTCTCACCCTCTCTCCTGCTCACCCTCTCCTCCTCTCTCACTTTCACTTTCACTCTTCCTCTCTCTATCCACCTCTGATGGGGGACCATCGCGACGACACCGCCACGGGACGCGCTCGGCCTCTCCGAACCGCTCGCGCCGACGCCCGCGACCCCGACTTTAAATACTCGTCGTAAGTCTTTTTATTATTTTCTGTTTTTTTTTTTTGTTTGTTCGGGAAAAATATTCGGACCCGGCCAGGTGTTAGGCCTCGTCCCCCCTTTCTTTCACGTTTCGTCTCATCGTTATGTGTAACGAGGGGGGGGCCACGTCACGCGACGGACCCCTCATCCCCTTTGGCTCTTGGCACCCCTCCCCCATATAAGGGGAAGGCATGCCCCAAGGGCAGTTTAGTGAGTCTTTTTGAAAAAAAAATAACCAGCTTGTTTGGAATGTTCTCAATAGCAGGTAGTCTTCTTCCACCTCCAGATCCGTCTGTTCAGCTTCCCAGGGACCTTCCAGCTCCTCCGGCGAACTCAGGTTGCTGCGTAGCTTGCTGGACGAAGCCCAAACCCAGGACTGGGGTCTTCCGGTCGTCGAACCTGGTTGCCTAGTTGAAGCGATACCCGCTCACTGCCGCCTCGGCCGTGGACTATCGGATCACCGCCGGTGCCTACCTCCACGGCGGCTCTTCATCGGCCGGAACCGACACCCTCGATTGCCTGTTCTTCGTCGGGACCCATTCTCGGCACATCCCGGCCGTCCACGCTCGCGCGTGCCCGCTCTTCCCCTTCGCGCAGACGCGGACGGCAACTCTATCTACCAGCATTCATGTTACTTGTCTGCCAATCGCCGCCGGTGACGCCCACGGCGGCGTTTGTCCCAATCCCGTGCACCCCGAGTGCCCAGACCGGCATCCTCATCGGTGCGGATCGTCATCGAGGGATCTCCACCTCGCGCGCCATTTCCGGTCATCTTCCGGCCCCGCTGGCCATCTTCTCCTCCTCGCGCGCCTTTCTAGCGCCGCGCGGACTCTTCCCCCTTTTTTGCTCACGGCACCGCAGTGCTCCCGGGGCCTCGCATCGCGGAATCTCCGACGCCCTGCTCTGCTCAGCCTCTCCCACCCGGTGACTTCTTGTTGTTGAACGGCGTCATTGTTCTGTCTGGAGATTGGGAGTTTGGCAATCCCTCGGATCCCAGCGCGCGGCTCCAGCATTCGACCCCCCCTGCCCGCGCCGTCGACTGCTATTACTAGTCCCTGCGCCCCGACGTGCACTACCAGCACAGCTGCTGATCCCGCTCACCCGCTACCGATCCAGTGCTGATCAGCCGTCAAGCTGCCAACGCCACCAGGTTCTCGCTCGGTCCCTACCTTGCTTACAGTATTGTTACTCCTTGCAGTGCCGTTATTCTATCGCTTTCCTCTGCCGTCATTATCGTATGCTTTGAGTTAGGTTAGCCACCCTCGTCAAGTGGTAGGATTTTCCTTGAGATAGACGATCGAATTATTGTCGGTGAAGGAGAACTCTCGAAGGCAGTCAAACGCCTCTCTCGCCGAGCTTGAGCGTGAGGTCCCGAGGGTCATCCGGGGTCGAACCGGATCTAGGCGTCGTCCTCGGACTTACTGAATCATCGCCCCACCGTCGGCCCGTCCTCCTCAGCTCTTGGGAATTTTAACCCGCATTCATTAACGTTACCCAGCACGTATTGCACATTCCTGTGACGTAACACGAGCCGTCGATCCCGGCGTTACCGTGTTACATCAACCTCCCTCCGGCTTTCACCTCTCTCTTCCTCTCGTTCTCTGCTCGCTCGCCCTCACAATTGTTCTCCTTCTCTCCCTCTCTCATTCTCTCTCATTCTCTCTCATATTCTCTCATACGCTCTCCCTCTAGTCTGCTCCCTCTCCCTCGCGCTCTCTTTCCCTACTGAACTCTCTCCTTCTCGCCTGCTCTCTCACTCTCTCTCCCTCTCACTTCCCGTCTCCGGCTCTCCCTGTCACCCCCTCTCTCTTTGTTGCTCTCTCTCGCTTCTACTCTCTTTAGCTACTCCCTCTATCCCTCCATAACTCTTGCAGTCTCTCTCTCTCAGTCTCGCCCTCTCGCTCTCTCACCGTCCTTCTCTCTCCCTCTGGTATTCTCTGTCTTTCACTATCCCAGTCTCACTCTCGCAATCTGTCTCTCTCTCACATTCTCGCACTCTGACTGAAGATCGATTTTCTCTCTCTCCTCATCGCCGCATCATCTTCCCTCTATTGAAGATCGATTTTCTCTCTCTCCTCAACGCCACATCATCTTCCCTCTATTGAAGATCGATTTTCTCTCCCTCACAGTCTCGCTCTATTGAAGACCGAGAGGTGTTTTCATCCACTTTCGGCCAGGTATAGCGGCCTATTTCTCTCTCTTTCTCTCTTTTCAACGCCGCAATCTCTATTTCCATCCACTTGTAGGCAGGTATAGCGGCCCTTTTTTATGACGTTTGAGTGTCGGCCGAAGAGGGTGTCCAATGTCGATACTCCAATATCCATTAAATATCGTTATCGATATTTGGACATCCATATCAATATGGGAATATGGATATCGATATTCCCGATATCGATATTTGGACATTTACAGTTTAGATCTTAGACAACAGCATGAACGTGAAAAGCTTCGGATCTACATCTTCATACACTAAACATCCAAATTTTAAAATATCCAACAACAAAATTGTAGTTTTAAACGTTACTGTCATTTCGGTAATCATGAAATAAGAAGAAGAAATTTCTATCTCGGTTATCTAGATTTGGATATCGATATCAGTTATTTAGATTTGGATAATTGGACATGGATATCGACATTCCACGATGTCCATATTTCGACATCGACATCCATTTTCGGATGTCCATATTTGGATATCGATATCGACATTTTAGATTTTCATATTTGGACTTCGATATGGATATTTTAGTGCAGGCCATAAGAATCCTCTTGTGTCGTGCAGCTATAAGATATTCAGCCAAAGCAAAAGAGAATGTAAGTATCATATTGATTATTAAATTGCCTCTGTATAATTAATTAAATTATTCTTCTGTACCCGTTTGTCAAATAGGGCCGATGACCGAAGTTTTGTTTTTGGTTCGGATTCAAGCGATGTGTGCTCAAGTGACCCCGATGGATATTCAAGTGAAGAATGGAATGAAGAATTTGGTAACGGGCGGAGAAGTAGAAGAGAAGAACGTCAAGCAGAGCTATATGGTGATGACGAGGGTGAAATTATTTTGACCACACAGAGCGGTAGAAGATATGATCCTGGTGCCCCATCGATAATATTACAATGCAATTGGGCATGACATTTGAATCAGGTTCACAATTTAAAGCAGCCGTGAAGAACTACGCCGTATACAACGGGTTCAATGTTAGGTTTAAAAGGTCTACAGAGAATATAGTGGAAGTTGTATGCCAGGAACATTGTCCATGGAGGATGTATGCTAGTTGGGGTCCTACGAGGGAGGCCTTTGCAATAAAGGCAGTAAATGATGAACATAGGTGCAATAGGGCTCCCACGAACATACAAGCCGATTATCGATGGATCGCAGGACACTTCTTAGATACTATTCGAAGGGATATGAACTATAAGGTAGAAGATATGATGCAAGAATTGCATGAAAGGTATGGAATCAAAGTTTCGCGGGGCACATGTTATAATGCAAGGTCTTGGGTGCACAAGATGCTTCAAGGTTCTTTGAATGAGCATTATCACATGCTACCCTGCTATGTGGCCGAGTTACAGAAAGTGAGTAGGAATAGTACTTTCCCGTCGGAGGTGGAGCATGACTTTCATAATTCTTTGCCTAGGTTTCGCAGACTCTATATTTGTTTCGAATCTCTAGCAAGGGGGTTCCTTGAGGGTTGTAGACCAGTGATTGGGCTGGATGGTTGTTTCTTGAAAACCAAATTGAAGGGGCAGTTGTTGAGCGCCGTGGGGAGGGATGGGAATAACCAGATGTTTCCTATTGCTTGGGCAGTGGTAGAAGGGGAAAATCAACCTTCTTGGACTTGGTTTATCTTGGACTTGGTTTATCAGCCTGCTGATGACTGATTTAAGAATTGTTGATGGCTACGGTTGGACTATTATAAGCGATCAGCAAAAGGTATTTAACTTTCTCGTTTGCCGTATTCTACTTATTTTAAGACTTACTTGGTTAAGGTGGAACCAATGTTGTGCACTAAAACCTTGATACGCTTTGACATTTCACAAGGTATCGCGAATGCAGTTGCAGGCTTGTTACCGAATGTGGAGCATAGGAATTGCGCTAGACATATTTATTCAAATTGGAAGAAGAAGGGACATTCCACTGACATCTTGAGGAACCTATTTTGGAAAGCACTGAAGTGCACAACCCGTGAAGGATTCCAGAGGGTTATCGGAAAAATGAAGACATTGAAAGTAGCAGCTGCGCAAGATTTTGTAGAGGTAGGCGTACAAAAGTTTTGCAGGGCTTTTATTTCTGACATGCCGAAATGTGAGGTTATTGATAATAACATGTCTGAGTGTTTCAATAGCTTCATCTTGCGGAGTAGGTCTAAAACTATCATTGACATGTTGGAATACATTAGAGGGGCAGTCATGGAGCGTATAGTGAAGAAGAGGGAGTTATTCTCCGAGAGTGCTGATTCCTTATGCCCTCAGATAAGACGGGTACTCGAAGATAATAGACTCAAGTGTAGGACATGCAGTGTTATTCATGCAGGCTATCTTAAATTCAAGGTTAGCACACACGGAGAAGGGTTCGTGGTTGACCTGCGTGCCCAACACTGTACCTGTAGATATTGGGCTATCACGGGCATTCCATGCCCGCATTCTATTGCCTGCATTCACTTTATCCAAGCAGACCCTGCTAATTACGTCAACGAATGGTTGAAGAGGGATTCATACCAGCTAGCTTATAGTTATGGTATCCCGCCGATGAATGGCAAAAACCTGTGGGGGGAAAATGAGGGAAGCTACCTCTTCCCCCCATTGGCGAAGAAACAACCGGGAAGGCCGAAGCGTAGAAAAAGAAATGACGCTAGTGAAGTAGGTCCTAGTGGTCTACGATTAACCAAGAAAGGCGTGCAAATGCACTGCTCTCTCTACAACCAAGGCGGCCACAATCGAAAGACATGCGACAATACAGGGCTACAACCTGCATGCGAAGTATGGATTGAGTTTTTTATTGAACTTCCTTTATATCCTCGATTTACCGTAAACCTGAAATATTAAGCACATCTTGAACAATCATACAGGGATCACAGTCTTCTTCGAGATGATTTAGCAAATTGTTGAAGAGCATGACCAAGTTCCAGGTTTGACTGTTTCTTCATTTTAATTGGTCAGTACTCAGATATTAATCGGTCACCATATTTTATAGGTATTAGTATGCCACCCGTCTTTGTTTTCGAGTGTTTAAGTTGTACAGGGGAATATTGGATTTCCTATATATTTCAGGATATTGAAATATGGAATATCGATATCAAGTTATATCGATATCAATATCCAAAAATTGCTTTCCCGGAATATCGATATCGATATCGAATATTGATAGTGGGGAATATCGATATCAATAACGGTAAAGGGTAAGAGAGAGAGATTGATGGTACATGTCACACGTAACATGGAGAGAGATGCGGAGAGAGAGAGTAGTGAGCAAACAGAGTGTGTGTGAGAGAAGAGAGAGTGCGTAAGAGAGGAGAGAGAGTTGAAAGTGAGTGAGAGACAAGTGAGAGTAGAGAGTGTATGTGAAAGAGAGACTGGGAGAGAGAGAAAATTTATCTTCAATAGAGGGAAGACGATGCGACCATCTACAGAGGACAGGAAGATTCAGATTTTTCTCATAACCATGGCAGTGAATATGGTCAATCCATCATGAAAATGATATTAAAGTGGCATGAATTTGTTTTTACGAACCGTGACAACATTTGAATGTGTGCAGATTGCCGTTAAAAATTTCGAGAATCAGGAAGATAGAGAATTTGAGTTAGGGAGAGGTCTCTCTTTTGCCCACCCCATCATTTTCTCTTACTGTTTTTCTCTCTAATTCTAGCTCGAGATAGAGAGTCAGAGTGCGAGAATGTGTGAGAGAGAGAGAGAGATTGCGGCGTTGAAAAGAGAGAGGAAGAGAGAAAGTGAGGGTGAGAGAGGAGGAGAGGGTGAGCAGGAGAGAGGGTGAGAGAGAGTAGAATACCAGAGGGAGAGAGAAGGACGGTGAGAGAGCGAGAGGGCGAGACTGAGAGAGAGAGACTGCAAGAGTTATGGAGGGATAGAGGGAGTAGCTAAAGAGAGTAGAAGCGAGAGAGAGCAACAGAGAGAGAGGGGGTGACAGGGAGAGCCGGAGACGGGAAGTGAGAGGGAGAGAGAGTGAGAGAGCAGGCGAGAAGGAGAGAGTTCAGTAGTGATAGAGAGCGCGATTGAGAGGGAGCAGGCTAAAGGGAGAGCGTATGAGAGAATATGAGAGAGAATGAGAGAGAATTAGAGAGGGAGAGAAGGAGAGCCAAAGTGAGGGCGAGCGAGCAGAGAACGAGAGGAAGAGAGAGGTGAAAGCCGGAGGGAGGTGGATAGAGAGAGGAAGAGAGAAAGTGAGGGTGAGAGAGGAGGAGAGGGTGAGCAGGAGAGAGGGTGAGAGAGAGGGCAAGAGGGCGAGAGTGAGAGGGCCTTGAGAAAGGAGAGGGAGAGCCGGTGGCAGAGAGAGGAAGGGAGGGAGGAATGGGAGAGTAGGAGAGAAATAGAGAGAAAGAAAACGAGAGGGAGAGAGTGAGAGCGGGAGAGAGGGCGATATGGAAAGAGGGAGGGAGAGCGAACGAGAGGGAGGGTGAGACCGGAACGAGGGAGAGAGAGACAGGGAGAGAGCGGAAGAGAACGAGCGAAAGAGAGGGCTACAGAAGTAGCGGGAGAGAGAGAGTGAGAGAGAGCGAGAGAGAGGGCTACAGAAGTAGCGGGAGAGAGAGAGGGCGACAGAGGGAGCGGGAGAGAGAGAGAGAGAGAGAGAGAGAGGGGGAGAGAGAGAGAGAGAGAGAGAGAGAGAGAGAGAGAGAGAGAGAGAGAGAGAGACAGAGAGACAGAGAGACAGAGACAGGGAGAGACAGAGATAGAGAGAGACAGAGACAGAGAGGAAAAGAAAACGAGCGGGAGAGAGCGGGGGAGAGACAGAGAGCACGAGAGAGAGAGAGAGAGGGAGAGAACTAGCGGGAGCGAGGGTGAGACGGAGAGGAGAGAGAGCGAGGGAGAGAGGAGCACGAGAGGGGGAGAGAGGTCGAGAGAGAGGGGGAGAGAGGTCGAGAGAGAGAGAGAGAGGGGCGGAAAGAGAGAGAACGAGAAAGAGAGAGGGGATGAGAGACAGAGAGAACGAGAAAGAGAGAGGGGATGAGAGACAGAAAGAACGAGAAAGAGAGAGGGGATGAGAGACAGAGAGAACGAGAAAGAGAGAGGGGATGAGAGACAGAGAGAACGAGAAAGAGTTAGGAGGAGAGAACTAGGCGAGAGACCATAAGAACGAGAGAGAGAGGGGGGAGAGGGGGCGAGAGACAGCGCGAGAGAGAGGGATGAGAGACAGAGAACTAGCGGGAGCGAGGGTGACACAGAGAGGAGAGAGAGCGAAGGAGAGAGAAGGAGCAGGAGAGGGGGAGAGAGGTCGAGAGAGAGAGAACGAGTGGAGAGAGGGAGAGACGATTAGTAGGAGAAAACGGGAAGGACAGAGGAAGAGGGTGAGCGAGGGCGAGAAAAAGACGGGCGGCCGGCCACGGCGGACGCGGCCGGAGACGGGCGCCGACGACGGGCGGCGGCCGGCGACGGGCGGCGGCGGCCAGAGACGGGCGCCCGCGGCAGCCGCCCGCCACGGGCAGCCACGGTGGAATCCGCCCGCGACGGGCAGCGGCGGCAACGGCCAGCGATGGTCAAAATGCTGACGTGGAGTCCACCTGGCGTGGATGCTATCGTGGAGTCCACCTGGCTACCACGGTGGAATCCACGTCAGCATTTTGACCATCGCTGGCAAAAAAAGAAGACGCCACTTGGCGTCTTCTTGTTGGCGCGTTTTATATTTTGAACAAAATAGAAAGTTGGTGCTATTTTTTGAACAAAACAGAGAGTTGGTGATGATACGTAGTATTTCCCCTTTTAAAATATACGGAGGAGTCTATTTCCGCAGGTGTAACTTCCATCATGCGTTACCCCATTCTGTGGCTGAGCTATCCCCAATATTTTAAGCTTTCCAAAACTTAGACAATACCTCGACGTATTTTTTATTCATAGCGACCGTTGAGATTCAACGGGACACAGACGGTAGTACAACTAGTACAAGAGAGCAAATCAAGCCCCATCCAAAGAGAGGAAATACAAGTCCTCATCTATCTAGCTACTTCTATAAATCAATTTAACCATTAATATCTTACATTTATATGTTTAGTTTCCACGTCCCTCGTACTACAGTGGTCGTACTACAAAGCGAGGGGCGTGACTCGTTTTCGGCCTTAATGCACTTGAGTTGTGACGGCCTACTTTGGATTAAACTACTAAAGTCAACGCTCTTGACGAGGCAAGAACAAGCTATGCCCCATCTGAAACGGGTCCTTCCTAATTCATGGATAACAGGGTTAATTCTCCAAGCCATTGGTTAGCCCTTCTTCCAACCCGCATTTACCTGTTGTAAGGGAGACTGAAAAATCAATTTTAAGCGAGTTCCATGACAGCAACTACACCTTTGACGTCCTCCCTTGGTTTAAAATTTTGTTTCTGTCTCTCTCTCCACGAATTGCCTCAAGCAATTTATCTTTGTTAATCATGCAAAGGCTGGGCATGCAGCCTCGACTGCTTCGGAACAATGGTGTGGATAGAAAGGGACGATAAACCACTAGGTGACAAGATATTCTTATTTGTTGTGGCTGCAGAGACTTGCCGACGCGTATATATTTGCCGGTGTAATCGCAGAAGTTCTACAGGGAGGACGGAAGAGCACGAGAGGAAGAACAAGGAAACGACGTTTGTGTCATTACGATATTCTGGGTATGGCTGGGACGATAACGATGCTTGGTCGGAGTATGAAGCTTCTGGCATGGTTTGTGCTTGCTGGTTGGCTGATGATATGGATTATGCGACCCACCAACACGTATAGGAATGTTTGGGTGCCCAATCTTCAGGGAAAGCTTAATAAGACTACATACTTCCGCTCGCAGGGTGGGGAACGAATCCGGCGAGATACTGGATATTTTTATTTATTTTTGCTTTGTTTTCTTTAGCGTTGATATTATTATTGTTCCTCTTCTTTCTTCACCCTGTGCTAATCACTATTCGACATGATTCATTCCCTTACGTCTTTCCCCCCTCCATCTTCTTCTTCTTCTTATTCTTCTGCTCTTCGTCCTCCTTATTCTTCTTCTTATTGTTTGTGTTCTTCCTTCTTATTATAATTATTGTTCT
This sequence comes from Wolffia australiana, assembly GCF_029677425.1. NCBI lineage: Eukaryota > Viridiplantae > Streptophyta > Magnoliopsida > Alismatales > Araceae > Wolffia > Wolffia australiana. The sequence goes on from NC_135844.1 coordinate 11,152,379, forward strand.
TCCTTCTCCTTCTTATTATTATTTTTCTTCCTTCTTACTATTATTCTATTGTAATTATTAATTATTACTCTTTGTATTATCAATAATGCGATTTATGATTGCTACTAGAACAATTATTATTGCTACTAGATTTATTGTAAGACCAGGTTCTTCTTCCTTAAGACGTTTACCTTCATTATCTTTATCCTGATTATTTATACGATACCGACTGCAGGAATGAACATCTTGATCTACACTTTTCCCATCTTGTTCATTTCTCTACTTGGCTGTCTATACCTTCATCTAAAATCAAAATCCCACAGCACGAGCCAGAGGTATTTTCGAGGTCATGAAACGTTACTAGAATCAAACATATGTATACCAGCTATCGGCTTCTCACTTATTATCCTCTCCAGAGATCAAGGAGGTCGCCCTATGATCGGACTAAGCGATCGGCTTGCAATCTGTGGAAGGCCCGCTGTGTGGACGGGGCCGCTGGGGATCGTTTCCTGGATGCAGCTTTCCTTTCTCATCATGTTCATCGCATTGCTTGTCTGGACCCTTGCAGTTTATTTAAAGACGAACTTTGACCGGCTAAAATCCGGTGGGGGAATGATGCACGGTGGGATGATGCATGGCGGAATGCACGGCGGTGGTATGGCTGACCAACCCTCAATGTATGAAAACTTCTTGCCTCATTCTGCTCTCCTCGCATATTTATGCTACCCATCGTTCTATCAGTCTATCTATAAATTCATCTATAGATATATCAATCGCATTATCTACCTACCATATAGTTATTTATCTATTTGGTTATCTACCATCTGATATCTATTCATCAATGTATCTATCATATCATCGATCTATCTACACATCTATCTATTCATCTATCAGTCAATCAATCAAGCTTTCTCTCTATTTCTCGATCGATCGGTCGATTGATCGATCTCTCGATATATATAAACATATATCTATATTTATTTGTCAATTCATCAATCCATGCGTCTTCCATCGGTTTGCGACTCCATTATATTTAACTCTTTGTCTCATCTGTGCAGGGATGTGCGGAGGTTAGGAACGGCTTCTTTTAGATTGGCATTCGTAGGGACTCTAAGCTGCGCTTTCCTCTTCTTTCCTGTAACTCGGGGTTCCTCCATTTTACCGCTATTCGGCCTGAGCTCAGAAGCCAGCGTGAAGTACCACGTGTGGCTGGGTCACATCACCTTGGTCTTCTTTGCAGCCCACAGCTTGGGCTACATCATCTACTGGGCCATCATCGGCGATATGTGCGAGGTAAAAATCTCTGGAGAGAGAGAAAAATAGAGAGAGAGAGGGGTGAAAAGAATATTGCAGATAACTAATATCCTGAAGGATCGCGAGTAGTGCAGATGGTGGAGTGGGCAAAGGATGGGGTGTCTAACGTAGCCGGAGAGCTCGCCATGGTCTTTGGGCTGGTCCTCTGGGCCACGACGTTCAGGCCGATTAGGAGAAAGAGCTACGAGCTCTTCTTCTACACTCACCAACTCTACGCGCTGTTCATGTTCTTCTTTCTCTTGCACGTCGGCATCTCCTTCTTCTTCTTGGTTAGCCAGGGAGTCTACCTCTTTCTCCTCGACCGCTACCTCCGTTTTCTGCAGTCACAGCAGAGGATCCGCGTCGTCTCCGCCCGTCTCCTTCCCAACGAGACGGTCGAGCTCAACTTTTCCAAGACCCAAGGTGATAAACACTTTACAAATTTGATAGTCAGAATTCATGATAATTTGAACAATCTACATGCTTGAATGGCCATAACGCGGAATGAAGACGTCCATCATGATTTTTTCATCTTCTCTCGTTGTATGTGCTATATTTACAAAAGGACGATGATGAGGTACGATGACGATTGCGTCTCCTCATCGTTGGACATTTTAGCTCCCATATTATAATGATGTAACCAGTCTATTGGGACTTAGATAGTCGTCAAAAATATACAATAATACATTATTTTCCTGTCAAGGAAATTAAACTTAACACAGCGCACTTCCTACTTCTTCAAGTATCTCGTTCAAAGATAACGCCTTATTTAACATGGTTTGTTTGAAAATATATGACAGGGCTTAAATACACCCCCCTCAGCTACGTATTTATATGCGTCCCGAGTTTGTCGAAACTCCAATGGCACCCATTCACCATCAGCTCCAGCAGCAACCTTGAGCCGGAAACTCTGAGCGTGATCATCAAGAAAGAGGGAAGCTGGACCCAGAAGCTTCATCAGACCCTATCCTCGCCCTCCCTGCAGCGTCTGGAGGTAGCCGTGGAGGGACCCTACGGCGATTTCTCCACGGAGTTTCTCAAGTACTAACCGAAACCCGTATCTTCCACTTCAGCTTTAGACTCTCTCTCTCTTTCTCTCTCTCTCTCTCTCTCTCTCTCTCTCTATCTATCTATCTCTCTCCCTCTATTTCTCTCTCTCTCTCTCTGCCTCTATTTCTCTCTCTCTCTCTCTCTCTCTCTCTCTCTCTCTCTCTCCCTCTCTCTCTCTCTCTCTCTCTCTCTCTCTCTCTCTCTCTCTCTCTCCCTCTCTCTCTCTCTCTCCCTCCCTCTCTCTCTCTCTCTCTCTCTCCCTCTCTCTCTCTCTCTCTCTCTCTCCCTCTATTTCTCTCTCTCCCTCCCTCTATTTCTCTCTCTCTCTCTCTGCCTCTATTTCTCTCTCTCTCTCTCCCTCTATTTCTCTCTCTCTCTCCCTCTCTTTCTCTCCCTCCCTCTATTTCTCTCTCTCTCTCTCCCTCTATTTCTCTCTCTCTCTCTCTCTCCCTCTATTTCTCTCTCTCTCCCTCTCTTTCTTTCTCTCTCTCTCTATCTCTCTCTCTCTCTCTCTCTATTTCTCTCTCGCTCTCTCGCACGCACAGACTCTCTCTCTCCCTATATGTATATCCATCTATCCCTCTCTCTATATGAAGCTATATATATAGATTGATAGATATAGATCTATCAATATATATATATATATCTCCCTCTCTCTATAAGTAGCTAATTATCTCTATGCATTCTCTATTTCTCTATCGCTCTGACTCTCTCTTTTCTCTATCTGTCTATCTATCTATTGAGAGAGAGACATCTCTCTATATAGTATCTATCTATCTCTCTCTATCTATTCATCTATCGGTCTATATCTCTAACTATCTACCTACCTATCTATCTATCTATCTATCTATCTATCTATCTATCTGTCTATCTATCTATCTATCTATCTATCTATCTATCTATCTATCTTCTATCGATCTATCTATCTATCTATCTAATCTATTTATCTCTTTCTGGCTATCAATCAGTCGCTATCCATCTATCTCTTACACCAGAGTTAAAGGTGTTACCTGGTTAACGTCGCAGACATGATTGCCTGGTTCTGGTGAGCGGCGGAAGCGGGATCACGCCCTACTTTGCTATGATCCAGGAGCTTATTTTCATGAGCGCGACTAAAGGGGTTTCAGTTCCCAATGTGCGGCTAATCTGCGCCTTCAAGACGGTGGCAGATCTCTCCATGCTCGATCTTCTCCTCCTCTCCACCGACAAGCTTGACGCCTCCCGGCTCGACCTGACCATCGACGCCTACGTCACAAGAGAGAAGGAGGCCGGTAAGGTCGGTATTAAAACAGTCCAGACTCTACCGCTCAAACCGCTGCGCTCGGACAGACCAATCACGGGTATCCTCGGGCCCAATAGCTGGCTTTGGCTGGGCGCGGTCATTGCTTCGTCGTTCGTCCTCTTCCTCTTGCTTCTGGGCATCGTTGGCCGATACTACATCTACACCACAGAGAAGGAGTCTGACGCTGAGTTTTCGACTTCCATTGAGGCTATTTTGGCCTTGATCTTCATGTGCGTCTCTATCACTGGCCTCGGCGGCGCTGCCTTCCTCTGGGCGAGGAAGAACGCTTCGGCTTTGGCGGCGAAGATCGAGAACTTTGATGTGGTATCGCCGATGGGTTCGCCCAAGTCTGCTTTCGGTAATGCCGAGCTGGAGAGCCACCCGCAAGAGGTCTTGAAAAGGGCAACTACGGTGCACTACGGGAAAGGCCTGATCTTCAGAGTAAGACAATCATTGATTCTTGTTTCTTGGCTCTCATATCTTGTCTGCAGATAGATATCGTCTTATTTTCTCATTAGCGTTTTTAACTTTATGTTGCCTCCTAGAGTTCATCACATTTCAGGACTCTAACCAGCTTACATAAATTACTGGTTAATGATCTATTAAAAATCTTACAAACGGGGATATATAAAAGGAATTATAGAGAGAATATTTTTCATGATTTCAGTGTTCTATTGTATGCTTTTTTTCTCGTCCGCAGAAATATTGCTCCAGTTCGAGAAATGGGACTGTGGAGTTCTCGCCAGCGGCCCTCGAGGGTTGCGAGGTGATGTGGCGAGAATTTGTTCATCTGGGCTGGCAGACAACCTACACTTCCATTCCATCAGCTTCACATGGTGATTTTCACACAGAAAAAAATCAAGCTCTGGTCAGAAAGCTGCAACCAAATAATTTTCTGTCGCTTTCAAAAGTCCATAGTTTCTACTGCTTGCGTGCCGGAGGGGACATGAGCGACTTTCGTCACCCCTCGTTATCCGTGTGAGGGTTGTTTCGCTTGTTCCTTGTGGTTTACTCGTGATAATCCACTGTTATGCCAATGTGGAATGATCGCATTCTCTATATGCACACCAGTTTCCGCAGAGAATACCTTTCGAATTATATTTGCACGTATCACTTATGGGTTTTCAGAACTCTTTCAGGACACATAAATAGGGATCTGACTTCCCAAGAAGTCCTCGGAAATCTTTTAACATCAACCCGCAGACCGCTAACCCGCAGACCGATTCCTCTATTAAATTAAGAATATTGAGATTTAAAGTTGGAAGCCTGTATGTATAGAGACATGGCTGAAAAGAGAGAAGACACAAACATTTTAAGTGACATCGCGCCAGACTAAATCACCATGCACGCAATGAGCTTTCATGTTGATTTGACGTAGAAAATATTGTTCCAAGTCAGTATGTAAAGAATATATGAAAAGGAAAACTCCATTCATATGCTAATGAAAGTGTTCTAAATGATTCAATCGTATCGTAAAAGACTATAAATTTAATTATGCGCGTAAGAATACAGATGATTCACCCCTAATAGAGTTTAAACTAATCATTGAGGGTAGATATTTTCCTAATGTGTTGTTTCCCAACGTATTCCTGTGGACAAAGACTTTGTCTTTTCCTTTTTCAGAATCCTAAATATAGTAAGATTTTAAAATAATTTAACTCAGCAATTTCTAATAAATGATGAATTTTTTTCTTTTCCATAGTTTAATATTTCAATAATTCGGATGGAAGTAGGACTTTGGAGTCTCGGTAGTGTGTTGCTACATAAAAATGATAAATAGATTTGTTAAAGTGTAAATTTAATATCTAAGAAAAGTGCCACTTTAATGGAAGAAGATTATTCATTTTTTGAAATAATGGGCATATGATTTTATATGTCTCTGTGAGTTAAAATATGTGTCCTTCTAATTTGTAACATGTAACGTTTTACTTTCAGTTGAAGTTTAATGGTTACATGTAAATACTATTATTTAGATTTATTTTCCTGTTGAATTGTATCCCCTTGTAGGATAATGAATGCTCCCTTAGAATTTATGTCAACTTACAAACATAATGGGGGGGTCACATTTTTTGTATTAAATAATGTGATAGCTGCTGGGATTTGTGGGTTCTACTGAATCAACCTAACTTCAATTTATCAGCAGAATATTGTTCCTTCTTAACCCGGAGATATGTTTGACAACCGAAAACATAGAAAAGCATACTACCTTAGCACATATCAAATCAGTGTGTTCTTGGTTCCTTAATGAGTATCTTCAATTTGTTAAGTTCTCTGGCCTCGAGAAGTATCTAAATGATCTTCAAGTCATAGGATCTCCGCATCGTTCCCTCAAAGGTTTTCATAGAAGTCCCTGAACATAAGAGCATATCCAACAATATTGAAAAATTTTATATGTGTGTCCTTGCTAATTAAAACTGCATGATAAATTTAAAGCCCAATAATGTTTACCAAGCAACCTTATCTACATGTATATTAATTGAACTATAATTTTAGTTTATTTAACCAAATTGATAGGTTGATTTTATAGGCCTTAGGATACTAAGCTACAGCTCTTGCTCTAGAAGATAGAAACAGAAATCTAAACTCTGTATAAACCTTCATTTTCACATGACTCCCGAATGAGTTAAGATATATTAAATCTGAAACCAAAATTGGCCATTCTAATTAGTACTGATGTGCGATTAACTGTTGATGTGTATGAATTACAGGGATACATGTTGACATCTGAGCTTATATAGCTGAATGTTTATTTGAACTGTTCGACCAAGTTGAGAAAAAAAAATACTTAATTGATGAAATTCATCGATTCATGATTTATGAATATTAGCCATACCCTTCTGCAGTTAACAAGTATCTTCCAAATGTGGCGTTCATCAGCATGCAAGTTACACTCTGTTGTAGATAGTTCAGTTTAGTAGAGTTCCTTTCTCTACGTGCAATTATTATAGCTAGATACATCATGGATTAATTCTTGAAAAAATCATGTTTTTTAGCCCAAAAATAATGGAAATATTAAGACAAATAAATGAAAATTAAGTAGACCAATTAACCAAGATTTGGATATAATGATTCATGTCGACACACTGATTTTTATAAGACTTCAATCACTGACCTACAAACATGCCTTTCTAACTATAGGAATTAGTCATAATAGATTGATTCTAAAATTTTGTTCATACACTAAACCCATTTATAAACGTGATAGACCCTATAGAGACTGGTACCGAGTGTCTAAAATTGGATTTATTGGAAACACCAGTGTTAATGGACAAGTTCATAATTTTAAGATTAAATTTATGGAGGACGGTTGCTGTCAAAACTGTAGTAATAAACCAGATAGAATCTTTCTCGATACACCAGCACACTATGATTACGGAGTATGGGCAATGGATGTTAACGTATAGTTTCTCAATTGCAAATAAATGCTAAGTTGAATATTAGATGACCCAAATATTATGCATTCAAGCTGTGTAAATTGTGCACGTTAAATTTAGGACACTGTTAAAATATATTTTGGATTATGTGATGAAATTTCACATTTTGATTGCGAATGAACATGATCCTAAGGTTTAATATTAAAATGTTAGTGGGAGGGTAATTATTTCCATAATCCTTTATGTAGAGGATTTTCAACTTTATTATGAATGTTTTTGTAATGTTATCCTTGATATGAATGATTTTCAAAGATCTCCCCCGAAGGGATCTGGAAGAAGCAACTTATGTATTGTGAATGCTTTCTATAGAGATAGAGCAAGGAGGTTGGTAAAAATCTCAAAATCTATGTTCATAGAATCCAACACCAAAAGAGTTTCAGGATACAGAACTTTTAGAGAGGTCTCAAGGTTCTGATACCTGGAATTCAGATCCCTAAATACAAAATAACCAGACATAGAGTGTTCAGGTAGAAAATCCCATATGGCTCTGTTATTATATCCATCCTCATCTCAATGCTATGAACAAGGACTGATGTAACATTGACTCCAGATCCCTAAAGCCAAGCAAGAGATGAACACTAGATAGTCCATGACATAATGGTTAAGGATTTATTTCTGATTCTTATAGGATAGTTGCTAAAGGCTAACGATTAAAGAAAATCAAGTTTTTTTAGACGTGGATCTTAGGGGATCCACACGTAGAGTAATGTTCACACTAAATGGAGGCGTATTGTCTTGGAAGAGTTCCAAGAGGAGTACCACTACAGACATGACAGCAAAAGCTGAGTATATTTTTTTAATTAATGCTCTTCAAGAAACATGAGGGCGGAAAAAATTCATCACACCTTTTTAAGGTGTTCCATAAATTTCTATACATATTCTGTTTTTGATTGACCACAATAGTGCAATACAACATGCGAAAGGCAGATAGTGTCATCTAAAGTAATATAACTTTCTGAGGCAATTTACCTGATTAGGGGTATTATGTCTAAAGTAAAATTCATAATGGAAGAGTTTCATTGACTGAATATATAGTAAATGAATCGAAAAAGCTAATAGCCCAAAGTATATAACAACTGTAGAGTGCAAAAGGTTTGATCTCCAAGGATGATTATCCCTTTTCAAAATTAGGGATTATTGGACCCATATGTTCCCTAAAAGACAAATCACCCTTGTCACATCTTTTTCAATATTATTTGATATAATATATTGATGCAACACGTGCAATACTTAGAATGAAGTATGTAAAGATTTGCGACGTTTGGGTGAACAATAATGACATTAGATAGGTTGGTTACTAGTATTTAGACAGATATGATGAATATTAGTATTTAAAGGATACTCAATGACACCAAAATATTCAGAAATATAAGCATTTTCTAGTCCCACTCATGTGATGAGTATGGTTGATCTTGCATCAGTTAAAGTACCAGTGCTAAAGAAAGGTAATGGGTACTCTATGGAGAAGTTAACAAAGTTGATCCATATGGATCGTTGAATGATTTTATACCTAATGCCAGTCCGGTAGATTTTTGTCACAGTTATATCAGTGTTCCTTACAAATGGGACACAATATAGGCCTTGGAGGTAGGGAGGGCGTGGAGGAAGATAGAGGGCGAGGGAGGAAGAGAGAGGGAGAAGGTAGGGCGTGGAATGAGATCCAGGGTGAGGAAGGGAGAGGGAGGGGTGAGGGAGTGAGAGGTTGATGGAGGGGCGGATCTAGGCTGAGAGAGGGTCGTGGAGGATCGAGAAGGGGGAGGAGAAGGGGCGATGGAGGTGCAAGGAGGTGCGAGGGCTGGAGACAGAGGTTATGGGAGAAGGAAGTGCAAGGAAGGTTGTGGGAGGAAAGAGGGAGGGGGTAGGGAAGGGTGACGGTGAGGGAGGGTTGACCACAAGAGGGGGCGACGGAGGGAGGTTGAACGGTGGAGCTTGGGCGGAGTACACAAAGGGAGAAGAAAGGAAAATGGAAGCAGCAACTCAGATTAAGAACCGAGAAGAGCATCCAAGTATAGAAGAAAAATTCATCCGGCTCAAGGATTTGAAAGCATCTACAACTTGCTGGAGCAAAACTATCAGGTATTCTCACACGTATGTTGAAACTCGTGAAGATTAAATTTGCATTGTTTAATTATATATTGGCTGAATTTAAACGCTAAATAGAAATAGCTGATGAATATGCTTTGCCTGGTATGTTATTCTAGTTTTTTACATGCTTTGTTGTTTTGAATTGGTATCTTTAAATCATACCAAATGAAACAGCCCCTCTAACACAAGCAAGATACAAAAACAGACCCATAAAAAAAACATTGGAGTAAGTTTAGTTTGTACTTAACCATATTTATCATCCAAGAGAGTGAGAGAACTTTTAGGCCGGAAGAGAGTTGCAGGAGGAGAGTCCCAGCGGCAAGATCTCAAGGGAGAGCTAGTCTGATCGAGAGTGGAGATTTTATGATGATGAAGCAGAAGCAGAAGATCAAAAGGAATTCTCAACTGAAGAAAGTTGAGCATTATAGGTAGCTGACAAGAAGCAAGAATCAAGTTTAGTGTCCTCTACGGATGCCCTGGTTTGCCACTCTAAACCTACTTTCACTTCTTCATTGTATTCAATATATCTGGAACAAGTACAAAATACACACAATAGTGATGACGAAGTATTAGGTAGGACAAGTATGCCACGAGAAATGGAAAACAATCTCGAAAAAAATATGAAATATGTATTACAGGGCAATTCCAAAATTGATCAAGGTCAGGCAGACACTAGAGACAATGGTAGTGAGGGTATGGAAACAAGCACAAAGGGTCCTATGGACATTACAATTATGGTGGGGAACACAGGAAGTGAAAGGTTGGAGAGAGACTCATACATTAATGTAGTTGCTGAATGCAAATCTCCTATCTCAAACAGAAGGAAAGGATCAAAGGAGCTAATACAGGCAGGCCATAATCGAACCATACTTCTAAGGAATTTGTTAGTATTGTAGCAACTTCACATACACAATCAGTTTGATCCAGTTTTTCTATCTTATATCCCTGATGGGAATAGCCTTAGAAGTATCATAAATTTTGAATGGAACCAAGGCATAAACAAAGAGGCCCTCGCATTCCTTTTGGGGAATTATGAGCCTACACATCGCAGGTCTTGGGTCTACGACTATCGTATCTCCATGACTCGGCCTGACTTGGCTAGATCTTTGAAAATTGACTGGAGAAGGAAGAACGCACAAAATGTACAAATGAAAAGAGATCAATTGGAATCAACACAGGTGACAAAACTCACATTGGCAGAAAAATAATTGATACGCCATTTGTGTTCAGAACTTTCAAACTTTGAGTCTGAAAAGGTGAGAAAGGCAGAACAGCTAAATGAACAAGATAAAATCTTTGATATTGAATGGACAGCAGCTCTATGGTCTCTTGTGGAAGGAGAGATAAAAATTATCATGCAAACGCGCACATGCATTTTTGGCCCTCTTTGGCGAAGTCTCATATTTTATCAGAAACTAAAGCTTATAACTCCGAGGGAGATGGAACTAAACCCTAATGTAGCTATAATATGTTGCTCAGGCCTCATCTCCCCAAATTATAACTAGACAAACACTTCAAAAGAGAGATGTCGTTTCAAGGAATAAATCAAGGAACCTCCTCTCGTTATCACTTACAACATTTATGATGAAAGCAAGACATCGTAAAAGGGTTAGAACGATGAATTAAAAAAAAAAAGCAAAACAATGCAAGGGTAGTAAACATGAACAAATGGCACCAGGGGACACGACAAAACATCACATCAAAAGACCTTTAGAAGCTATGGAATAAGGTAGAAATCAGAAAGGTCTTGAGATGGAAATGGCAGATAAGGAATGTAATACAAACTGTGTATTTGACCAACACTCACCTTCCTTCCAGGAAAAATTAATGGACGATCTTGAAAGACAGCCAATGAGTAATGAGACTCTTCACCCAAAAAAAGGGCAGTAAATGCATGGCAGATCCCAATATTTATCAATAATATCCCACATAAAGCGGCCACCACATACAATGGAGTTAAAATGATATACTTTTCTGACGATGAAATCAGGAGATGGCCAAAACTTTTGAAGAGATGATTATAGGGAAATTCATATATGGTAGGCCGCCAATAACATGGATCAAAGAAAGATTAATAACTATGAAGGTCTTTCACAAAGAATTTTCAGTCACCCCATGGGACGAACAACATGTGCTACCCTGTTTTGAAAGTGGCCATGATTTTACAATAGCATGGAGCAGGAAAATGAGGCAACTGGACAATATTTTGATGAGGACCTTCCAATGGACTCCCACATTTTCCACCTCAGTATAACCCACGCCTGCACCCATATGAATTGGACTACAAGGACTGAGTCCTCATTTCTTAAAACCTTCTTTGTTTAAATTGATAGTTTCCATGCCTGGGCGTTTCATCATGACAGAAAATGGAGTTTAACAATTTTTAGACCAGGATCTTTCGTGTGTGGAAGTTTGTCTTTCAAAAACCATACCAGATTTCATCATGATTCAAAATGGTTCATCAGGCATTATCATGCAAAAAGCAGTAATTGAGAGGGTTCCACTCTTATGTAATTAATGTTACATGGTGGGCCATGAGGAGAACGCGTGCAGCAAGTATTATTGTGTAATGCATAGTAATCTTATTCCCCATAAAGATGAGATTATGAGCTAGGGATATCCAAAAGAGTGCGATAGAATTCATTTTTCTCCAAAAGGGAATATGATCCTACAATCCACGGCACCTTTCGGTGGAAGAGGAAACAAACAATAACGTCGCAACCTGAAAAATTTGACAAAGAAAGTAGTATAGACCATCAACCTGTCACACAGACTAAGGTTAATAATGAATCCAGCTCTCACAGCACAGTAGGGAAACATCTAAGGCAGGGTCAACATCAATCAGTGGGTCAAAAGGAAAACAGTTTTCCAATCAAGAGAATTCAACACAAGGCCTTGACAAACAATGGCTCCATGAAATGAAAACACCCAATTTTCAAGTTCCACTATTTCACAAGGATATGACTCTTGTCTTGAATGCTCGAGAAATATGTTATCAGATGATTCAAAGAAAAGCACAAATATCACAGAAGGTTGGCAACCAGTGAAAAGGGTAAGTGCCAAATGAGAAAGTCAGAAACTGTCTGATGGGTTAAAAGACCATCAAGATTATCATCTAAGAATTGTAAACTCATGTCATCTACATTATCCATGATAAACACACTTTTTTGGAATTGTAGGGGCATTAATAAGATAGAGAACGTAAGAATAATCCAACTCAAGGTAAGCAGCAACTATGATATAAGACTGATCTGCCTCATGGAACCAAAGGTTAAAAATGACAAAATAGAAATTTATAAGTGCAAAATTGGACTCTATCAGTGTTAGACATCTACAAATGGTCAAATTTGGTTATTTGGGGACAACGAGATTGAAATCCAAATAGTTGATGAATGTATGCAAAGTATTACTGTGAAAGCAAAAGTGAATGGGGAAATAACATACCTTACATTTATCTATTGTTCATATATAGGTGAGAAAAGACAAGCTCTTTGTGATCATCTTTGTGATAATTTTAGGCATCTAGATGCACCATGGATCATAGGAGATGATTTCAATTGCATGAGGACTATTTTAGAGTAAAAGGGTTGTAATTTGCCCAATTTCACCATGGATCATAGGTAATAACTTTTCTTGGTGCAATGGACAGAAAGGATATGGTAGAATATATCAACGACTGGGTAGAATATTGGTAAACAGCAAAGCGATGGATACACTTACTTTTAAAGTGGACTATCTTCCCATAGGTCTTTCTGATCATAGACCCATCTTATGTACCTTTCAAATGACAAACGAGGTTCTAAGGAAGGCTCCTTTTGGTTTTCAAGCTATGTGGACAAAGCACCAAAATTTTATCCATTTTATCATGGGGTTGATCAAATCCAACTCCTAGCTCAATTGGATGGTCAGCTATGCACACATTAAGCCAAAAACTCAAATCACTTAAAGAATAATTGAAAATTGGAATAAATACTTGTTTGGTAATATCACAAATGAGTTAAAAACTAAAAGATGAGATTGAAATTATTCAGGAAAAAATACAAAGAGGATGGAATGACGAAAAGTGGAACGTGCTGGAGCAGTTAGGAGTTAGCTTAAAGGAAAGAACAGAACAACATGAGCTCTTCTTGCAGCAAAAAGCAAACAATAAATGGATTCAAGAAGGACACAGGAACTCCAAGTTTTTTCATTCCTTAATGAGGAAAAGAAGTCATGTTGATTATCTTGCTGAAATACATAACCGATTAGAAGCATAAGAAAGAAACTTAAATGATGATATCGTAAATTTTTACAAGACATTGCTTACCACTCAACCTACTCCTCAAGATTCAGAGCTCTTTGAGGTAATTCCCAGAACTATATCAGTAGAGGATAATATAGGGTTATGTCAACATCCATCTATGGACGAGATTGAAGATGCATTGAAAGAAATGAAGCCAGCTAGCGCACCAGGACCAGATGGATTTACACCTCGATTTTTCACGACATGTTGGCAGATGGTGAAGATAGATTTAGATGATGCAATAAGAGAGTTTTTTTGTACTCATTTCTTACCTGTAGCTTGGAAGAGCACTTTCATATCTGTTATCCCAAATGTACTTAAGCCATGGTCATTCTCGGAATTGAGACTGATAAGTTTATGCAATACCATTTACAAAATCATTACCTAGATGTTGTCCCACAGATTGATCAAATTACTTCCAAAACTGATACCAAGAGAACAATATGGTTTTGTGAAAGGGAGATATATATGAGTGCGTAGCATTGATGCAAGAAATAGCACAATATATAGATAAGAAAATCGGAGGTAATGTGATAGTGAAGCTAGATATGGAAAAAGCATATGACTGCATAGAGTGGTCCTTCTTATTTAAGGCTCTAAGAAGATATGGTTTTTGCGACAAATGGATTCCAATTATTAAAGCATGTTTTACAGATACCCTCTTCTCATTTATTGTAGATGGAAACTCAACTCCTTTCTTTAAAAGCTCAAGAGGACTGAGACAAGGCGATTCCATCTCAGCTAGTTTATTCATACTCGCCCATGATGAACTCAGCAGAAACATATACAAAGCCATGGAGGATACATTTATAGGACATTATCAGGTCAAGCAAGGATGCCCGAGGATTTCACATAGTTTTTTTGCTGATGACACCATAATATTCACGAATGGGGGTGTCAGATCACTAATGAATTTGATAAAAATAAATTAGTTTATATGAGTACTATTCAGGACAAAGAATCAATAAGGCAAAAGGGACTATCTTCTTCTCTTCCAAAGTTGCAGAAAATAAAGTAAAACAAATACAGGTAATTAGGGGCTTCACAGTTGGAGCGATGCCATTTCAGTATCTTGGGAGTCCAATCTTCAAAGGACAAGCAAAGCCCAGTTACTTAGAAGATATTATACACAATATAAGAAAAAAATTAGATGGATCGAAAGGAAAACAACTATCTTCATGTGCGAAGTTGACATTAATCACCAATGTTCTGAGTAGTATCCCTATCCACGTGTTGTCAATATATGGTCTTCAAGAGAAACCTTAGATTCTATCTCTCGAATAATGGCTACCTTCTTTTGGGCAAATGGAGAGGGAGAAAAGAAAAAACATTGGGTCTCTTGGGAAAATGTTTGTTATCCAGTGTCAGAGAAAGGTCTGGGTAAACGCAACATAGGAGATGTTATGAAAGTTCTAAGAATGAAAATTGCCTGGCAGTATATAAATAGGTTCAATCCATGGAGTGAATTTTTACAGACCAAGTTTGGACCATTTACGTCCATCCGATGTCCTAATTGTCTTCCCTAGCAAATCACACAAATATTTGATGTACGGAAATAAATGAATACAAACATCAAATGGGAAGTTGGAAGAGGCTTTTTAAATGCATGGATCACAAATTGGATAGGACCAGGATGCCTAAATGAGATTGAAGATCTGAGAATTATTAATTATAATCTAACTGTTAATGAGCTGCTAAGAGACACATGGGAGGATGTTCTTGTCTCTATAGGTGCTAGCCTAAATACCATTAATATCATCAAGAAGTGAAAAGTCAGGTTAACAAATAAGCAAGATATTCCCATATGGACATTAGAGACACAGCCTTTTCACACATTAGAGACACACGACCTTTTCACTACCAAATCAGCATGGTCATTTTATCGGGAAAAAATGACATCTTCATACATTTTCAAAAGCATATGGGACAGCACCATATCATGCAAAGTAAGCATATTTTGGTGGAGACTGCTTCAAAATTGGCTGCCTATGGATACAAACTGCCAATACCTTGGAATACATCTGGCTTCTGAGTGTTCATGTTGTACATTTTCCCCATCATGAGAATATCGATTGCAATTTTTCTATCAGAGGGAATTAGCACAGAATGGTGGACATGGTTTTTTAAGACGTGGGAACTCCCACATCGCACAACCAATTCTTTTGGGGGATGGATTCAATTTTTCAGGAAGGAAAGATATCAAGAAAGCAAAACACACATTCTAAGTAGAGGTACTTTTCTTTTTCTAATATGGGAAATATGGAAGGATAGAAATAATAGGAAATTGAAAGAAAATTTCTCAGGACCAGAGAAGTTTTTAAGAACTATGAAGAAGGCCATACACCTATTGTACCACATTGCCAAACCGACTAGAATCACCTTAGCATTTCAAGTATCTGCCCTACTCAATTGGGGATTACACTCGGAGCCCTCTCCTACAGCTATAAAATATTTCAGGTGGTTTGGCAAACTCCTTCCAATAGTCCATATAAATTAAACATTGATGGTGTTCCTAAATGAAAACCAGGGAAATCAGGGGGAGGAGAAATAATACGAGATGGACGGGGATGCATGATTGCTGGCTTCTCCAAATTCTATATAGAGGGGACATATATTGAGGCAGCATTGCGTGCTCTAGTTGATGGATTGAAGCTATGTCGTAAATTGGAAATTTTTGACATGATAATGGAGACAGATTTACAAGCCTTAGAAATAATGGTTAGGAAAAAGCATGTAATATTTGAAAATTAAAAAATACTAGGACAAAGTTACTCAATATGAAAGCTACATAGATAAAATATTCCACATGTACAGAGAAGTAAATGCTTTGGCTAACCATGGCATTAGCACAGAAAATACATTTTTCTTCTCAAGAATGCAGGACATTCCGCATCATTGCCGAGGCATCTACAATATCGACAGAATGGGCCTACCCCACCTAAAGCTCTGTAAATCTATTCAAAACGGTTTCAAGTAACTCGGAAGCCCAAAACAAACGATGAGCACAATGAAGCCAAATGCAAATCAAGAAGAGACGACATCAAACTTCTGGAAGGGGCAACGTGCATCAAGCAATATTGAAATACAAGGGAATGGAGGATTTATCACAATTTTCAAGAGGAGGAATCAGAGCTTGAAAGAAAACCAGGTGAAATTTCTCCTTTTTAACCTATCTATTAAATTTGATTGATCTATGCTAATACGGGCCCAATCCATTTACACATCCAAATCCTTATTCAAATAGCAGATTTTTATTTAACATTAACGCTTTCTAAACTATCATATGCCATCCCTTCACTTTATATCATGTTTATATAACATCACCATTTCAGATAATTAGTGATAAATTGCAAAGGAAGCAAGATAGAAATTATGTTCTATTGTGTTCAATCTGGAAGTGGCAGGTAATCGTCTATCAAGGAACTATAGCATGGTCTGAGCCAAAGGTAACTCATGGTGTAAGCTTTTACAAATGACCGATGTGACCAGAACAATAGTCAACAAACGAGGGAACCAAAATCAGAGATGGAATACTGGGAGGAGCCTAACGAAGTTAAGTGGGGGACCATCTCCAAGGGATGGAGTACAAATGAGGAAAGCGAGAAAGAAAGTGATAGAGATATCTCTGAGAAGGGGAACACAGAAATATGGGGAAAAAAGAGACAACCAGAAGACAAAAGAAATGCCATGCAACTGCTATTAACAGGAAGAAGAAGCTCGCAAATACAAGGGACAAGAAAAAATTTTATACCCAAGGTGCTAAGGGTCCTCCCATCAGTGTCGCCATGATTCCCAATTTTTCATCAAAGACCTAAGCTAACCTTCTTCAAAGGCGTTTGGTTTTTGGAACTGAAGTTGGGGGAACAGGAGTACAAAAAGAGTTTTCTTTTGGCTCAAATCATGCTCTAGCAATCGGTTGACAAAATATAGGCTTCTTACTGAGAGATCATAGGTGTAGAATGGATCTATTATGTTTGGAAAATTCATATATTTATTGTTCCAGAAATTGCTTCATAGTATGAATTAATATCATAAAACCAGTTTAATTTTGGAAAATGACTCACGAAGATTTTATTCACTTATTCTTACCCAGTTTAATTCTACTTCACAATTTTGTAAGATTGATGCAGATAACTGACTATACAAGAAGACAGCATAAAGAATGTGGCAGAGACATCTGTGCTATATTGAAATTGTAATGTAATAAGCAAGAGATGGAGGAAAACTTTAAGCTAAATGAAGAGCTATCCAAAAAGAAGGCATGGGGAACGAATCAACGTCAACATAAGAGAAACACAGGCAGAGAGGGAAAGAAACATAACATGACAAAATACTTGCATTAAGGCAAAAGGCAATACTGTTAATCGCCTAACTGGTATCAAAAATTCTGGAAAGTTTTTGTAGAGCAGGTGAAAAGAGTGAAGAATACTCAAAACAAAGAACACCGACAAAAAAAATCATATATGTATGGTGTTTGTTCCTTTGCCCAAAGGGCGCACAAAAACCATGTAATTTCATTATTATATCAATGAAAAGTTTGTTCAAAAAAGAAAAATAGACCTTGGACGGATATGATTATGTTTTGAAAATTTCTCTGTTTTAACAATGTCTTTTAAGAATGTCCCCAAGTCTATACCTTTAAGGTATTCTGAACTGTCTTAGTTTAGATGTGGTGAGAGGCCGATATAGGTGATCTTGTTGTAAATATGGAATTATCATTGTCATTATCATTGTCATTATCAGAGAAGACTTAAGCAAGTAATAATATGTCTCTAATTTTCAGTTGTGTAATTTAAGAATGTCATCTAGTTGTATTATTTATGAATGTAATTAATTGGGTAGATGTCTCTACTTTTCCGCTATTCTAAGCTGTCTTAGATTGGACATCGCAAAAGGCCTACATAGGTGATTTTGTGGTGAATATGAAATTATGTGTTCTCATTATCAGAGGAGATTTAGTCAAGAAATAATATGTTTGTAAATCCCGGGCCTTGTAGTTCAAATATTAGAGGTCAGAACTTTGATATTCACCATATGAGAGGGACTTTTTAAAAGACTTTAAAACTAATTTTACTTTTCTATAGATTCTCAAATATTTCCATTCATAAACTGATGAAACTTGACTTTAGTCAATTCAACACTCAACAAGAAAATATATTTATGCAAATTTAATATAGATAAGAAATGGAAGTTACGCTTCTCTCAAATGCAATATGGACCACCAACATATAAGGGCATTATTATTTAGTAGCTTCATAAAGATTAGCTGAGAACATAGTCTGGGTTGTCTCCTAAATGTTAAGGTTATTAAATGATAAAAACAATTAAATTATGAAGTTTTGAAATAACATAAATGTGCTACATCCACCTTTGTCTTTGATAAAATAGATTCAAGTTTCGTTCAAGTAAACACTTGGTGACATTCCTTGATTTTCAGAAAAGATTTTGGGAATGATTTATGATAACGATTTACTCATTAAAATACTTTCAGAAATATTCTTATTAAAAATTATTCAATATTCATAAACTTTTGTCATAAAAACTTATTGGCAATGTCATCTAAGTTTTTCAAAGTTACAAATTTCTCTGAGAAAAGGATGTGTACAAATATCTTTGTTTTATATTAATTGCATTTCTTATACTATTCGCATTTAATCACCATATTTTGATATTTATTTTGAATGTCTGAAATCTTTGTAGGAAAATGTGTCTCTCAGACATTCTGCGGTAGCTTTGAGACTTGAGGAAATAACCAAATTATTAAGTTTTTTGTGATGATATTCTATTATAACAGGCTCACTAGATCATATGGTTAGAATAGTGTCATTGAATGATGGAGTTTTATTCAACAGATGTTAATCTGTCATGAAAAGGACATGGTTATAATGATGGGAATGAGTATCTAAGTATGCAAATTAGTGGTTTAGGTAATTATTCCAGGCCTTAAGAAAATATAGAACCATAACTTACCTTCCAAAGTATTGGAATTAATCAGAAATCCATGCCAAATGGACCTTAAATACCAATAAACCCTCAGCCCCTGAAATTTGGAAATTTATGGGTTTACTTATTGAAATTCATGATGGGAAATGGAGGTAAATAAATTTACTATTTATATTTTAATAACTTATTATTTGAACTATTTAAAATGAAAAAAATAGAAAATATCGATGATATGATACTACCCCTAATAGAGATTTTTAAGTAGATGAGAGTACTTAGTGACATATTCATAAATTTTTAATATATCCTAAAATATTTTGAATTTTTATTTACATTAAAATTAGCTTATTTTCAAGTATCACATAAATTTAAAATTTTATATAAAAAATGTAGGGTCTCATAAATTTTATTAATCTATGGATTTTAATTTAAAACATGTCAAAATTTTTCACAAGTTTACAGGTATTTGGATACTAAAAGTGTGTTTTGGAGGCTAATTTTCTGCCTCCATTGTCATTATTTATTTCTACTAATTCAAATATTTTAGAATTTTATTATATCTTTCATTTGATTGGGTTTTTGTTGAAGACAAACACTACAAAATTGACCTTTTGACATTCTTAATTTCTTTTTCTCATCTCATTGATATTTTTCTTACCATTCACAAACTATATCCTAATTACATTCCACAATTCTGATTAAAAATATTTTTAAATCAAAATAGCTACATTCAAGAAAGACTTGTGAGTTGTATCTGAAACTATGATCTAATATTTTATGAATCTTCTATTATGTTGTTTATCATAACATGAAAAAAGAATTTTATTTACCACAGTTGCATTTTCAAGTCATTAGTTCATATGATTTAATTGGTGATCTATAGAGTCTTTATGGACTAAACAGTTGATTTCATAGAGGGTTTTACTCTTTCCATGTCATAATTTTAATTTCCTAAAGCATTTGCTTTAAAGAGAGTGGTCTGTTCAAATAACCCTTCCATTTTAAATAAAATTATTGGTAAAAAATTATTGTATTTGCATCCCCTAAAGTCCTTGGTGCATGTAGGAAAGGAGGCACCATTATCACCGTAGATGAACTTCATTGTAGGAGCTCCACAATGTAGATAGTGTGCATAAAAGTAGTTGTGCATGCTTGCCATCAATGCCGCATGCTATGCGCTACTTATGGGGTCCATCTGGCATGAGGATGCATCGAGTGTGAATATCTGTCATGATGACCCTCTCCATCATATGGATACCACATGCTTTGGAGGTAGATCATGACAAGTGTAGAACAGAGAGTGACTTCAAGAATGTATTACATTGGTAGTTAGAATAGATGTTGTCTAACATAAATCACCTAGCTAGTGGTGAATACTTGTAACTCTCACCCTAAAAAGACTGGTTTACTTCCGAGTTCATTTATATGACAATTAGAGCATGAACGTATATAGAGCATGTCAAATAAAAATCGTGAGTCAGTTTCTATGGCAGTGTCATTGAGGTTTTCTCTTCACGAAGGAGAGTTCCATCATTTATCAACATATTATATACATTAGTATAAATGCTATATAAGTAGGAAAAAGAGGTTTGGGAAACTCAAAATCGAAATCGCTGATCTTAAAACCGGGAGGACTGCCCAGGATTAAGAATTGCAAAATCAACTTTGAGTTCCTCAAACCCGCTAACCGGTTTGGAGTCTGTCGGTCGGTCGCCGACGACAAGGCACAGCTAGCACCTTGCATCAACTACGAGATTTTGGGAACCTGAGCTCTTGAACTTGCAACATTAATGTTGAGCTTCCAACAAGCGGAACGATCCTCGAGGCCTCCTAGCCAAGGGCACCCACGCTTTTAAGTTTAAGAGACAAGCTACAAAAACACTTAAACCAAAGTGCTACTGCAAGACCGAAGATTCCCGTAGTTCAACGGGCTGGACCTAGTTTTTATTTTCCCATACCATCAATGTTAAGCTTGAGATATCCAATTGGTAGTGCGTGTCAATCAACAATCTATTATGGGGTTGTGATATAGGTCACAGAGCGTTATGTGTAATGCCTCTCTGGTAGTGAGTGAATGATGCGTAGGAGGTAGAACTGCATTCGGTAATAATGTGTGCATTCATTAGTGAGCCTACAACATAAGAATAAACTTTCTCTTTTCCAACCTCCCATGGTAGGTAAATTATCTTGATGTGTGGATAAAGGCTAACCATAGAGCATTAGACAAGGGAAAGATTATGGCATTGAGCATTAGGCTCCAATCAACAAAAAATAGCATGAGCATTCTGTAGTAATTTCAGTCTAAATTAGCTTTTTGCCAAGAATCATACTATGCACTAACTGGGCCATGACCAACTTTCAATAGATCTCTATGACATCTCAAGCTGATGGCATTGTCACGTATACTAGAATTCAAGATCTTTAAGTTGATGGCACAGCCAGCACTTGGATCTCCGTGTCATCTTATTCGACTATTCATGAAAATCTAGAAGATCTCCTCACCATGAAGACACTCTCCTTGGATGAGTCGAGAAGAGACTAGAGAAAGTTAGGGGCTCTCAAATTAGGCTTGCATGGGTGATTAAAATGAGACCCCTTTCCCTCTTTATATTTCACTTGAGATTTTTTCAAAAACCCTACAAAGTAAAATATATACACCAATGTCATTATGACTTTGTACGTGTGATCCTCTAGGTCCATGTATCATTCTGGTTAACAACCTTATTAATTAACTATATAAAAATATAGAATAATTAAATAAGGATCGATTCAACCCAATCGATAGGTTAAGTTTCCAGCGCGTGGGGTGCCAAGCTACACCTCGTGCTCTAGAAGATAATGAATAGTCTCAAACTCTCTCATTAAACCTTTATCGTTATTGGTCACTGTATATGTATGATCCATCATCCGTGCGAGACTCTAGAACAACTTAAGTATGGTTTATCGTCAAACCCTTGTCTTTCATTCAGTTGGTATTGATGCGTAATGGGGATCACTAGAGAATGCCTTCTCCTATATCCTAACCACCCTGGCCAGGGATTGTTATGCATCCTTGATTCAATCTCCTCATATACTGACAGTAGACAATCCCGTCTTGAGCACTCAATCATCTCCGTAAGCTTCTTACCACATCTGATCTATAACTTATTTACATCCCATGATTAGAGGCTCGTAAGTCATAGTCAAAACGTATTCATCCACTCACGAGATGTTGTTGGTGTCTCAGGTCAATGGATTTGTACGGATCAACCTGATTGACTTGAATCAACCTGATTCAGATCACTTATATAACCGTGACTTGAATCAACCTGAATGACGTTTAGGTATAACACCATTCAGGGATTTGTACAGATAAATTTAGTGAACTCTTTATCCAAAGAGCACCCACTATCTGTCCTTAGGGTCGCCACGCTAATAGCCACATGATCAGCTATACTCATCGTATAAGTAGGATCAGCTAGTGATATTCTATCCAGATAAATTGATGTATGTCTCGACTATCCATCGAATAGGAATATTTAGAATACATGTATAAAGACTAGTGATCACTGTCTTATTATCTCATCATAATTCACTAATTCATTGTATGTATTAATGGACTTCATTATAAACATCACACAAAATAATAATGAGCATAAATATTTTATTCAATGAACTTAATAAACATGGTAATGTGATTGGCTTAACAGCCACATAATATCCATCAAGTACATGTGACATCCTAAATAATATGCTTGTATTTTCTATTACTAGATAAACATACAATAAAACTATTCTTCCAAGAGTTAGATGACTTGACACATTCTCCTACACAGTAAGTGCACACATGAGTCCCTTAATCGGCTATTTAGAACCATAAAGGAAAATGATTGCATCATCCACGAATAGAGAGTATGAAATAATCAGACAATCCTTTCTTTCGCAATATATTTAAATGAGTCCTTAAGTGATCACTGGTGTGAATAATCAACGGAGGCACTCTTCCACCAAGATGAAAATGGCAGATTAGACAGGTTCCCCATACCATAAACTGTGTCACTAGAGAGGAAAATGGTTATCTTGAATATAGGCATCGACAAGGTTAATGAATCCCTTCCTGAAGGTAAAGAATCTCAATAGTTTGGCAATCACATATTATTCAGTTCTCTTAAAGACCTATGTATGAAGTAGAAGGATGATGTATGATCTAGGAATGTTTTTATCTAGTGATTGTGTTAGTTTCTGAACTAGAATAGTATTATCACCGATCTATCAACGCTTGAAAAAATGGTACTACTCAAGAGATAAGAATCTATCAAAGAAATGAGGCAATCACTTTATTATGATTTTTTATTAGAACTGTGTTTCATATATGTTGAAGATTGGGTTATACAAGTTTGGGATGGCAGAGATGAAAACAGATTTCCATGTTCTTGGAAAGACATTGCAAATGAATATTTACTTGATAAAATATACTATGTTAGAGCCACTAATATCCTGACGTATTTTAAAGAAGCATGTTGGGAACCCAGAAACCCCCAACTCCTTATTTATGTTGTGGGAGAAGACCTCATCATCGATTTGCTCTCACATGGAAATGGCCTTGATAGTGATTTTTTTCTTTATTTATTACAGTGTGTGGATTGAAGACAATATATCTGCAATCATCACCATTCACTACCAGCCACCGCCAATTTATTGGGATCTTGAATATATTTCTCTGAAAGAGATGTAAAATAAGTTTTATATCTACCTTGGATTGAGGTGTGAATGACATTTTATTTATACCACGCTCTCTAAGAAATGAGATATGCAATTTTTAGACTTTATATCTCCTAGTCTTCCACTTGGAATATGTGTTTTTCCACATTTCTTATGGTAGTAAACTAAAAAAGCTCAATCTTGAGGGTTTTTACCTATGCGTGAATGCCACGAAATACATACCGTTACAAACATCTTAGGTGTATTTTGAGAATCCTTAGTCTAACTAAAGTTCTTGAAAGCAGAATTTTAAATCTCTCTACAATATTGGTGGCATAGAAATATGTGAAAAGCTTTATGCTGAAGTAACACTATCTACAACTAGAAAGCAGGTCTAGAAACTCTAAATCACTTGTTTGGAATTATTAGGTAGGTTAGGTAGTTGATAATAATAATAATAATGTAATATTTTAACTATAATATATTATTATAAGTAGGCAATGGAGTTGTTGAAATAATTATCTAGATGCTTGTACGCACGGGTGCTAGTGATGTCCCAATCTCCTTATTAGCTGGTGGTTCAACTAGTAATGTGTAGTTTGGTGAATTCATTAAACAGTTTAATGGAATAATCACTAGGGGGTATGCTATCTTTCACTAACTACACATGAAGTTGACGTCATTAGGAGAAGTCAAGGTATATCAATGTATGCACTGCCTACAAATATGTAGTTTTAAACATCTACAAGAATCCAAGGACAATCAGCAAGTTGATGGTAATTTTGAATTCGTTGTTAGTTCCCCCCTTACGAGATCTCAGAGTTGATGTTGACTAGAGGCGTAGATAAATTTTAACATGTAAGGTTAGGGGGAGATAAAATAATGAAGGTGATATAATGAATAATATTATGAATTTCCTAAGGTAACGGAGATTTTCCTAGGTGATCATAGGTTCAATTAGCACAGTTATTTGTTCTTTGTGGTTATGTGTTATAGATATGATTGACGGCTGGAATGTCCATCTGATCCCCAATAGGAGGGCTCATATTAATTGATGGATCTTCATATAGGGACTCAGCATTACCATCTTCTCATGGAGCCTAATCTACTAGTATCTTCAGTGGACGCTTAACAATGTGTCAAATAGTTTTCCTTAGGTAATGGTACTTAGGGGGAGTGGGGAAACTTGTGAGAAATTCTAAGGTTGAGATGGATCTTGAAAATCAGTCAAAAGTGAGGTTGTGAGGGGGAACGAGGGGGAAGGCGGATCAAATGGGAAGAGAGGTGGGGGGAGGTGTGGGGATCTGAGGTCAATGATGTCTAAACTCCTAAATTAGTAAGAGATGGTGAAATATCAGGAGGTCTGTTGAGAAAACGACTAATGGGTTGTTTATTGGAGATAGAAATTGGACTAGTTTGACTCCTCCGCATCAGTTCAAATTTCAATGTCAAAATCACCAGATGGACCTGGTAGTGAAAATACATTTGAAGTTGAGGTAGGTAGGAAAACGTATTTCCTCACACACAAAATAGTGGGGCAAAAGGTGAGGCCTCTTTACCCTAAGTTGATGTTTTGGGGAACTTCTGAACAACCTTTTTCACCAACAAGTGGAGAGTACAGATGGAGAGTACATGAGTACATAGGGTTGTGAGAACAAGTGGTGAGGTTGCCATCCATGTCATTGGCCTATGTTTAGATTGCATAGTTACTCATAGGGCAAGGGAGGGAGGAAAGAAGACTAATGTGGAGACTTGGGAAGCCAAGGTTGTCATTTCGAATAAAGTGTGATTAATATAGCCTAGAATAGTGTAGTTTGTGCATAAATGTGACAAGTTATTCTAAAAAATGGGCTAATGGATCAGTTTATCGCCAATCCTAATTGAGTCATCTATTGAAGATGTGTTAGTAGGTCGAGCTCAACACAAACTCAGGCATAACCTGAGCAGTTTGCAACTATATATCCTTATCAATATGTATAACTGTCCGGATAATGATTCCCAATGACTGACTTGATAGCATTGGACATAAAAATGGGGGATGACCTCCAAGGGATCTGATCCACATTGTTCAGAATGGCATTCAAAATAAGCTTACATAATTAAGACACTAGTTTTCCATGTACTATGGCACAATGGCTTTATAAATTCACCTTGAAGCCGATATCAGATGAAGATACTATGGTGGTTGCATACACTAATTACATTACGGCCTGAAAAGTTCCCTAGGCTAAGTACGTTTTTTACGATGTCCTACATCAGAAAAATTTTGGTGAGAAATCAACTTACTGGAAATAACTCAAAAGATTCAGTCACCTGTGTAATCTCCTCATTCAAGAATGAGACTATTCACATCACATCTAATTATGCAGAGCTACATATTGGGGTAATGGTAGCATAGGCAGGGTGTAGTACGATCCATTGTGGTTGGATTAAAGATGGCTATGGTACTCCTGCTACATTGCCAGCGCATGACATCATGTGGGTCTCAATCAGGGAAATATTTTAAAATATCTTTTTAGGGGATCATATAGGTATTTCATGGATTATATTATTTTGGTTAGATCAAAATTTTATTGCATTGCTATCCATATTCTGAAAATTCCACTCTATATCAGAACTATATGGAGTCACCGATGCATGAAACCCACCATGAAATACAAATAAATCTATATGGGAATATAATTACTAGTATTAGTATATAAGTATCATTACATTTAGCTTAAGATCCAGTTTTTAGTTTGCATGCTCTTTAGCTTGTTCTTGATAAATTTCATTCTAAGTAAAAAATAATTTTAAAAAAACAACAAAAAAAAGAAAGCAAATTTCTGTATAACCTTGTCTTTTGTTTTTGCTTGCTTTGTTTGAAGTCTGTGCGGAATAGGTGGCATAATCTAATTGACAAGATGTGGCATCATCTAAACTGGCAAGGTACAACAAGGTCAATACACCCAATGTTTGGCTTTCTAAATTTCAATTTTCGAATTGCTTGTTTTTGTTTGTATTTTCTAGTTTGGAATTGCAAATAGCTACATTTATTAGGTACACCCACTAACAAACATAAATGGGGGGCAGACGTCCTAGGAAGAATATTTTCTTCATTACCTAAGAATTTTGCATAAATAAGTAAAAACTTCACCTGCCTATACCATAGGAATAACTGAGATTGACAAAATGAGATGATCCTTTAACTTTGTGCTGATTGTTAGATTAGGTAACCTTTTTATGCCATCGAATACCATTATAGGAGTGGCTCTGTAGGCAAGTCCCTTTTCAGTTAAAACTCAACATATCTTGAGAATTTCATTGCCCACTTCTTCTTGTTTTAGTCTGAAATTCTCTCCCCGATCCAAACGTAACCCAAATCTATTTGAGTCCATGTGAAAAAACCAAAAAAAAAGAGTGAAATAAGCTGCACTACGACATACCCGATAAGTGGCATAAGCTGCAAATACGTGCTCTGAACAAAAGTCGCCAGCAGCAGTGAGGAATTAAGTACTATGTACACAAGACGTGGCTTAAACCACATATGGTGATAAGCGTGATCTATTTTTACAAAATTCTTGCACATGGGCACTAGATAGAAGGAGTCCAGTTTAAACCCTAGATACAAACACCAAAGGATAAGGGTGAAAAATCCTGTAAAAAGAAGAGGTGTTCTATTTTATTTTACTATTTAGTCATTGGATTCAATGACTATTGTTGAGAAAAGTGAGGACCCTTTATGAGCTACTTAATATTTCCTTATAAGGTCTGTTCTTTATAAGAACAATTTGCATGGCAGTTGAAGGGGAAACTTAAACTACCCGATAGTATGATGCATCAAGGGAAATTTGGACTTGTCTCGTCGTTGATATCTCAGTTACTGCTAAGGGACTAGCAATAGGTATAGTGGCGGGTTATGATAACATTCAAATAACAGTTGATAAACTGTTAACATGCATCATATTTTTAAGCTTTTAATGCTTTAAAACATTAATTTTTAATGCGTGTTATCATGATTTTAGTTTAAAAGAAGAAATTCCTTAAATTTCAAGTTAAATAGTACGTTAGATAAATAATTAGGTCAATATATACATTTTAACTGTTTATAAAATGAAAATTAACAGAAATTAAATGTTTAATTGACCGTTTCTATAAAAAAAGAAATTCAACAATAAAATGGATTTTAGAAATTAATAAAACTCTTTTTTAGCGTTAATAAACATTTTCTACGATTTATTCCAGTTGGTTTTTAATTAAAAATGTTCTTTTATCGAAACTGACCCTTACTAGGCTAGTTTAAGCGCTAATTGGTTGATGATTGGTGTAAGATTCGCATAAGGACGCCGTGAGCCAACCAGAGGCCGCGCTAGTGCCTTCCATGTGCGACCCGCACATACACATCACCGTGTGTGTCGCGCACCTCATGTGCCATTCATACGGACCAATCGCGTGCAGCTCAACTCGCCGCGTACGACACAGCGAGTTAAGTGTCTGTACATCGCTACGTGCACCAATACGATTGAGCAATTCAAACTGCCTGTGAAATCTTTTCCACGTAAATCGCACACACGTAGCGCCGTGTGTAGTAAAGAAGAGATGTACACAACACTGCGTGGACCAATCGCGCTGCATTCTACGTCCAGCGTACAATGCAAAAAGAAGAAACAAAATAACATAATCAGAAGAAGCTATTTTTCCGATTCCTCGGCAATAAAAAGGGGGAAAACAAAAATTTGAGCTCCATTCTTGATTTTTAAGCTCAAGGATTGATCGCCTACCCTCCTGGAAGACTCAAGAATGCCTTGGATGCATTTTGGAGCTCAAATTAGACGTGAATTTTGACGATCTGGCGCCATGTTCATCCCCAAAGTGTAGCACTTATTCATGGGAAATTCAGTCCTTAGTTGCGCGGGATTCCTTCTAGTTGATTCGAAATCCCTCCTGGTACCTATAGGCTCTATTTGCTTTGATTTTACCCTTGATTTCGTACTTAATTGTAGCAATTTCGATGATTCCATTTATGTTTGCTGTTTTTTTCCCAATTTCCAATTCCAATCATTTTAATTCTTAAATTTTACTTTGTTTTTAGTGCAATTAGTATCCCTTGAGTTTAGATTGACTACTTTTAATCATATTTGACATTTAATTCACTCACATTAGCCCCTTATTTCTCCAATTAGCAAATCATATTCATGATTTGCTAATTTAGGACCTCTTTGCCATTTCGAATTAAACAAGGTGAAATTAAAATTTAATAAAAACATTCTGAGCATTCTAAATCCGTGGAAAATGTGAATTGTATTTTAAAAAAAATTGGTTATAAATCAATTACGATTACTATCTTTTCTCTACCATTTCCAATCACTAAAAAACTCTAAAAACATTGTTCAAGCTGAATTAAGTAGTTGTGCTAAATAAATGAGCAAAAACATGATTAACGAGAACCTATTGATCTAGATTTTAGTGAAGTTCATATCATAAAAATCTAAGATCAATTGAATACTTAAACAGTCTAGTAGGGGATTAGTTAGTAATTCTTATCAAGAATTGCTAACTAATCATAAACTCTGTTAAAATCTGAAAAAAATTATATCTGTTAAAACCTAGAGTGCTAATCCCTAATCTGATGAAAATTGAATTTCCCTATCACCTCCCTAGGGTTCGACCCTTTACTTAAACACTAAGGGATAAATAAATTTATTGATTAAGTTCAGAAAATCCTTAAAATAACGACATATAAACACGTAATTTTTGAACTTATCAGTGTCCACAATGAAATCAGGAGTAGAACTGTCTACTTCAATACCCAATTCAATATTCACCATCTTGCCATTGACCCTACTAACATTGAGCAACTGACCATTGATTGTGCCACCATTGATCACGGTACTCTTAACCATGCCTATGTGGACCCTATAATTGTTGATTGTGCTAGTATTTGCCATGTCAAGATTCACTATGTCAACATTGACCATTCCAACCTTTTTAATTGTTATTTGAATTGCAATACCCAGATCTGTCAGTGCTCTCTATTATTTTAGCTCATCCGGCTGAAAAAAGCAGCGGAAGTTATACATTGTTCCAAGAGCTGCTGAATCATTACTGAAATTTCCAGGCAGATATGCAGTTTGTTGAGAGGTTATTGATCTTCCTAGTAGGAAGAAGCTTCGTCATCAACATTTTGTGGAGCATGTTTGAAGACAAAAAAGAATAATCCATACCAGAGTATGGTCCTTATCCATCATCTTAGATGGAGAAAGATATTAAACTAGACGATATAATGAAATACGTTGAAGAAATGATATGATGATAGTAAGATGATCCAGAAGATCCAGACATTGTTTAAAATATCAATACATCCAATATTTAAGAGAGCAATGGAAGGTATGATGCCAAAGATGAATGAGCCAGCGATCAGATATAAGAAGAAAGTCTCAAGTAGTTTTTATGCGTTCACAATAATTAAAGTGATGCTCCTCAGAAATCCATTTATTCACGAGCATGTATATTTTTCCAAAGCTATGTATTTGTGGATAAAAGAAAACAAAGCAAAAGGAGATAAACAATGTTGAGACCAAAATCCAATAGATAATTAATTGAGTATTTGGTGCTCCGATGCTAGCATTTAGGCTATGGATAGAAATAGAGGAAAAAGACAAAGAGACTCTCAAAGTTCTAGCTTGATCTGCCTTATGGCTCATGGGACACAACGATTCTGGACAAATTTGATATCCATCCCAGATGATGACTGACATAAATTTTCACCTGTCCCTAGACAGATTTGAGTAGAAACTTGTTATTGAAATATTTAATGCATTCTGAGCCTTTTAGTGAATCAAGGTCTACCAAATATGCAGGCACTTCCACGTCTTTTGACAACATTTATTGTGATTTTAATCACAAATTGTGTCTTACTATCATGTTTCCTCATGTTCCACTCCATTTATTCAGATTAAATGTTTCACATTTTATCATTTTTCTGTGTCCTTACACACTTAAATAAAACTATCAGCCATACCATTTACTTCTGATGGCTTTGTGAATTACAATGCCACAATGTTGCCTTCTTCACTGATTTGTTTTGCCAAGCATTGGCAAAAAGGGGCACAAATGAATGTGACACTTGATGAGGAAAAGCGAGGCCCTAATAAAATCCATTTAAAACCATAAAACCCTTCTAACAAATATGAGAATATATTATGACTTGTAAAATTAATGTATCTATAAAATCCATCTCAGGAATTTCTACCAAAAAACTCAAAAACTCCATAAAAATAAAATTACAATCAAATAGAAAAAATTTCCATTGTATGACATCTTACATGCATATATTGATGAAATATTTAGCAATTTATCAAACGTGCATTTAACTATGGACTGAAAAATATATATTTTATATTTTCATATTCATGATTCTTTCCATCTCACATGATTATATGATTTAGAAGTATTTTTCCACTGGAATAGAGTAAAAAAAATTTAATTTTAACTATCTCATAATCTATACTTAAAAAACAACCAATACAGGATTTCAATGGATAAAATAAACTCTTGAATTCTAACATATTATTTCAGGTCTCAATTCATTTATATATATGGTGAAAAAATATTATGTTAACTATAATCTCAATAATATTTATTAGATAAATTATTTTAAAACTTTATTAATTAAGCCTCCAAACCACATGCTCCAATTTCCACAACCATTATCATAAGTAAATTTAGTAGAACATAAAAAAATTTATATGTTATTAATAAACTTAAGCTTAAACTACTCATCTCTACAACTGTAAAGCTATCTTTCCTTTTCCCCTTGAAATTCATGTCATTTAAAATATCAGCTTCTAAATAAAAAATTGTCATAAATTTGGTTTTCAATTTTACTGGAAAAAGTGTTAGAAGTTGTATGAAAGGTTGTGTACCACTATGCTTAGTACCATCTAATGGAGCGCGCCCAAGCGTCATCGACAACACATCATCGGAGCCGTCGTCGTCAACGTCAGGCATCACTGCCAGTCCATGTCCAGCCTGACCGACACGCCAAAGCGTCCGTGAAGATGCCCGGGTTTAAATACACCGGGTAGAGCACGCGCATTTCCGTATCTTCACATTTTCTTTTTTCTTTTCGTTGGTTTAATTTCTCTTCAGTGTTCATCACGGGCGCCATACTCGTCGTTACACGTACGTATCATTTTTAATTTCGTATCGCTTTTCTTTCTTAGTTCCTTAATTATGTTGTAAAATGGGGTCCTTATTGGGCTCCTTGTTGGACCTTTTGTAAGGGGCCCATCATGGCCCTAGATAAGGCCATGATGGCCCCCCACGTTCTATTCAGACCCGTATTTGGAATTGTTGCAGTTACGTCGTCCAGATCTCACCTTGTAGAAGAAGAAGAAAGAGAAGGAAGGAGAAGAGGAAGAAGAGGAAAGGGAAGGAGAAGGTGAAGAGGGACAGGGTACTACCGCTCACTACAACCAAGGTCCGATCGCCGGCGCACTGCTGCGCGCGTGCGCTCAAAGTCGATCTCCGGCGCACTGCTGCGCGCGTGCGCTCAAAGTCGATCGACTATCGCTAGCATCGGATCAAGGACGTCAACGCAACCCTCAGGTATCCAAACGTTGCCCGCACGTTCAATCCATTGGACGATGGGGTGATCCTTTTCTCCCTGACGGCACAAACTTGCTTCTCCGCCGACGGACGATCGTAGCCAGCTGTGCGCCAGGAGTTAAGAGCGACCGTGTCTCAGTCGCTCAAAAGGTTCTCCCACCAACGGTGTTCATCCGTGGAACGGTCGACGCCCATCGGCCGCTGATCGTCGTCGCAAGTTACACCAGCTGCACTGGTCATGTAACAACTTGATAGGTGCGGTGTTTGCTTGAGTGTCTGCGGTTTGTGTCAACGGCTGGGAGTTGTCCTTCGCCCGATCAACTACACTGGTGTACTGTGTGGCACTTACCATTGCTGTGTCAGCTGCTTCCGTTCTGTGCTACGTCGTTCTTGTCCTGCGCACTGGACTGTCGCCCGGACGGTTGCATTCAGGCTGTTGCACCGGACTCGCAACACTTACTTCGCTCGAATCCACTCAACCGTTGCATTTATCCTTGCCTCTGGCCTACGACGCCCGCTCCCATGTCCACCGCTCCTACACTGCACCCTCACTGACCGTCGAGCCAATATCATCCTCTTCCGTTACTCTCCTTCTCTCTGCATCTGCTCATGCCGATACTTGCTCTGACGAAGAGAATGACGAAGAACACCGCCACCGACGAGGTACGTTGTTCCTTGCCCGTCCGTTTAATTACGTCTTTTAGTATATTTTCAGCTGCACTCCACTGCGCTCGGGGTAGATTAGGTGAGCGGCATTTTTATCGAGAAAACTACGTGTTGAATGTCTTTCTAGGCACGGGTTGAGCCCGTCCATTACGTGCGAGCCCCTACGGACTTGTTCCGTTCGGCGTCGTAGTTGCCATCGTCGCTTCCACGAGGGTCCGAAGGTCACCGTCACTGTCACCAACCGTCCACTTCGGAGCTTGGAGTTCGGCAAATCATCACGAGTCGGGCCTGCACGTACATTCTCCTAGGGCACTTCGCATCACGTAGTTACATTCACTTAGTGATTTTACCCGTCGGACAACGGCATCGACGTCGTCCAACATCACCATCACCGTGTGATGTCTCCATGGAACTTATAGATATAATTTTGATCTTTTATTTTCAATGATCACAAAAGAAATCATAGCATTTGTATATAGAATTAAAATTTAAAATCAAAGTATATGCAAGAACCACTTGGGTAGGAATAACATTTTGTAATGTCTCTAAATTTTATAGGGACTCCTTTTTATTACTTGTAACTAGATATAAATCTCTATTCTGTC
Organism: Wolffia australiana; assembly: GCF_029677425.1. Taxonomy (NCBI): domain Eukaryota; kingdom Viridiplantae; phylum Streptophyta; class Magnoliopsida; order Alismatales; family Araceae; genus Wolffia; species Wolffia australiana. Next base: position 11,186,267 of record NC_135844.1, read on the forward strand.
TATATTAGGGATTCAGTCTTTCATATTAATTTTCATATAAAAGCAAAAAAACCATGTCCAGCTGATTATCCCCCCCTATCTCCATAACATTACTATAGTGTATTATTTTTACTATATTTATTTACTACCTATGCTTGTACGTGTTTTTATAACCATTATTGTACATGCTTTTTAACGCTTATCTTTTCACTGTGTTTTTGCTTGTGTTTGAATACGATGATGTTTTGATTTATTATTGGATAGTGATTTTTTTTTTTGAGTTTTTGAAATTGTTTTTTGGAAAGGGGGAGAGTAATTGACATGATAGAGAATACATAGTTATCCTAATCCTTCGGAGACAAAGTCGCCTGATTGCAATCTTTCTAAATGATTCAGTACGTTTCTTGATTGTCCTTGATAGTCTGTTCATCAAGATTCAAAGTTTTTTTTGATTTTCAATGCATCCAGTTATTTTAATAACTATTATTGTACATGCACTCATCTTTCTATCTATTAATCCTGATTTGATATTTACAAACCACTTATTTTCAAAAAGCAATAGTACCATTTCTTATCTTATAAAATTTGGATACTTTTTGAACAATTGTGAGTTTCCTCAACTCTCACCAAAATTAACCTAAAGTGATTTCATTACTTTCCCTCCTTCCATTCATTCCCAAAACCTCATAGGAAAAAATCCATTTTTTAACACTTTATGAACTAAATAAATGGTGATACTATAATTTTTCAATTCAGGAATGCAGAAAAGTTAAATTTACACATTAATTTGTTCTTCAACTCATTTATGTATATTTGAAGATAATATCAATTCAGTCTAAGAAATAGATTTATAAATCAGAACAAATATAGTTTTAGAAAAAATCATCAAGAGTACTCTGTCTTAAATTTTAGTCCCTTAATTTTTTATAGAATAATTAAATATTATAGCCTGTTAACATATTTCTACCCACACCAAATAAATATTATAGCCTGTTAGCCTGATTTAGGATGACTTATCTCAGTTTAATTCCTCCATTAAGTAATAGCTCAGTAATTATACCATAACCAATATGAATCTCTTTAGTCCAGTTATAGTGTCAAATATTACTATATTTATGTATGTCTGAAAATATACGCTTCAATAAGAATAAAACTTAAAGATACCTCACTCTACCTTTAAAACTCAGTACACATATAAATTCATGTAGACTTCTATATTTGTCTCTTTTTCAAACTCCTGATCACTTAAATTGTTTACCTAGATTTAACCTTTTCATATTCCAATCCCTTTATTTTATCATTAAAAATAACTTCATTGGTTCCAAATAATTTAGCTCAACTTATCATCAGAAGTGAAATACCACGCTCCTAATTAAATTAAAACCATCCCTGATTTGATTGCGACCTCCACTTAATATTCTGTTATAACCGCTCCTTATCTAAATAATAGGGAATTTTATTATACCTCACAAACTTTTTTAACTTCAACCAAATACAACATCTCTATATCTTACTATCTCAGTAGTCTCGTCCTTATCTCCCCTAGAACCTCAATAACTTGTATGTGAAACTTACTGAATTATTTTTCATAAATTCACATTTATCACAGTATTTTATGTCCTAGGCACTATCATGATTGAGCAAATAATCACACCCTATTCACTTTTTTCTGTTATCTTGAATGTTTTAGGGTTTTAAATTTGCATGAGATACATTTAACTGAAATTAAATTTTCCATTCAATCAGGTAATTGATCTGGCACTGAGTCTCTTAATAACTCTAAAGAAACCAAAATATGAGACTGGCATAGTTAATATGAGGGAGCATGGAGGTATGGAGCAGGTCAGAGCCTTATTGCTGACGATACTGTTATATTTTAATGCCAATTTGCAATATACAGTTAATTTCTGAAATATCTGTATTCTCTATAATTACAATTTTAATGAAAGTTTTTACATTTTTAATACGAGAAACTCAATGAATGAACTATTTTTTATGGAATTAATTTGATTTTAGTTTTAATACTTATAATAATATACTAGTTACTGATAAGCCAAAAATAGGGGTGAATTTTGCAATTTTTTAAATCCCTTGTCGTTGTTGATTTTAGCTTATACAATAAAATTGATAAAATCCTAACTGAAGATGTATAATGAAAAGTAGAGGTATTGTCCAAGGGAAGAGAGTAAGGTAATTCAATTGTGATCTGCGTAAAACATTTGACCCTAATTAAATAAAGATCATCTAATTAGAGTTAATTTGATATTCAATGAAGATCAAACCACCCTAATTAGATGATGAATTAAGAAAGGGGGGTAGAAGAGAGGGTAAGAATAGAAGAAGTAAGGAGCTCAAGATTGACTTCTTTGATCCAATAAAAAGGATCAAAGAGGTCAATCAGAGGGGATAAGAAGAAAATCTGATTGGTCAAAATGTTACCCAATCAAAAAGAGCCATGTCACCACCCGTGTGTGCGCTTTGTATGCGCCGTGCAGGCGATGAACTTACCGCATGGAGGAATATTCCTCAAGCGCCGTCGGATTTTCATCTGACAGCCGATATTTGTCCACATGGGTTACCCTAAAATTCTCCTTGGCATTTTGCAGTTAAGTCCTTAAAATTATTATTTTCCATTTGATGCCGCCCAAAAGTATTTGCATTTATGCCCTTACGCATTCTTTCTCCTCCATTTTTTTCTGAAACTATTAAAAAATTGTGATTAATTGCAAGAAAAAAATTGTGATTAATTAAGAAAAACCCATCCAACTTTAGAAATTTCTTTAAAACTCATATTCCCCTTATAAATATATCATTTTCCTAGTTAAAAATTCATTTCTTGCTCGAATAAATTCCCAAAAATCCAATAAAATCCTACAAAATTATAGAAAATTCAGTAATTCGCTCCCTCATTAATTAACATCAAAATTAACTTTTAAACCTGCCATTTGCATTTAAACGCAAGTATTTCAAGCTTAAATAAATTCCAAAAAGTTTATAAACTTAACAGAAAATCAAGGAAAATTAGAAACCACTTGGAAACATTAATTACATGTAAATATATGATAACAACCCTATTTTTAAACTCTTTAAATGCATAAAATTGGGCTAATTACTTGAAATAAATACCAAATTTAGTGTGTTATCAGTTACTATTATAAATAAATAGTTGGATCTTCAAATTTTACTCTGGTCATTTGGTAACATTTATTGACCTAGAATGGTCAGTAAAAACTCTATGAATAAACATTTATATTTATATTTTTGACTGAATTATGTTTATTATTTTTCATAAATAAATAAATAACTAAGTGAAATGATAGATATCTAGATTAAATATGTATGCATCATCTCAGTGAAAAGAAGTGATGAATGAAGGAGATGATTTTTTCTAAAATTAGGAATACCAAACTAAAACTAAGTGGAAGGTGAGCATCAATCAAGTGAAGATGCAAGGGATAGGCAGATATTGAAATAATTCTATTTCTGTTATCCTAAATCTGAGTTGATGAAACCTAAATAGAAGGCTTAATTTGTTGAATGTAAAACAGATGTAGATGAGACCAAAGACAGGAGATGAAGGTAATCCAATAATCTAATTGAATACCCTATGATATGAGTCCCTGTTGAGTTCAGAAACACAACAGAGTATTACAAATAAAATAACATTTTTTCTTGGTGGTCTTATTTTTGCCCTGCCGTATGAGAATTTATGTAGGAAAGGTAATTTTCATGTGTATGACATGGTAATAAAAGACTTGGATAAACTTGTATTAATACATATATATGTAGTTATTATTTATTCTAAATAGTAAATAACTTCAAGGTTGATATAAGCTAGGAGTCCATCAACCTTTAGATTTCTAACACATAAAATTAAAATATAAAACGCATTACTAATTAACTCTTTTAGTTTTAATTTTTTCTAAATTTACAATATCTAAAGTCCAAAACAATCACCAAGTCACAACTAGGATATAAAACAATTATAAAATTAGAAGCTGCAAGTCTACACACTTGTATATTACATATCATGTCGAGGTCATGTCGGTGCTATAATTACTAATAGAAAATTACCTAGATGCTATAATTACTAATAGAAAATAGTCAAATGATGACCATGTCGGTGAAAAGAAAAGTTAAATGATGGTCCACAATGTTGATAAGTGTCTTCAAGTGACTGTTTGATAAAATATGGAACAATAAAATTATTATCACCATCATGAGCTTAACAGAAATCCAATCAGAAACTTTGTTTTCCGCATGATGTGTAGTTTATTCATTTCAAAGTATCATCACGCATGTATTCTGAATCACATCCCAATTTCAGTAAATCCAAATATGTATCTATGAATTCCACATTCAAAGTGGCACCAAGGAAGTAAAGAAGCCAAAAGCTTGGGAGATCAAACTCCACTCTCCAAAAAGCTCACCCCAAATCAATAACTTACAAAGATCCACATTCCATGTCATTAGTGTTGGACATTTGATATTTATTTAATATTGTTTACAAAATTCTAAAAATACCAAATCCAACTTGACGGAGAGGTTTCTACTGAGCTCAGCATAGATGCCATATATTTGACCATTTGTGGGCACCCATTTGATGTAGTAGATGTTTAACATCACCATGAACACAAACTTTCTACTTTGACTTTGACATTGACTAGTAAACCTGACCGGACCGGGACTTGTCCGGACCGGACCAGGAATGAAAAAGAACGGACCGGAACCGGACCAAAGTTTAGGAAAGATTTAGGTCTTTGCTAAAAACCCGGACCGGACCAAGATCGTCAAACCCTAAATGTCATACATATCCCGTAAATCTTAAATCCTGCTTCCTCAAACCCCACTACATACAACTAAGATGGAATATTCCTCAAATATGAAATTCTGCAATGTCATGCATTTAATGTACCTAAAAGACATGCATTTTGTTTAGGGGGTGATAATCTCAATTTTAGGGTTAAAATTCGTCGTTGGTGATTGAGATTATTCAATAAAATATATTTGACCATACTTGAAAATACGTAGTTAGTGATGAGTACGGATCGTCTCCACAGGGAACGATGATTAAGGAATTACTTTCTTAAACTAGTGATGATCAATGAGCGATCGACAAAAACACAATTCAAGGATATGAGCGAGTGATATCGATTAAGAAGTACTTAATTTATATGTTAATTTAACTTAAATAAAAGAGTAAGTGATTGTGACGGACACGATAATGAACTATGGTATGAACGAGGATAGTGGTTGGATATGGAATGGTACGATGGCAAGGATGGAGAGATGAGAGAGTGGGGACGTAAGTGAGTGAAGTGATAAATGAAACGTTGATAAAAAAAAAAACTATAACTATGATAACGATGATGTTGGGAGAGAAACAACATAAGGCGAAGACACTTACCTTAGATCCTTACGTTCCGCCAGGATCACGGTGATTTGCGAGTGCCGGTAAGCTCCCCCTCTTCTCTTTTGTCTCTTCCCACACACCCAAGACACCAAGAACACTCTTGATGGATCTCAAAACTCACTCTCTTTCAATCAGCCCACAAAAGTGGGAAGCAAGTTCAAGATGGTTTTTACAATGATCCAGGCCTCTATTTATAGATTAGAGGGTATGGAGAGAAAGAGGAGGGGAAGATGAAAAGTTATGGCCGTTGGAAGTTGAAGCAATCCTAGCCTTTAATTTCTTCTCTCTCTTCATCAATGTCATCAGTTTGTGCCTGTTAAGAAGTCAAAGCACTTGGTATTCTGTGGCTTTTCGTATTCCGTGGCTTTTCATATTCCATGCCTTTCGTATTCCGTGGCTTTTCATATTCTATGGCTTTTCGTATTCCGTGGCTTTTCGTATTCCGCGACTTTTCATATTCCGTGCCACATGTACATGTCAAAAGGACAAAAAACAAAGAAAAAATCTCTTTCTCAATGCTGATGTGGCGGCGCATCCGCACGCCACGTCACACTATGCCATAAAAAAAACCAAAATACTTAAAATTTCATATTAAATCAAATAAAAGCCCAAAAAATACGTAGAAATATATTTTTTGAATCAGAAAAATCATATCTTTCCAAATTTAATATCCAAAAATTCCATAAAAATCATATTCTTTCTCAAAATTTATATTCTTTTAGAATATATTATTAGAAAAATCCTAAAATATAGAAAAATTTCAGAAATTTGTTCTAAAAATAGATTTAATCATTTTAAGCTTGATAACATGCAAATATGAGTAATTTAATGCATAAATACGCATAAATATAATAATATAAGGCACTAAAGATGCATGTTATTAGGGAGAATACTACGTATCAGCATGAACTCCCGTTTTTGTAAGCCAGGCACCATGAACTTTCATACTTGTTCAAAAAATACCACGAACCAATAAGAAGATGCCAAGTGGCGTCTTCTTATTTTTTTTGGTCAGCGATGGTCAAGTGCTGACGTGGTAGCCAGATGGATTCCACCGTGGTAGCCAGGTGGACTCCACGATGGCATCCACATCTCCGGCCACCGACTGCCCCCGTCTCCGGCCGATGCTGCCGCGTGTCTCCAGCCGCCAACGCCGCCGCGCGTCTCCGGCCGCCGACGCCGCCACAGATGTCAAACCGCAGAGAAGAAGGACGAAGAGGAGAAGAAGAATAAGAAGAAGAAGAAGAAAATGGAGAGGAGAAGAAAAAGAAGAAGAAGAAGAAGAAGAAGGAGAAGAAGAAGTCGGCGGCCGGAGACGCGCGGCGTCGGCGACGGAGAGCAGCGGCGTCGGCGGCGAGACGCTGGCGCGTCGGCGGCGAGACGCAGCGGCGTCGGCGGCCGGAGACGCGCGGCGGCGTCGGCCGGAGACGGGCGCCGTCGGCGGCCGGAGATGTGGATGCCACCGTGGAGTCCACCTGGCTACCACGGTGGAATCCACCTGCCTACCACGTCAGCACTTGACCATCGCTGACAAAAAAAAATAAGAAGACGCACTTGGCGTCTTCTTATTAGTTCATGCTATTTTTTGAACTAAGTATGAAAGTACATGCTGCCTGGCTGACAAAGACGGGAGTTTATACGTAGTATTCCCCCTTTTGTTTATCAGCTTCAAGGGTGGCTTCATACCACCTCTCTCTTTCTCTCAACGTTCGTTTCCCTCTGCATAAATCCCCACAGAGATTGAGAGAGAGAGAGAGAGAGAATGGGTGCCCAGTTCTGGGCTTCTCTTGGGTCTTCCCCAGCGGCGCTCCCTGCAATACAGAGAGAGAGAGGAGTCGCCACCGTTCTTCCCGTCAATACAGCAGCCATAGCCAAAAACCCATCTCCCCAAATCCAAAAATCACAATACCCACAAAGGAATTTCAATTCTGCGCACTGCAATATGCATCAAAGAAGCCTCCGCTTGTCTATCAGAGCCTCCTCTCTTTTCAACCGATCTGGACCGCTTCTTTCTCCTGATGATCAATGGGCGATGTGGACTGCTCTGTTTGCTACTGGCGCTTTTGGAATTTGGTCTGAGCAGAAAACAGCTGCTGGAAAAGCGCTAAGTGGCGCTCTGGTTAGTACTTTGGTGGGTCTCGCCGCAAGCAGCTTGGGGATTATCTCTAGTCAGACCCCTGCTTATAATGTGGTTCTTGAGTATCTTCTTCCTCTCTCTATCCCTCTTTTGCTGTTTAATGCTGATCTGCGGCGCATTCTGCGGTCGACTGGGACGCTTTTGCTGGCTTTCTTGCTTGGCTCAGGTCGTTCCCTTGGAGAATTCTCCATGATCTTGTGATTTCTTGCGGCAAATCTGTCTTTTTTCATAGCAGGAGATGTGTAATTTTCATTGTGGTGGTTACCCATTAGTCTTTTTTTTGGTTAGTTGACTAAACACAACCCTTTCCTTCATTGAGAAGAGGTTTTATCCGAACCGTCATCCATTATGGGGCAAGAACTAGAATAAAAAAAATATAAACATAACATGATTTCATTCTCTATTTCCTTGCTTTCTATACTTAAAGAATTTGATTTTTTTTCATTCTCGCTAAATCATGTTCTCTTTTTATTTTTTTTAGTCATTTTTTCTTTTAGTTTTGCAGTTGCAACGGTTGTTGGTACCGTAGTGGCATATCTTGTCGTGCCCATGAGATCACTTGGGCCAGATAGCTGGAAAATTGCTGCAGCTCTCATGAGTCGACATATTGGAGGAGGTGCTTTCTGGAGACTACCGATTAATTTATCTTAGATTTATACAAAATGCCTTGCCAATTACAAATGAAAATACATGTTAGATAATAAGTTAAATATGTTATGTAGACCATGAAATTATAAGTTATTATTTGCATGGAAGTTATCTGGTGCATTGGAAATGAGCTTTGTTTTGGGTGGAAGAGTTGGTCAAGACATTGAATAAAGTTTTTCTTCTTATCCATTGCTTGAGTGCGTCCTGTTGTACTTTTCTGTGATTTTTCTCATTATCTTGAATTTTGGACTCTTACCCTTTTCTGCTTTGTATTCAATTTTATCACCTTTTTCTGCCACAATATGGTCTCCGAACAGAGTGCCTGATTATACTGAAGGGCAAATGTCCTGTTATTTTGGGTAAATAACTGGATTAGGACGAAAACATCAGAAAACACTAGGAAGCTGTAGTCACAGATTCAGTGTGCATTACCCTGTGGCTTTTTTGATTTTATAACTCATGATATAATCATTGAAATGACTGAACCCATTTACTTAATCCGATTCCAAAGAGTCTGTGCAAATTAAATAATATTTAAGGATTGTTCGCATGTCAGAAATGTCAAAGGTTCTCGTTTACTCGTACGATATAAAAAATTCTAGATATCTGGAACTCTGTCACATCTTCTTCTGGCATAAAAATCATTAAGACAACAGCTGCAATACCAAATTTTCCATGGGTGAGAAAAAATCCCATTTAGTTTTCACTGTTTCTTACTACCAACCGTAGGTTTCTGCATATGGTATCACAGTTGCTCTCATCGTCATGTTTCAAATTTGTTTGGGAAATACTAGACTAGTATTTTTTCATTATCTGGGTAATAGAAATCTCAAGGCAAGGAGCAATGCGGCCACTGATAAACAATATGCATAATGCACTAACACGTAATAAATTTCCAAAATTCAATATCACGGCTATTTTAATTTTTTTAGCTTTTGATATGGATTTTTCTTGATTCAGTTCAACCCTTGGTTTCGAGATTTGGTTATAATAATAATGTTTGCTGCAACAGCTGTCAATTATGTGGCTGTTTCTGAGGCTCTTGGCACGTCACCCTCAGTTTTGGCTGCTGGACTTGCGGCAGATAATGTCATTTGCGCTTTATATTTTACAACTATATTTTCTTTGGCCTCTAATATAAATCCAGAAGATTCTTCACAAAATAAAGGTGCGTGCCTGCTGACTTTATCATTTTGGATAATCTTTCCATACAATTGATCTGCTGCTTTGTACGTTTGCTACTATTTGATAACCCATGTTTCAGTCCAATGAAAACATTTTATTTGGTCCTATTTCATTTCCTAATCTTCATTGTTCTCAAGCCATCTTTATTTGGTCTTATTTTATTTTCATCTTCCTAATCTTCATCTTCATTTCCTAATCTTCATTGTCCTACTTCATTGTCACGATCAATGGTTTATCCTCATTTCAATAAGAATTACCTGCACTTCGACAAATCAGGGTTCAAATCTGTTCTTTGCTTGAATTATTTAACTATGTAGTAACTGTGAGAAGTTGGGGTGTCATTATAATTTTCCTTGTTTAAGCTTCCTATTACTTTATTAGAATAGAGAACCCTCTAGTTAAGTGAGTTTTACTTTTCTCTTTCCCTCCGTCTGTCTTCCCCGATTCAACTCTTCTATCCCTTCAGTGGATTTTTTATATTATTTTTTAATTATAATTTCATTTTATATGGTATTTTCTATGCTTGAGCAGATAACGTCTTGGCTGATGAACCTCCCACTGGGGATAAGCTGCCTGTATTGCAGGCCGCCACTGCCCTTGCTGTCTCTTTTATGATATGTAAAGTTTCCACTTTACTCTCTAAGTGGATGGGCTTCCCAGGAGGCAATCTTCCTTGCATAACGGCCGTGGTCGTAGTGCTGGCGACACTATTTCCAGCAAGTTTTCGTACTCTGGCCCCTCCTGGAGAAGCAATGGCGTTGATTCTCATGCAGGTACCCACTATTTTTAAATTTCAGTTGATATTTAATTTGATTGAATGATAGAGATGGAAACCTGAACTCTAAACCCTTAACTCATCAGTCAGTTTCTTAGATAAGTCTTGGTAACAAAACTTTTGGTAAATTAACTGAATGATATCCCCTTTGTTATTCTGCAAAAGAAAAAATTGAATGTGCCTGTAGACATCAAAACTGGGCTCTGGACTCTTTCTTTTTAAGTAGGACCTCAATGATAACAATTATCCGGAATTCCATTTGCTGTGTTTCAGTGTATTACTACTTTTTTGCTTCTTCAGCTTTTTATTTTTCGCATGCAGGTGTTCTTTGCTGTGGTAGGCGCAAATGGGAGCATTTGGAATGTAATAAACACAACGCCGGGAGTATTTGCCTTTGCTTTCGTGCAATTGGTGGTTCATCTGGCTGTCATACTCGGTGTTGGAAAATTGCTAGGAATTGATAAGAAGCTTCTACTTTTGGCATCAAATGCCAATGTCGGGGGACCGACGACAGCCTGCGGAATGGCTACAGCCAAGGGATGGAGTTCTCTCATTGTGCCTGGAATTCTAGCTGGAATCTTTGGGATTTCCATTGCCACATTCCTTGGAATTGGATTTGGTGTTCTTGTTCTAAGGAATCTGTAATCATGTACCTAGAAGCACTTAGTTCTTTGAAAAGGTTACCATGTACCTAAAAAATCCAGAAGATCATTCTAATGATCCCAAAGAACTTCCATCATCTTTTACCAAGGTCATATCTTTGAGATATATTTTTTTAGCAATGTTTAAAATCTGGTGTGATCTTTATGAGTTAGAATAGTTTTTCAGTTAGAGTGCTATAAGCAAATGAGAATTGGGAAGTAATTGTCAGCAATATGAGATGGGTAGTTTGACAAGAGCCCTTTGAAGGTAGAACAATCCCAATTACATTTTTTTTCTGAACACTCTCCTCACTGTATCAAGAAAATTCTAGAGAGAAATTCTGCGTTTGCATTCTCAAGATTGTCGAATGAAAAAAAATCCTAGGTTAGTCTTGAAAACAATAGATAAATTTATTCACCAAGAGTAGCCACCTATGGGTGTCCTATTGACATTAAAAAAAATGAGAAACCTTGAGAATTTAAGCGTAACTACTAAATGGTATTGTGGGTGAGACGTGGTCATCTTCAAATGGCTTAGGCATTTGATAGAGAGTATCTAACTTTTTATCAAACAACAAATAGAGGAAAGATAGGATAAAGATATTAGTACATGTCAGAAAGAGGAAAATAAAATAAATCTACGGATGAAGAGTGAACCCAAGATAGATCAAGAGATTTAATAAATAATATGGGTCTTTACATCATTCCTTAGCCTCTGAATAGAAAATATATGGGCAACCAAATACTAGTAAGGTCAGCATTTGTCATATTAGAGAGGCAAGTAGTTCTCCACAACCTCCAATTGGATTTTAGGTTATAATCCAGAAAATAATCTCCATCAAAGCTTGAATTAAATTTGAATCCAATTTCACGAACAAAGCTACAGTTGGGTGATCAAAGTTTTAGTACAGAACATATAGAATGGCATTTTAAAGGGAAAAATAGTATGCATTTGAAACATACGATTGATGACAATAAGCCCTTGAATTTTAAGCTTTAAACTTTTGCTTTGAGGGAAATACACATCAAAATTTGAGCACTCCTTGTTTATAATGAAACAAGGGGACCAGGATGAGAGACCAGGAAGAGATAGAAGAGAGACTAGGATGAGAGACCAGGAAGAGAGAGAAAAGAGAGAGCGAGAGGAGAAACCAAGAAGAGAGAAAAGAGTGAGCGAGATGAGAGACCAGGAAGAGAGAGAAGAGAGACTAGGATGAGAGACCAGGAAGAGAGAGAAAAGAGACAGCGAGAGGAGAAACCAAGAAGAGAGAGAAAAGAGTGAGCGAGATGAGAGACCAGGAAGAGAGCGAAGAGAGACTAGGATGAGAGACCAGGAAGAGAGAGAAAAGAGAGAGAGAGACCAGGAAGAGAGAGAAAAGAGACAGCGAGAGGAGAAACCAAGAAGAGAGAGAAAAGAGTGAGCGAGATGAGAGACCAGGAAGAGAGCGAAGAGAGACTAGGATGAGAGACCAGGAAGAGAGAGAAAAGAGAGAGCGAGAGGAGAAACCAAGAAGAGAGAGAAAAGAGTGAGCGAGATGAGAGACCAGGAAGAGAGCGAAGAGAGACTAGGATGAGAGACCAGGAAGAGAGAGAAAAGAGACAGCGAGAGGAGAAACCAAGAAGAGAGAGAAAAGAGTGAGCGAGATGAGAGACCAGGAAGAGAGAGAAAAGAGACAGCGAGAGGAGAAACCAAGAAGAGAGAGAAAAGAGTGAGCGAGATGAGAGACCAGGAAGAGAGCGAAGAGAGACTAGGATGAGAGACCAGGAAGAGAGAGAAAAGAGACAGCGAGAAGAGAAACCAAGAAGAGAGAGAAAAGAGTGAGCGAGATGAGAGACCAGGAAGAGAGCGAAGAGAGACTAGGATGAGAGACCAGGAAGAGAGAGAAAAGAGACAGCGAGAGGAGAAACCAAGAAGAGAGAGAAAAGAGTGAGCGAGATGAGAGACCAGGAAGAGAGCGAAGAGAGACTAGGATGAGAGACCAGGAAGAGAGAGAAAAGAGACAGCCAGAAGAGAGAGAAGAGAGACTAGGAAGTGAGACCAGGAAGAGCGAGAAGAGACAGCGAGAAGAGAGAGAAGATAGACTGGGAAGAGATGTGAAAGCGTCCAGAGAAGATAGAAGAAGATGTAGAAGGGGAGAAGGAGAATAGATGAGAAGAAGAGGCAAGAACGAGGCTTCAAGATCGTTGATTCTTTATTATTTTGAAACTTTACAAATGCGTTGGTATTTATAGATATTTCTATAAGAATAGTTATAGACAGTTATAGATCCAGATCTGTAACTGTCTATTTTAGTTTAAAGCCTAACCGTTAGTTTGTCTAACGGTTTGTTCCTCCTACCTAGATTTAATCCTAACCACTAAATTTAATCCTATCTATATTTAATCCTATCAACTAGATTTAATCCTATAATTAATCCTATCAATCTATTTCTCTTTAACGAGAATAAATGAATATTTTCATTTTACTAAGTAGTTCTTAAACCCTATTAGTCGAGGTTGATGCTGCCATAATATTGTCCTCGTCTTCACCCCCGCGCAAGCTCATCGGCGGCGGAGAAGACGTTGAGCTTGGATCGTAGCTCCCAGAATCTTGGCTTAGAAAGGGGCTTGGTCAGAGCATCCGCCAGTTGTCCTTGACTTGTAATGAATTTGATGTCAAGAAGATTTGCTGCAACTTGTTCTCTTACAAAATGAAAGTCTATTTCAATATGCTTCATACGGGCATGAAAAACTGGATTTTTTGCTAAATAGGTAGCTCCAATATTATCACACCAAAGCGTAGGAATAGATGATGATATCAGCTGTATTTCTGTGAGAAGAGAATTTATCCAAATAACCTCCGATGCTACATTTGTCAATGCTTTATATTCTGCTTCACTACTTGATCGAGCAACAGTAGATTGTTTCTTTGAACTCCAAGATACTAAATTTTTACCCAAATATACTAAATAACCAGTAGTAGATCTTCTATCTATTTGATTTCCTGCCCAATCGGCATCCCTGTACGCATTTAAAGACAATGCAGAATCTGAATAAATCATAAGACCATATGTAATACTTCCTTTTAGGTAGCGAATTAGGTGTTTTAAGGTTCTCCAATCATCAGCTGTAGGTTTATGCATTTTCTGACAAGCTTTGTTAACAGCAAATGCTATGTCAGGACGAGTTAGAGTAAGATATTGAAGACTGCCAACTAAACTTCGATAAGTTGAATCATCTAATACATCAGAAGAAGAAGATGAAATAGACGATTGACTTAAGGGACATGAAGTAGGTAATGGTTTACAATTCTCAAGATTGGCTCGTTTTAGAATAGAGTAAATATATTTAGACTGAGAAAGAATAAATCCATTATTGACTTTTATTAGTTCAATACCAAGATCTTTCCTTACAAGTGCAGAAACTTTATCTTCAGGTGAAGCCTGGTACCCCGATAGTGGAGCTACACATCATGTTACTTCTGATAAAAACATGCTTCATCAATCTGGTAGTTATCATGGAAAGGATCAACTTCACATCGGTAATGGCTCAGGTTTGCATATCTTATCCATTGGCTCTTCTAAAATTGTTACACATGATAAAAGTTTATATTTAAAAGATGTGTTGCATGTTCCTGAAATAACTAAAAATTTACTGTCAATTCGGAAACTAACCATGGATAATGATGTATATGTTGAGTTTCATTCTTCATATTGTCTTGTGAAGGACAAGAAAACAAATAGAGTTCTTAGTCGAGGAATCATAAAGGACGGACTGTACTGCCTCGACTCTTCAAGTTCAAACATGTCTCAAGCTTTTCTGAGAGAAAGAGCTTCAACAAATACCTGGCATGCGCGACTTGGACATCCACATTTTCGCATTTTACAGTTTATAATAAAAAAATTTGGTCTTCCAAACTTTCACCTTCGCAAACATTTTATATGTGATTCTTGTTGTGTTAGTAAATCACACAAACTTCCTTTTACTCCAACTCATCATCTCTCAACAATGCCATTGGAAATAATACATTCTGACTTATGGGGACCATCTCCTATACAGTCTCACTCCGGTTATCTTTACTATGTTGTGTTTATTGATGATTTCAGTAAATACACCTGGTTATATCCACTTAAAAGGAAATCTGATGTTTCTTCTACATTTCTGGAATTTCAAAAACGAGTTGAAAATTAATTTTCTCTTAAAATTAAGTATTTTCAGTCTGATGGAGGTGGCGAATTTCAAGCTCTTCATCCTTTTTTAAAAAAAACTGGTATTATTCATAGAATTTCCTGTCCACATACACCAGAACAAAATGGTACTGCTGAACGAAAACATACACATCTTGTTGAAACAGCTTTGGCATTACTTCATCAAGCTAGTATGCCACGCAAGTTTTGGGATGAAGCTGTTTCTACAGCCACTTTTCTCATCAATAGAATGGCTACACCTGTTTTAAAACATAAATCTCCTTTTGAAGTTCTTTTTCATGTTTCTCCTAACTATTCTTGGCTCAGAACTTTTGGATGTCTTTGTTTTCCATATTTAAGATCATATTCGAAACAAAAAATTAGATGACAGATCAGAGAAATGTGTCTTCATGGGGTATAGTACTCATCATGTTGGATACCGATGTCTATCTCTTCATACAGGTAAGTTCTTTATATCTCGTCATGTTATTTTTTATGAAGAAATTTTTCCTTTTTCAAACCCAAATTTTAACTCATCTATGCCTAGTCTTCTTGGAACTCGACCACCTGATAATTCCTATCATTTTCCTATCCAATTTTCAAATCCATCTTTTACTTCGATATCCAAATCAACTACAGATCCTCCAACTCCAAAAGATCACCCATCTTTAGACTCTCATTCACCAATATTAAACTATTCTCCATCCTCCTTTTCTTCTCCTAAAAACAATGATTCCCCTTTCGGATCATTGCCTTCTAATACTAATTATGATTCCAGTCCATCATTGATTGATCTATCTACTACTTTAGATAGCACACCTGAATCTAATGTTAAACTTAAAGTCAAAACATTATCTGAGGTCTATCGCTCTGACGATAAGTATTGCTCTGCAGCATCAGCTGTTTTTCATCCGTCCACTTCCTTACCATTGAAAAATATTACCATTAAACATCCTCTCCCTATGTGCTTTAATACATCAGTAAATTCTCCCTTAGAGCCTACCTCGTTTTCAATAGCATCTAAAAATATGAACTGGATGCATGCTATGGAATCTGAATATAAAGCACTTCTTGATAATAATACATGGTTATTAGTTCCACAAAATCCAAATCTTCATGTGATTGGTTGTAAATGGGTCTATAAACTCAAATATAACTCTAAATGAGAAATTGATCGTTATAAAGCACATTTAGTAGCTGAAGGATATAATCAGGAAGAAGGTTTTGATTACTTTGAAACCTTCAGTCCAGTTGTTAAACACACTACTATTCGCTTACTATTATCTATTGCTATTAGCAGTCAATGGAAAATTCATCAATTAGATGTGTCTAATGCCTTTTTACATGGGGATCTTTCAGAAACTATATACATGGAACAACCTCCAGGTTTTAAAAATTCTACCTGTCCGGAACATATATGTCAACTCAAGAAGTCAATTTATGGTTTGAAACAAGCACCTAGAGCTTGGTTTACCAAATTAACCACCTTTCTTATTACTCTCGGGTTTTTGGGCTCCAAAACTGATACTTCCCTATTCTATAAACTTGATTCTCTTACACCTATTTTTATTCTTATTTATGTAGATGCTATTTTTGATAATCTGTCCAGCACTTGATCCTATCAATAAACTTCTTACTGAACTTCAAACTCGTTTTGCAATTAAAGATCTTGGCCCTGCTCATTTCTTCCTTGGTATTGAACAAATAAAAGTCAATAATGGATTTATTCTTTCTCAGTCTAAATATATTTACTCTATTCTAAAACGAGCCAATCTTGAGAAAATATGGTCTTATGATTTTCATTTTACTCACTAGTTCTTCATAGATTTAATCCTATATTTAATCCTATCAATCTATTTCTCTTTAACGAGTATAAATGAATATTTTCATTTTACTAACTAGTTCTTAAACCCTATTAGTCGAGGTTGATGCTGCCGTAATATTGTCCTCGTCTTCAAGAGAGACCAGGAAGAGCGAGAAGAGAGACCAAGAAGAGAGAGAAGAGAAAGCGAGAAGAGGGACCAGGAAGAGCGAGAAGAGACAGCGAGAAGAGAGAGAAGAGAGACTAGGAAGAGAGACCAGGAAGAGCGAGAAGAGCCAGCGAGAAGAAAGAGAAGAGAGACTGGGAAGAGAGACCAGGAAGAGCGAGAAGAGAGACCAAGAAGAGAGAGAAGAGAAAGCGAGAAGAGGGACCAGGAAGAGCGAGAAGAGACAGCAAGAAGAGAGAGAAGAGAGACTAGGAAGAGAGACCAGGAAGAGCGAGAAGAGCCAGCGAGAAGAAAGAGAAGAGAGACTGGGAAGAGAGACCAGGAAGAGCGAGAAGAGAGACCAAGAAGAGAGAGAAGAGAAAGCGAGAAGAGAGACCAGGAAGAGAGAGAAGAGAAAGCGAGAAGAGAGACCAGGAAGAGCGAGAAGAGAGACCAAGAAGAGAGAGAAGAGAAAGCGAGAAGAGAGACCAGGAAGAGCGAGAAGAGAGACCAAGAAGAGAGAGAAGAGAAAGCGAGAAGAGAGACCAGGAAGAGCGAGAAGAGAGACCAAGAAGAGAGAGAAGAGAAAGCGAGAAGAGAGACCAGGAAGAGCGAGAAGAGAGACCAAGAAGAGAGAGAAGAGAAAGCGAGAAGAGAGAGCTAGAAGAGAGACCAAGAAGAGGGAGAAGAGAGCGAGAAAAGAGACCAAGAAGAGGGAGAAGAGAGAGCGAGAAAAGAGACCCAGAAGAGAGAGAAGACAGAGCGAGAAGAGAGACTAAGAAGAGAGAGAAGAGAGAAAGAGGAGAGTAGAAGAGAGAGAAGGGTGAGCGAGAAGAAAGAAAGAAGAGGGTAGAAGAGAGAGCGATAAGAGAAAATAGAAGAGAGAGCGAGAAGATAGAAGAGACAGAAGAGGGAGAAAGGAAAAAAAGAGGAGAGAGAGTGAGAGAAAGATAGAGAGAGAGAGAGAGAGACAGTGACAGAGACAGGAAGAGAGAGATAGAGACTTGGCCTTCCAAAGTCTTCTAAACGAGTAACCAATTTAATCCCATTAAATCAAGCACCCTGGACTGCCCTCCACTTATCTTAATCAACCCATCTCCATCCCACCCTTAACAGAACACCACACACACAATTAAGCTCTGTCTTAAGCCCTACCCAATCCCCAACAAAAATTAAAAATATCAAACATTCTTCTTACCTCAATTCCCATGAAATAATGCCATTTTGATACTTCTTAAGCCCTGCCCAACCCCCAACAAAAATTTAAAATATCAAATATTCTTCTTACCTCAATTTCCATTTGGAGCCAAGATTATACATGTTCATTTTCACATAAAATGGCATTATTATATAAATTATGAAGCCAAAGTAAAAGATTATTTCTTGAACATAAAGCTGCACTCCTGTAGCGTAGGAGAGGAATGTATGCACTTCGGTTAGGGTCGTAGTTTATGGTTAGGAATTTTCTACAAATCCTTGTTTCCAATTAAAGACTACTCACCTCCGTTTCATTGAAACATTAAAATAACAACGTTCTTCCTTCCTCATCTCCAATTTTCCACAAACCCTTTTTTCCCCCATTAAAAATTACTCATCTCCATTTCTTTAAAACATTAGAAGTATCAACATTCTTACTTCCTCATCTCTAATTTTTCTCAAAACCTTTTTTCCCCTTTCAAAAGTATTCAGCTCCATTTCTTTGAAACATTAAAAGTATCAACATCATTCCATCCTCATCTCCAATTTTCTACAAAACTTTTTTCCCCTTTCAAAATTACTCAGCTCCGTTTCTTTGAAACATTAAAAGTATGAACATCATGCCATCCTCATTTCCAATTTCAACAAAACCCTTTTCCCTTTTCTAAATTATTCACCTCCATTTTCGAAAAACATTAAAAGTATCTGATGGAGGACCATCGGGAAGTTCCCGCTCAAGCTCGCCAGCAGCTGCATCATGGAGCCCGAGCCGACGCGAAGAACCCAAGCTTCAAGTACACTGCTTGACGTTCGGTGTGATAGTTGTTTATTTTGGCATCTCTTTGTTTGTTTATGAACTTTTTATGGCCCCTGTTTTGGGCTAGTATCTTGTTTCATATTTGTTTTAATCTGGACGATTAGGGGAATGTCTCTCATTGGACAATTCCCCTAAAGGGTCCATTAGGGCAACCACCCTTACCTATATAAGAGATGGTATGCCCTAATGCCCTGTTTGGACTTCATCGTGAAATTCAGAATTTGCATGTTTCTCTTTGATGTTCCTCCTCCTGCATGGAGATCTACGGTGATCTTGTTAGCATAGCTGCAGAGAAGTTGGTGACTGGGAGTGATGGCCTCTCCATTACATCGGTCTTCAAGCAGATCCGTCTGGTCACTGGGAGCCTGCCCGGCCCTAGACCCCTCGTGTCATCTATCAGTCTATTGATCTAGTTGACGACTTCCGAGTAATCTTCGCTGATTTTCTAAATAATTTCATCATTCCTTCGCACATACCATACACCCCGTTGAATCATATTACATCAGTATCAACATCATTCCATCCTCACCACTAATTTTCCACAATTCCTTTTCCCCCACTAAAAAATACTCACCTATATTTCATTAAAACAGAAAAATATCAAAATTCTTCATTCCTCATCTCCAATTCAAAAAACTCAACCCCATTTCTTTAAAACATAAACAAAAAATCAGAACTCGTCATTTCTCATCTCCAATCTTCCACCAAACCCATTTTCCCCATCCAAAATTACTCACCCCCATGTCTTTAAAAAAATTCAAAACACCAAGCAATTAACACAAGCTGTTACACACAAAAATTCCAACCCGTTCCCCCGTCCTCTCACCACAACTTAACTATCCTACACCCACCAAAGCAAACAAGAGTCTTCCAACACCTATAAATACCCACTCAAGAAGAAGAAGAAGAAGAAGAAGAGTAGCTCGAGCTTTCCATGGCGGCGATGGCGAGGTGGCTATGGCGGAGCGCTGTCGTTGTCGTCGCTCTTCTCTTCTTCGACGCCTCCGCGTACTCCCCCGGCACCGATTTCCTTCTCAACTGCGGCGGATCAGACACCGTCAGCGGCGCCATGGACGATGGAAGAACCTTCGTTCCTGACGGTACTTCCTTGTCCTCCGCTTTCTCCCTCTCCACTCGCCATGAAATATCCCTCCTTGATCCCTCCCCTTCATCCTCCCTCCCCGATCTCTACCGCTCTTCAAGGATTTTCACCTCCCCTTCCTCCTACCTCTTCCCGATTAGCCGCCCCGCCCCGATCTTCCTCCGCCTCCATTTTCGCCCATTTAGGGCTCCAGAATTTGACCTAGCCAGCTCTATATTCAACGTTTCTGCATCTGGGTCTCCCCTATTGATCGATTTCCGGCCCCCCTCTAGCTCTATTACTGTTGAAGAGTTCGTTTTCTGGTTTGATCTACCGAGATTGGAGCTCAATTTCGTTCCCGACGTCGGTAGTAACGGTGGGCTGGCCTTTGTCAGCGCAATTGAGGTCTTCTCTGCTCCTGCTGCGATTATCCCCAATTCTGCAATCGAGATCTCGGCTTCAGGGGCGAGGACGAGCTCTGCGGTCTCTGCTCAGGTTCTTCGGAAGTGCCACCGAGTCAATGTCGGTGGCGCTCTGCTCTCCGCCGGCAACGACACGCTGTGGCGGCGATGGCTACCGGACCTCGGCGGCGGCGAAAGCTACCTTGTTTCTCCGGCTAACCAGTCACAGACTGTCGTCTTCCCTGGGCTGGTGAGCTACCAGGATGGAGGCCCAACTCAGGAAATCGCCCCGAATGCCGTCTATGGCACGGCGAGGAAGCTGAGAATTGGCGGCGACGGCGAGCTCCATAACCTGTCTTGGAGCTTCTCCGTGCCGGCGCGGCGGCGGTTCCTTCTCCGTCTCCATTTCTGCGACGTCGTCAGTGCTGCATTGTACACTCTCTACTTCAACGTCTTCGTCGACGGCGTCCTCGCCATGGGTGATGTTGATCTCTCCAGCCTCGCCGCCGGCCCAGTTTTGCACTCTCCATACTATGCAGACTTTTTGGTTGATGCTGGCAGAAGTGGAGTTTTGCAGGTGATGGTCGGGCCATCGGATTGGAGTCCACCCTCCCTGGCCAATGCCATTTTGAATGGTGTAGAGGTCATGGAGATGATCGGGGCGGCAGAATTCTCGACAATTCCGGAGGCCCAGCGAGGGAAGCTCCTCTTTGGGTTGATTCTCGGGTCCCTCTTGGTCTTCTCCTTGCTCATCGCCATTGTTGCACTGGTAATTCTCCGGCGGTGGAAGCAGATTGGCAAGGGGAAGCAGCCGGCCTCCATGATCAGCCGGCCGTTGCCGTTGAATTTGAATCTGGGCCTGAGAATTCCCCTCTCAGAGATTGCTGCTGCCACTGGCAACTTCTCCAGTTTGAACCAGATCGGATTCGGCGGGTTTGGCCGGGTCTACGAGGGCGCACTCCGGGACGGAACTAGAGTCGCCGTGAAGAGGGCCGATCCTGGCAGCGCCGGCCAAGGCTTGACGGAATTCATCACTGAGGTTCAGGTCCTCTCACGGCTCCGCCACCGCCATCTCGTCTCCCTCATCGGCTACTCCACCGATCAAGCCGAACTGATCCTCGTCTATGAGTTCATGGACCAGGGTTCTCTCAGAGACCATCTCTACGGCACTGGCAAGGCCCCTCTGCCATGGAAGCGCCGCCTGGAGATCTGCATCGGCGCGGCCAAGGGCTTACACTATCTGCACACGGGTTCTGATCAGGTGTTCATCCACAGGGATGTCAAGTCATCCAACATCTTGCTCGCCGCGGGGGGAATTGCAAAGGTGGGTGACTTTGGGCTCTGTAAGATGGCGCCTTTGGCGGGAGCTTCGCAGGTGGTGACAGGGGTGAAGGGAAGCTTCGGGTACCTCGATCCAGATTATCTCAAAACTCAGCAGCTGACCTGCAAGTCGGATGTCTACTCCTTTGGCGTGGTGATGCTCGAGGTGCTCTGCGGGCGGCCGGCTATCGATCCCAGCGTGCCGTCTGAGATGGTGAATTTGGCTGAGTGGGCTTCGAGACGGCACCAGGAAGGGCTTCTCGAGGACATTGTGGATCCTGCCATAAGAGGGTCTCTCGCTTCGCAGTCGCTGGTCGAGTTCATGAATACAGCAGCGGCATGCTTGGCGGTTTGTGGGGCTGATCGGCCAGCCATTGCAGACGTGTTGCGGAGCTTGGAGAACGCTCTCCGGCTTCAGCTGAGTCATTGTCCATGTGATGAAGATAAAAGGGCTCAAGAGGGAGGGGAACTGGGCTCTACTTCATGATCTAAGTCATGGGTGGAGCTTCCATAATTCGCTGGTGAGCTTATTTGTTATCAAAGTATTAAACCTCATTTTCACTGAATTTCAAGCATATCCAGTGGTTAGATTTCTTTTAATTATACTACTTTCTCATACTCCATATATGTTTTAGATAATGGTTAAGAATGTGGGCATTCAGGCTCTGCATCTGAGAAAAGTGATGGGCCGCGTTGCTTTTTTCCTGGTGTGCTTACTTGTCCTCGAAGTTTCTAGTCCCATACTCCCTTCTACTGTAAGATTTATTACCGTTTATTTTGTCCTTTCTTGCAGCAGGAGACAAAGGTTAGAAGAAGAACCAGCATTTCTCCCTCATTAAAACAAAAACAAAGGGGTAAACACTACGTCTTTATTTATTTATATGATTTTCCTATGCTCGTTTGTGAATATTTATTTCCATATCTATTCTGGGATTCTGGTAAAAATATAGAGTTGAACATGTTGTAATGTGTCGCCCCCAGTTTTAGTTTATTGTACAAAGATCAACGATGGATGTTTTCAAGAAAAAGAAGCAAAGATCAACGATGGAACACACTGTAGATCTCTAAGGGTTCAGCGGATAAAAGGCAATGACGTGAAACTTATTAGATTAGGAATATCATTACACGTCGAGCTTTACGTCTACAAAAAGATATTACTTTGATACAAGTTTGGTCAGTACTGAAAGTCCTTCCAATGGCTCAGTGAATAATTTATATTTTTATCACTCCTGTTTTTTTTCTTATTGGACTTATGGATGTTAGATAATTGTGAGACTGATTTTAAACAGAAGTCTAATTATAAAAAATTCCAGTTGCTAATTTCCAACTAAAAATAAAAACCATAATATTTAAAGAGAAAAAATAAACTGTATTCCAGAATTACAATATTAACTCGTATTTATTGTAAATAAGTGAAAATTATGCACTAGCTAAATCCTTAAGTTATTTCAACATCATCATGATGTCGAAATTATAGTCTGCAATTTAATAAAATTACAAATGATAAGAAGTCATTGTCTTGTTTCTATCCACCTTTCATTTTTTTTAACACGATGTTTATATTTTTTGAACCAATTTGTAATCTCCATAACAAATTTCCATCTGATGGTTGAAAAGTCTGATAGAAATCCATCTGTATGCATTACAATTCTTCGCTACTTTTCAACTATGCTCTCACATCCTGCATTGTTTTTTTTCAATAGTCTCATTTGGAAAGAAAGAACTTCATACATCCCCAACACTTGAATGGATGTACAGAAACAGTTAACATCCTTCTTCATCAACTTTTTAATGATCATTTATACTTTGTAATGTAGAATTTTGTACTCATGTTTTTTAAGATAAATCATCAAATTTCGAACCCTAATATAAGGTACGGATCAAAAGTGAGAAGTTTAGTTACATATCTAGTCATATTTGAATATAAAGTATTACCATTAAATATAAAATAAACTACATCGTAACTGGATTTAATTTTAAATCACTTCATATGTTACAAATTTATAACAGTCAAAGTTTATTTATTTTAAACATTAATATCATTATTTCTTTCTTTCAATTCAGGTCTTCTTTTTTGCTTCTGGTTTCTGTAAATCTCAAGTCAAATGTTTTACAATTACCCAACATTTCCCAACAGTATTATAAATATTACATTACTTATCTCATTATACTCTTCAGAGGCAGCTTATATTATTTCTACATAATTCACCCGATTCAGTTCAAGATATTTATTTTTCGTTGAAGTCTCCACTAAAAAATTATAAATGTATATGTTTACCCTTAAGTTTAATATCATTGAAAAACACGTACTCTTTAATTCATAAATCATTTTTTTATCATCCATTTTTTCATTTGTGGCTTAATATCCAATATATTTCACTCTTAATTTCAATCCAGTTGTTTTTACCGAAATATCAAATGACTGAATATTAAATCATAACCAACTATTGAAACATAATTACTTATCATTTATTCCCAATCTCAACTAAATTTTTTTAGAATACTAATAATTTACATATGAGTTGGATAGTAGTATTTCAATTCTATGAAAGCTGTATCACAAAAATAACAAATGAATGAATTATTCTAACATCGTATTAATATTCTTCATAATTTGATTTACAGTGTTTATTTATATATGTACAAGTTTTCTTGGATATGATATACTAAAATATATTTTGAAGGCCATAAATCAATATTAACTTATTAAAAATTTAAATGGGATTTACTTTAAGCTTAAACTAACTTCATATTAATTATTAATTGATTCAAATATGATTTTAACTTTATTTCCTGTGTAATATCCAAAAAAATCTAATTTACTCACAAAGTCATTTAGGCCAGATGTATAGGTGAAAATATTTGGAGTCAAAATCATTCCAAGATGGGAGAAAGGTTGATGTATAAGTGTTCAAATCTTGATATGCTTATGGATTTAGAGATGTTTGAGTTGACTAATTTATTTTTCCGCCAATGGTAGTTTGTGATGAGGCTGGTATCAATATGTCTTTTGAACATATTGGATGGAAACTATTCTGGAAGCAATATTTAAGCAGCAAAGAGAGAGGCAACCTTAGCCAGCTTTCTATATTCCATCTTGAAAATTGAAAAATGTCATCTAGAATATCTACAGAACACGTAATCAAGAAGATAACCATGTAAAATATTTCCATGAACATTTTTCCACTATATCATATTAATGTCTATGAAACTCAGCATTTTGTTTATGCCATTAGCGATTCACCACATTTAAACGCCAAAAAGTGAACTATTCTCTCAACATTTTCTCCAATTAAAATATGAAATAATTTTATTACCTGAAACTTTTATTTTATACTGAAATATTTTTTGATGGAAATAATTTTTTTTGATGAATTCAGATCAAGCCGGTTTTTAATCACTTTTTTTTGATGTGATATACTTTAATGAAATATTTCATGTCAAAAATTTTAGGTCTGGCATGTAGATTATTAAGTTAAGCAACAGATAACTTCATGTTGATGGAGAATATGTATCATTGGTTTAAGGATACCTACTCATATTTTCAATTAAAGATAATAATGATGACTAAATTCCCTCCAAACATAACTAGAAAGAACTATTTATCTTGTGCACACTCAAGAACTGGAATCTTGCCACTTCTTCTACTCAGATTCAAGTGCTAATAATTTATAGTATTAACAGATTCTTGTATTCAAAAGGTGTAAAATTCAGAATATTTAAGTCTTTAAATTATTCAGCATTTACGAATATTTAGGAATACAAACATGTATTTATTTTTAATTAAAAAATAATTATATATATTTATTTTTAGTTATAAGTTTAAATAGGTTGGGTCCTATGGCCTTGAAGTAGGTAAAAAAAAATTGATTCCTGTAGTAGAAGACTTTGAACACAATCAAAATGACATCTATAAAACAGAATCAAATCATCTAGGCATATATCAATTATGTGATTATTTAGTTAGATGTGTCGAGCTGCTCAAGTGTGTATCATCCAGACAAATCCATGTGGCCTCTAGCATGTCAAATCTTCTCCTGCACCTTGATGAGCTCCATTGAATCTTTGTCATCATCGATATGGTGCCCCTATCACATCGCAAATGGAGAGGAGCTAAGGGGAGGATCAAGAGGGGATAAGCCCTGAACAATTCTGGGATGGGTGAATTTCATTAAAACCCCAAACATCAAGCATATATTTTGACCCTCTAGTCTGATGTATAATTGTATAATTTGTATTTAACCGCTTCAATGGCCTAGTAACATTCATTCAGCTTTCAAATTAATTAGCTATATAAACATATGGATTATTTAATGATGGATCAACTTAACCCAATTCATAGGTTGCTCCAACCTGAGGTATTTCAGGCAACACTTTAATGCTCTAGACAATACAAAGGAGTGTGTATGGACTCCCTCATGGAATACATCTACTATCATTATGGTGTATGTATAGTCTCTTATCCACTTGATGCTCCTAGGATGAGTGATAACATGTAATTTATAGCATTACATTCATGCATATTACATTTTTATTTGCACCTAAGTGATCATAATTCCATGTTATCATACTAAAAATAAAACAAATTATCTTTAGTATATTCTCCTGAATTCTCCAGTTTTTTACAGTTTTTCTGAATTTCTCTAGAAATTATTTAGTGGAGAACATAAAGAAAAGGGCTCTAAAACTGCTCTTGATAGTTTTGGCAAGCGTAAAGCTCCTATTTATTTGAAGTTTTTGGTATTTTAACTTGTTTTTGAAGAATAGAGGGGTTTTTTGTAATTTGCCAGATGAAATAGGATCAGAGGGACATATTTTCAAATATTTCTAGGGTGACGTCCAAATAAAATTTCGCAAAAGCAAAGGGGTTTTTCTGCAAATTTCATGGAGAGAGAGAAGGCCAAAAGGATCAAACGCCATAGATTGCTTCATATTCAAATATTAATATCTAAATATCCAACCGTCAGATTGAGCTCAAATTTGAGGGCAAGTTCTTCATTGTATACTCTTTCCATCAGTATGGATGGATCCATGAAATGATCCCCAAATTAAAGAAAATTAAGGAATACTTAGGGGCAAAAGTGGAATTGTCTCACCCCTTTACCCTGGGTATAAAGCATCATTTTCTCTCTTTTTTTATTCTTGGATGCTCGACCATAGTCTGGACTCAAAGGGAAGGTCTCCTTGGATCAAATATTGTGCCAGTATTTTATTTAGTTTTTAGTTTCTATCTTCATTGATCTTGATTTGTGCTCTCCTAAATCGCCATGCTAAGGCGAAATGTACTAGCCCTTGTCTTGATTCAAGAAGGAAATTAGCTAATGATCAAATTATATTATTATATATATGAATATTATAAATTAGATGAGTTATCTATCCCTCACTTACCTCCAAATCCCCTACATTAAGTAGTCTCTTTATCTCATTAAATTCTGATTCTTGATCTTTTTTTAAGGATCAGGGTGAATGAAGTGAGGACTTATATTCTCTTAAGATTCTCCCATTTCTCCTATCTCCCTCTGCTCAATTGTCTTCCCTTATGATCTCTAAGGATCTATCTTTTATTTAAAATTGAAATAAAAAAATCATCCCCATTTAACCTTGGAAATATGATCTTCAATGAAGATCATATCTAACCAAGATTAAATCAACTAAAACTACATTCTAAATAGCTTTAATTTAATCCTTGAACTCTGCCTCCCTGTGGACGACCCCTCTACTCATCATGTACATCTTAAGATAGAGGGTTTATTATAAATATGATTGAATAAGTTGATTACAAAAAACAACAGTAATTAACCTAGTTAATTACATTAAAATTCTGATTATCAATGAGTTAGGGTATATCAACCATCAAACCCTAATCAGTCATTTAAGTTAGTGATTAGTACAAAATCATTGAATAACTATTATATGATATTCCAGTACCTTGGTCGTGGACTTCATTGGATTGCCTTCTTTGAGTTGTCCCGTCTTATACTACGGGTGGGCAATCTCACCTACACCACTCGTCTTCAGAAATATCTTGATGCACCTAAACTAATACTTTTTAGATTTCTATGATTAAGACCTCATAGGACATAGTCAAAATACAACCTTCTATCCACAAGACATATTTGATGTCTCAAGTATAATAGTAAACTATTTCCACATGCTACTATCAATTCCTAGTATCTCCATACTGATTGCTATAGGAATGACCATACTCATCTTCTGAGTGAGACTAGGAATGACCGTACTATTGTATCCATATACTTTGTTGTCCTTCCCTAGTACCCTTCAAATAGGAATATTTAGAACACATGCTTAAAAATTAATGCTCTCTGTACTATGATCTCATCCAAATTAACTAAGATTGATCACATGTTGATGGACTTCATTTAAGTACATTGTAGAAATTAATATAGAAAGAGATATAGAATGTGTGATTGGGTTGTCGGTCGCATATATTTCCATGAAACTATTGATACGCGTGGCATCCCGATTGAAGATGACGGCTCCAAAATTATATATTTTGGACAATATTTTGCATGGCTACCCTACATGATTATGGAAGACACATCGCCAAACATGATAAATAATTACCATTTTTCAATTCTTTTTCTCATAATTAGAAGCACTTTGCGCCAAGTTTTCCATGCGATAAACCTAATAGAATTTCTATTAGGTTTCCATGCCAAGCTTTAGGAATCTATGAGATCTAATATTTGTTGGTATTTATCTCAAATGTAGTGCTTTATTTAGCCAATTTTTCCAAACATAAGTGTCGAATAGCTTCATATCTTACCAATTTTGATCATGGCTTGAATTACTTTTGGACTCTCTTCAACTCTAATTGGCTTGTGATCAATGGACTTGGCTGAAGACCAAGTACCTTAAGAAAAACAGGTTTACAGATATAGGATGATATGCCTATGAAATGTGGATGATATTGAGGAATCCTAACTAGAAATTTTCATTGTGTCCGAACGTAACATCCCAAAATGTGATGGTATTTATACATGAAAATTTCTAAAACTTGGGAAAATAGTGACAAGGGACAAGAATGGGCATAGATCAAAGTTATGGACGCAATTAGATTTTTTTCATATTAAGGAACACCAATGAGAAACCTATTTCAGGTAATTTTTCAAAGACAAAATATTCAAAAAAAAACCCAGCGGAAGCAAAATGACTTTTAATAAACCTCATTGAAATTGTGGGTCTACCCTTATTTATTAATTACCATAAAAATTAATATTTTTTAAGCCTTTATGTACATATTGGTGATGTGTATGTTACAATGGGAGACTGTATGATGCACAACAGGGGAACATTTACATAGGACGTTTTCAAGCTTAAAAATTTAAAAATATTCCTCATGATGGACACCTGGAAAACCTGAAACCATGTTTTCATTCTTGAGATTATTGTGCACTGGATTGGTGAAGCATGGAATCTTTATAAACATGGTCTTCGAGTTTGTCGATTAATTGGTAATTAAAGGATTATAACCTCACTTTCAAGGTAAGAAATAACTAACAAATTATTTTTCTCAACTTCTTCAAGTTTATTGATTTTTTTTATATGTGCTTACTATTGCAAGTGATAAGGTTATTACTGGTAAAATGATATTGACTATTTAGAGAGGTTAATGAAGGGTAGCAGATACGAGTTCAATAACTAATACCACACACCATGGATGTCACATATTCTAATCTGAGCTAGGGTTGGCTGGCTTCGCAGACCCTCTAATAAAAACAAATGTTCTCATCTAAGCTGCGTGACAAGGCTTGAAGGCGATAGGTATCTAAATATTTAATTTCTGTTCATTATAATACTTATTTTATAATTAATTATTATATAAGTTTACACATATTACTTGGGTGACAAGCTCAAATTTTTAGTACAATTATGAATATAATATTCTCTCTAGCAACATTCAATTTCATTTAACGCAATCCTACCTAGACTTTAAAAAATTAGTATTATAGCTGGAGATTGACCACAAATATTTCAAAAATATGATAATTTATTCCATAATTTAGGTTTGTAAAATTGTATTTTCTCTTTAAATATGTCCCCACCAGTTTAACTCCACACATGAAATGATTGATGCAGCCTGGTGGAAGAGAAATGTATTAGCCAATGATGCATGAAATTAATGATTTTTTTAGAATTTTTATTATGCTAATAACATCCTTTTAAGATCGCACAAGCTTTTATTAGATCACACAATCCTTCTCCCTATCTCCTTGAGTACCAATCAATGAATGAACAACGTTGCTTAGAATTTCATAGGCTGCAACAAAGGACAAGCTCATACATTATCAACATCCCTTTAATTTTCAACATCTCGTAACCATTGGGACAATCCTAGATCCAATAAAGAGTCTTGAGGTTATCCCATATGATGGCAACTTTCTCATTATCCACATTTCTATTAATGCAATTTTCACCTCATCAGCTTCAACAATCTAGCGTACTATTAAGATCCACCTTCTAGAACTGCTAATTGCTAAAAACTGATAATTTCATTTCTGTAACCACAGAAAAGAAGCATAAGTGCAATCCAAGGACGTACCTGAGATAAAGAAGATGACTACTGAAGAGAGCATTACTTTAGTCCTTGTGATGACCCACTCAAATGGTGGTATGAAGTTGGATCTACAAAAATCCACAGCTTGCCGTGCCTGGAAAGCAGTTTATTGTGTTTTGAATGCTCCATCAAAATGTCTTTTTTTCGACGGGACAAGGGATTGTCACTTGCAAAAAGGACGATTATCTACAGAGTGTATATCCATTTGGTGACTTTGAAGTGCTGGCCATATTGGGGTGATGAAGAGTACAAAGGGGATGATGTCAAAATGGGCCAAAATGAAGGGGGGAATGGCAAAGACTGAAATTTATGATAATATTTTGTAGTATTATTAGTTTTTTAGAGTGTCGTCTCCCATTTGCGCTTTTAATCATGATGCATTTCTACGCTTATTTTAGATTGAAGCTGTAAGGCAAAGCCTGATCAAAGCCCCTGCTGGATGTGGTGTGATGATCCAGCCGAACCAATGCCAGGTAGAAAGTAGAGTCGAACTTTGACGTTCTACTTTGACATTGAGTGGACCGGATCAAGACTGGACCTAACTTTAGGTTAGGTTTAGGTCTTTGCTAAAAACCCAGATGAAGAGCAGGACGGTCCAGCCATAGGATTTACCATCCCTATAACGAAATGAAATGGTTAATGAGGAATGATAACAGAATAGATGACATCCAAACAAGTCATTATCATCAACCGATGATCATTTCAATACGTTATCAGGATGGTAAATCCTAGGGCAGGACAGTCCTGGACAGTATTTGGTAAAGACCTAAACCAAACCTAAAGTTACGATAACCGAAAACGATACTGTAACTTATTGGTAATTTAGTGGTATTCGGTAGTACAAAAGATATGGATAAAGACCGCAGGTTCTCATGTATAATCTGGTTCCGATATCCGATAAGGAAACAAATACCGGTACCCGATCATAGAAATCCACACCTCTCATGTACGATCCTCTGTGTAATAATTTATGTTCCTCTACTCTTGATAATTCAAAAAGAAATATGGACATTGTGCGGAAACCCCCACTGAATAATATCCCTGCTTCATGACACAATGCGACCCGGTGCACACCACATAAAACAAGGAAAACGATAAAACGGGGGGTGTTGAATGGCAGGGAAATCTGCTTCGTAGCGTTCGATATTCTTCGTGATCAGTCGTTCTCCAACGCTAGCGCTTGTCTCTTTGTGAAGCCCATATTCCTGAAATAATGGAAATAACTGGGTCCAGGGTCGTTTGCGGTGGATCTTCAAATAATTGGATTTTCTTGACGTTTTCTCCTGCAAGTTGTCCCCAATGGAAAAGACTTCGACAGAGGAACCCAATAGACAAGAAGAGCGGGCCATCGCGAGTGTCGCTTCTGTGACAGGCAGGTTGGTCTCTGCCATATCGTTTTGTCCTCTCATACCAACCTTTGATTTATAGTTTGTCCAGTTGAGACACCTCTCGTTTCTTGCCGACTTTCTCCTAAGGGTTGATGACGTCTCCTCTCTCTCACTCTCTCAATCTATCTCGAATCTCTATCTCTATCTCTCTCCGTCTGTTTCCCCCGCGGACCTCGCTCAGTCGCTCTCTATCTCTCTGTCTCTGTCTATCTTTCTTTATTTATCTATCTCGTTCTCTCCCTTCCTATCTATCTTCCTCTCTCTCTATCTTTCAGTCTCTATCTTTCGCTGTCTCTCTCTCTTTCTCTCGCACTCTTTCTATTTCTCTCTCCCTCCCTATCTGGCACTCTCTCTCTATCTTTCGGTCTCTGTCATTCGCTGTCTCTCTCTCTTTCTCTCGCACTATTTCTCTCTCTCTCTCTCTGTCTCTATCTTGCGCTCTCTCTCTCTCTACCTCGCACTATTTTTCTCTGTATCTTGCGTTCTCTCTATCCATCAATCTCTTCCGGTCTCTATCTGTTTTTCTCCCGCATCGCAACCCGCCTCTTCGTTAAAGACAGAACTCACAATCAGAGCATACACAGCCAATAAACATGTAGAACAGGGAAGAACACAAATCGGGATGCGACAGATCTCACCGAAAGTACGTGTTTCTCTGTTCATTGGTTGAATAGGCTTCTTATCATCGTATTTTTGACTTATACTGTCAGCTAAATGAGATGCACATCATCTTAGAGGTATCCGTGTGTAATACTCTGCAATAAATGAACTTGCACTTGTGATACAATAAATCGTAGAATCCACAAGAAGTTAAAAACAATAAATCGTAGAATCCAAAACTGATTAACATCTTATGCCTGATAGTTTTAATGTATAACATTTCCCGAAATTCTTTCTTACTCATCTCTGTCAGAAAGGTCATCGGAAAGGTGATTACAAATACCAAAAGCCGATAGCCTCCACTACCCACGTTCAAATTTGATTGCAAAAAATAAGATATATTAATGATCCTAACAAGACATCGCACTCACTACCAATGCTCCTCACCAACCTTCATGGTGGAAAGTGACAGGTCGGGCGAAAATCTTAAGAATAAACAATCTCATCCCAAAATTGAAAACGCAAGACAGACCTTTGCAAAGAGTTGATTATAGTTTATTCCAGCCCTCCACATGAAAAGTAACTTAGAGGGAATACCGCTTTCCATTTCAAGGGAGAGATCAGGAAGTAGGGGGAAAGTATGAACGGCATATCTCACGTAGTTGACGAAACTCATGGTGAGAGAGAGAGAGAGAGAGAAACACAGCAACTCTTCATTCTATGGTAGTAGATGGCATCAACCTCTGCAGAGACTTAATCATATTTCCAAATTCCAATAGATTGGATCAAAGTTAATTTAGATGAATACTCATGGCAACTCTCGTTGAAAGCAGAAAGAAATAATAATAAAAAATCAACAGTAATCTTACGCCGTAGAAGAAACTCATGCACACAAACTTTAAATAGATTCCACAACCATACGTCACAATCACACTAAGGAACAGCGGTCTAGACAACCATGCCAATCACCAACCCTAGAAGGGTCCCAGCCACTCAGTTTATTCTAAGAGGGCACGAGTGACGCCAGCACACGCTTTCACTGGCATCTGTGTGTGTGTGTGTGTGAGAGAGAGAGAGAGAGATAGAGAGAGAGAGAGATAGAGAGAGAGAGAAAGAGAGAGAGAAATACAGGAACTCTTCATTCTATGGTTGTGGTCAGTTGGCCCTCTGGGCATCAATAATATCCTCTCACGCTTACCTTTGCAGAGACTTGATCATATTTTCCAATTTCAATGGGTTGGATAAAAATAAGTTTAGAATAATACTAATTATGATTCTTATAGAAAGCAGAAAATAGAAAAAAGTCAAACGGTATATCTTACGCAGTAGAGGAAACTCATGCACACAGACTATACGTAGATTCCATAAACTTTTCATAGGTCACACTCACAGCAAACAACAGGGGTCTTGACAACCATACCAAGCACCAACCCTAGAAGGG